>NC_088175.1:47396101-48096619 GCF_028769735.1 Zonotrichia leucophrys gambelii
CTCTTCTGCACTTGGAACTTGCAGCTGGAGAAGGAGAACTGGAGGCCCCCAGGGTCAGAGGGGTCCCAGCCCCACAGGGACAGCTAGGGAAGCAGCACACAGGCTGCATTCCCACTGCCTCCACAACACGGTGGCCCTGAGGCATCCGTGTCCCACCTTGTCGGGGGCATTTTTGCTCAGCATCAGGGGGAACACGCGCTGGCGCAGCCGTGTCCCGGTGCTGTCCCTGCCGCCATCGCAGCCGTACATGAAGACGTTGTTCTTCCTGCTGTGTCCATGGAAGTCGCAGTAAAGCACCACCTCCCGCTCCATCAGCTCCCTGCACACATCAGGGTATGGCCACCAGCACCGCCACAGGAGTGGCCCTGTGCCACCAGCTCCCCACACCCACCTCACCTTTGGACCATGGCCTGCAGGTGCCACACGGCAGGGAAGGAGCTGGGAAGTGCCTTCCCATAGGCTCTGTTGGGATCCCGTCCCGCCAGGGAGCAGCGGGAGTTGCCCACCACCACCCCATCGGGGTTGAGCATTGGCACCGCTTTGAAGACAAAGAGGCGGCGCAGGAGCTGCGCGTCCTCGTGGGGGCTCAGCAGGAAATCCAGGAATCCCCGCATGGCCCAGGAGCCGCTGCTCTCGCCAGGATGCACACGGGCACTCAGCACCACCGTGCGCTTGCCGGCCGTGCCGCCCGGGCCGGTGATGGTCAGCAGGGGCACGGTGTTGCCGGCCAGGCTGCGGCACAGGGCCCGCACCGTGCAGTACTGTGAGCGCGCCGGGTCGGCCGCCAGCGCGCGCAGGTAGCGCCCCAGATCCGAATAGGTGTAGGGGTAGCCGGCGGCGAAGAAACAGGTGTCACCATCGTGGGGGAAGCGCACGGTCCAGCTGAGCCGGAACAGTGGTGGCTCCCCTGCACTGCCACGGTAATAGCAGACATCCGTCCCGACCCGGCGCCAGCCTACGCCACGGCTCTGGGCATCCTGCTGTGAGTAGAACAGCGGCTGCAGGCCCTGGCCGTAGAGGCTCTTGGGCTTGGCCATGTTGGCGATGGTGAAGCGGTAGAGCGGCTCCTGCCGCGTGTTTTGGACACGGAAGTAGAACCACTGTGTGTGTTTGGCCGTGTACAGGTCTGGCCGCAGCATCAGCACGTACTCGTAGGGTCCCCTGTGTGGAGGGAAGGGCAGTGCTCTGGATCCAGGCTGGCATGAGAGCCCCCATGGACCCACAGCCTCTCTCTTACACCTTGGTGGCCTTCTGGAGGTTCCCACCCTCAAAGCGGGACTCGAAGAGCAGCGTGGCGTCCTGAGGACCCTCCAAGGGGGCTGCTGGCGAGGAGAGTGGCCCTGGGGCTCCTCCAACCCGAGCATGGGTAAAGCAGGAGCCTTGGCGCGCTGTGGGGGGAGCAGGGACACTGTGGTGGGGGTCTGGGGAGAGTGGAGGCACGCAGGGCTGCTGCCTGTGCTCCCTTACCTGGGCTGGAGTGGTAGACGACAGTGCCCTGCTCCTCACCGAGGGTGCACAGGGCCTGCTCCGGGCCCATGGGTGGGCATAAGGGCTCTGGTTTGGGGGGAACCCACTCTGGGAGAGGGGGGACACAGAGACAAATGCCATTCACACAACAAAGGTGAGGGGTGAGGCAGGGGAGAGCTGGAGCACCCCCTCACCAATGTGCTCAATCGTCTCCGGGATGACTTCACACTCCACAGGCCAGCGGGGAGCAGGGAGGGAGAACTGAGCCTGTGGTTCTCCTGGAGACCTCCAGGGCTGCCTTAAGGGGGCCAGTCTGCCCTGGTGGGGCCTCTGCACCATCCCGGGGGCTGCAAGAGCACCAGGAAGGGCTGGGGGTCTCCAGTGTGGTTGGGGTAGGGCATCCCCCAAAACCAAGGCAGGGACAGGGAGAGTCCCTCCCCCCACACTCGCTGTGCTGGGAGGACGCTGTGCTCAGGGGCTGTGGGGGGCTGCGGGGTCTCACTCACGGTTTGGCTCGTGCCCAGGAGCTCGCTGCCAGCCAGGGCCGGTGTTGCCCATGCTGGATGCCTTGGGAAGCTGCCCGGAGGCTTCCCCCGGGGACACGGCAGTCTCTTCCCCGCCCAGCTTCTCATCTTGGGGAGAACAGCGCTGCAGCCAGGGGGCAGGAGGGGACAGGGCCCAGGGACAGGGGGGTGCAGCGGCCAGGGCTCACCTCGGAAGTAGCCATAGAAGCGCAGGTGGGTGCGGATGAAGCTGTCATAGGGCTTCAGGACCTGTCCCCCCCTGAATCTCCCCGGAGCCCCCTCCCCGCCCTGGGCAGCGCAGCGCCCTGCGGGCTCCATGGCTGCGAGAGCCCCGGGAGAGCCGGAACAGCAGAGGCAGCGTCAGGGCTGGGCTGGCACCCGGTTGCTGAGCTACAGGGAGGAACGGGGCAATCCTGGAGCAGAGCTGGGAAAGGAGCCAGAGGGATTTCAGGGAGTCATTAAAGATGGAAAAGACCTCCAGGAGCATTGAGCCCAATCTGTGACCAATCTCCACCTCATCATCCAGACCAGAGCACTGAGGTGTTCATGTCATTCCATGTCTGGTCATTCCTCCAGGGCTGGGGACCCTGCCACTTTTCTGAGCAGCCCTTTCTCATGCCTGACACCACTTTCTATGATGAAATTCTTCCTCTTGTCCAACCTCAACTTCCCCTGGCAGAGCTTGAGGCTGCTTTCTCTTGTCCTGTCCCTTGTTCCCTGGCAGCAGACCCTGACACAGCCCCTGGCTGCAACCTCCTGTCAGGGAATTGTGGAGAGCCAGAGGGTCCCCCCCCCAGGCCTCCTTTAATCCAGGCTGAGGCCCCCCCAGCTCCTCCTGGTGCTCCAGACCCTTCCTCTGCTCCATTCCCTTCTTTGGACAGCCCCTCTTGCCACGAGAGCCCCAGGTAGAGTGGACGTCACCTCCACTGCTGGAGGTGGCCCAGCACTGTCAGAACAGAGGACAGGCCTCTGGCCACACCGATACTGGGACAGCCCAGGTGCCATCAGCCTTTTGTCCACCTGGGTTCCTGTTCAGCTGCTCTCACCAGCACAGCCAGGGCCCTTCCTGGCTTTCCAGCTTCTCTTCCTCCAGCCTGGAGCACTCAACAGGGTTTGTGTGACCCAAGTGTAGGACCTGGCACTTGGCCTTTACCCTCAGCCCTTCAATCCAGCCTGTCCAGTCTCCTCTGCAGAGCCTTCCTGCCTCCACAACCCACACACCCACCCAACCTGTAACTGTGGATTACAGGAGTCTGTTGTGCTCCCCATCCCCATCTAGCACCTGCCCTTAGCAGAATCAGTGAGATGGCACTTCCCAAACTGCTACAATTTATTGACAATGGTCAAAGGAACTGTACATCTGTAAAAAAAAACCAAAACAAAAAAACCCCAAGAGGTGGGCACGGCCTCATGTGCTTGAGGCTGTTTTCCTCCGCTTCAGCCGTGACCGCCAGTCCTCTGGCAGTGCCTCGAAGTTGGCATTCCTCTCGGCCATGCCACTGCAGGGATAAAGCAGAATGTCAGCACCCAGCTGGCTCTCTCATGGATCCCCCCACCTTTACAAGGGACCAGGAAACGTCCTGGTGCCAGCCCCCAGGGTCTGTACCTCATCAGCTGCTGCTGCTTCCACTCCTCGATGCGCCGCTGGGCTGTGGTCTCCCGGTCCTCCTCGCTGGAGCTGGAATTCTCCTCCTCATCCAGCTCCCGCTGGATACTCTGCCACTTCTTCACCAGCGACGGCATCTTCGTCTTGCCCTTCTTGCCCTGTGCCACAAAAATGACAGTGGTGAGTGTGGCTGGAAAGGGAGGAGGGAAGGAACGGTGTCGGTGTGAGACCGTCTGGCCCACCTTGTCCTTGCGCCCCTTCTTCGGCTTCTCCTTCTCCGGAGGCGGCGGCGCCTTGGGGGTGGGCGGTGGGGGCGTCTGTGGGGGCGGCGGGGGCGGAGGCTGCTCAGCTGCAGAGCCCGTGGCTGGCAGCGCTCCCCGTGCTGGCACCGGCTGCGTGCTGCCCGTGGTGGCCGGGCTGACGGGCACGGCGCACTCCGAGTATCCCATCATGGAAGGAGCGGCAGGTCCCGTCACACCCAGGTAGCTGGACTGCAGCCCCAGCGCCGCGGGCTGAGGGCCAGCGGGGCCTGGAGCCATGCGGAGGTTGGGCCGTCCCTGGATCTCGCTCTGGAGGCGCTGGCGGGGCCTCAGGGAGGCCAGGGGCACGGCTGATGGCTGGTACTTGCCCGTGGCCATCAGGGGCTGGCTGTAGATGACAGGGCAGCTGCCAATGGTGGCCGTGCGCTGCATCAGCCCCGGGCTCATCTCCGCTGCTTTCCTCTTCTGTGGCTTGGCCGAGAGCAGTGGGGCTGGGCTCGGATCGGCGGTGGTCTGGAAGAGAGTGCTAAGGTGAGTGTTGAGCCAGGAGCACCATTACACACCCGTTTCCCAGAGTCTCACACTCTGGAATCAGTGGAGCCCTGGCTCCAGTGCTCACCTGGCTGCTGCTGGCAGCAGGGCGCACCAGGGGCTTCAGGGGAGCATCCTCCTCTGTTCCTGGGGCAGGTGGCTCCTCACCCCCCTCATCTTCCATCTCCACTTCCTGGATCTCCCCATCTTCTCCAGGCGGTGGGGGTGGCGGTGGGGGTGGCGGGGGCGAGTCTGGGGGGGGTGGAGGCGGCGGAGGCATTTCCAAAGGCAAGGGAGGTTGGAGGACTGGGACAGAGGACTGAAGCAGAGTCCAAAATGGAGTGAGCGGCATGAGAGACGTAGCAGGAACTTGGCCTGAGAAGGATTCTTTACAAAGGGAGCCTGAAGAACAGACATTGACACAGGCTTGAATGCATGGCCTAGTCTGTACCACCTGCTCTTGCCCACGGTCCCACTTGGAGGCACCACCACTGTGGACTGCCCTGTCCCCCACCCTCTGCTCTGGGGCCAGGACCCCCCTGCCAGCGAGGCGTACCTGCGGGGCGCTCGGCGGGCCCCTCGGCCTGCTCTCCTTTGTCTTTGGGAGGTGGCTTTGGAGGACTGTCGGGTTTCCTGTCGGCGGCACCTCGCTGTCCCTCCTCTTCGTCCTCCCCATCGGGGAACTCCCACTGCGACTCTCCCGAGCGCTCGTTAACATAGAAATAGCGTCTATGCTCCCTAGATCACAAGAAAGAGAAGGAGGCTTCAGCTTCCCTTCTCCGCCCCCGACACTCCAAGGCGGGCCTGCCCACGACAGCAGTGCGCTCTCGCAGGGGAGACCCTCGTGCAGCAGGGCTGCCGCTCTCCCACACACAACAAACAACTTTGAGGACAGAGGCAGGAGAGGCCCGAGCCGACTCGCTCAAAGCTATTTGCTATCGCTGGCTGCAGGAACGTCGCCCTGAGCCCCCCTGCTCCGAGGGAGAGGAGGGCTGGAACGCTGGCAACGTCTCGCTAGCATTGGGACTTTCAGCACGGCCTTGGCTGAAAGTCGCCCTCCGAGAAGAGGCACAGGGGAACAGCCCAGTGGAGGGAAGCGGCTGCCCCCCTACCCCATGGTGCGCAGAGTTTTTTATGATACTCTTGGTGTCAAACACACAGTGAATGCTAGAGAGAGGGAGCGGATCTGGGAGCTGAAAAACAAAAGAGCAAAGATTTCAAACAAAGGAAAATTAATCAAGAAAGCCAAATAGACAAAGAAATGTTTGGGTCTGACCTGCTGGCAGGAGACAGAAATCTTGTTCTTCATTCCGTCGGTGAGTTGAAGTTTGTCCTTTAGAAGAGCTGTTGGTCAGAAGAGTTGATCCAGAGATCCTGCAAAGTTCACAGAGCTCTCGCATGCGCGACCCCCCAGGCCCGCCCTCCACAGCGCTGGACACTCGCGAGAGGCACAACCAGCTCTGTCCGTCAGGAATCGGCTCCGTCGCAAAGCACTGGGCATTCCGTCTGGATCCTCCAGTTTGGCGGCCGGCCCAAACTCTGCGAGTGCCGGACGCTTCTCTGCCTGCCCAGCACTAACAGAAGCCGCTCTCAGTCTGCCAGAGGGACGGCGCCAGCGTCGTCGGGTGGTTGATGGTCACAAATCATGTCTGAGATGTCAGAGATGAAAGGTGAGAAAGGAGGAGAGCGCGTACCTGTCCCAGTGGCAGGACCAGCCTTTAGGGGTGGCGTTTATTTCGTATTGTTTAAGCTGTTCGGCTGCGTCTTGGAGTTTGCGTTTGAGGTAGTTTCCATTGAGAGCACCTTCTCGCCAGTCTGCAATGCGGGTCTAGAGGGCAAGAACCGGGGGAAGCCGGTGAGGTGGGCTGCCAGGGGCCCTGGGGGGGACGGGACTCGAGGATCGGGAGGCTCCCTTCCGGCACGGGACGCGGGGGGCCAGGAGGAGGACACCCCGCCTCCGCGCCAAGCCGCGCTCTCCCCCCGAGGAAGGGAGGGCGCCACGAGGCTCACGCAGCACCGGCGCTCGGACGGACGGCGGATTGCATCCGATCCGCTCCGGAACACGAGGCCGGAGCGAGGGGCGAAGGCTCGGTTACCTCTGTCTGCAACAGCAACATGTGGAAGTTGGAGATAGATTGTCTGTTGATGCCCAGGAACTCCAATTTACTAGTCAGAGTATTTGCCAGCTCTCCAATCTGAAACTGCCAGGAAAAAGGGCAGAGTCAAGAGCCGTCCTCTGGGAGCAGCATCGGGCGGCTACGGCCCCGCGGCTCTCGGGAAACACCGCTCGGGACCACCCACAGCCCCTCAGCCTGGAGGGACCGGGACGTGCCACCCTGGCCCTGTGTGTCTGTCACCCCCTCTGTAGTCCTGCTACATCCTGCACCCCAGGGACAGGGCAGCGTGGGTGGCTGGGGGACAGCTCCTCCATGGACTGTGCTTGACTCTGTGCAGAAGGACAGCACAGGCTCCGGTAGCTCTGGTACTTGGGAGTTACAGCAGAACCATCACTACAGCAGATATCTAAGAATGTTTCCCAAATAAATGGGCCAGGATGTCGTTCCAGATTCTGTAAATAACTGCTTTCCAGAGAAACTAGCAGGAAAGCACCAGAAAGGGACAACAGCTCTGGATTTACTCCAGAGCAGAGGCAGCAGCTACACCAAAACTCAGGTCAGCTCATGGCAACCACGGCTACTCGACCCCAGCATCCCATGGGAGTGAAACCTCCGATCTGGGGACATGGGGATCCCTGACTCCATCCTCCTGACTGAAGGCACTGCATGGAAGCAGCCACAAGCCAGAAGGGAATCCAGAACAAGAAATGTCTGCAAGTGGCATCACCACTGCTTTAAGGAAGGCTTTAAAAATATCTCTTTTTAACTTCACTCCTCCGAAGAGGCTTTGGAATGTCCACCAAAGCCACCAAGGAAGCATCTGTCTCCAGAGGTGATGGGCCAGACAAGCAAGCCCTAGAGAAGACCAAGGCAGGCATATGAATCCCCATGTTAGTGTGTCTCTGGAGAAGCCAGGGAACATCCCGGAGCAGAGGGTGACTTGGGAGCGGTGGCCCCGGCGCAGCTCCTGTAACCAGAGAGATCCCAACCCGATGAGCAAATGGTACTGGTTACCCAGGGAGCCGGCATTCCTCCAACAGCTCTAAGGGAATCCTGCATGGAAAAGCACCACACAGTCTGTCACAGTGCCCACTGGGACCAGAAGGAGGAGGGGACTGCAGAGGGGACTGAAGAGAGGACCAGCAAGTCCAGCCCTGCTACGTGCTTTTATTCTTTTTATTTAAATAAATAAATTTAAAAATCAGGTCTCAAATGGATGCTGCACTAAGGAACGCTCAGTTTTGGTCTGGGAATGTCACATCTCAAAATCCTTTAAGGAGTTGTTTTATGGGGGAGATACAAGATTTTTCACAAGGACAAAAGGACCTCCTTTTCACACCAGAAAAATTATTTAAAGTGGTGGGAAATGAGGACAGGGATAGGCAACTCTCACTGCAGGTTCCACCTGAGCTCCACTATGAGCCGGCGATTCCCCATCTGCCACAGGGAGGTGACAACATTTCCAACGTCACAGAATAACTCCAGAGCCAAATTTTATGCTGCAGGAGCTCTCAGGGTAACAAGTGACATGGGGACTAAAGGACAAACGGGAAAGATCTCCCCTACTGCTCTGTCATACTGCCCTAGAGCCTGGAGCTCTGCTATGGATCAGGGAACTGATCCAGTGCAGCCAAAGGAGCAAACCAAGGCTCAGAGAAGAGCTATCAGCAGGATGCTGCAGAAATCCCCAGGGCTTCCCCAGCTTGCATCTAAGAGTAATGCCGGGTGAAGGGCAGAGCGGTACCGTCAGCCTCAAGAAACGGAGAGATTACGGACGAGGAATCTTCAGCCTGGAAACGGGACGACTGACCGGGCCAGAGACTGGAATATTGTTATTGGTGAAAACAAAGTCAAGATCAAACTGGTTGTCCTCTGCCACAACAAAACCCAGGGCTCAGTCTTTGCCCCCCCACACCCTCCTTTTATCCAAGTTTTTGCTGCTGAATCCTACTGGAGACAGGATATTCTCCCAGCCCTGCAGAGCCCTTCCTTCTCAAGCTGTTCCCACAGGCACACCGGGATCTGAGCTTTAAAAGCTTCAGGGGGCCAAATCCAGAGCCCAAAGCTCCAGTGTCCCCAGGGAGGAGGTGGCTGGGGGAGCCAGCACATCCCTTGTTCCCGCTGGCAGCTGGAGCACCCATCACATCCCTCATCTCATGGACATGCACCTCTACCTCTCCATACCTTTAGATCCTGCTCCTCCTCTTCCATTTTTGGAGCCCCTTGTGATTTGGCTTTTTCCTGGGGCTCCTCAGATTCTGCCTCTTTGTCTGAGCTCAGATCAGTTGCTTCTGTGCTTGGGGCTGCAGGAGAAAGAAGGACAAGTCAGTCCTTGTCCCATCAGTACCCAGGCAGTGCCAGCAGCTGGCTGGACACTGTGCCTGGAACCAAAGGCAACAGTGGGCAAAGAACTAGGACCCACCAGAGCCAGTGACACCAGCCTGAAATTTAAAAGGATGGATGGTCACTGCTCTGTTTTGGTGTTGGGGATCCTTCCAGAAGGATAACATGGAAAGGGAGCATTGGAGCAGCTATAGTGCAAAGCAACGATGAGGCAAGACCTGGAAAATTAGGCATCAGGGAAGCAGGAAGAGACAAACTCCCAAAATCTGTCAATAACAGGTACTAGGTATTACATAAGTTAATTATGAAAGACTGAAGAGGTCCCCAAAAGATGCCAATACCAGAAGGTTTTGCCTTCAGATTACCAATTCACTGCCAAAGCAATCAAATCCAAAGAAGGAAGTTCGTGACAGCATCTCACAGACCTCTGGGGAGAAACCCCAATTCCCAGCATGTCCTGGTGCTGGAAGGCAGGACACTTCCCTAAATCACCCTCTGGCAGCAGGGTGCTCAACTTAAACTGGTTATTTTGGAGTGACAGCATGTTGTTCCCTAGGCTAAGCTTCCCAGCTGCTGGGAAGAGCTGGCTTCTGGGTTATTTGCAAAGCCCTCTGGCAAAACCATTCATTTTCCTATGCAAAAATGACATCACTGACTTAATACCAGAGCTGTCACCCAGCTCATGCCTCTGCCTGAAGCAGAGGTGCCTCAGGGCCACAAGAACCCTGGGATGGGGCAGGCACCAACTCCCACTCCAGCAGGACACAGCCTGCTGTAGGCACTTTTGTACCAGTTTTTCCTTGAAAAAGCAGTTTCATGAAGCTTTCTGTGCTGCAGGCACACAAATCTTGTGCTGGGACGGGACTGGCACATCCAGAGAAAAGGAGACTCAGGGGGACCTTCTTGGTCCCCACAATGCCCAGAGAAGGGTGCAGTCAGATTCTGCTCCCAGCAAACAAGAGACAGGACAAGAAGAAACAGCCTTAAGTTGTGCCAAGGGACATTAAAGTAGGATATTGGGGGGAATTTCAGAGTGGAAAGAGCTGTCCAGCCCTTGCACAGGCTGCCCAGGGATGTGGTAGAGTCCCCAACCCTGGAGGGATTAAAAAACCATGCGGATGTGGCACTTGGGGACATAGGTTAGTGGTGGCCTTGACAGTGCTGGGGGAACAGCTGGACTCCATGACCTCAGAGAGCATTTCCAACTTGAACGACTCCATGATTCTACAATCTAGGAGTCCCAGAGCTGCTGGGCGCAGAGTGGTCCTTAAAATGCTATAGCTGGTACATTTTGGGAAGCACAGCTCTGGGGGATCCAACTGGAACATGAGGGGTAGTTGTGTATGACTGATATATCCACACACACACCCTGAGTTGAACCAGCCCCACAGAAACAGGGGCTGCCTTGCCACACGGGCTGGAGTTACATTCCCTGCACACTGAGTGTGGGGCCCTGGAGTGGCTCCAGGGACACTGCAGCTGTCTGGAATTCAGTACCAGGCAGCTCAAAAACTGAACTTTACAAGTGGAGGGTGACAGTACCCAGTGTGCCACAGGCTGGATTTGTGATGTTGGGAGGAACAGGAAGACAATGGGACGTGAGGCAGCTGTTATCTGTGTCCTGTCTCCCAAGAACCAGTGAATACTGAACTCTTCTCCTTATGTGGGTAATTAGGAGAGACTGCGGCAGAGGAGCAGCTTATCCCAGTGAGGCTGGGCTGCGACAGAGCCACCCTCAGCCTGTTCCCACCTGGCACACGTACCTCACGGCCCTTCCTGGCACTGCTCTGCGGGTCTTCAGGGAATGGAGACCCCCTGCTCCTGCCTCCAAAGGAAGCCTTTCCAATTACCTGCCTCTCCTGCGTCTGGGCTCTCCCGGCCCGTTTTGCTGGGGCCTCGGCTGGCGGCCTCGGGGCTGGCGGCTCCCACGAACAGTTTCCATTTGCCCCTCTTGGAGGCCAGCCTGCGGGACGCGTCCTGCGGGGCCGACTGGCTCCCGTCGGAGAGCGGGCTGGAGCCCGAGACGCTGCCATCCCCCTCCTCCAGGGCACGCAGCTCCGCCTGCCGGGACACGACACCCCGCTGTATTCCCAGCAACACCACGGCTGCCATGTGTGCCCTGTTTCCAGGACAAACATCTCCCATTACCTTTTTCCTCTCCAGCACCATCTCCAGCTCTAGTGTGTCCTGTTCCTCCTCCTCCTCTGCACTCTCCCCTGACTGCACCACGCTGCACAGATCCTCCTGCCCTGTGTCTTCCAGGGGGTCCCTGCTGGGCTCTGGCTCTTCTGGGACAGCTGGTGCCTTTTCCACTTTCGCCTCCTCTTCCAGAGGTGGCTCAACCTCCTCTTTGCAGATCACTTTCCTCCTCCAGCGCTCCTCTTCCTCCTTCACCACGTCGGGCACGAGTGGGGCCAGGAGGGCCGCAGCCACTCCCTTCCTCTCTTCCTCACTGTTGGAGAGAGCCTGCACTCCTTCATTCACTTCCTGTGGGATGAGCTACACGTGAGCTTTCTGACAGCTGCCTGGGAAAGAGCCCAGGCTGCCAGGCCCCTCCTAGGGCTGTGGATGGAGCAGAGCATCCCAGCTGCTTCCAAGGAAACCCAAGGAGGTGCCTGAAAGCCCCATGGCAGCCAGAACCCACAGGACAGACCTTCTTCACCTCCCGCTTGCTGAGGCTGGTCCCACGGCCAGCGCTGCCTGGGGTCCCCTTCTCCTGAGGGAATGGCTCCGTGGCTGCCATGAAGCTGCCATTGGTGCCTGCCACGGTGCTGCTGAGGAAGACATGAGGGAATGAAGGGCAGGACTGCGACAACATCCACAAGGACACATCTTGGACGTCTTACCCACCTGTGCTGGTAATGCTGCAGGCCCTGGACCTGCGTTGCCAAGTACTGCGGCAGCTCCCAGGTCACCTCGTTGCTCTGGGTGTTCCAATAGTAGTAGCAGCCGGTGTTCTCATCCCACACTTCCTGCCAGTCGCCCATCTCCAGCTCTCCCACTGCCAGGGGACAAGGACAGCCTGTCACTCCCCTCTCCCCAGTGACACCCGTCTGTCAGCACCCCTCTGGACAGAGGAAGGGCTCTCACCTCCGGCCAGCGAGCACTGGGTGTCGTACTGCCACTCGGGGGCCGGAGCCGAGCCCGTGCCGTTGGCTGTGCCCGACGAGGGGCCTGAGCCCGACTCCTTGGGCTCCGGGCGGGGAGGCATGGGGGGCAGCACGGAGGAGGAGGAGGAGGAAGAGGAGGCAGCAGTGGGCTCAGCAGGCTGTGCTGGGGCTGTGATGGCATCGATCTCCTGTAAAAACAGCATCCCGCCATGAGCTTCAAATCCCAAGCCAGATCAAAGCTCTGACTGATGATGACAATACCTTGGACTATGACACCGCCCTCCCGCCATCCCTCCCTCCCTGTGTCCCCGCTGGAGGGGCACTCACAGCCAGGAAGTTCGCCAGGGTGCTGTCGATGTCGGCAGAGTTGCTGCCGTTGGCATCCGTGGAACGGGCCGGCTTCTCCGGGGTCTCACCCTCCTCATCATCGCTGTCAGCATAGGCACCCAGCAGGCACAAACCTCCTGCAGAAGGTAGAGGGGACACTCAGGGGAACCCTCCTGCTGCCACAGGGCACTGGATCCCACCCTCCACCTCTGCTCCAGGTGCCGCTGTGGGAACAGCCCCTGGACAAGTGCCAGGGACAGCCTGGGGGGAATCAGTACAAGAAGCAATAATAAAATGCATTCAGGAATGAGCAGTCGTCTCTAGGGATATAACAGCATGACTAAAATAACCAACATGGAAACAACTCCAGCCCCAAAGTGAATTATTCAGGAAAGGGTTAGCTCCCTTCCATTAAAAATAATAGTTACACGTGGTTAATTACCCTGTGTTAAATATACGGGGTTACGGAGAGGAAAACAAACACAGTCCCATAAAAACCCCTAAATTTAGCATAAAACCCACCACACTTAGAACCAGAAAACCCACACTCAGCATCTCTAAAAACTATTTGGAACCTCACAGCCCTGCACTTTTAGGACCAAAACTCCACACATACCACCAAAAAACAACAACAAAAAAAATCACACAAAGGACCCAGCTCCTACATTTAGGACTCCCAAGCCCCCACATCAAGTATCAAAAACGCCTAGACTTAGGACAAAACACCTCTTCTAGGACTAAACTCCCCACATTTTAAACTTTAAATAAATCATGGTTTGAACATAAAAAAAATTTATGTGAGAAGCAAGCACCCTCAAAATTAAGACAAAAAGTCCCATTTAAAACCACAACGCCAACATTTTTTTTTAATCAATGTTGTGCATCAGGGGCGGCAAGCACCCCAAAATCCTGAAATTCTCCCCCTGGTTTTTCAGGGGGGATGTAATCCCGCGTCTCATCACACAGCGCTCCCTTACCTGTGGCCTTGACCGCGGCGGGAGCGGGAGGCGGCGGATTCGGCGGGTTGCGGGGCGGCTCCGCCACCGTCTCGGGCTCATCTGCAGGGCAGAAGCGTCAGACACGGGGGGGGCTCATGCTGGGGGGGATGGCGGGGTAGGAGCAGATCGGGACCACCCGGTCCCGCCAGGCCGTGCTAGGCCGCACTAGGCCGCACCTCGCCAACAAAGCGCCCCCCGCTTCCCCCCGCCTTCTTCTCCTTACCCGCTTCGGAGCCCGAGTCGCCCCCCTCTCCCGCGGGTCCTGCGGCCTCGTCGCGGCGCGGGGCGGGCGGGGAGAGCTGCAGGATGGGCCGGCGGCCGGGCGCGGCCCGCGCCTTCTTCCCCATGGCGGCGGCTGCGCCTCAGGGCTGGGGCCGCGCGCGCCGCGCGCAGGGGGCGGGATGCTGACGTCACCAAAGAGGGCGGAGCCTACGCGAGACGCGCCCCCAGGCGCGGGACTGCGGGCGCGCGCCCCCTCTGGATGGGGACGAGCCAGGGGTTATGGATCCATCCGGGCCCGCGGCTCCGTCCTGCCCTACAGCAGAGTCCTGGCCCTTGATCCTAGAGCCCCATCCCAGATCCCCGTCCTGCCCCGCCAGGGCTGTGGGCCCACGCTATCCCACAGTTCTTCCTGGGAGCTACAGCCCTTTATTACCCTATACCCCCTTCCCTTGAACCTCCCTCGAGCTATATCCACTGGGGATATAGCTCCATCCTACCCTATATCCCAGCCCCAGGATCAGGGCGGTATGGGGATGATCCCAGGAGAGGAGCACCAGTCCCCCCGCCTTTTCCCACCACATCCTTATGCACACCTCAAATAACAGTTCCATTTTATTAAAGTTGATGCAAAAACATACCAATAAATAAAAGAAATTCCCAACAGTTCCATGTCTGGAGGAGGCAGAGAGCAAGGGGGTGTCATGGCCACACACCCCAGCTCTGCTGCCACCCACTGCCCACAAAAGAGACAATGAGGGGACACGCCCTTCGGCACTCCACCTCCCTGAACCGGATCCTTATGGAAAACCAATAGGTAAAACCACAGCACTGCAGGGCAGGACGGTGACACTCTTGGCGATGTCACCTGGACTAGGGCCGGCAGTACAGGCGCTCCATGGTGGCCACGCTGACCTTCTGCTGGTAGTCCTCCATCTTATCGTTCAGCTTCTCATAGAGCTGGGAGAGAGGCAGGAGTCACGAGGGATCCCACCCTGTCCCAGCTCGCTCCCACGCCATTCCCCATGCCGGTACCCACCACGACGCTGTTCTCGCTGGCACTGCTCTCCCGCAGCGCCTGCAGCAGCTGGTCTATGGCAGTGTAGGGAAGCCACATCGTGGGGGATGCTGGGGACAGAGGAACCTGGAACAGACAGGAACCCTCACATCATGTCCTCAGGGAACATCCCACCACACCCCAATGGTGGGTGAGCTCACCTCGATCCCAAAGTACTGGTGCCCTTTGCCCAGCACAGCATCCACGTACTCCAGGACCAAATCCACAGCCTCCTCCAGCAGATCGTAGTTCAGGTACAGGCGCAGCAGCTCAGCAGCATCCACTTCCTGCCAGAAAGAGGGAAACTCAGCCAGGGAATGTGACCAGGACTGGGACCACACTGAGAGAACCTGCTCTGTGTCACAGACATGTTTTATGAAAAATCCTTTCCTTAGGATTTTATCTCCTGAGAAGCTGAGAGACCTCAGAAACAAAATGTAAACAATTATTATCTGCTGCTGTGGAATGCAACAGGTGCATCTGTGATTGGTTAGTTGTTTCTAATTAACGGCCAATCACAGTCCAGCTGTCCAAACTGTCTCAGTCAGTCACAAGCCTTTGTTATCATTCCTTTTCTATTCTTAGCTAGCCTTCTAATAAAACCCTTTCTTCTATTCTTTTAGTATAGTTTTAATATAATATATATCATAACAAATCAAATCTTCTGAAACATAAAGCCAACATTCTCGTCTCTTCCCTCATCCTGGGACCTCTACAAACAGCACCACAGCTCTGAGCCTTGGTACCAAGCAAAGAGCACCTGGCAGGTGCTCTGCAATGCAGTGAGGGTGACCTGGCAGCTCTGGGAAACCTGGAGTTTTGGGGATTTTGGGGACAGCTGTTCTCACCTTGTAGCTGTTAATGAGCCAGTTGGGCAGAGGTATCCCGTGTGCCAGGAGCTTGCTGATGACGCAGCGATGGTACAGGCTGTTCTGGGATGGGTAACGCTCCAAGTAGGATGACAGCAGCCTCCAGGCTTCGTCTGTGGCACTGCAAGGAAACAGTTCCCAGTGGAACACGTGCCAGCAGCTCCTGCCCTGTCTGCGAGGCCATGGTGTGCTCCAGGTGATGCGGGGACAGGGTGGAAGCACAGCTCTCCCCACATCCTGTGCCCACAGTTTAGGCCTTAGGGGTTTTAAGGACCTGAGACCCTCTGGATCTGCGCAGAGCTCCTGTCTGATCCTCCTCCTCCTGAACTGCGGAGATAAACCTACCTGGACTCCTTGGTGGTGACCAGGGCTGAGAGTTGGTTGGCTGCCAGCCAGTCCCAGGCCTTTGCCTGCTCTGCTTCCCCTCCCAGCTGGAGCTTGATGCACCTGCACGACCAAAAGCCATGGGAAGGTGGGTCCCTCCAGAGCCAGCCCCTTCCCACCAGCATCAAGGTCCCTTACAGGACTATTCCCAACAAACAACACAGCTGGACTGGCAGGGAAAGAAGGCTCTTGGGTAAGGCTCCACACCCAAGTCCCTGCATCCCTCCAGCCCTGCATCCCCTGAGGTGGGAGGGCACCAGACGGACGTACTTGAAGGTCAGGCCCTCAAAGATGGGCGTCAAGGGCAGCTTGAAGGTCTGGCACAGGGTGATGGCTGAGTCGAAGAGCCCAGCCCGCACCAGCAGAGACACCGTTTCCTCAGGTGTGGAGTTGCCTGAAGGGGAGGAAGAGCAGGTAAAGCCTCCCCAGTAACACCCAGTGCTCACAGGGCCCTGCCCTGTGTTACTCATTCAGAGATGCAGCAGCAGGGTGCCAGCAGCCTCCAACACCCTGCAGCAGTTCTCCTCAATCCACAGCTGGAGGCTTTCCTGGCCTCCAGAGCATCCCATGAGCCCAGCAGTTATCCCTGAAGGGACTGGACAGAGCAGCTGTGACCCACAGAGCTGTCCCTGATGGAGCACCAGCTGGAGAGGGACACAGGTAGCAATACATGACAGGGAAATGCTGCTGCTTACAATCATTGAATTGTTAAGCTTGGAAAAAGATCCCCAAGATCATTGAGGTTAGGGAGAGGACAGCCTCATCACAGGCCTGCATCCAAGCATACATATTCTGGCAGCACAGAAATGTGGCACTCGGCTCCCTGCGTCACCACTCTGCCCTCAAAGCAGCTGTTCCATCCTTTCCCTGCAATCCCACACTGGGAAGTCACCTCCTCCTGACATTTAGAGGGGAAAGATGTGGACATGTTGTGTAACTTGTACCAGAGATACTAAAATACTCCAGGTGGGAGAGCTACACCTTCCTGCTTCCCAGAAAGGAACAACTTTCACAACTTTTTAACGCTGTTCCATGAAGCAGCATTGTCCAGGAGAAAAAATTATTCATCACTTAAAAAGGTTGAATTTCATGATCTTGAAGGTCTTTTCCAGCCTTAATAATTCTTTGCTTCCATTATTTCCAAAATGCCTTTTCTGTCCCAACTCAGAAGCTCATCCCACCCCCACTGCAGACCACCAGAGCTTGAAAAAGCCAAAAAAAAAAAGGTAAAAAAAAGCAGGGAAAACTTAAAATTGGTTCTCCCGATCTGCATCTCAGCCCCTGCAGAAGTCAGTGGCTGGATTTCATGGTAGGGATGAGAATTTGATGGTCCCTGGCAGCTTGTGGGCTTGCCTCTGGGACAGGACAGAGTGGCTGAAGCCCCCTCACCTGCCACAGCTGCTGCTGACACGTCGTGTTCCACCAGGGTGAGCCGGATCCGTGCCAGCAGACATTCCCTCTCCAAGTCCTCCAGCTCCAGGATCTCGATCTGGCGAGTGCCTGGAACAGATGATACCGGGCTCTCAGTACTCCAAAAAGGGCTCTAGGCACTGTGCAGAATGTCATGGAATCACAAAAATGGTTTGAGCTGGAAGGGACCTTAAAACTCACCCACTTCTGTGGGCAGGGGCACCTTCCACTAGACCAGGTTGCTTCAAGCCCTGTCCAACCTGGCCCTGGACATTGCCAGGGATAGGGCAGACACAGCTTCTCTAAGCAATCTGTCCCAGGAGCCTCAGCACCCTCACAGGGAAGAATTTCTTCCCAACATTCCATTTAGTCCCATCCTCTGTGAGTATGAAGCCATTCCCCCCTGTCCTGGCGCTCCATCTCCTGTCCAAAGCCCCTCTCCAGCTCCCTTGGAGCCCCTTTAGGCACTGAAAAGGCTCTGAGGTCTCCCTGGAGCCCTGGTAAAAGCATCTCTACAACCCTCTGCCATCCTAAGAGGATTTGTACCCCAAAAAGCACCAAAGGAATGATTAGGATTTGCTGACTCTTCCCCACTCCCTTGACTGTGCTGATGTCCTTGTCCTTGATACCATTGTCCTGCTCCTCCTCCTCCAGATGTTAGATAATATTTGGGAACAGCTGCTGCTTTGCCAGCCAGGCACAAAAAAAAAAAAAAAAAGAAAAAAAAACCTCTTTAGAAAAAGCAGGTTTAAAAATACCTGACCTTAAATTTTCCTACTGGAACACTGAGGATAACCTGATCCCACATCCTGGGCTGTGGCAGACACAGGCAGAGCTTATTCCCATCAGGATTTCCAAAGGCAAAAACAGCCTTGAAAAACTAGAAATTGGCACAAAAAGCTGGTTTTGTTTTAAATTACAAGTTACTTCCACTGAAAAAAAAGTGCTGTGAAGGCATCAAGCTGTTAGGAGCAGGCACAGGAGCTCCTTGGGGAATAGCTGTTCCCTTGGGGAAATTGCTGTATTTCTCAGGGAATGGTGGCAGTGTGTTGTTGGAGACACTGGGAGATTTAATGACCTTAAAATCCCACAAGTTATTGATGTGGTGGAGGCAGGAGCTGCCCTGAGCCATGTCCCAGCTCCCATGGGAGCTGCAGAGAGGCTGTGGAAACTCCAAAGGCATGGGAAGGACCAGGACTGGGCACTTACTGGGAACAGCCACGCACTCCCCATCATGGCTCCTCTTCGGGGACGCTCCTGGGCGCTCGTACTTGCAGGAAAAAGCAGAAAGAGGATTTATACCCACCTGCTTTCTGAAGGATAAATAATAAAAAAATAAAAAAACACTGATAGAATAAATCCCAACAAGAGCTCTCCATTTCAAGCCTTGATTTGGACCAGGGAAGCTGTGCAGTCCCTTGGGAATTCAGGTTAGTTTATCCCAGGCTATCAGGAACATCAGGATCAGGTAACCAGGCTGCAGCCACCACCTCCCTGAGTCCTGACTAGGATTTGAAACACAACTCCTGGGATTTGAAACACAACACTAACTCTCCTCTGGACTGGTATTCCAGCTGTTCACACTCCCCAAAACATTTTCTGTCTTCAGCACAAGGTGATATACTCCCATGTCTATCCACCAGCCCATTCCCAAAAGCTATCCCACTTCCTCCTGCCCTAAAAAGGGGGGAATGGCACAAGGGTGATGGATGGGATCAATGAGCAGAGCAAGACAGCTGGTCACAGGCAGCAGATAAGAAGTCCAATGTCTGTGCTCCCATCAGAAAGGATTCTGGAAGCTCCTCTTCAGGAAGCTCAGCATTCTCACCACAGCCCCGGAGGCCGGCTGCACTATCCAGGCGTATTCCGGGCGGATCAGGCGCAGGCAGTTGATGGCAGCCAGGAAACAATTCCCCTGCTTCTGGAGCCCCCGCAGCGTCCGCACCTCCCTGCCCAGCCGCATGCCGTACTCAAACATCACCGTTCCAGCTGAAACCAGGGAAAAGCCATCAGCCACCAGCCTGGAGAAAGAGGCCACACAGCTGGCAGGGCAGGGAAAGGGTGTCCCAGCAGGTGGGCAGTGCAGGTGCATCCCAAGCTTTACCTTTCCGGTAGTTGTGCCGGTACACGTGGAAGGCGTAGAGCAGCTCGTAGTAGTTGTGAGTCATCAGATCCACGGCCCGAGCGTGGGACTCGATGATCCCAACGACCTGCAGCACACAGAGGCTCCAGTGGGTCCATAACACCCTTTAAAGGGAGGGTGTGCCCCCCACAAGCCGTGATTCCAGAGCAGGATTACCTCATTGTGCAGGTTCACGTAAGGAAATTCCACCAGGTCCTGGAGCTGGGATCGCTCGCACAGAACCACCACTAGCTGGCGTAAGCAATCCAGCTGCCTGCAGAGGGAAGCACAACCCTTTGGAGGAGCAGGAATAACCCCAGGAGCAGGAACAAACACGGGATTTAAGCCACAAACAACCACTCTGTGACAAGCTCCTGCCTTCCAAATGAGCTCTGCAGGGTTTTTCCTGGCTAAGAACCAACTTAAACCTTCAAGTTTCTCCTGTACTGGAAACAGATATCTTCTGGAAAGGCCTCTCTCAGGAGGGCAGTCTCCCTCCCTCAAATAGTTAAAAAGCATTCCTATTTCTCCCCATTATTGCAATATTTTTCTCTGCTAGGATAAAGCTTTCCCTAGCCAGTTCACTTCCCAAACTGAAATCTCAACACAAGATCTTTTTCTTAAGCAAAATCAACTAGGCTCCTACAGCTTTTAAACATACAGTGCTACACACATGATCCTTCAGTCTCTTCCCTGTTTTTCTTCCTCTCATTTTCCTCTTTTGAGAGGGTGCCAATCCGAGGTGTCCTTCAGATGAACATCCAAAAATGAATTCTATATTTTAAAGCCACCTCTCACATTAACTTAACACAGCAGTCATGCCCTTCCCTAAAGTGTTGTTTTCCTTTCAGTTTCATAGAAAAATGGGACCATGGACCTCCACAACAAAGATAAGCCTGTCACCTACCTGCCTGGATCTGGGTTTTGTGTTAAGGCTACATAGGCTTCACTGTTGTGCCCCAAATCCAAGTGATGTTTGAAGATGCAGGTCCTCAAAGTAGCCTGAAAACAGCACAAATCAGTTATAAACCCAGCAAGAAGTTCCCGTGGAAGAGGTTCCTGAAGAAACAGGGAAAGAAGTGGCTGTACCTGGCTTCTCCAGTCATCTGCTGATTCCATGATGGCCAGGGTGGCCAGCTCGATGACCAGCTCTGGCAAACCCAGCATCTCCAACAGGCGAAGGACCTGGAAGGCAGGAGGGTTTGTTGTTGTTTGTATTTTAGGAGCTGTTCCTGCCCCTAAAGTCTAATCCCTTAAATATCTTTAAAGGGGAATATTTGGGTAAACCGCAGGGATCTGGATGAAATCCCAGCACAACAGGACCAGATTGTAGCTTCTCTGGAGGATCCACCTCTGTATACGGGGGATTTTTGAAGCATTTCAAGCATTAATGATTAGTTTTCTGAATCCTAAATCCAGGGAATCCCTCACCAAGAGCCCAGCTCCAGGCTTGCAGCCTGCCTGAACCACAGCATTATGCAGAAGATAGATCTTATCTCAATTTAAACATATTCATTTTAATTTGCCTCAGAGCTTAGTAACCCTTGCCTCAGGCAGCATCTTACATCGAGCCTGGACATGCCTGGCTTCTGCTTCCAGCAGCTGGATCTCATCCTGCCTTTTTCTGCTGGATAACCAACAGGTGGAAAGTACCTAAATTTCACATACTCAGCTTGTCATTACTCCCAAACAAAGAAAAGAAAGTACACATTTCACATTCCAAAAGCTAAGTTTTCTGAGGCTCAAGTCACTTCCCACAAAGGCAGGGATGGAGCAGGAATTCCCTCTCCAGTGTGGGAGGACTTGGTGCCAGTTCAGCTGCTCAGCACTGTACCTTGTTGTAGTACTGCAGGCGTGGCGTGGAGACCACCTCGCCCTCCTCGGGCTGGATCAGCCTGTCCAGGAACTCCTCCCTTCCCACCTCAGAGGCAGCTTGGCAGAAGCAATCCAAAGCCTGGAAGCAGACCTGGAATCAGCTCGCTGTCCCCTCAGGAGACTGATCCACCTGCTGTTCAGGTGAGGGGACAACACTGCCTGTCCCAAGCTTGTGAGGTCTTCCCAAGAGCAGATCACACCGTGCCGCTCCAATTCCATCTCTTCCCAAGGGGATGGGATTGCTTGGGAAGGCTGCTTCCTGTGCACCTCCCCCTCCCAAGGGAAAAGGTCTCAGACCCTGGGAAGGAGATGAGGGAAGGCCTCACCTTGTGTCCTTCCCCCATGACCAGGTAGCACCTGCCCATCATGAAGCAGCAGGAGCCCATGTTCACGTGGCACCAGGGCTGCAGCAGTCGGATGTATTCCTACAGGAGAGAAAGAATGGAAGTTTGGATTCAGGTCAGCACTCACTTGTGATCCACAGGCAGCCAGGACCAGCTCCTTTAGCTACTGTGTTCAGGCAAATCCCGGTTCTCCAACTCGAGAGCCAGTCTTTCCAACCCCACAGTCCCTTGGACGCACTGATCATGAAATCCTGGAATGATTTGGGTTGGAAGGGAGCCCTTAAGCCCATCCAGACCCACATCCCTGTGAAAGCCAGGGACACCTTCCACTAGACCAGGCTGATTGTCCAGTCTGGCCATGAACTCTTCCAGGGATGAGGCAGCCACAGCTTCTTTGGGCAGGCTGTGCCAGGGCCTCAGCTTCCCTACAAGGAACAATTTTTTCCAGTACCCCCATCTAGCCCTGCTCTCTTTCAGTAGGAAGCCATTTCCCCTGTCCTGTCAGTCCAGGTCCTTCTCCAAAGCCCCTATCCAGCTCTCTAGGAGCTCCTTTAGGCGCTGGAAGAGGTTTCCAGGAGATCTCCTCTGCAGGCTGAATGTTCCCAGCTCTCCAGAGCAGAGCTGCTCCAGCCCTGTAAGGGGGAGATATCCCCCACATGCTCCTGGGAAAAAAACTGCTCTAAACAGCTCCAGTGTCTGTGTGGAGCACCTCAGAAACAGCTCCCAACACAGTCAAAAATCAGACAGGATTCTTCCTACATCCTGTTGCAGGGACAGAGCTAGGGCTGCAGTACAATGGGCAGGACAGGTGCTAGAAGGGGAATACCTGTGCAGGAGAGGGCCAGCAGCCAGGGAAGCACATGGATTACAGCATATGGGAGGGAGTGCTGATGGCACTGAGGGCACAGACAAAGTGAAATGACCCAGCCTGGGCCTGTGCCAGCACAGCATCCTCGTCATCCTTGGAGGAGCAGTCATGTCCTGTTAGCAGGGCCGTGGGACTCAGCAGGAATTGGGAAGAGAAACCAGGACTTGGAAGCCAAGTCACCTCTACAGGTGCACAAACCACCAGCACCTCTTGCCTCACCTTTGCTGGCCATGAGTCCTCTCAAAACCATGTGGTGACGTATCCGGAGCACAGATTCACTCCCTGGATTAGCAGCTACAAGGGATAAATCCTGCTCCAGCTTGTCACACACAATGAGCAACACAGAGAGCTTTGGCCCATGTCCCAGCCCCCTGCTCTGTCACCAGACTGCCCCTGTGCCCGTCTGCTCCTTGCAAGGAGCCTCCTGTACCCCCCCAGTTCAGGTCACCATGCTCACAGCAAAGCTGTTGTTATCTCCCTGGGGTCAAGGCACTTAATCCAAGTTTCCGTGAGCGACTGGGATCAGGGAGAGGAACAGAAGGCAGTGGGGAGGAGGAGGAGCCAGGCTCTGCAAAGATAAAAGCCTGGAGGAGACACCAGTGAGGCGAAAGAAATGCGAGGAGATTCAAAGCCTGCACATATGCCAGGAGGGAGAATGATGCTGCTCCAATCTTGACATTTCCTGGCTCAAAAGCTCTGAAGAATTGAAATTCTTCTCTCAATTCTTCTCAGCAGCAACACAAAAGGAAGCAATTCAGCCCCCAGGTATGAGGGGCTGAGAGGATAAAAGGTTCTGCTGAAAAACAGGTCACTAACAGCCTGCCTGGCCTGCTGCCTCCAGGAATGCCCAGACTGGGATAAAGCTGCACATCACGTGGAGCTGCAGACAAGGAACTGTGCGGGTCAGAACTCGAGCACAAGCAACTCCAGCTTCCAAGAGCACAGGGAGAAAGGTGGAAGAACAGTGATCTGAAATACAGCAGTCTAAAACCCCTGGAAATCAGGAGTTCACCGTCCCTGCTACTAGGATGCCAGGAGCAGCCAGGGATGGAATGATGACAGGTGTTTCTAACACTGTTTTTTTATTAATAAGGACATTCAAGAAATAAATCAGTCCTTTCTGGACTGAAGAAATCCTTCTGAAGCCAGGTCCCATGGCAATCCCAGGCAGAGGTGGTACAGGAAAGGCTGTGGGCACACCAGCTGCCAACAAGCTCTAGGATTGCTGGGATATTTAAACAGGCTCTGCAAAGATGTTTCAGGAGCGCGGCGTCACGCGGTCAAACAAGCCCTGGGAGAATAAACTCCTCCACAGAAAGGGAATAGCATAAACCTGAGTATCTGGATGCTCTTGAAAACAGATGAAAGAGAAAATGCAGAAGATGATTCCCCCATGGCAGGGGAGTGGAATGAGATGAGCTTTAAGGTCTTTTCCAACCCAAACTGTTCTGGGATTCCACAATCCTAAATCACTCCCCATCAAACACTCTGTGGCATTGTCTCAGCTCAGAGATTAGGGGTGGCGGTTTTAAACTAAAACAGGGGAAATTTACACTGGATATTGGGAAGAAATTCTTCCCTGTGAGAGTGGGGACACCCTGGCACAGGCTGCCCAGAAAAGCTGTGGCTGCCCCATCCCTGGCAATATCCAAGGCCAGTTTGGACAGGACTTGGAGCAACCTGGGACAGTGGACAGCATCCCTGTCCATGGCAGGGGATGGAACTGAATGAGCTCTGAAGTCCCTCCCAACCCAAACCATTCCAGGGTTTCATAACTAGGGGAAAGCAGAGCTCCAGCACTTGGAAGGATGATGTTTCAGGGAGGTTTCCAGCACCTGTGAGAAGCTGGCATGATGCACTCACCTGGAGCTGGGTGTACTGACAGCTCCCCATCAGGCACTCTGGGAAGAGGAAGCTGGGATTGCTGGGCCATCTGAGCAGAGGTTAAGGAACACAGGACAATCCAGTCTGGAAGCCAACATGCCTCTCATGCTCCGTTTGTGGGGGGGAGAGGAGAGAAGATTAAGCTGCTCTTTATACAAATCATTATTCTGTAATAAGATTTATCCATATTAGAACAAAATCACCAGTACATCTAATCCCCAACTCCTGTTACCCTTCCAAATCCCCCAGCATCCCACCAAGTCAAGTAGTGAGAGCTTAGGGGCTTAAAGTCAAAAACTCAAATCCTTTATCGTGCATCTAAACAGGATGAAATCTGTGAAATCTTAAAATACCCACAAATCCCATTAATGCCAACAACTTCACTCGTTCAGGAGGTTTGTCTTGGAAATTTGGAGGTCAAAACCTGATTTTGGAATGGCAGGAGGCTCAGTGGCAATGGATTCACAGCCAAGGATACAGGAGAGGCAGAAAATCAGTCACTATTGAAGTGATAAGGTGGGGCCAGTTCAAACTTGTCTCAGCCAAAGAGGTGTTTGGTTGCAAGAAGAGTCTGGATATGATGTGTTTTCTGGCCACTTCCTGAAAGAAGAGCTCCACGATCGTTTGAGGGCCAGACACTAAAAGTAGAAATTAAAGGAACAGTGAGTAGAGAGCCTGCAGTAGAGATGCCAGGTTTTCCATCCTGTCCTGTGCTCATCAGCCCAAGCAGCACAGATTAAGTCAGGGCAAACCAAAAACACGTTCCACACTCCAACTTGTTGGTTTTGGATTTCTCCTGCTGTCTGGTTAAGTCAGAGGGAGCAGCAGGAGATCAAAGTGCCCCATCCTGCAGTGTTTATTAACCACAGCTCAATTAAAACACACAAAAAAAGGCTCTGCTCCCTCTCCACTTGTTATTCCCAGCCCAGCTGCAGCTTTCCAGCATGACAGGGCTGAGGGAGTGCTGAGCTGGCTGTTCCATTCCCTCCCTCCTCATTCCAGCACCCCAAAAATCCCCCCTCACTTACTGTTCCCAACGCCTCTCCCTGAGCTGCCACCTCCTTCCCTGGGTTTCACATATTTCTTCCCCAAGAACAGTGGCCAAACAGGACTTTCCTCACGAGCCAGCCAAGAAATAACCCACGACACCAGCACACACAAAGGATGTTTTCAACTCCCCTGACATTTCCAGCTGCCTCCTGCACCCAGACTCTCCATCAGGGAGAGCTCAGGCTCTGAGGATCACCAATGTCAGAAAGTGGAGAAAGCTCTTTCCCAGCTCCCACGTGGCACTGCTGCCTGTTTGTCCCAGATTTCCCCAGCTCCCTCTGAAGTATCTCAGCCTCCAAGTGCTGACTAGTCACAGCAGGCTCCTACCTGCATGTTTCCTTCCCATCCCTGTTCACCTCCTCCCTCTGGAACCACTTCAAGGCCCACATTTCCCTAATTAAGCAGCCTTATGTTCTCCCAATAAAAAGCTAACCCAAAAGTTACATCTTTACAGCAGAACTTAAAAAATATGAACCAAATATCAGCTGCAATGTTTTGGGGAGGTATTTTCATATTTTTAAATGCATTTTGAGCAAGTACTTGTACATTTTCATGCTTCCCTGAGCTGCTGCTCTTGGTTGCTGTAGGGTAAAGGGTGGAGAGCAGGACAGGTTGGATGGAACAGGTTGCTCTGAGCAACTCCAGCTAGTGGAAGGTGTCTCTGCCATGGCAGGGGGTGGAACTGGATGAGCTTTAACTGGTCCTTCCAATCCAAGCCATTCCAGGATTCTGTGACAGACCTGGTCTGAGCTACCACAGCCACTGTAAAGTACACGAGGGGTAAGTTTGGCTGATGCTGGCAGGGTTAGAATGACAAATTTTTGGCTCAGTGAGGCATTCCCATCCTTATCAGGCTGAGAGTAAAACCTGAGTTCAGTGCTAAGATCCTTTGTTGCTGCTTTGTTGTTGGCTTTTTTTTGTGGACAGCCTGACAAACATCCCCACTTAAATCAGGGTCATTCAACCACACAGTCCATTAGCTCCCTGCATAAAGCACTTCCCTTAGGTGGCAGAGTCAGGCTTAAATAACTGAAAGGGAGAGTTGATGATCCGTGGACACCTTACCCAGTTTGTGTGGTGTCAGAGCAGTGGTGTCTGCTAACTCCAACACAGAGAGATGCTGCAGATTAGATTCCCTAGGGAAGAAAGGAGCCATCAGTGAAGAGACAACAAAACGCCTCCCGCTTTAACTGTGCTCATTGTTCAACTCCTACGGAGCACAGAACAGCGAGGCCTCACAGGGCAGATTTAGCACAAGGCAGAGTCAGCTCAGAACATGGAAGGGAAAAAAACCCCTCCCCAGTGCTCCTGGAGTGATACTCCCACAGGAACCACCTGCTTTCCACACCAGGAAGGGCATTTCAGGCAGATTAAGGAGGACCAAAGGCAGGTGAGGCAGAGACTCACAGCGTGTCCACGGGGACGTCGGAGGCCAGGCACTGGCTCGCCCACCGGATCAGGAAGTAGGACAGCAGCAGGGGAGAGGTGCGGTGCAGCAAGTCCTGCTGGGACTGGAAGAGCTGTCCCCCTCCCAAAACCATCTGCAAGGAAAGCCCAGAGCTTGGCACACTTGGACCAACAGCAGGACAAGAGAGCGGAACCAGAGAGGTTTGTGGCAGGCCCAACTTGTCCCTTCTGCAAACAGCAAGGTGCTCAACAGCCTGGCAGAACTCAGCCCTCCCAGGGAACCAGCAGGAACTCTTGCCCCACGTCTGGAAGTGTTCAAAGCTACAGTGGAAGGTTCTTGGGGAAACCTGGCCTAGTGGCAAATGGCCCTGCCCATGTGAGGGGCTTGGAATTAAACAGTCTTTAAGGTCCCAACCAACACAAAGCATTCTAGGATTGCTGTCCCTGACACTGAAACCGTGGCTTTGCCGCAGAGATCGCCTCAGGGTCTCCATAAGCTCCAGCAAAGAGTCACAGGAGATGAAACAATCCCAGCTTTTGAAGGACACAGGTACATCAAGGTGGGAAAGCAGCAGGTCACATGCCTCATGGTCTGGGAGAGCCCAGCTCCAGAGGGCACCTTGCAATGCACCTTAAATGCTACCAGGATAACCTTATCCAGGAAAAAGGGATTTATTTTCAACCAGGAAACTGCTGGCTATTTCTAAGCAAATAATATTGGTTTAAACAAGGCTGTCCTTGTCTGGGGACTTGTTCCACATCGCTGAGTCCATCCAAATCAGCAGCACCTCGCCTCACGTGGCCTCAGGCCGGGTGGGACAGACCCAGACCAGTCCATCCCACCATTCCAAACACAGCTACCATCGTGGGGGCTGTTTGCTCTGGCTGGAGCAGCTTCCAAAGGGCTGAAACTGCAACCTTGGAGTGTGCTGCTAGAGAACAGAGCTGCCATCACTGCTGGGAGAGGGACAGGGCAGAGGTGGAAGAGCTGCATGTGTGCTGATTCACACAGGAGGAGGCTGGAATCCATGCCCTCCTCCCACAAATACAGCTTGGCTTCCTGCTTCCTAGATGTTCATAGAGGAATAAAGGGAATTAGGCTGCTTTGCTCAGGAAGACAAAAGCAGCTGGAGGAGAGAGCAGGACCTGCCCAAGCCTCGGGCTATTCCAACAGCCCTGTGGGATGAGACAGAGCTCCGCCCTGCACCAGCGGCAGAAGCCCACGGGATCCCAGGTGCCAGGAGCTGTACTCACGGGATCTCCGAGGCGCAGCAGGAGCTGCTGGAGGATGAGCAGGTCCCGGCAGAGGAGGAAGCGCACGGAGCAGATCTTGGCCACCCCCCCGCACACCACGTGCGCCGCGGTGCTGCTGCCGAACAGCTGGGACAGGCTCATGCGCGGCGCCAGGTGCGGAGCTGAGGGGAAAAGCACCCAGGTGAGGCAGGAGCCACACAGGCAGGAACCATTCCCAGGATAAGGGCACTTCCTAGCGTTTCCCAGAAGCTGCTGAAGAGCTTTCACCTCTTTCCATGTCGGCGTCAGTCTCGTAGTCCATCTCTCGGATGAGCAACCCAATGGCATGGATGGGGTTCCTGATCTCCTGCAGTTTGCTGTGGATATCCTCCATCACATTTTCCCTGCGACATCAAAAAGATCCTCATCATCATCATGAACAGCAACCTGAGGTTCCAACTGAAGAGGGCTCCCTTACACTCCCTTCCAGTGAGGATCAGTATCTGATCAGCCTGGACATTCCTGACTGGAATCCTTGACTAGCTTGTGAGTTTTATTACAGCGCCTGCAGGGACCAGTCTATTTATTCCACTCCCACAGGCTACCAGGAAATAACAGCCAGATAGCTGGCATTCCACAAGGAAACAATTTGGGTTAGCACAGGAACCACACAGGACCACAAGGTTTGACCAAGGCTCTGATCTCTCCCTTCTGTCTCCAGGCACTTCTTTTCACACCTAACAGGATTTTGTGCCTCCTCTGCTCTCAGGGCTGTGGATGGAAGACGCTGCCAACAACTCCAAACCACGGTCGTCCCTATCCCTGGAAAAGTCTCCTGCAGCACAGGGCAAGGAGCCCACGCATCTCAAACGCCCTTGGATGACAGGCAGGGACAGCTCTGGACAATCCCAGCTCAGCCACTCTGAGAAGCTTCTGGAAAACCCATCTCCTTACGTGTCATTAGCTATCAAGTCCTCCAGGATCTGCTCTGCAGCCTTTTCTGGAGGCTGGAGGCGGGAGCAAGCCATTTCCATGATGAATGCCATTTCCATAGAAATTGATTCTCCGATCAGGCGAAGGCACTGGACAAGACAGACAACATCACGAGACATCTCCAAATCTGCAATGAAAGAATCTAACTGTGTATTTTCCAAGAGATTTCCAAGGGAAGGTGGGAAGACCATGCAAAAGCCAGTTAGTTCAGCTCCTATCACCAGTAACAGCAGACAGGTCCCAGTTCCCTGTGCCAAACCTTCCCCAATAACAATGAGGCTGAATTAAAGCTCACGAGTCAACAAGGGAAAGATTTGAGCTTTATTATTCAGAAAATAAAAAATGATGCAACAATAAAATACTTAAATTCCCTCTAAGGGATTTTTTCCAGCCACAGGTTGAAAGAAAATAAGCAGCACAAAAAAATATATCCTGAAGAAAATGGCTCAGCTCAGCTCAGCAATCCTTTATGGGTCAGATTTTAAATTAAATCCCATTTTTTGGGACCGTGACTGTTTAACACAGCCAGGGGAGGAACTGCTGGGGCTCCTGCTGAGGCTCCCAATCCAGCTCAGGCCTCCAGCTTTCCTTCCCTCTGCTCCACAAAAAGCTCAACCAAACAGATGACGATCCCACTTCATAAAAATATATAAAAATCACTCAAGCATAAAAATGGAGCTTAGGTAACATTTTCCATTGCCTTTTTCTTAGTGAAACAGCATTCCAGGGCCAGCAAAGCACAGAGGGCACTGTGGTGACAATATTAATGACATGTTTTCCATACTCTGGCATTCACTTCCTGGACACAAGGAACAGCACAGCCCCTTTCCACAGCTGATGTGAAAACATTTCATAAATCCTGGAACGGTTTGGGTTGCAATGGACCTTAAAGCCCATCCAGTCCCACCCCCTGCCATGGGCAGGGACACCTTCCACTATCCCAGACTGCTCCAAACCCTGTCCAGCCTGGCACTGGACACTCCCAAGGAGTGTCCACAGCTTCTCTGGGCACCTGTGCCAGGGTGTCCCCACCCTCACAGGGTAGAATTTCACCCAACCCAAACAATTCCATGATTCTACTGGCAGCCTTGACACTATTTTCTAATTGCTGGTGTGAGCATGATGGCAAATTTCACAAAAGAACTACCCCTGCAAAGCCAAAATAAAACTATTTTCATGCAGCTATGGATCAGAAGCTCTTCAAGGGATCTCTATGGAGATCTCTGACAGGAGGGGAGAAACTCCATGTATTCTCACCTTCAAAGATGGCAGCATCATCCTCAGTCAGGAGGTGCTCGTTGGAGAGGAGATACAGATGATCAACCAAGGAGCAGGGCACAAGGAAGGACATGGAGCCCTGAAAGGTGAGGAGAAAGTCCTTGAGTTTCCCAAATCCTCTGCAGAAACTTGTTCAGGGAACCTCACCCCCACCCAGCCTCACCTTCTTTAGCAGGCACACCATGCTGGTATAGGGGTTCAGGTGCAAGGCCAGGGGCCTGGAAAGAGCTTCCTGGTACTGCAGGCAGCAGGCATAGAACTTGGACCAGAATTCCACCTGCAGCTGCCAAAACTCCTCTGGGGAGCACTCGTATTCTGTCACACTGCCCTGGAACTGGTGGGGGCAAAACAAGGGAATCAGGAACAGCCAAGTGAAATAAGAGCAGGATAAAACAAGGGAATCGAAGCACAAAAAGAACATAGGGATCTCTCAGGCAGGTCTCCTAATAATTGTTATTTGGAAGATAATCGCTCTGTTTTGGATTCTCTTCCAAAATGATGTGCAACTGCTCTGCAGGGGTGGTCTGGGCACCATGGGATGGGTGACCAAAGTGCACACAGGGAGCAGAGGCAGAACAGCCAGGATTCCAAAAACCCAAGAGGGAAAGGAAACCCCAGGCAAGAAGGATGAAGACTTGTATTTTTTTTTAAAAAGTTACATCATTCTCTTTGGAGAAAAAAAGGATAAACTGAGGTGTGGGGTCACCTGGCACCTAAAATATCATGACACCACGTACAACACAATATCCTGGAAGGAAAATCCATCTCACCTCATTTTCCACAGCTAAGGTGACCTCTTTCCTTAACTCATCCCACGTTAGATCCATGTGCCTCTCAGTTCCTTGAGAAAAGATCTGCAAAGCAGCACAAGAAACTTGGGTTTTAAGGCAAAATAAAAGTCTCAACAAAGGTTTAAGCAGCACTCAGTGAGGTAAAGCAGGACAAGAGCATCAGCCAGCACTTTGTGGGATGGAAGTGTTAAAAAAAAGGTCTGGATGCTAAATTTGGGATACATGGATGTGTGGCAATGTGCAACCACCACAGCTCAAGAGATTTAAAATGTGTGTGGTGTGGCATTTAGGGAGGTGGGTTAGTGGTGGCCTTGGCAGTGCTGGAGGGAACTGTCAGACTCCACCACCTCAGAGAGCTTTTCTGACCTCAGTAATTCCATGACACATCCTGACAAACAGCACCACAGGGCGCCGAGTCCCCATTCTCCTGGCTACATCAGCAGGAATGAAAAACAAGCTCATCAACTTGCTGTGCTATCCGAGGGGGAAAAAACCAATTATCTGGATTCCAGGTTCCATCTCCAGCTGTGGGCACACAGCAGCCGCAGCCCAGCAGCCACCAACTCACTCCAGGGACTCCCCATGAAAACAGGCCTGGCAAGAGCTCCAAGGAATCTTGCTGCCTCACATCTAAAGGGCCAGGAGGATGAACAGAGAGCATCCCAAATTCCCTCTCACTTACCTGCAAAGCCTTCTGGATAGCTGCATTAGTGAACCGGCCCGGCATGAAGAGATATTCCAAGTAGATTTCCTGCAAAAAGATCGTCACTTAAGGAAGCTCAAGGATGAGGAGAACATTTAAGCTGCTGTTTCTGGTCTTTCCTCTCATTATCATCATCATCCCCTGGATCTGTGTTTCTGTCCATACCCTGCTCCAGCCTGGGATCAAAAATGGCTTCCTGCACACTCCTGACTTTTATTCCCATTCTCTCTCCTGAGTAGCCTTGTTATTTTTGGCTCACCCGGGGATCCTGATCCTGCCGGACCGTCACCTCCTCCTCAGGGAGCGGCTGCACAAACACCTGGTTCCACTGGCCTGCAACATTCCTGCAAGGAAACAAACCTGGAATCAGCTTGGCATCCACCTGAACCAAACCTGTGGCTTTCATCAGCAAAAACAACCCTCTGGTTTTTCTGGGTTCCACACCCAGAGGGTGTGGAAAAGGAGGTTTGTGCAGTGACAAGGGACAGATTTTGGCAAGAGAGGTTAACTGTGGCATTCCTAGCCATAAACTGATGGAACACTTGGTTGGAATCCTTCATTTAATTCAACATTCTCCCCATCCCATAAACTCACAGGCAACTCCCAGACTGACTAGGAGCTTCTTCTAAAATTTGCACACTCACAGCATTTTTCATCCACTGTTCAACTCCCTGATTCTGCACCAAGCCATCCTCTCAGCTTTATATTCAGGGATGATCCTTTCCTATCACCATCTCCCCAGAACATGTTTTTTCCTGGAAGGGACCACCTGGTTCTTTTGAAGGAGCTGTGGGGAAGCACAACACTCCCTCTGCCATGCTCAAACTCCACTTTCAGCAATCCTGCTGCCTGGATTTTTGCATTTTCCATGTTCCAACTTGAGTATAAATCTCTGAGTGGAGGAGTTCTGTCAGGGTTTTTCTGCAGTTATCCCAGTGATCCATGCCCAAAACTCACTGCTCAAAGTTGATGTATTTCACAACAGTTTGGTTCTCCTCGTTGTGCCACAGTGCCCAGATCTCAGCCGAGGTTAAGGCAAAGTCAACCAGAGTCTCCTAGGAAAGAGGAAAAGAGCCAATTTCCTTTCTTATCCCCAAATTAGAACACAGAGAAAGGTGGGTACTTAACAGCAAAACATTCCCCTGTGGAATTTAACAGGCTTTGGGAATTGTTCAGTCTGGAAAAGAGAGGGCTTTGGGGTGACCTAACTGCCCCCCTCCAGTACCTGAAGGAAACCTATAAGAAAGATGAATAGGGAATTTCAACAAGGGCTTGGAGTGACAGGGAAAAGGGGAAACGGCTCCAAACTGAGAAAGAGGAGATTCAGATGGGATATTGGAAGCAACTGCTCCCTGTGAGAGTGCTGAGGCTGCCCAGAGAAGCTGTGGCTGCCCCATCCCTCAAAAGTGTCCAAGGCCAGGTTGGACAGGGCTTGGAGCAGCCTGGTCTAGTGGAAGATGTCTCTGCCCACAGCAGGAGATTGGAACAACAAGAGGAGCTTTAAGGGGTTTCTTCCAACCCAACCATTCTGTGACTCTGTGATTTAAATCCCAAAGTCCAGGACTCTTCCTCCTGGGGGCCAGGCCCCAGCTCTCACCTGTGAGGAGAACAGGGAGGAGATGTGGTCAAGGCTGTAGCGGTTGCTCTCAGTGCTCACCAGCTGGAAGACACAAAACTACAAAAACGCCTCATAAATCATTTCCTGAAGGACTAAACCAACACATCTCATGGAGCATCACCATTCCAGTCCATCTCACTGCCTGGTGCTAGGGGTAACAGAACCTGGAGGACAAGAGAGGTGAGCTGAGCACACCACTGGACCCTCTGCACAGAAATCCTGGCTTCACCCTTCTCCCCAAGGACACTTATCCCTGCCTGGACCCAAAGGACTCCCAAGTCTTTCCAAACACTAAACTTGAAAAACTGTAAGACCACCACACCCAGCACTACCAGTGACCACAAGATGTGGGAAAAGAAGGGGACTAAGGTGGGAAAACCCCAATTTCTCAGCTGCAGGCCCAGCTCTGCATGTTCTTCCCAGAGCAGAGCACTCGTGGGACAGCAGGACTCATGTTACACACTCTTGTTCTGTGTGGGAATTCCCTGGAGAAAGGGATAAGCTGTCCAACAGATGAGCCTGGTTTGTGCTGTCCTTCCTCTCTTGCTAAATTTATCCTTCTCCACAAAAAGTTCTCCCCAAGTTGCAGAAGCATCCACATGCTCCCAGGAGCCTGGTGTAAACACACCACCAGCATTTCCATGCTTTTAGCTCCTGTTGGACCTTTCCTTTTCCCACGGCACATCCACTCTTTCAGAGCAGGAGGTAAACAAGTGAACCAGCCCTCGTGGATCAGTTTAGTCACACAGGGAATTCCACTCCCAGAACTCAGGCACACATATTCCCCAATGCTGGGGGGGGTTGTTTATTTAGAAACCACCGATCCCTCCAGAGGGCCACACGTGAAACTTTTCCCTTTTCTTGCCTTCCAAACCCAAGCCCTAGGGGAATGACTCCTCATCCAAGAGGCTAAAGATCCCAGGGCTCCATACCTGCCCTCGCTTGGGAGCGTGCATGTAGACTCCCAGGTAGAGGCCCAGGGACTGGGAGAAGGCCAGGCGCAGGCGGTGCCCGGTGCCGGCCGCCAGCCGCAGGTCCCGGCTGACCGGCATGAACTCCAGCAGGTCCGCCACCATCAGGCACATCTGATCCTGCAAACAACCAAAGCAGCAGGAAAGCAGCTTAGGAAACAGTCTGGATTGAGAAACTGCTCCTCTCCTTCCCCTTCAGAAAACATCTGCCCAGAACTTTGCACAACAGATGTGAATTACGGCTCCGTACGCTTACCTGAACCACTCCTTGGCTTCTCCCAGCTCACCTGGGCCCCTGCCCACCAATCCCATGGGCTGCCAGAGCCCAGGCATGCAGGAGACAGCTTCCCCTCCCTCCCAGAGCACATTCCAGTGCCACTGAGCCGTGAAAGCACCGTGCTGCTCCATTAGCTCTGGCACTCAATATCTGGAGCAAGAGGCTTTTATTAACTTCCTATTGACAAAGACACTTTCATTACTGCTGTACTGCTGAAAGCAGGAGAAAATCCATTTGGGATGGCTCCTTGGGCTTCAAAGCACTCCTGCCTGCCTTCCCAAACGCTCCAGTAGGTCTGGAGGAATGTGTATCCCAGGAATGTGCATCCTGCAGTTGAGACAGCCACACGTACATTGCATGATGGTACACAGAGTATCACCATACAATACCAGAAGGCTCCAACCCATACACAGTAACACCTTACCACATCAGAGGTGTCTGCCCATACAGAGCAACATCATCTCACCTCCAAAAGCTGCAAGCATCTGCTCATCTTGTCCTTCAGCCTAACCTTTCATACCCCTTATTGCTGATGCACTGCACATGTGAGCCCTCTGTTCCCTTGGTGAATGGTCAGTAACCCCTCAGCACTCCATGGCTCATCACCTCCAACACTGCTCACCTGTTCACAGCTGTATCCCATTGGGGATGAGGCTCAGGCACAGCCCCACTCCCAATTCCCACAACCTGTGTGCCTACAATTCCCTTTTTTTTTTCTTTTAAATAAATGCTATGTCTACTATTTCTCTACAGGGCCCTTGCAGAAGAAATAGTAAGCATGGTACAAGTATCTGTTTTGTAGGTTCCACTAACTCCAGAATGCAGCCCTGTACTGACCCTGATTCACTCTCTAAACTTGCATATTATTAAAATCTTTATACTCACATTTATAGAATATTGACAATATCAATAGCAATTAGAATAAGCCAAAGGCCAAACACCAGGACATCAACAAAATCAACAGCTATACAATTCTCCCAATAGCTATACAACCTTTAACAATATCAATAATTATACAGCTATATAATTCCAAGTTATCATTCTTTTGCAATTGTTAATAAAATAACAGTGAGATCAGTGTAGAATGGATAAAATGCGAGCACAACCCTTTGTCTACATAAAACCTACTTTGTAAATACATTTACAAAACTAGATCTAACATGGATAATATGCAAAGACAACCATCCAGTAATAAAAACAAGAACAAATTCCAAGACAGAACATTGCCTAAGCTGCAAACAAAGCCCAACAAAATGTGAAACACCAGGAAAAGTTGAGCTCAAGTCACCAGGTTGGTGGAGGGCTCTGTCATTTCCACAGCTGGGCTCCCTCATGCCATTTCCATTTACCCAAACAAGGATGATTATTGACACAGAGAATATGGAATCACTCCATCCAGGCACTGTGCTCTGAATTTCTCCCTCTGGGAAACCTGCTGGTACCAGTGCTTGCACTCAAAGACAGCAGGATCCCCTGAGGGGCTCAACTGGCTGGATGACTGCAACTCAGTATTGTTCTTTTCCACAGTGCTCCTATCCAGGGAGCAGTTCCTTCCCACTGTGCACCACAGGTATTCCAATATCCCCTCCATACACTGTAGTTAGGAATACTTGGGTCTTTCAAATATCCAGGTTTACAAAGAAATTCAGTATAGTCACCTGATGTGGAGTACAGTTTGGTTTATGCAACCCAATTCAGCTCAATATTGTACTGCCCATATCTTCTTCTGATGCTGCACAGGACACCAGGCAAACTGGGGGGCTTGTCCACAGCCCACTAAGACAGGTGATTGTTGGGAGATCCTTTCAACATGTAGAAATGTGGGCATTTGTATTCCACAGTATCACTGTGTTGATATTCTTGCAAGGGAAGACAAGAAGCTCTGCAGTGTGAATAGCTGGAGGTGTGCCACATCCCCCAGCTTGTCCTTTGCAGCTCTGTCCAGGTCCCACAGTCTTTTCCTAACTTCTTTCCAAACACTAAATGCAGTACTTGCATCAGTCTTAAAATCTTATGACTTTGCCCATCGTAAAAGACTAAAAAAGGCATAGTCAGTATTCTCAACTCCTTCTATTTTCCACAAAGCTTTCCATGTAGATAAAACACTCTGTTCTTCACTTGGTAAGTTATTTCCCATTATGTCCTCAGCAGCTCAACTGCACCCCAGGCGTCAAAATCAGTCTGGTCCAGACCAGGCAGCTTCTCCTGCTGCTCTCACCACCAGGCTGGCTCTGTCTCAGGCTGTACCTTGCCCTACAGCCCAATCCTGAGTCACATCAGGGTCACCAGAGGTCACAACATAGGTCTCAACCACAGCACAGGCTGCAGTTGAGAGGGCCACTGTACACAGAGTATCACCACACAGTATCAGGAGGTGTAAACCCATGCAGGGTATCACCCTACCACATCAGAGAGCTTCAGGTGTCTGCCCATACAGAGCAACATCATCTCACCTCCAAAAGCTGCAAGCATCTGCTCATCTTGTTCTTCAGCCCAACCTTTCATACCCCTTATTGCTGATGCACTGCACATGTGAGCCCTCTGTTCCCTTTGGTGATTGGTCAGTAACACCTCATTACCTTCAACACTGCTCACCTGCTTTCCACAGCTGCAGCCCCCACTCCCAATTCCCACAAACTGTATGCTTACAGGAATGAGGCTGGGCAGGAAACCCCTCACTTCACTGACAATGCTACAAACACACACCACGACTGTTCTCACATACTGTCCCAAATCCCAGTGTGCAGAAGCCACAGCCACAATTTAAAGGGACACAGATCCATGCCAAGCACTCATCTGTGATTCCCTGGGCTTCGTTTTGCTCCCCCAACCCCAGGTTCTGCTCACCTTGTAGGACCACATGCGGAGCTTGTGGTCCTGGCAGAGGGCAAAGAGGAAGGCATCGTGATCCAGGCAGTGCACCGAGAGGCTGACGGGCACATCCGAGGGGCCGCCATCGCCCCTGGAAAACCAGAGGTTACATCAACACCTTCAAAGAAAATTCTCCATCCCTGCAAGTATCCAAACCCAGCCTGGACACTGGTCTAGTGGAAGGTGTCCCATCCAGGGTGGGACTGGATGAGCTTTAAGGCTCCTTTCAACTCAAGCTGTTCCAGGATGTCATGATTCTAAAATCATGGCAGGTGCACAGATCCAAGGCAGTGGGGTTCTTCCATTGTGCTTAAATCCAAATAAACCACTAGGTGAGATCAGGAGAAGGGAATGTTTCAGCATCCACAGAGGAGAGGATATCCCACCACACCAGTGACACCAAGTTTTTCACTTGCTTTGGTGGAACTGAAGCAGATTCCCATTTCCCCATCCCCAGTCTGGTACTTGCAAAACACAGGTGAAGGATCCAGAGGGAAAAAAGGATCCAAGCAGTCCTGGCATGGATCCTGCCAGCCCTGACAAGGACCCAAGAAGCCATGAGCAAGGATCCTGACAGCCCCAAATGATGCCTTGAGTTTTAGCTTTCACGTTTTCCAGGTTCCATACTGCATCAGTATAGAACTTAAGAAATGTTAGCAAGTTCTCTTCCCAGTTTAGTTAGACAACACAATCCTTTTCTAACCCAAGAACCAAGGACACCATTGCAGCTTCAGGCCCAAAAAGTATAAAAAGCAGCAAACTGAGGAGAGCAATCTGTAAGGATGGATCCCGCTAGGATCCTGGCAAGGATACTGCCAGACCCTGGGCAACACCCCCACAATGGCCAAAGTCACTCAGGGCATCAAAGGACTCACCCCCACTTCCAAGAAAAAGGATCTAGGACTCAGCTCTGCTCCCAAAGCCACCCTAAAGATCCCAACCCACCACGGAGCATCCGTGTGATCCCCACGTAACCTCTGCTCGTCAGGAACACGCCTGGCTCCTCAGCACCAGGGCAGAGTAATCCCTAATCCATGCTGGCTGCGAGCCACATCCTGGGCAAATCCTTGAAGGCCAATTACTAGAGAACATGTTCACAGACACATGGAACAGCAGGACCCTGCTAATCCAGCATTCCACTCCCAACTTCCGTATTCTGATAGCTCTTGTGACCCCCTTAACTTTGTTGGGTGGAGTATTTATAGGTGCCTGTGTGGCTCAAGCTAAAAATTCCAGGTGAGGGGATCCAAAAGCCAAAATTAGCTCAGTTTATCCATCCCCAGGCACTCACCTGATGGCAGTTGGCATCCAGCCTGTGAGGAAACGCTGTACCACCGAGCTCTGCTTCAACTCCACAACAGAAACACTTCCTTCAAAAACAAAAGGAAAATCAAAAATGAAGATAAAGTGAAACTCCAAGACAGGAGAGGGGTTGTAGTGCCCAATCCTTACCAGGAGCATCAGGAGGAGGCAGCTTAAGGACAAAGATCCCTCCTGAGGCAGAGGGAAGGGCAAACAGAGCCTCCCCCTCACTGCTGAGCCAGGCTGCAGAGGCCACAGAGTTGGGAGCCAGCCCTGGCACGCTGGGAATCACGTAGTAATTGGAGGGATCCCTGATGTGGATCTTGCTGATATCTGTAAACACGGACTGCACTTGGCTCTCTGTTATCAGCTCCTGTGGGGAAACAGGAGAAAACAGCCTGTTGTGCCAGAGGAGGTTTAGGTTGGGTATCAGGGACAATTCCTTCATGGAAAGGGTTATCAGGCACTGGAACAGGCTCCAGTGGTGGAATTCCCATCCTGTGTGGATGTGGTGCCTGGGAACATCGGTGGCCTTGGCAGTGCTGGACTCCATAAAACATCAAATCCTGAGCACACATACCTAACACGCAGGGGGAAAAAAAAAAAAAAAACACACCAGACATCGATGGAATGGCAACTGTCTCCTTGACTTTTCCAGTAAAAAATCTCTGGCATAGCTCAGAGAAAAACTGCTGCTGACACATCCCAGGAAGAGCAGCTCTGCCACAGCACAGGGTCATCCCTTGGGAAAGCTCCCCAGAGTTTTAAAAGCAAGAGAGAAGCTCTCCAAGAGAGGAGAGGATCTTGGTAAAAAGCAGGCACTAGAGGAAAAGTCAGAGCAAATGGGAAGAAGCACAGAATCCTGCAATGGTTTCAGTCAGAAGAGACCTTAAATACCATCCAGCTCCAATCCACATCCACGGAATGATGGTAAATGTGATATAAACCCTGGCAAGGATCTATCTGCCACGTAAAATACAGATTCCAACCCAGACAAAATCAGCCTGCAGCCTTTTCAGCTGAGGAAAAAAAAAGACAATCCAACCAGGAAGGGCTCTGGAAAAGCTGAGGCTCAATCCCAGCAGCAGCTCAACTCCAGTGTCATGACACAGGCTGGACACCCAACCAGCTCCTGAGCAAAACACAGCTAAATTCCCCAAATCTCCACTTTTCTTCTTATTCACGCTATATTTTGGGTCGCCTACCCCTTCCCAAGCCCTCCCTGTGCTGACAGGGTCCCCTGCCCCGGTCCGTGCGGCATTCCCGGCACTCACGCTGCGGTAGAGGCGGGCGGGGTGCGGGAGCAGCAGGCGGTGCACGGTCTGCGCCGTGAGCAGCAGCACCACCAGGTGACTCTGCACCTCGCACAGGTGGATCCCGCCCGGCAGGAACGGGCAGCCCTGGATCCGCAGCCGCACGGCGTTGTTCAGCAGGTTCACGTCCAGGGACTCCTCCACCAGCTCCACCGTGTCCCCCGACGTGCTCCTGCGGGAACAGACGGGCAGAGCTGAGCATGAGGAGGGTCTGAGAGGGGAGAGATGAGGATGAGGAGGATCTGAGGGAGCGGAGGGTGTCAGAAGGATGAGAAGGGAGAGGTGTGGATGAGGAGAGTCTAAGCGAGGCAAGGCGGACGGGGGCGTGCACTCACCATCGCACCCAGCGATTCCTGGTGGCGGCCCCGAGCTGCGCGCTCTCTTGGTAGCAGAAGCCGCCGGCGCTGTCGCTGTAGCGGCCGGCGGGGAGCGGGGCGATGCCGGGGGGCACGAAGCTCAGCTCCTGCGGGGATCGCGGCGGGGCCCGGCCGGCCGCGCTCAGCTCGAGGCAGCTCCGCGCCGCCAGAGCCGCCGCCATCTTGGGCCGCCGCGTTCCCGCCTTGGCCGCGCGGGGCACGGCGGGAAGGGGAGGGAGCGGGCGCCCCCCCGCGGGCGGGAGGACGGGGGCAAGAGGGGACAGGACGCCCCCTGGCGGGCGGGAGGACGGGGGGCAGGAGGGAGAACAAGGGAGGAGAGGGGAGGGCTCGGGGCGGGAGGGTGGGGAGAGGGTCTGGGGAGAGGGATCGGGCATGGAGATGTGGGAAGGGGACTATGGGGAGAAGGTGTGGAGAGGGGCTACAGGGAGAAGCCATAGGGAGAGTGGATATGGGGAGAAGGTAAAGGAGATTTGGGAAAGGGGTTTGAGGAAGGTCTATGAAATTTGGGGCAGGACACTGGGGAACAGGACAGGAGGTCTGGTTTAGTGGGAGTGTGCGCCCTCAGCAGCCCCGGCAGCTTCTGACAGGCACCTGTGGCCATGCCTCATCCCAGGGAAGCAGCCACTGCCGCCTTCCCGGGCATGTCCAGCACACCGGACCCAGCACTGGCAGAGCACATGTTCCCATACTGGTGCGGGCAGTGGTGACCCCACCATCCACGGATGCCACAAGTCCCCCCACAACACCACACAGTGCCAGTGCCAGCGCTGGGCCTGCGCAGGCTCCTGCTCCACTTGGAACAATCCGGCCTTTGAGCGGATCCAGGGCCGGCGCACGAGGCGCCCGCCTGCAGAATGGGCCCATTCTGGTGGCAGGTGCCATGAGGGGCCGGGGACTCCAGCTGGCCCCCAGCTTTACTGGGGGGGTTGGAGCCCAGTTGGATTTGGCACACAGTTGGATTTGGGGGCTCAAGTGTCACAGCAGTGCCAGGGCCGTGTATCAGTCATGGAAGGGGCTGAGGTGGGATGGAGGGGCACTGGGACCAGGCTTCACCCGGGGCACCCTCCCGCCTGGGCACAGAGGGGTGCCCTGCATCCACCTCGTGCCTGGCGGCAATGGCTGTCTATGTCCCCGTATGTGTCCCTGTCCATGTCCCCTCGGGCAGGAATGGAAGGTGACCATGGCTGGGGCTGGGACCCCTTCAGGTACCCGTGTCCCCTGGGAAGGGATCCCACGAGCGACGGGATGGCTGTGGGCTCCCGTCCGCCATGCTCGGTGCACCCCGAAACAGAATCAGGAGCATCCCGGGACCGCCTAGGGGCTGTGCCGGGACAGTACAGGGACCACGCCAGAAGCACGCCTAGTTCTGTACCGGAGCAGTACCGGGACCGTGCCGGGACAGTACCTGAACCATCTCCGGATGGCTCCTGTACCAGGACGGTATCTAGACCACACCAGGACTGTGCCGGGACCGTGTCAGGACTGTACCAAGACTCTACCGGATCCATGCTTGGACCGGACCGGGACCGGCACAGTACCGGACCCCGCGGTCACGCCCGGGCTCGGTGCGGTGTTGTCCCGCTCCCATTCCCGGGAGTCCCCGTTCCCGGGGCCGGGCGGGGCGGCCGCTGTCCCCGCCCCGGGGCGCTCCCGCCGCTTCCTGCGGGCACGGCCGGGACGGGGCGGGACGGGACGGGTCGGGGCGGCGGCGGTAGCGGAGCGCGGTGAGTCCGGTCCGGGCGGGAACGGGGCACGGCCGTGGGGTCAGCGGGAGGGGAGCCGGGGGTCCCCGCCGGGAGGGGGCGGTCCCGAGGGTCCCCGGCCGCGGGAGTCTCCCGGTGGGGCAGGATCCGGGGGTCCCGGTGCTGCAGGAGCCGTTGCATCCCGGTGAAGAGGAAGCCGAGGGGCCCGGTGGAATTGGAGTAGTCGCATCCAGTGGAGTGGGATTCCTGGGTTCCGGTGGGGCGGGAGCCCGTGCATTCCCGCGCGGCAGGATCTGTGGGTCCCGGTGGAGCAGGATCCGTGGGTCCTGGTGGGGCAGGAGCCATTGCATCCCGGTGGAGCAGGATCCACGGGCCCTGGTTAGGCAGGATTCGTGAGTCCAGGGATGCCCGGAGTGAAGCAGGAGCTGGGGGTCCCCACTAAGGGGGAGTTGGGGATACTGGGGTCCCCGAGGGGCAGGGAACAGCAGGACCTTGGGGTGCTGGCAGACCCCCGGGACAGGCATCCAGAGAAATTGGGGATGTCCTCAAACCGAGCCGAGGGTGCAGGACAGGCGGTGGCATGTGGGGTCACCCTGGACAGGGGTCCCAGTGGGAGGTGGGGGTGTCCTGCGCCCCTCCTTCAGGATTAGGCGGCGCGACGCCATGGGCGCCGGGCACTAAGAGGCTTTGTCAGCCCCGCGGCTCGGTGCCGCCTCGTCCCGGGAATGCCGTGACACGGGGATCCCCGCGGTGCCGAGCCCCCCGAGTCCCCGCGGGCGGGAGCGCCGGCGCCCAGCCCGTGCCCGCCGGGCAGCGGCGGTGCCAGCCGGGGCCGGGAGCGACGGCCGCGGCAGCTGCGCCGGAGCCGGCGGCGACCTCCCCGCTCCCAAGGCCGCTGGGATTCTGGAAAATGCCTGGAAATGGTGAACCGCCTGCCCTTATATGGCTCCGGCGGGCTGGCGCGCCGCGGCCCCTCTCCCGGCCCGCCGTGCTGTGCCGGGATCCTGGGAAAACGCCGTGGGCTGTGCCTCGCGCCCCAACTCCCGCGCTGGAATGTGCAACGGGACCGGCGATCCCACGGTGGGGAGAAAATCCCACCTCCCTCCCGCCGGCCCGGCACCACAAACGCGGCGCCTGCCTCAGTTTCCCCCACCGGGGAGTTTTGGGGACCCACCAGAGCCCCCTGTTCGGCACTCCAGGGGCATCGCCCGTCCTCTGTGGCGGGGTTGGGGAGGGTCGGGGGCGTGAAGGTCACAGCTAATCCCCCCGGGGCAGGCGGGAGCGGCAGGGCTCTGGGCGGCCGCGTGCCCACCGAGGTGACACCGGGGGGACGGGGGGGGGTAAGAGGATCAACCCCCCCGCTCACCGGGGCGGGCTGACGGTGGCCGAAGGGCCCAGGAGAGTGGCCGCGGTCCCCGTGACGTGAGGCCGGCGCCTTAATCACGGTGTTGTGAGCGGATTAGGATGGCCGGGGGTGGCCTTCGGGGACGAGCTGCGGTAGCCACAAATCCCCGCCCGGGTGTTAGGTGGGGGAGACCCCGTCTGGTCCCCCCGTGCCACCTGGGGGTCTTTTTTTGTCCCCCCGGCAGGGTGGGACAAGGGTCGGACGCTGCCCGGAGGGATGCTCGGGGTCTACTGTCTCTGGTGCCACCTGCTGGGTGTCCCCCCGGGGTCGAGGTGACCCTGGGACAGGGTGCCCCAAGCCTGTAGGGGTGACGAATTTGGGGGCTGGGGGAGCTGCTCCCCCAATCACCCAGGTCCGGGGTGCCCAGGAAGTGCCCCATGGCACGGTTGGGTGTACCAGTACCCGGGGTTCCGGGCTGTGGCACCACTGGGGACATGGGCCCGAACCCCACTTGGGAGGCACTGCGGTGGCGTTTTGGGGGGCTCCTGGCGTGCTCGGGGAAGCCCCGGGGAGGGCGGTGGCTGGATGGCGGCCACGCGGCACGGTGGGTGTGGGGAAGCGGCGGCGGGAACCGGCCTGACCGGTTCGGTGCCGGCACCGGGGGTGCCGGGGGGCTCGGGCGGCCACGCCGCCGGCGCGGCACGTGGCCCAGCTCAAGGTCACTGTCCCCAGGGCCACCCGCCGCGGTGACCGGGCTCAGTGTCCTCGACACTCCCACACGCTTTGCCACTGGCCGCTGTTTTCTGGCTGTCCCAACCGTGTTTATGGCACTGAGCGGTTTCGGCGGTACGGGAGGATCCCGGTGGCACCGGTGGTCCGGAAGGGCGAGCCGGCGCTGAGCTCACCTGGAAGGTGTCCCGCGGGCGCGGCGGTGACGCACGGCCCCGATGGGTGGGGGCAGAGGTGCTCGTCGCACCCGGTCCCGGCGCGGTCCCCGGGTCTGGCATGGGAAGGGGCAGGACTCCCAAATCTCAGCACTGGTGGGCTGTGCAGAGACTCTGTACCCAGGGATTTTTGGGGTCGGGGGATGCCAGCACCCCTTGGCATAGAGAGTTTGGCCATCGGGACTCTTTGTCAGGGTGAACTCCTTTGGTGCCACACATCACCCATATTTGGGGGCAATCTGCACCCCCTAACCCACCATTCTCCCCCCAGTGCTGCCTTGTGCCCCACTGGTGCCAGGGGATGCCGGGATGCCGGTGCCCGCGTGCCCGCAGCGCCCTGCCCTGAGCCCCGAGCCCGGCTGTGCCATGGAGGATCCGCCCGGCACCAGGACCGAGCCGTGGGCCGAGGGGCTCCATAATGCCAACAACAACGCGTCCCCGGGGGGGTGGCCCGGTGCCCGCGGTGGGCACCCCCTGGCAGCTTTCGGGAGTCCTGGGGCCAAGCCCAGCTACCTGGACCGTGTGGTGCAGGAGATCGTGGAGTCAGAGCGCACCTACGCCCGGGACCTGCGCAGCATCGTGGAGGTGGGTGCCAGGGGGCACACGGGAGCACACCCCTGGACACAGAGTGGGGTCTAGGGGTGCAATGGTGCCACCGTGGGTGCCCGGCAGGGTTACCTGGGCAAGATCATCGACGCGGAGGAGCCGGTGCTGCGACCGGAGCAGGTCAGCGCTCTCTTCGGGAACATCGAGGACATCTACGAGCTCAGCAGGTGGGGGAGCAGGTGCCACTGGAAGGTGACAGGGGTAACCCTGTCCCACGGGTGTGCGGGGGGCTGTGGTCACCCTGTCCTCTCTGTGCCCCCCAGCACCCTCCTGCAAAACCTGGAGAGCTGTGCCAATGACCCTGTGGCTGTGGCCGTGTGCTTCGTCACCCGGGTAAGGGCACAGGGAGCCTTGTGGGGACACCAGGGGGGACACGTGGTCATACCAGGCTCTCACTTGCGTTCCCCTTACCTGCAGAGTCAGGAATTTGCCATCTACACCCAGTACTGCAACAACTACCCCAGGTGGGTTGGGGGCACAGCTGGGTGAGCAGGGAGGTGGGCAGGGGGCACACGGGTGGGCAAGGGTGGGCAAGGATCTGAGCCCCCTCCCTGCCCGCAGCTCGGTGGCGGCACTGACCGAGTGCATGAGGAGCAAGGTCCAGGCACGGTTCCTGCGGGAATGCCAGGAGCGGCTGCGCCACGCGCTGCCCCTCGGGGCCTACCTGCTTAAGCCTGTCCAGAGGATCCTCAAGTACCACCTGCTGCTCCAGGTGAGCTCCTGGCACCCAGCATGGCACGGTGTGGGCACCTGGCACAGCCTGGGGGGACACAGGGAGGGGCTGTGGGCATTTGGCCTGTCCTGGCTACCAGGGGTGGCACAGGGACACGGCTTGGGTGCCTAGAGCAGTCCAGGCACCTGGCATGGCACATTCCCATGTCCTGATGCCACGTGCTGTGCCCAGGAGATCGCCAGGCACTTCGAGCACAAGGCAGGGGACGACTACGAGCTGGTGCTGGAGGCCATTGACACCATGACCTGCGTGGCCTGGTACATCAATGATATGAAGCGCAAGCATGAGCACGCCATCCGCCAGCAGGTGGGCACCGGGGGATGCCAGGGAGACACCACAGGGGCGGGGGGTGGCACCAGGTGACACGAGATGGGCACTGTGGCAGGGGTGCTGAAGCCCCTGTGTCTGTGCAGGAGATCCAGTCGCTGCTCCTGGGCTGGAAGGGGCCAGACCTGACGAGCTACGGGGAGCTGGTGCTGGAGGGCACATTTCGGACACAGCGGGTGCGCCACGACCGTGCCCTCTTCCTCTTCGACAAGGCCCTGCTGATCACCAAGCGCCGCGGGGACCACTATGTCTACAAGAGCCACATCCCGGTGCGGGATGAGGGCAGGAGACTGTGAGGGTGATGGGGCGGGGGAGCCCACTGGGTGGCAGGGACTCCTGTGGATGCCCGGGATGGAGGGACAGGGTGGGTGTCAGGAGCCCCAGTGGGTGCTGGGGTTGGGGGAACTGAGGAATGCTGGGAACAGGGGAGCCCAGTGAGTGCCAGGGACCCCGGTGGGTGCTGGTGTGGGAAGTTCCAGGGATGCTGATGCCTCTTCCGGCAGTGCTCGTCGCTGATGCTGATTGAGAGCACCAGGGACTCGCTGTGCTTCAGCCTGGCACACTACAAGCACGGCAAGCAGCAGCACAGCCTGCAGGTAGGGAGGCATGGGGTGGGGGCACCCTTGGGACACCCAGGAACCCCCTGCCTGACCTCACCACCCTCCCTGTGCCCCTCAGGCCAAGAGCGTGGAGGAGAAGCGCATGTGGACTCACCACATCAAGCGGCTCATCCTGGAGAACCACCATGCCACCATCCCCCAAAAGGTGAGGTTGGTGGGGTGGGCACCTCAGTGACACCAGGGACCTCCTGGCACAGCAAGGGGGGGCAGCTGTACCCCACCTTTGCTCCATTTCTCTCCATCCTCCCTCCACCCAGGCTAAGGAAGCCATCCTGGAGATGGACCTGTTCTGTAAGTGCCACAAGTGCCCTATCATTCCCTCTCTGCCCTACTGCTACCCCCCATTTTCCCTGGTGTGACTCCCTGTCCCCACAGATCCCCCACGCCTGCCCCGCTGCAGCCCTGAGCGCCTGAAGAAGAGCTGGTCCTGCCAGCCCCTGGGTGACGCTGCCACCGAGCCACTCCAGGGACGCCGGCAGTCTGGTGAGAGCCACGTGTCACCAGTGTCCCTCCTATCCCATGTGTTCCCTCCATCACCCCTTCAGGGCCCAGCTGTGGCTGGGTGACACCAATGGCCGTAGGGAGGGTGGCACTGGGTGCTGATGGTGCCCCATCCCTGTTCCCACAGAGCCCTTCCAGCACCAGGGGCACACGGAGACGCTGCTGGAGCGGCTGCAGGGACACGGGGGGCGCAGGCAGTCGGGTGTGGACAATGGACGGGATCAGGGGGCTCGGGGTGCTGAGGAGTTGGGGGACAGGGGGGTGATGCCACCGTCATCTCCCCTCCCCCCAGAGCCCACCAAGCACAACCTGTGGCACCCGGGCGAGCAAGGTGAGCTGGCACGACTGTGGCACTGGTGTGGCGAGCAGAGGGGTGGTTGGGAGCCATGGGGGGAATTTTGGGTGCTCCCTCCACTAATCTCTGCTTTTCTCTATCCCGGCTGGCAGGGCTGAAGGTAAGGCCAGGTATGGTGGGTTGGGGTGCCCAGTCCCTCCAGCCCTGGCACGGGGCGCTGAGCCTGGCGCTCACCCCCACACAGAACGCCGGCAGTGATGGGGCGCTCCTGGAAATGGGGGAACCACACCAGCACCCCAGAGCCTGGGCAGCGGTTGAGAGCATGGTGGCAGAGGAAGAGGAGGAGGAGGAAGAGGAGCCTTTGGGCAAGGACTGCCAGGAGGAGCTGCCAGGGTCCAGGGATCTGCTGTTGGAGCCCCAGAAGGAGCAGGTACCTACACCAGCCCTTCAAACCCCAGGGAGGGCATGCAGAGCACCCCAGATTGCTTCTGGGGCGCTCCCACATCACTCCTGGGGTACCCTGCCTCACTACCAGGACATCCCACTCCAGTCCAGGGCACACCCCATGCTGCTCTCAGTGCCCTCTCCCGGGGCCCCATGGCTTGGCTGGGATTTAACCTGCTCAGAGCAGCTGGGTGAGCCCTCCCAGCTCATGACTCCCCACATTTGTCTTGCCCAGGCTGGGGAACACCCATGGGTGCTGGAGGGACCGAAGCGGCCGAGCAGCTGGGGGCCAGGGAGCTGTGAGAAGGTCAGTGCGATCCCCCGGCCCCCACCCGGGAGTGCCCAGGGACCCAGCACCCACACCCCTAACAGCAGTGCTGGGGAGCACCCCAAGGTCCCCAAATCCCCGTCCCTGGTGGGGACCCTGGCGCTGCCCAGCGGGGACAGGGAACCAGAGCACGCTGCGGAGGATTTGCAGGTGTTGAGCAGCGAGGAGGAGGAAGAGGAGGAGGGGGAAGGAGACGCCAGCATCCTGCCGCCCTCAGTGCTGGACCAGGCCAGCGTCATCGCTGAGCGGTTCGGCGGCGGTAGCAGCTTGTCCCGAAGGAGCAGCCTGGCGCTGGAGGGGACCCTGGGACGCACCCCCAGCCATGGTGGCAGCACCCTCAGCCTGGATGGGGGCCCCCCGCTCGAATCCTCGGAGCCCGGGGAGTCCCGCAGTGCCATCCCCTCTCCCGAGCCCTTCATCAGAGCCCGCCGGGAATCGCTGCTCTCCAACCGGGACCGCCTGCTCCTCGACAAGATCAAGAGCTACTACGGCCATGCCGAGCACCGCGATGCCGGCTTCGGGGTGCGCCGCCGCGAGAGCCTCTCCTTCATCCCCAAGGGGCTGGTGCGGAGCTCCGTGTGCCGCCTCAATGGGCTCCCACGGCCCCCCGAGAGCCCTGAGCCCCCCACCCAGCCCGAGGCACCAGAGCTGTGCCAGGAGAATGGGGCACAGCCCCCCGAGCCGCTGCTCATCCTGGAGGAGGATGATGTGGGCACCGCGGTGTCACCCCCAGGGCCACCCCCGCAGCTGCTGCTGACACCCCCTCACCTGGGCACCAAGGTGTACCAGCTGGCGCGGCAGTACAGCCTCCGCATCAAGAGCCGCCGCGCCGGCCCCCGCCGTCCCCCGCTGACGCCGCAGGAGGACGGGGACCCCACCCCCAGCACCCCTTCGCTGGCTGTGCCGCAGGATGAGGCGCTGGTGGCGTCCCCGTCCCCACGTGGCCCCCGCAGCCCCTCAAGCCCCGTGGGTGCCGAACCCTTCACCTGGCCCGATGTGCAGGAGCTCCGCGCCCGTTTCGGTGCCCCGCGGCCGCCGCTGGTGAGCCGCAGCCGCTCGGCGCCCGAGGGTCCCAGCCGCGGTGGGCGCCCGGCCGGGAAGGAGCGGGGCAGTGCCCGGAGCCGCAGCGCTGAGACCAACGGCGGCTCCAACACCCCGAGCCCGGCGCCAGCGCGGTACAGCAGTGACGGGGCGCTGTGGGTGGCTGCCGAAGCCCCTCTGGGCCCGGGGCAGCGGGTGCTGGTGCTGGAGCGGCTGCCGGAGCCCCCGGCCTACGTGCAGATCCGCTCGCCCACCACGCGGGAGAAGATCTGCCTGAAGGCGGTGGTGGAGCGCTGCAAAGCCTACCAGGCATCCGAGGAGTACCGGCGGCGCTGCCCCGAGACCCCCGGCAGCCCCGAGCCGCTGCGCCACGGCCTCGTCAGAGACCTGCGGCAGAAGTTTCAGACCCTCGACGCTGCCAGCTAGGGGCAGGAACGGGTAGAACGGGTGTCCCCTGGACTCCAAGGGAAGGAGCACGCCATGGACCCCCAACCTTCCTGGGAGAAGGGGCACCACATGGACCTCACTTCTAGTTGGAAGAAGGGTCACCCCATGCATCCTCAACCTTCCTGGGAGAAGGGGCACCAAATGGACCTCCAACTTACCTGGAAGAAGGGGCACCCCATGGCCCCCCAGGCTGTTTGGAAAAAGGAACCCTTTGGGAACTTCGAGTCTGCCCAGGAGAAGGAGCACCCCATGGACCCCAGCTTGTTCAGGAGCGGGGGCACCCCATGGCCCCCCAGCCCACAGGAAAAGGGGCACCCCATGGACTCCCCAAACCCACCTGGCAGAAGGAGCACCCTGGGGACTCCCAGCCTGCCCTGGACAAGGGATACCCCCAGTTCTCTCTGCCCACAGGACCTGGGGCACCCCAAGAACCTCCCACTACAAGTACCAGCGGCCTCCCCATGCTCTGCAGGCACCCAGCACTGCACCCCACTTGCTTTCACATCTTTATTAGAAAAAAAACCCCAAACTGAACCCAAAGTTCCTCTGTGGTCTCCCACCCCCTCCCCAGGGTGTCTCGGCCCAGCTGTGGGGTGCAGGAGGTCCCCCCACCCCGGCTGGGGGGGCAGGGGATGGGGGGTGCCAGAGAGGGGCCCCCATGGGCTGACGCTCTTTGGTTGGTGCCCGCGGGGGCCAGGGGGTCCCCCCTCTGCACCCACGCGCTGCGGTGGGAAGGGTTATGGCTTTGGGGGGCACCCACGCGCCCCCCGTGCGGGTGCTGGGGGGGTCCATGCACACCTGTGGGGCGCACACCTGTGCCGTGCGTGCGGAGGGGGGCCGGGGGTGCACCTGCATGCGGGGACACACGTGTGCAGACGTGTGCGTGCAGGGACACGTATGGGCACGGGGGGCACACGCCTGGGGGGCGCCTGCGGCCGCTTCCACACAGGGGTGTGCCTGAAGCGTGTAAATGTATGTATATATATAAATACAAATATATATATATACACTGTGCACACAGACACGTGTGCTCGTGGCGGGGGGGTGGGGGGGCTCCTGCCCACGCATGACCCCCCCGTGCCCCTCTGGATCGGGTGGCGCCTGTACAGGCACCGCACACGCGTCTCCTTACGCACGCATGGCCCCGCTGGCGTGACGTGGGGTGTCATTTCCCACCCCCCCCCCCCGCCATCCAGGGGGGTTATTTCTTTTTTGGGAAGAAGCTGAAGCGTTTCTCCTTGTCCTTGCGGGGCAGGGGGGCTTCAGGGGGGGCCGGGGGTATGGGCAGGGGGAGGCTCTGCACCTTCCCGCGGCTGCCCCGACACTCTGTGATGGCCGCGCTCAGCCCCTGCAGCCAGGCCTGCAGCTCCTCCTGTGGGCACGGGGGGCGTTAGGGGGGCTTCCCTGGCCCCCCAGCAGAGTCCCAGCCAAACCCAGGGCCCCCGGGTGATGCCAGTTGCTCCAAGTCTTCTGCAGGCACCCATGTCCCCTCAGGCACTGCCAGCCCCTCACTGTGTCCTCATGGCACCCCTGGCCATCGCCTGCCCCTCTGAGCATTGCTGGCCACTGCTGACTACATCCGCCAGCCATCCCTGTGTACCCCAGTCACTGCTGGCCACCACCATGTCCCCATGACAAATACAGCCACCCCATATACTCCTGGGCACCACTGGTGTCCCCCTGGGAACAACCAGCCACCCTGTGTCCCTCTGGGCCTCTCTGACCACCCATGTCCCCTTGGGCACTGCTGGCCACCACCACATCCCCCAGCCACCCCGTGCCCCCTGGGTTCCACTAGCCACCCTGTGTCCCCCCGGGCCACCCCTCACCTCATCTTTGCCATGGAAAAGCCACTCGCTGCCATTGCTGAGCCTAGGGACAGAGCACAAACACCAGTGCCATGCATGCCCTCTGTGCCACCCCGCAAGGCGCCGCACCCTCACCTGAGTTTGAAAACGTGTTTCTTCTTCTTGTAGCCCGCGGGCACCTCGCAGCGGGCGTCCCACAGCCCCAGGGGCTCCTCGCCCTGGCACGGCAGCCCCAGCGCGCGGCTCTTGGCGTCCTTGAAGAAGGCGAGCTGGCCGCCCCGCAGGACGCAGTACCGCGTGCTCCATGACCTGCACCAGCACTGTGTCACCCTGGGGACACTGCCCCGCCGGGGACACCGCGCTCGCTGCCGCCGCCGCCGTGCCTACCGGTTGGACGCGCGCTTGGTGGCCGCCTCCAGGTCGTGCTTGCGGCCGAGGTAGCCCTCCAGCTGGACGCTGCTGACACGGGCGGGCAGCGTGGCCGGCTCCTCCGGCTCCTCCCGCGGTGCCCGTGGGGTCGGTGACACCGGCTCCTCGTCACCTGTCCTCGGTGCCAGCTGTTGCGAGGCAACAGCACGGTTACGCCGCAGTGTCACCCACCCACTGCTACTGATGGGCCCGCGGCAAGGTGTCGTGCCCTCCCAGGTTACTGTCACCAGTGGGTTATAGACCTCAGTCTGGTGGCCTGGGGGTAGGTCACCCCCAGGTCTCTGTACCAGTGACATCACCAGCCCCGAAATGTGGGAACTGGTGTCTACTGGGAGGGCCCCAGTGAGTGGCTGGATGCCAATGACCCCACCAGTTCTGATAGGTGAGAACTGGTGACTGCTGGGAGGATGGCTCAGCATCCCCTTCCCAGATGTGATCCCCCACTGAGTGTCTGGGATCCTGCAGTGAGTCCAGCCCTGGGACCCTCCGTGCAGTGCCAGTGACCCCACCAGATGCAGTGTGTGGGAACTGATGGCTATTGGGAAGACTCCAGTGAGCATCTGGGACATGATCCAGCCCTGGCACTCAGTGTGATGTCAATGTGTGTGTGTGTGTGGCCACATGTCCAGCTCCAGTGTGCAGGAATTGGTGGCTACTGGGAGGACCCCAAGTGAGCAGCTAGGACATGGTTCAGCCCTAGGACCCCCAGATCTCAGTGCCAGTGACCCCAGCAGCTCCAGTATGTGGGAACTGGTGGGTACTGGGAAGACTCCAGCAATCAGCTGGGACCCTCAGCACAGTGTCAGTGAAGCCACCAGCTCCAGTACACAAAACTGGTGGCTACTGGGAGGACACTAGTGAGAGACTGGGACATGGGCCAGCCCTGGCAGCACCCAGTCTTGGTGCCAGTGTCTCCTCAGATTTGGGGTGATGAGGTTGAACCAAGCTAGATGAGCAGTCCTGGGAGCCACCTCAGTGTTGTTGCTAGCCCAGGGCACATGGGGACAGTGAGAAGTCTGGTTGGGGCCCGTGGCATCAGTGCCATCATCTCAAGGCATCAGTGGTGCCTGACGAAGGGGACGCCTATCCAGCTGGGTGCCACAGGAGGGGCTTGGTCAGGCCCCCTGTCTCCAAGGAGCCAGGAGATGCCCATGTCCCCAGGCAGACAGTGATCTTGTCCCCAGATGTGTAGTCAGGGTCCTTGTCCCCCAAGCAGGTGAATGTGATCTTGTTCCCGGGGCAGCAGGAGATGTCCCAGGTAGAGGGGGCTTCTGTCCCCAGGCAGGGAAAAGTGTCTGTGTTCCTGAGCAGGCAAAGACCACCCTGTCCCCAAGGAGCCAGAAGATTCCCATGTCCCCCAGAATGCAGAGCAGGACCCTGTCCCCCAGGAGATGCCCATTTCCCTGAGCCAGCAGAAATGTTCTTGTTCCCAAGCAGGTTCTCCAGAATCCTGTCCCCACAGGGGAGAGTGATCTGGTCCCCAGGGATCCAGAAGATGGCCATGTTCCCGAGCAGGCTGGCAGTAAGCAGAGAGCACTCCTGTCCCCAAGCAGTTGAAAGTGGCCATGTCCCAAAGCAGGCAGAGAGGATCCTGTTCCTGAGCAGCCAGAAGATGTGCATGTCCCTGTGCTGGCAGAAATTATCTTGCCCCAAAGAGCCAGGAGATGCCCATGTCCCCAAGAAGGCAGAAGAGGCAGAGAGGGTTCCTGTCCCCAAGGAGCAAGAGGATGCCCATGTCCCTGAGTAGGCTGGCAGTAAGCAGAGAGGGCTACTGTCCCCAGGGTGATGAAAATGGCTATGTCCCCAAGCAGGCAGAGGGGTACACTCTCCCTGAGCAGCCAGAAGATCCCCACATCCCTGATCAGGCACAAATGAACTTGTTCCCGTGTAGGCACTCAAGGATCCTATCCCTGGGCAGCGGGGAGTGACCTGGTCCCTGAGGAGCCAGGAGATGCCCATGTCTCTAGGCAGGCAGAAGAGGCAGAAGGAGAGATTCCTGTCCCCAAGCAGGCAGAGCCACAGAGAGCCATCGTGGTGTCCCTGCACAGGCAGAGCACGTGGGAGGAGCAGAGAGCTGGCAGCGACCACAGGGGCCGGCACACGGTGACCATGCCCTGTGGGTGATGATGCCTGCCTCGCAGGGTGACAATGCTGCAGGGTGTAATGATGCCCCACAGGGTGCTGATGCCGTGTAGAATGACAACGTCCCAACAACGTCCCACAGGGTGACGATGCCCCACAGGGTGACAATGCTCCATACAGTGACTGTGTCTCTTGAGGTGATGATGCTCCACAGGGTGATAATGACCCACAGGGTGAAAATTCCCTGCAGGGTGCTGATGTCCTGCATGGTTCCAGTGATGTCCTACAGGGCGCTGATGTCCCATACAGCAATGATGTCCCTTGGGGTGACACGGTGGCCCCAGGGCAGACACTCCAACTCTAGCTGCTGCATGGATCCCAGACACACACATACACCATGGGTGCCACTCCCAATGTCACTCCCTTGGGGCAAAGGGGACCTGAAGTACCCCTCTGCCCACCCAGCCTTTTTGGGGTCATTCAACATTTATTCAACACAAGGCAAGGACAAGGTGAGGGTTGGGAATGCAGGGATCTGTCAACACAGTAAGGTCATGGTCACAGGGGGTGCTAGGAGCTGTGGGACATGCAGGGACACTTTTTTGCATGCAGGGACACATTTTGCATGCAGGGACAATGTTTTGCATGCAGGAACAACGTTTTGCATGCAGGAACAATGTTTTGCATGCAGGGACACCTTTTTGGTCGTCGGGGAAGGTAAAAGCTAAACTCAAGAACTGACCGGCTCTGGTCCATCTGTAGTGGGCAGGGAAGTGTCCTGTGTGCTCACATCCTTCTTCTCCTCCTCTTCCTCCTCCTCTGACCTGCACAGGGAGACAGCTGGTCAGCATCCCCATCCTAGACATGATCCCATAGGGATGGGGATGGCTGCTGCTCCCTGTCCCCCTCAAGGGATCAAAGCTCTGTCAGGCTTGACCTTCATCTCTCCTCTTCATCAGCATCAATTTATTGCTTGGAAAAGGCAAATTGCTAAAAAGCCCTTAATGCTACAAAACATCCTTAATGGTTTGAGAAGAGGGATGTGGAAACAGTGTCCCTGGTCACATGGAATGATGGTGGCATTCCTTACCCAGCCTCCAGCTCCCCATCCAGATCCAGGCAGTAGTCGGGAGCTTCGGAGCGTGTCGTCCCGTCCCGCACCAGCCCCTCACGCAGAGACCGCCCGCCAAGGAGCTCCAGCTGCCAGGCAAGGAGTGAAGGTGTAAGGGATGGGGGGGAGACTGTGGCAGGGCAGGCAGAGGCCTCATCCCGAGCCTTTCTCACCGTTGTCAGCTTCCTGAGGGCAGCAATGCGCTCCTCCCAGGTGGCGGAGGACTTCTCAAAAGCCTCATGTCGCTTCAGCAGCTTCTCCACGGCATCCACCGTCTGCCCGTAGTCGCTGCTGGCCAGGTAGGGCTCCTGAGCCATGAGCCACGACTCGGCCACCGAGGCATCGCGGGAGAACTGGCACACCTCCAGCACTGTGGGAGGGATGGGCAGCGCTCAGCCCCTGGACCACCGACCCTGCCACCCCCGGCACTGCCACACTCCTCCCCGGCACCCCCAGCGCACTCACGCAGCCGCAGCCGCTCCCAGCGCTGCTCCCACGTCTCCATCATGGCTTTCCTCTTGTCCACCAGCTCCACCAGCTTCGCCTTGATCTGTGAGGGGATGCTGTTAGGGAGTGGCCCAGATGGCATCATCCCCACCACTCCCAATCCCTGATCCCCTCACCTCTGGAGAGTCCTGGTGCTTGCGCTGCAGCAGCTTCTTGCCCAGCTCGATGCAGTCGGTGAAGTTCTTGCCTCGAGCATCCACCTCTGCCTTAATTCCCTGGTGGTATTTCATCAGCAGCTCCACCGAGGAGACATCCCTGAGGACACAGAGGTGCCAGGGTCAGTGGTGCCATCGGTTCCATGCCCCATCCCAGGTGCCCGCGGGGTCCATCCATACCTGGGTTTCTCCTGTGTCTCAATCTGCCGGACAGTGCTCTCCATCCAGGAGAGCAGATCCCGTGCCATGCTGAAGAAGCGGTGTTTGTCGGCCGTGTCCGTCAGCCGTGCCCGGCGCCCGCTGCATGCTTCCAGCAGCTCCTGCAGCGCTCGGGACACCTCCTGCTCCTTCTCCTGGATTCCAGCCGCCTTCTCCCCAGCATAGGCAGTCTGCAGGCGCGCTGCTGTCTCCCGAAACTGCTGCACCTGCACGAACCACAGAACGGCTTGGGTTGGAAGGGAGCTCAAGGACCATTGAGCCCAGCCTCCTGCTATGGATAGGGACACCTTCCACCAGACAACAGAGAATGCTGAGTGCTGGCATCCACGCCAGGGTGGAGCTTCACCTGTGCCTCCAGCAGCTGGAGGTCTCTCTCAAAGGCGTTGTGCATGCGGTGGAAAGCCTCCACCGTGCCAGCATCCTCGCCCAGATCCTGGGGCAGTTCCTGGCGCCGGGTGGCGATGAGGGACAGCAGCTCAGCACCGTCGTAGAAGTATTTATGGAGGTCATGGGAGGCGGCGAGGAGCTGCATGCGGGTGTCAATCAGCTCCAGAAGGTCGGCCCAGCTCTCGTTCAGCCCATCCTTCCACTCAGCTATGGTGGCTGCCTCGATGTGCCCCGCATCAATGAGGTCCTCAATGGTCAGGTTCACCCGGTCCACGCGCTCCTGCCCCACGCTCCCTGTCTCCCGCGCGAACTCACGAAACTTCTCTCGCAGGAGCTGCATGGAGGGAAGAGAAGAGTCAAGTCACCCCCCTCAAGCCACCTGCCAGTACTTACTGCCACATCCACGGCATCATTCTCACCATGACATGGTCCAAGTCCTGCCCCATCTCCGGGGAGGAAGCAACCACATCGCGCTCAGCAATCCACTGCTCCAGCTCTTCCACCTCCCGCTTCAGCTGGAAGAGGTTGGACATGTTCTCCAGGCGCCGGCGGCGCTCCTCGGCCGCCTCCTTCAGCCCCGCGTAGTGCTTGTCCACCTGGCCCTGCAGCCGGATGATCTGCTCCCTGCGCGGCCCCGGCACACAGACACCCAGTTCTCACCCTCGAAAAAATGTCCCCGACCCACCCGTGTTGACATCCGGGGGGGTTGGGGGTGAAGGACCCACTTTGTGCTCCCTATATCCCTCTCCGACCACCTCCCTGCCCAACTGGAGCAGCTGACACTGCCAGAGCTCCAGCTAAAGCCCCCACCCACACAGTGCTGAGGGCACGGGGTTGCCACGAAGGACAGGGGACACGTGGTGTAGCACCTACCCCTCGGGGTGGCCGGCAGAGAGCAGCTGCTGCGCCCTCCCCGCCAGCTCCTTGATGGTTTGTCCATAGTCCTCGATGGAGCGCAGCTGCCGGACATGTCTCTTCAGCATCATCAAGCAGTTCTCCTCATCCTATGGCACGGAAAACATCAGTGCCATCAGCACCTGGCATGGCTGGGGGACAGGGACTAGGGTCTAGATTCAGTGCCTGCCCTACGGGAATGTCCTGGCTCCGTCTGGTGCCACAGGGAGCAATGGTGAACTCAGAGGGGCATGGCATGGAATGGGATAGATGCTGTGTGATGGCATGGGAACGACACATAAGAGCAGGGCACACCACAGCATGTCACATGCGGACAATGCTCAGCAGAACAATGTGGCACTGCCTGGGTCAACACTGGATATCCCAGTAAGGCACGGCCCAGTGCACCACAGACCCTCAAACATGGAGCACCACATGGAATCACTCCTCACCTTTGGTTTCTCCTCGGGTCCCATGAAGAGTTCCTGCTCGCTGACCCAGGCCTCGGCCTCGTCAGCATCCAGGTAGTACTGCTGGGCCTCTTCAGCCTCCCGCAGGCGCCGGTGCCGGGCGGCCGCCTCCTCCTGCAGTGTCTCCCACAGCGCCCGCAGCTCCTGCGCCTGTGCCGCCAGCTCCGGGCCCGGCTCCTCGCCGCTCCCTGCTGCCTCTCCCCGGCTCAGCACCTCGCCCAGGCGGGGGGCATGGCCCGCCAGCTCCTTCTGCAGAGTCTGCCGGCAGGAGGGAATCACAGTGAGAGTCACCCATGGGATGGATCCCGAGGGACCACCCGGAATGGTGGCTGCAGTACCCAAGCTCACCTCATTCCTCTTGGTCAGGCGCTGCACGCTCGCGAGGTCGGTGCCGTGATCCGTTGATCTCGCCAGGGAGAGCCGCTCCTGCACCCACAGCTGTGCGAAGGAGCACCCACTGAGCCCCCTGCCGCACCCATGGGTACCCCCAGCCCCCCCAGCCCCTGCCACAGCAAGGACACTCACCGTCTCATCCTCCAGATCCCTCCCCAGCTGGTACATGGCCTTGGCAGTCTCCAACTCCTTCCTCTTCCTCTCCAGTGGCTCCAGCAGCTCAAGGACTCGCTGCCGGAGCATCTGCTCCTGCCTTGTGGTATCTGGCACATCCCCAGTAGCAGGGGTGCCCTGCCACCCCAGTTCCTCCAGCTCCTTCATCCATGTTCTCACTTGCTCTTCCAGTCTCTGGTGGGGCAAATCCATGTGAGTTAGGGATCTGAGCCAAGATGGAGAACCCCAGTCCCATTCGGGAACAAACTCCATCACCTTGGACCTCCCACCCCTTCCCAAAGGACCCTGTGAGGTGCCAGTACCCACCGTCAACCTCTTCAGCAGCAGGTTGGTGGCGGTGAGGTCCTTGACCTTCTCAGCATGGCGCAGCTCCTCCTGCGCCCGCCCCAGCCAGCTCTCCAGCTCCCCGTAGCTCCGGGCGTACAGCGCCGCGCGCTCAGCCTCGAACAGCTGCCGGCCCTTGTCCTCGGCCGCGCCGCGCAGCTCGGCCCAGCGCCGCCGCAGCTCCTGCAGCCGCTGCGCCACTGTCGCGCCATACTGCGGCTTGCGCCCGGCCAGCTCCGTCCCCTCCTGCAGCAGCAGCAGAGAGGGGTGGTCACTGCGGCACGGGGATATCTCACCCATGCAGCAGGCTGGGAGCATTCCAGAGTCATGGAACCTCTCAGCACAACAAGTCCAACCATTCCCCCAGAACTGCCAAGGCCACCAGTAACCCATGTCCCCAGATGCCCTGTCCACACAGCTTTTAAATCCCGCCAGGCATGGGGATTCTACCACCACTATGGGCAGAATGTGCCAGGGCTGTACAACCCTTTCCCTGAAGAAATTTTTCCTGATACCCAATCAAAATCTCCCCTGTGCAACTTGAGGTTGTTTCCTTTTATCCTTTCCCTTATTTCCTGGGAGAAGAGGCCAACCCCCAACTGGCTGCACCATCCCATCAAGGAGTTGTAGAGAGCAAGAAGGTCCCCCCTGAGCCTCCTTTTCTCCAGGCCAAGCCTCCCAGCTCCCTCAGCAATTCCTCATGCTCCAGACTCTTCCCCAACTCCATCCCCCCTCTCCGATCACAGTGCTGGCACCCACCGCCTCAATCTTCTCCAGCCAGCTCTGGTTGGGTGCCAGCTCAGCCATGAATGCCTGGTGCTTCTGCCACTTGCTGTGGAGACCACGAGCTTCTCCATAGGAGACATCCTGAGCCATCAGCATCTTCTCATCCACCCAGGCATCAAACTGAAGAGAAGGGTGTCAGTGCTCAGCCAGTGGGGACCCCCCAGGGATGCCACCAGCCATGCTGCATTCCTACCTCACGGCAGCTCTGCAGGAAGGTCTGTAGGTCGTGGTTGTCCTGCATCAAACCTGCTGCCTCCTCCACCTTGTCCATGACAGCTCCATGCCTAGCAGGGAACCACGGATGTGCAGCATCAGCCCCACTGCCCACACACTGCCCACCCATCCACCAGCCCTGTGCCAGACTCACCGCTCCTGGAGAGTTCGGCACTTCTCAGAGATCTTCTCAGCAAAGATGTTCTCCTCAGCCACCAGCTTGGTGCCACCAACCACCACCTCTGGGACCTTCTTGGCATTGCTCTCCACACCAGCACGAAAGTTCTGGAAGCGGTGCAGGGCAGCAGCCGAGCCCTCCAGCGTAGAGGGCAGCTCCAGGTGGGACAGCGTATACTCCTGAGGGGCACAGCAAGGGATCAGTGCATAATCACCCGTTTTTGGGATGCCTGTGAGACCCAAAGGACATCGCTTGAGCACCCACCTGCTTGGTGAGGAGGATCTCCGCCTGCTTGGTGTCGCGAAGGAACTCCTGGAAGTTGCGGCACTGGGTGAGGAAGCGCTTCCGAGCCTCTGCCATCTTGCCCAGGGCAGCCCAGCCGTCCTTCACGCCGCCCAGGCGCTGCCGCAGCCCCTCGTATTCGGGGTCCGTCTGTCCCCCCAGCACCCGCTCCCCCGCCTCCACCAAGGCGGCGAAGGCTCCCGCATGCTCCTCAGCATCGCGCCGGGCCGCTTCGTGCCGCTGCAGCATCTCCTCTGCCTCCCCCAGCGACGCCGGCACCTCATCGACGGCCGCCACGGCTTTCTGAGCGCCGAAGAGCCACGCCTGGAAGTCATCCAGGTCCTGCAGGAAACTCCGGAGCTGCCCGGCTTCCCCCAGGGACGCTGCGCGCTCTGCCAGGGCCGTCTGCAGCTCGTCCCAGGCCGAGGTGGCCATGGCCAGCTTCTGGGCCACCTCGGTGGCCGCCTCGGGCCGCTCCTCGGCCAGGCGCTCGGCTTGGGAGCGCAGGGCGGCCAGGCGGTCCTGGGCCACCGCCAGCTCCCTCTCGATGCCGTAGAGCTTGCGCTGGGTGGCCAGGACGCCGGCCAGGTCACGGCCCAGCTCGGCCGTGGCCTCCACCGCCCGGGCTTTGCTCCGCAGCCATTTCTGGGTCTCCTCGGACTCCAGGTTGTAGTTGAGGAGGCGCAGCGCCGAGCCCACCGCCCTCCGGCGCTCCGACACCAGCTCCCGGAACCGGCCCCACCTGCGGGACAGAGGCGGGGGATAGCGGAGAATGCACCGACACCGTGTCACCCGCCTGCCCCGCCACCACCGGCACCGTACCTCTCGTTGAGCTGGTCCCGGCACTGCCGGACCTGGGGGCTCCGGGGGTGCCCGCTAGCCAGGAGCCCGTCGGCGGCCTGGTTGACCGCGGCGATCTGGGAAGCCACGGTGGCCATGTCTTGCTCCAGCCCGTCCAGCCTGTGGGAACGTGCAGGCTTAGAACGAGCAGCAGCTCAGGACAGGGCACGGCGGCACCGCCACGGCGGGGGCTCCTTCCTACCTGCGCTGCGTCACGTCCAGGTCCTCCAGCGCCTGCGGCACCTCCAGCTCCGCCAGCCAGGTCTCCTTGGAGCCCATCCAGAGATGGCAGGCGTCGCTCTCCCCGAAAACAGTGTAGAGGTTCAGGGCATCCTGCAGCTGGCGGCCGCGGCGCTCGGCCAGCGCGGCCGCCTCGGCGTGCAGCTCCCGCAGGGCCGCCAGCCGGCTCTGCGCCTCGGGGCCGGCGCGCAGCTCCGGCGGGAAGCCCTCGGCCTGCTGAGCCAGCCTGTCCAGCTGCTCCCGGGCGGCCGCCAGCTCGTCCAGCAGCTCCTGGTGCTGCCGCAGCAGGACGAGGGTGCGGGATTCATCCTGGCCCAGCTCCTCGGCGGCCGCCCGCCGGCGGGCATCCTGCAGCCCCTCCGCCAACTCCTCCACTTCAGCCTGGAACTGGAAGAAGCCCTCGGACTCCCGCAGGCCGCGCCGTCGGAACGCTGCCAGCTCTTCCAGCTGCGCCCACAGCGCCCGCACGGCCGCCCCCCGCTCCCGCAGCTGCTCGGCCGCCCGGCCCGCGGCCGCCAGCCCCTCGGCCACCGCCAGCGTCTGCTCCAGCCGCCCGCCCCGGCTCCGCAGCTCGGCCTCGAAGGCAGCGTGCCGGCGCTGGAGCAGCAGCACGCCCGGCAGGTCCTTCCCGAAGTCCAGGGAGGAGTAGAGCTGCTCCTGCTCCTTGATCCAGCTCTCTGCCTCGTCTAGCTCCCACAGGCAGGTCCAGAGGGAACGGGATTGCTCCAACAAGGCTCTCCTCCGCGCCGCCAGTACCTGCAGCTCTCGCCGGCACATCTCCAGGTGGCTCACGCGGTCCCGGATGACTTTGGGGTCACAGGGACGATAGCCTGGGCAGGGAGCAGGGTGAGTGCTCGTCAGGACAGTGCCCTGCTTTCCCTTGGCCACGCCAGGGATGCAGGGGTGTCCTGGCACACCTACCCTCAGCGTCAGCAAAGCGGAGGGCGGCAGCGCTGATGGCCCGGGTCTTCTCTGCCTGTATAGCCATGTCGGCCTCCAGCAGACGGTGGGTCTGCAGCAGCTCCTCTGCTTCCAGAAGGTGCTTCCCAGATTCAGGAGATGCCAGTTTCACCTGCAGGAGACCCTCAGCTATTACCCACTGACACCCAAAACTCAGCACCAGCACCCCGACATCTCATCTCCCTCCCTGGTGAGCTCCCACCAACACCTGGTGGGACAAAGACACCTCACCCATGGTGACACTCAATGCCCACAGCTTACCTTGACCTCATCCATCCAGTCGATGCAATGGAGCATCTCCTGGAATAGGTGCTGCAGGGTGAGGTTCATCTCCAGGCGCTGGCGCCGGGCAGCCAGCAGCTCCAGGAGCTGCTCCCAGAGCCGCAGGATATTGTCCTTCCGCCCGTTGATGCGCTGGATGTCGTGGTAGCCCTCCAGCTCCAGTTCCTTGGCCACTGCCTCGATGGCTTGCACCCTCTCCCTGTAGGCAGCTGTGTCTGTCTCAATGGCCTCATGCTTCTTCTTGGCCGCTTCCACCGCCGCCAGGTCCTGCCCAAAGTTGTCCTGCCCGGCACAAAGCCCATGGTGAGGCTCTGGTGAGCTCCCCAGGGCAGAGGGTCCCTGGGATGGGTGGTGCCCCTCCTCACCTGGGCCACCAGGCGCTGGTTCTCGCTCAGCCAGGCCTCCCGCATGGCCGCTTTGCGGTCAAAGCGCCTTGCCAGCTGCTCCAGCTTCTCCTGACGGATCAGCTCGTTGCGCAGTGCCAGCTCCCGCTCATGCTCCGCTTTCTCCAGCTGCTCCCAGGCCTGGGGGAAGGCGGCACTGGACAGGTGGCACATCCTCCATATCCCACATCCTCCCACCCACCTGTGTCTTGTTCTGCTGATGACCCCCAGGTGGAGGAACACAGCCTGCCATGGGATGGATCAGTCCTGTCCCAGTGTGGATTCTGCATGTCTTGGTGTGGACCTGAACTGCCTCAAGAGATGGACTTAACCTGCTCTGGGACCCATCCCAGCCTGCCCAAGGACCTGAACTGCTCAGGGATGGACCCAGTCTCCCCAGGAGAGGAGTTCAGTTTCCCCCAGGAGATGGACCTGACTCGACCCCAGGAGACAGCCCCAGCTACCACAGCAGACGAAGCCCGTACCCGGTTGATGTCAGAGACCAGGCGCCCCTCATGTGGGGTGTAGACACGCTGGTTGTTGGCCCTCATCCGCGACTGGATGGTGAAGAGCAGCACCTCCAGGTTGCCCTTCTCCTGAAACCTGCCCAAGAGAGAGCTCAGTGTTGGGCACCCCTGGGTGCCCCACACCACCGGGCGGGCACGGGGAGCAGGGGGCTCTTACTTGGGGGGCTTCTCCACGGTGCGGTAGGTGCTGAAGGCTTGCAGCTGGTGCTGCACCCCAGCCAGGGAGTTGGCGAAGCTGCGGCTGTTAAGGGAGGCGATGGTCTGCTCAATCCACGTGAGCAGGTCGGACGCCAGCCCCCCATAGCCCTCGATCATCCGCTCCGTCTCCTTGGCGTGCTCGATGACCTGTGGTGGGACCAGGGGTGAGCATGAGGGGCTGGCACCCCAAGAGAACACCCCTGGCCACTTCAATGCCATTCCCTACCTTGCCCAGGCGCCGTCCCTCCACCTCCAGCACCTTCATCTTGGAGAAGTAGTGGTAGAAGGCCACCACATAGGTGATGATGGACTTCTCATCGGGGTTCTCCGTGAACACATCTGCCCGGTGCGAGTGAGAGATGTCACTCCTGACCCAACCTCAACCCACCACAGCCTCATGAGGTCCCTCCTGTGCCCACCCAGGCCCTCCTTCCATGTATTGGGAACCTCTCTGTGCTCCAGGCTCTGGAGCCTTGGAATGTCACAGGAGAAACTGAGGCAGGAGGACTGGCAGCAATTGCCTCACCTTCGGGGTCAAGGAGAGGGGTGATGCCCAGGTGCCGCTCTGCCACGCTGAACGCATGCTCCAGGTTGTGCCGGGCATTGGATTTGGTAAGGTTTTGGAAGTCAACCAGCTCAGGCCTGGGGACAGAGGGCACGAGACAGCGGTGACACACCTGTGGGACATCTCTCAGTGCCACTGTCACCCAGTGCCTGCTGTTGTGCCACCTACCTGTGCCTGTGGATGAGGGCATTGAAGGCCAGCCCGTCTTTCCAGCTCGAGGTGAAGTTGGTGACATTCACATGGGGATACCTGCGATGGGGACAGGGTGTCACTGTCACTCTCTGGACACTCATAGACCCTGACACGGTCACGTGAGGGTCCCACCACCTACCCTGCTGTCTTCATCTGGCACCAGAGCAGCAGTGCATCCCTGGCAGAGCGTGTCTCCCGGCCCTCCTGTGTCTCCACGATGATGTCCTGGATCTGGGGGCCAAAGGACATTCTGGGGTTGGAAGTGCAGTTCCATGGAGGATGGCTCCCATCTGGGAATGAGGTGTGGAGCAGAGGGATGCCCCAAACCACCTGTCCTCACCTGGAAGCGGAGGATGATGGTCCAGATGAGGCCAAGAACAAGGCGGTGGTTGCCGTCCACGATATCGTGGGAACCCATGTTCTCCAGGTGCACCCGCTGCTCCTTCAGGAACTGCAGCGCCTTGTCCACATTCTCCAGGCAATGGATCCGCATCCGGCCCTTGGTGGGCTTGGGCTGGGGCATGACAGTGCTCAGCACGCTCCCTCCGACACCAGGCACCCCAAGCCCTGCCCAGGCACACCCCAACACCCATGCTGCCACCCCAACCCTTGGCCAACACCAAGAGGAATGGTGTAGCATGCCATGGCAGGCCACAGGTCCCGGGGTCTCCAGCTGGATGGGATTCCTACCAGAAGCTCTCCTGACAGCACTTCCAGCAGCTTGATGAGCACCCGTCCGTCCCGGAGGTCCATGTAGAGGTCTGAGATGCGGCAGGTGACACGAGCCAGGTGCGAGTTCACCCACTTGGTGAAGGTTTTCTTCTGCACGGCCTCCCGCTCGTCTGGAGGGACAGCGGGCATGGGGTCACCGACAGTGGGGACAACCAAGGTGGGACCGAGGGGACCTGCCACCCACCTGCCAGGGCTTTGATGCGGGAGCGCTCGAAGAGCCGCGCAGAGCTGTTGTCATTGTCCAGCTCATCGTCGGACGCGTCCCAGCGGACGTTGATGCGGCTGTATTGCTGCTGCAGCTCCAGCTGCTCATAGTCATTGGCCGAGGTCATGGTCCCAGTGTGCCCCGGCCCGGTGGCCGTCGGCTACCGGTGAGAGGCCCCTGGGGACAGTGGGACCGTGAGCATCAGTGTGGCCGCGGTGGCTCACTGGCCCTGCGGCACGTGGGGATTTGCGGCTCAGAGCCTCGGGATAAGCTGCTCAGAGGGATTTAGCCTCGCCCCACCCAGGTGTTGGGGGGGCACCTGGCAGCTGCCCTCTCCAGGACCACCGTGCTGAGCCCTGCCGAGCTCTGCTAATGGCTATTTACGGAGCTGAGTCCCCACCCAGGTCCCTCTGCTCAGCTGAAACCCCAGCCCAGGTCCCCAGAGGTGTCCCCCCCAATCCTTGGATGCCCCCAGGGAAGGGGCTGCTGCTCACTCCCACCCCGACCCCTGCACCGCACAGGGGCTTCACCAGCACTGGTGGCAGAAAGTGGGTGACAGCTGCCGGCAGGGGGGGGCACCCACCCCCGGGGACATTTGAGACACAGATAGGACATGGCTGGTATCTAAAAATGCCTCTGAGCAGCTGTCGGTGGCTGCTGGGGCCCCTGAGGGGTGCGAGGAGATGAGCTGGGGCTCCCTACAGCCAGCAGCATGTCCAGGACCTCTCCTGCAACCCAGAGCTGCCCAGAGCCCTCAGTAGTGGGTGCCAGGGGGAACCCTGTGTGCCCCAAATCCCTGCTGTCCCCGTGAGCTGTGACAACCCATGGGCCCCCAGGTCCCCCTCGGATGCCCCGGGCATCCCCCATGTCCCCCCTGGCAGGGTTATCGGGGTGGCCCAGGCTGTGCCACGCCCCAACTCTGCACCCTAATCGGGGCACCACAGGCAGGGCCTTGGCTTGGACCTGGAGGCACCGGGAGCGTGCAAGGACATGGAGGAGCGTGCAGGAGTGTGGGCAGCACAGCAAGGACACTCGGGAGCACACCAGAGTGTGCAAGTGCGAGGAAGGGCACGGAGAAGGGTGGCAGAGTGTGTACCTGTGAGCCAGGACACGCAGGGACTTGTCACAGCATCCACATGTGAACGAGGGCATACAGAAGTGTGACAGAGTGTGCCTGTGAGCAAGGACACACAGGGACATGCCAGAGCGTGCACAGGTGAACAAGGACAAGTAGAAATGTGCCAGAATTTGTATGCCAGAGCAAGGACATGCAGGAACACACCAGAGTGTGCATGGGACACACACGACAGGCACTCGCGTGGGTGCAGGGCCATGCAGATGTGTACCAGAGCAGGCAGGAGGGCAGCCCCTCATGCCATGACTCTGTGCCTCTGCCAGAGCACCCAGCTCACCCTGGCAGGAAAGCCTTCTGGGATTTTGGGGACAAATCTGGGGATTTTGTCCCCAAAACTTCAGGGACTGCCAGCAGTTTGGGTGTGCTAAGTTGTGTCTGGTCTCTGCAGGAGAGACCAGTTCTGACGGTGCCCCTGACAACACGGCAGCGGGGCCATGGCTGCGAGCATCCAAGGAGGAGAAAGAGGAGGAGGAGGAGGAAGAGGAGGAGGAGGAGATGACGCCGAAGGGAGCCACATCAGGCCCATGGGAACATTCTGAGCGCGGGCGCTCACCCACCCTTTAAATCTCCCTCCGCCACACCGGCGCCTTCCGAGCATCCCTCCCTGCCACAGCCACGCCGCCACCAGCGCCCGCCACCCGGGAATTGTCATTCCTGCCGCTCAGCGTGCGGAAAGCTGGGAATGCCAGCATGCCGGCCTCGCCGCCAGCATCCTGCGGCCGTGGCCCGGGCAGCGTCGCCTTCCCCGGCCAGCGGCTCGCCTCGGTGAATCAGCACTTCCCGGTGAGGGGCTGGCATCGTGCCACCACCACGGTCCCCCCGCCGGGCATAGGGAATGTCCCCCCACACCCCAAGGGCGGCCGGGGCAGCGTTTGGCACCTGGCACTTATGGCACCCTCAAACCCATTCCCTGGCTCAACCCTCACAGCCACAGCATGCTGCCAGCAAGCCCATTTCCAGTGCACAGAAGAAACTCATCAGAATAGCCCAAAACACCCCAAATTTTTGCCCCATCACTGCCACCCAGAGCCTGGTGTGTCCCCATTGCTCCACTCCACCAAAACACTTGGATTTGGCATCTCCCCCACGTCCACAAGCAGCCCTGCTCCGGTTGGGAAGGGGCAGGAGCCGGGGGGCATCCCCCAGCCCCCCAGCAGCCCCCTGCCTGCCGGGCGCGGGGCCAGGCCCGGGAGCAGATGGTCCCTCTCGGCACGGCCGCGCGGCACAGCACGGGGCACCCGGGCATGGAAAGGCACGGCACGGCTCCTCCGGCAGCGCTGCCCTGCCCCGGCCAGGGCTCCCCGGCCACACTCCCACCCGCCAGCAGAATTTGGGCTTCCCCAGGGCCACATGCCGGCCGTGCCAGGACTGTCCCATGTCACCCAAGCCGGTGACACGCACACGTGCTGACACTCCACAGACATTTTTGGCTATAAATAGGCCTCCCCTGCGCACGGCGCTAGCTGAGTCCCGCTCCCTTCTTGGGAGCTGCCCCCCCCTGCACCCCAAAACCACCAGACAGTGCCCCAAAACCACATGACAGCTATCAAATAACCCGTGGGGGGCCATGCTGGCGCGCAGCAGGGTTTTCTGGGTCTCCTGTGCTTGCCACTGTATTCCAGGGCACCCCAATCCCCTGGTTTGGGACCTGGAGATTTATAAAGGGAAAAGGTGGGAAATGAGGCCTGGGGGACCCCTGGGTCATTGGGGTGAGGCTAAGAATTCCCCCAGCCCAATGCCCACTCGTGAGCATCCTCCTGGCACAGGACAAGGGGGACCAAGGGCATGGCCCCCCAAAAACCCTTCCCAGTAACCCTCCAGTTAGCCCAGTTGCTAAAAACTGGGGGACAAAGCAGGTTGGGTGATGTGTCCCACCAAGACCCTCAGGACTCGGCTTTTCCACCGTGTCCCAACAGTGCTGGGAGCACCAAGGACTAGTGTGGGGAGCCCTCCAGGGGTTGGCACCCCAGAAAAAGTGTCCCCAGGGTGTCCCCACACTGTCCCCGGGCTGTCCACAGGGTGTCCCTAGAAAGTCACCGCCACTCGCCCGCCCCGTCCTTCCCGAGAGCAGCCCCGAGGGACACGGGATGACAGCAGACCCCCCGCCGCGGGCGAAAAGGGGGCTCAGGCTCCCCGGAGGGCTCTTCACCCTCGCCACCAAACTTTCCTCCGTGCCCATCGTCCCCCCCCGGTTCGTTCCGCGCCCGGCGTTCGGTGCCGCACCCCCCCCCCCCGGTATCCCCGGGGCGGGCAGCGCCTGCCGGTGCCCCCCCCCAGCGTGTCCCCGGGGAGCGGCGCCTCCCGCTGTCCCCCGATCCCTCCCGTGCTTCCCGGAGCGGCGCATCCCGGTGCCGCGGGGTCTCACCTGCGCGGGGCGGCGGGCGGGCGAGCGGCGGCGGCAGCGGCGGGGCCGGTGCGGGAGCGGGGCGGGGGGAGCGGAGCCGCCCTGCACCGCGATATAAATAACATTATCTGGGCGCGCAGGGACATTCCTACCCGGAGCCGGCGGCGCTGCCCGGCCCCGATAGCCCCGCTCCCCCCGGGAGGGCCGGGCCGAGCCGACCGGGCGGGCGGGGACGGGGATGGGCGCAGGGACGGGGACGGGGACGGGCCGCCCGCCCCGCAATGCAGCACAGCGGCGCCCCCCGGCCGCCAGCGCCACCGGCACCGGCAGCAGCACCAGCAGCACCGACACCGGCAGCACCGGTAGCGGCAGCACCGGCAGCGGCAGCATCACTGGCAGCAGCACCGGCGGCACCGGCACCTGCGGGCTGCGGAGAGGCGCAGCGCCCCGCCGACAGCGGCGGGGGTCCCCGGCCATCCCCTGCGGCCAGCCCACGTGTCCCCCGCTGGCCCTGGATGCCCCCCAGCTAGTCCCAGGCACCCCTCAGCTAGCCCTAGGTGTCCTCCAGCAGCCCTGTGAGTTCCCCAACTCGTCCCAGGCACCCCCTAGTTGGATCTCTGTGTCCTCCAGCTCCTCCCAGGCACCCCCTAATTTGTCCTGGGTCGCCCCCAGCCGCCCTGGATGTCCCCCAGCTAGTCGGTGGTGCCCTCCATCTAACGCAGGCAGTGCCCAGCTAGCCCTGGATGACCCCCAGCTAGCCCAAGCCGCCCTACAATCAGCCCTGGGTGTCCCCCACTATCCCCGGATGCCCCCCAGCTAGTCACAGGCACCCAGCACCTGGCCCTGGGTGTTTCCCACTAATCCAGAGTGGCCCCCAGCCAATTTCCAACACCCCACAGTTGGCCCTGAATGTCCCCCAGCTAGTCCTGAGTGTCTCTCACTAGCCATGGATGCCCCCCAGGTACTTCCCGGGGTCTCCCACTCGCGCTGGATAGCTCCCAGCTAATCCCAGGCAGCACCCAGCTAGCCCTAGGTGCCCTTCGCTAGCCCCGGGTGCTCCCCAGGTCTCTCTAGGTGTCCCCCACCAGCCTTGGGTGCACACAGGTAGCTCTAGGTGTCCCCCACTAGCCCTGAGTGCCCGACTATCCCAGCCCCGACCCCCCCAGTTATTCCCGGTTGCCCCAAGCAGCCCCACGGCCCCTTAGACCACGCCCATTTCACCAGACCACGCCCACTGCGCTTCAGGCCACGCCCACACCCAGCACCTCGGCCTCGGCCCCGTCGCTGAGCCCCGCCCCTCGGCGCAGGTCTCGCGACATTTGCAGGGGAGGGCGGTGCGAGATGTGCGGCGGCTGTGTGGGCACCGAGTACCCCGAGCGGGTGAGGGCGGGTAAGGGGGGCACCGGCACCGACACCGGCTCCGGTACCAGTCCTGGTCCCGGTCCCGGCCCTGGTCCCGGTCCTAGGCTGTGCTCCCGCCCTAGGGCACCACCTGCCTGGAGGGCGGATCTTTCCTCCTGAACTTCGTGGGGTGCGCGCAGTGCGGCCGCCGGGACTTCGTGCTGGTCAGCAACCGGGCCGAGGGCCTGCAGGACGGGGAGGAGATCGTCACCTATGACCGTGCGGTGGGGGGCACCGGGGGGGATGCGGGCCCGGGGGGCCTTGAGGGGGTGGGGCAGCTTTTGGGGTTCTTGAGGGAGGCTTGGGGTCTCTGAGGGGACCTTTGGGATTTGGGACTCTTGAGGGCGATATTTGGGGGATCCCTGAGCCATTCCTGGGGCTTAGGGTTCGCTGAAAGTTGGGGGTCTTGAGGGCTGTGAGAGGTCGGGGGTCTGGGGGTGTTGAGAGTATTGGGGGAGACCTTGGGTCTTGAAGGTCTTGAGGGGTGCTGAAGGCTCTGGGGCAGCTTTGGAGTCTGGAGTTTGGGTGATCTTGAGGGTTAGAGAGGGCTGGAGGGGACCCTTGGGATCTGGGGGTCTTGAAGGCTGGGAGGCACAGGTGGAGGCCTTGAAGGTTGAGGCCTGGGGGCAGAATTTGGATTCTGGGGGATCTTGAGGGCTGGGAAGGACTCCTGGGGCGTGGAGGCTCTTGAGGGCTGGGGCGTGATGGGGTGGGGGGCTCAGAGGTCAAAGGAGGGAGAGGCCTAAGGGAGGATTAGTTTAATAGGGAAAATTTGGGGCCCCGATATTTGGGGGGGGTCCCTGAGGGTGGGAATGGTGGATTCCCAGGGAGGAGGTCTCAGGTTTTAGAGGGAATATCAGGGAGCTGCTGATGGGCATTAATGGGGGGTGAGTTGCTGTGGGGGGAATTTTGGGGGCTTGATGCTGTAAGGACTGGGACGGGACGTCTGTGCCCTGGGAACGAGGGCAAGCATGGAGGATTGGGGCTTGTCACAAGAGATTGGGAGTGGGGGGATTCCCCAGGGACAGTGTCCATGTCCTCTCACCCCACTGTCCCCTGCCCCACAGACCTGTGCAAGAACTGCCACCACTTGATCGCACGCCATGAGTACACCTTCAGCGTGGTGGATGACTACCAGGTTTGTTTCTTGTCCCCCAAAAACCCTTCCCAACTCTGTCTCTGGAATTCCAGACTCACCCTTCCACGGGCTGATTCCCACCTTCCCTGGGACAGAGCCTTGAAGGATTCAGAGCCCCATCCCTGTGTTCAGGGGTACCTGGAGACCCCCCAGCACTAGTCTGTGCCTTGTGGAGGAAGCCCAGCTCACCTGGCATGGGAATGTGGGTGATGGGAGGGGGCTGTGACCCCCATTCTTCATTCCTGGCACATCTCCTATGCAGCAAAGGGCTGGAAAAAAGGGCTCAGGGGAGCCAGTGGGGCTGGAAACGAGATCCCCTGGCTCTGATTGCAATCGGGGATCGGGTACCAGACCTGGCTCGAGTTTCCCTGTGGGGGAGCAGGGCTGTGGCAGCCCCCCTTTTTCCAGCCCCTCCTTTTCGTTCCCCCAGGAATACACCATGCTGTGCCTGCTCTGTGGCCGTGCTGAGGATTCCATCAGCATCCTGCCTGATGACCCTCGCCAGATGACCCCGCTGTTCTGATCCCCATGTGTATCCCAGGATGAGCTTCCCGGAGCTTTGGGAGATCCCTGGATCCCTGGCACTGTATTTATGGGGACCACACAGTCCCTGACATGATTTGCCCCTCCAAACTTCCAGCCTGGATGCAGCGAACACCCAACACCGGATGCTCCCATGTTTCTGGGCCTTTTGGCTCTGACCCTGACTGCAAGGATGGGATGCAGTGCCACAGTCCAAGCTCCTGTGTGCTGAAGACATGAAGGGGTCCCCAAAACAGGATCCAAAGGGTTTCCCACCCCATCTCACCTCAGGAACCCTCCTATGTGGGATAATAAATGTGATGTGTGACAGCTCGGTGGCACAGGCAGGAGTATTTTGGGAGTGGGCTTCACCCCCTGTAGTTGGTGAAGGGTGCTGGGGGCTGATGCAAGAGACTTTTTCCATCCCAGGAGCCTGTGGAATTCTTCCTTGGCCCCTCCCAGCCCTCTCCAGTGCTCTTGTAAACCCTGCAGAGAAAGGACTTGGATAATTTTCCCTTCCCACAGAGTTGGTGTGGGGTCACTTCACCCTGCCCTGGGGTTTGGAACCTGGCCCTGCCCTGCTGGGAATTCCCTATTCCTGCGGGCGGGAAGGAGCTGGGTGTGGGAAATCACTGCCCTGGGGTGGATGAAATGTTCCTCTTGGCACCCGGCCCCAGCAACACCCATGGGGAACTGGGTGCAGCCTCCCTGGCACCCACCTATCCCTGAGCCTCCATTTCCTGGATTTGGCCTTTCAGGGCTGTGTCCTCCTTCCTGTTCCCACCAAGAGCCCCTAAAAACCACATGTTCCCAAAAACCTCACGGATCCATTTACACTCCCAAAAACCACGTGGATCCAGGCACACTCCCTGCGGCTCATTTATTGCCACCAGCCCACGCCGCCCCGGCAGCTCCAACCCTCTGCCCCCATCAAGCCCCCTCCCCGTGGAGGTTTCAGAGGGGGCTGTCATTCTGCGGAGAGCTGGGGCCACCCCGGGGTGACACCGGAGCCAGGATCACACCAGAGCCAGGATCACACTGGAGCTAGGATTACTTGGCCAGCTTGAGGAGACGCTGGATGTCGGGCTCCAGTTGGGCCGTGGGCATACGGGGGCTGTAGCGCCGGAACGGTTCCCCCTCAGGCCCCACCAGGAACTTCTCAAAATTCCAGGAGATATCGGAGCGGTGCACGGGGCTCCAGACGACAAAGCGGGGCTCGGCCATCAGGTGTGCAGGCTCGTCGACCGGTGCGGGCAGGTGAGCCTTGAGGTAGGCGAACACGGGATGGGTGTCTCTCCCGTTCACCTGGCACTTCTGGAACAGGGTGAAGTTGGGCTCGAAGCCGCCCCCCGGCCGCACGTGCTTCAGGGTGTTGAGGATTTCCTCGTTGGTGCCGTTTTCCTGTGGCGGGGAAGGAGAAATCCAGAGCCCTGTGTTTCCCAGCTCCTCACCCCCTGCCTCGTGACCCATAGGACTTACCTGGTATCCAAACTGGTTACAGGGGAAGCCCAGCACGACCAGCCGCCGGGGGTAGCGGGCTTGGAGCTGGTTGAGCTGGGTGTAATCCCGCACCGTGGTGCCTCAGAGCGAAGCCACGTTCTCGATCAGGACCACGCGGCCCCGGAAAACGCCAAAATCCACTTTTTCCCCCTGCAAGGAGGTGGCGCTCAGGTCATAGAAGGACTTGGCGATGGGGACGGTCATGGCTGCAGGCGTGCGGCTGCTTGTGCCCCGTGCCCTGCGCCGCCTCTTAAGGGCTTCCCGGTGCTCACGTCATGGTCCAAAGGTCTCCAGGCCCCGCCGCGGCTCAGGAGAAACCTGAGCTGCCCGTCCCACCCGTGGAAGGAGGAAGGTGGCACGGGGCCAAGGCGATGCTCTACCTGCCTCAATAATTCATGGCACGGCGCGCTGCGGCTGCTCATCCTGCTGCCTGCGGGATGTGGGATGCTCCCAGCCTGGCACGGCATGTTCCCGAGGGTTGGGAATGACAGTGAGAGTTGGGGAATAACGGGAGCCAGGGAATAACAGGAATCTGGGAGCTGGGGCTCTGTGGGGCGGAGGAGGAGGGGACAAGTGTCCCAGTACTCCTCCTTGCCTGGTGCTGCCATGGCATCACCTATGGGGCCTCCTGTGCTGCCCATCCCAGTGCCCACCGGTCCTGGGGCCCACTGGTCCCAGTACCGACTCCACCCTTGGGCCTATCTCCTGTGGTGCCTACCATTGTCCTGTGGTGCCCATCCCAGTGCCTGGCAGCATCCTGGTGTCCACATAGATCCCAGTAGGTTCCACTGTCTTAGTGCCCACCATCATCCCAGTAACCACCCACCCCAGCCCACCACCATCCCGCTGCTGGCTCATCCCAGTGCCGCCACCAAGTTTTCCCACCCTGTTCCCTCAGGTGGGGCTGAGCTGGTAGCCTGGCAGGCCATGGTGGTGGGCATGGGCATCATGCCCCATGTCCCCGTGCCCAGCCTGGAAAGGGGACACCATGCTGGCAGCCCCAGATCACCCTCAATTATTGATCACTGCTCGAGTGTCCATGCCCAGGCTGTGCCTGCTGCCATGGCTTCATGCCCACAGCCCCCCTGGAGCACACAGACCACCAACCCCTCCAGCATCACCTTTATTCTGCAAACCACTGTGTAAAACCGGGGGTCCCACGGGCACGGGGTGGCACAGGGTGGGCACACAGTGCCTGGACAGCCCCCACCCTACCCGTGAGCCGAGGAGGGCACAGGTGCCAGGATGGGGAGCCCCCTTGCCACATTCCCTGTCCCTGGGGGTGTCCCGTGTCACTCCCCACTCTGTGGGGGCTGCCTCAATCCTGCCCCTACCGTGCCCCCTGACACAGCCTGGGGAGGAGGGGTTGGGGGGTCTCAGCCTTCAACACCAGCAGGTTTTGGGGGTGTCCTCACTCCCCAGGGGCTGCTGCTCATCCTCCTCCAGCTGGGCCAGGGTGGGGGCGCGGGGCAGCCCCCGCAGCTCGTCCAGCTCCTTGCGGTGCGCCTGCAGCACCAGCTCCGTCAGCCGTGTGAAGGACTGTGGGAGAGGGGTGGAGTGAACCTGGGGGACCCCTCCAGTATCCCCTGACCTCTCCAGGCCCCCAGACCAGCCCCAGCCCCCTCAGAACCCCCCAGTCCCCTCATACCTCCTTGATGTTGAGGTTGCTGCAGGCACTGGTCTCGTAGAAATCCATCCCGTATTCTCTGGCCAGCTGCAGCACCAGGGGTTTGGCAGGGAGGGAGGGTAGCATGATTTGGGAGGAGGGAGGATTCAATACCCCTGCCCCCCTCTCTGGAATGTGAACAGCCGGGCACGGACAGACAGGAGAGCTCTGGGGGGGCTGGCATAGGGGCACACCTGGGTTGGGTGGTGGGCGCAGGGGGCCCTGGGAGGGGTACTGGATGCTTTGGGGTTCAGAGGTCTCTGGAAGGGATACTGGGAGGAATTGGGGGTTGTTGGACACCCTGGGGTAGCACTGAGCAGTAAGGGGGTTTCCTGGATGCTCTGGAGCTGCAGGGAGAGGTCAGTGGTCCTTGGGTTCAAACTGCAGGAGCATGAGGGGTCACTGGATACAGGTAGGGATGCTTGGCGGGGGGGGGGGGGGTCTCTGGATATGGGTAGGGCTGCAGGAAGGCTGTTGGGTCCATGTGGAATGCAGGGGGGGCTTTTGGAGGGTCTGGCCATGCTCCCCACTGGGTGCTTTGGGGGTCAGGAGTTCCCAAGGGGGACACCAAGGAGGTCACTGTGTGCTTCAGGGGTACAGGAGACCGTGCTGGAGGTGCAGGGAGAGCTTAGGGGTCTCTGAACATTTTGCAGGTGGGGAAGAGGGAGCCTTAGGGAGCCTTGGGGGTGCACAAGCACTGCAGAGATGGAGGGGAAGAGGGTTCCCAGACACTGGGGGAGCTGTTTTGGGCTGCCTGGGTACAGACTGCAAGAGGATGGGGTCCCTGGTCATGCTGGGAGGGACTGGGGAGGCTTGGGGGTCCCAGACAGAGGTAGGGCTGCAGGAGGGCTGTTGGGGTCCCGAGTGCAGGAGGGGCTCAGGGAGAGGCTGGCCATGCTGGGGGTGCAGGAGGGGTCCTGCCCCCTGGGGGGGGCACACAGCAGCCCCCGCTCACCTGCAACCCTTGCTCTTTGGGCACTTGCCTCTTGTGCTCCTCGTCCGCCTTGTTCCCGATGAGGATTTTCTGGACGCCCTCGGGTGCATACTGGGTGGGGGAACCGTGTAAGGACCCCCCAACACACGGCTGGGGAACCCCCAGACCTCCCCTCGTGAACCCCCACCTCATCCACATCGCTGGCCCACTTCACGATGTGCTGGTAGGAGCGCTCGCTGCTGATGTCGTACACCAAGAAAATGCCCTGCAGGGGGTGGGGGGCAGCTGTTGACACCCTAAAACTGTGCCTCAGTTTCCCCTCTCCTGTGTACCAGGACAGGGAGCCCCCATACCTGAGCCCGCCGGTAGTACTGCTTGGTGATGGTCTGGTACCGCTCCTGGCCGGCTGTGTCCCTGCCCAGGGACAGCGGGTCAGTGCCATCATCATGGCATGAGTTTGGCAGGGCTCAGCCCTTACCTTGGGTGGGGGGAGCAGGACTCAGACCCCCCAAAATTTCTTCCCTCTTGCCCCCGGGATCCAGTGCTGCCACTCACCAGATCTGTATCCGCACCTTGATCCCATCCACCTCGATGGTCTTCATCTTGAAGTCGACACCTGGGATTGGAATGGGGTGTGGTGTCCTGGTGTTTCCCTTTCCAGGAGATGCTGTCACTGGGGTCTGTGGTTCCCTCACCCCTCCTGACCCACCCCACGCCCCACTGTGGCCTGGTGCTGGTCCCCACACCCAGTGCCTGGCCTTGCAGGAGGCCCCGGTGCCCGGTGCTGATCCCAGTGCTCCCAGTTCCCTGGCACTGTGGCGGTCCAGTTCTCCCAGTTCCCCAGTGCTACGGCTTCTCGGTGCTGTGGCTGCCCAATGCTCTCAGTTCCCGGCTGCATGCTGCTCCCAGTTCCCCTGTGCCAGAGGTGCCTGGTCCTCCCGGTCCTCCCAAATCCAGGATTTCCTGGCTCCCTGATGCTCCCTGTTCCCTGGAGCCGCGGCACTCCAGAGCCCCCGGTTTCCCAGTTTCCCTATGCTGCAGCTTCCCGGTGGCCCCGGCTTGTGGATGCCCACAGTTTTACTGTTTCCTGATGCCCATTGCTTCCCGGTTCCCCGGTGCTGCGACTCCCGATGCTCCCGGTTCCCCGGTGCCCACAGTTTTCCCTCTCCCCGGTGCCTGGTTTTCCCGCTCTCCGGTTACCTGTCTCCCCATGTTCCTAGTGTTGCAGCTCTCCAGTGCCCACGGTTAACCCTTTCCCCGTGCCCCCGGTTTTCCTATGCCCACCAGTCCCCGGTGCCCCGGTTCCCAAGACTCCCTAGTGCCCTGGTTTCCCGTTTCCTCGAGCCTGTGGTTTCCCGGCAGTTCCTCGGCAGTCCCGGTTCCCCGATGCCCACGGTTTTCCTGTTCCCTGGGTTCCCGTTTCTCGGTTGCTGCGCCTCCCGGTTCTCCAGTTCCCACGGTTTTCCCGCTCCCCGGTTGCCCATTTTCCCGTTTCCCCGGTGCTGCGGCTCCCCAGTACTCACGGTTTCCTGGTCCCCACGGCTCCCCAGTTCCCCGGTTTCCCTTTTCCCCGGTAACGCGGCTCCCAGTGCTCCCGTTTACCCGGTGCTGCGCCTCCCCATTGCTCCCGATTCCTTGATGCTCCCGGTTTCACGTTTCCCCGGTGCCGCGGCTCCCCGTTTCCCCGGTGCTCCCTGTTCTCTGGCTTCCCGTTTCCACGGTGCTGCGGCTCCCAGTCTTCCCGGTTGCCCGGTTCCCCGATGTTCCCGTTTCCCCGGTGCTGCGCCTCCCCACTGCTCCCGCTTCCCCGATGCTCCCGGTTCCCCGTTTCCCCGCTCCCGCCGCCGCGGCCGCCGTGCGCTGCCGGTGCCGGTACCGATGGTGGAGATGTGGGCGGGGTGGAACTGGTTGTCGGTGAACCGGCAGAGCAGGCAGGTCTTGCCCACGCCCGAGTCCCCGAGCAGCAGCAACCGGAACAGCACGTCGTACTGCTTGGCCATGGCGGGCCCGGGCCGCCGCCGCCGCCGCACCGGGGCCGCTCCGGGGCCGCGAGCTGCGCCGCCGCCGCGCCGGGCCGGGCTGGCACCGGGGGATGCACCGGGGCGGGGCGGGGCGGGGGCGGCGGCGGCGGCGGCGGGAGGGGGCACCGGGAGGGGAAACGAGGGGGGCGACACCGGGGATGCACCGGGGAGCGGGCAGGGAACACCGGGGATGCACCGGGAGATGCTGTGGGGAATTGGGCGGCGACGCGGGGGATGGACTGGGAGGAGAGCTGGGGAGAACGGGGGGATGGAGCCAGGAATGCACCGTAGGATTTGTAGGGGATGCTCTGGAGCCAGGAATGCACCGTAGGATTTGTAGGGGATGCTCTGGAAAACCGGAGGTGGGGGACGGGGGATGTAGCAGGGGCAGCAGCGGGGATGTACCCGGGATTGCTCTGGGGGCATCGGGAACTGTTGGGAATTTAGCTGCTAGAAAATGGAAAAGTACAAAACTGCGGCTAATTCCAAGTCCTGCACCTGCACAGATAGCAGTGTCTTTGGGCCTAGCTGTGGTATAATAACAAACAGTGAAAGAGACATGAGAAAAGAGAGATGTAACCCCTAAGAAATGAGGATGAGTTAATGCTATAGTTTAACCAATAGATTGCTTGGCTTACAGAATATTCATAAGCTTATTATTTGCTGTATAAGTGTTTGATACTTTCTTCAATAAACTGGACCAGAAAGACCTGAGGGACCGGGACTGGACCGGACCTGAAGGGCCTGTGATGAACCAACTGGTGTCCTGGTCCCCTTCCTTCGACAGGGAACGGGACAAAGGGGTGCAGCAGGGGACACTGCGGTGACGCAGAGCTGCACCAGAGGAGCTGCTGACACTTAGGAAGGATGGGATGGCACCCAGCAGGACCTGGACAAGGGTGGGTTGTCCAGGTTGTCCTGTCCAGGGACAAGGTTCCCGTGGGAACTTGTGAGGGTAAACAAGGCCAAGGACAGGGTTGGCACATGGGTCAGGACGATTCCCAAGAGAAATGCAGGATGCAGGTGATGGGATGGAGAGCAGCCCAGATGAGAGGAATCTGGGGGGATGAGAGGCTGGATATGACCTGACAAGGTGTGCTGGCAGCCCTGGAAAGCCACCCATGTCCTGGGCTGTGTCACTGGCAGCATGGGCAACAGGTGAGGGGGCATTTTCCTCCTCTGTCCTGCTCAGGTGAAACCCGACATGGAGCACGGTGTCCGGCCCTGGGGTCCTTGTCACGGGAAGGACAGGGAGCTGCTGGAGCATGTCCAGAGGAGGCCACAGAAATCCTCCAAGGGCTAAGAACAGGCTGGGAGAGCTGGGATTGCTTGGCATGGAGAAGAGAAGGCTCAAGCGAGAGTTAGAGCCCCTTCCAGTTCCTACGGGGGCTCCAAGAGAGGTGGAGAGGGACTTGGGATGAGGCCATGCAATGACAGGACAAGGGGGAATGTCTCCAAAGTGGAAAATGGGAGGTGTAGATTGGATATTACACCCTCTCTACAGTGAGGGTGCTGAGGCACTGGAGTGGATTTCCCAGAGAAGCTGTGGCTGCCCAATCCCTGGAAGTGTCCAAGGCCAGGCTGGACAAGGCTTGGAGCAACCTGGTCTAGTGGAAGATCTCCCTGTCCACAGTACAGGGTGGACCTGGATGGGTTTTAAGGTTGTTATCAACCCAACCCGTGGGTTCCATGATGATGCAATAAATGACGTCACATCACGATGACGCAGCGGCCCCTGGAGTGGCTCCTCTGCGCACGCGCGCCAGGGCTGGGCGTGCCCAAGAAAGAAGGGGCGTGGTCATACGGGGAGAGGGCGTGGCCGTGTGCGGTGGGCGTGGCCAGAAGCGCGGCCGCGCGTCCCCTCCCGGCCGCCGTCGCCCGCTGCCCCCGCGGCCGCAGCATGGCGGGAGCGGCCCCCGGCACCGGCGGGCGGCGGCGGCTGCGGGACGATGGGCTGCGGACCTGCACCTCCGCCGAGCAGGTGCCGGGGGGCTGCGCTGTGGGGCGTGGGGTGCCGGGGCCGTGGGGTGTGGGCTGCCAGGTGGGGCAGGGCTTTGGGCTGCCATGGAGGTCGGGTTAGGGTGCCGGGCTGCCGTGGGGCAGGGCTTTGGGGTGCCATGGAATGGGGTTTGGGGTGCCGGGCTGCCGTGGGGCAGGGCTTTGGGGTGCCATGGAATGGGGTTTGAGGTGCCATGGAATGGGGTTTGGGGTGCCGGGCTGCCGTGAGGCAGGGCTTTGGGGTGCCATGGAATGGGGTTTGGGGTGCCGGGCTGTGCTGGGGCTGGGCTTTGGGGTGCCATGGAATGGGGTTTAGGGTGCCTTGCTGCCGTGGGGCAGGGCTTTGGGGTGCCATGGAATGGGGTTTGGGGTGCCGGGCTGCCCTGGAGCAGGGCTTTTGGCTGCTCTGGGACGGGACTCAGGGGTGCCATGGGATTGAATGATCCCGATCCCAGTAGCCCCACGACACTACTGTCCCCACGCCCCCTGTGACAACAGCCCAGCAGTGAGCAGTGTTTTGAGGGGCCCAGCGGTGCTGCCACCCGCCAGCCACGGCAGCTTCCGCGGGACATGTTCCCCAGCAGCAGCTGGGGGAGGATGAGGAGTTCTGGGACAGCCAGGCTCTCCCCTTTGTCCCTCTATCCTGACCCAGCCCCTGGCAGCTCCCCTGTGTGCTGGGACGGGGTAAAAAGTGACTCCGGGTTTCCCAATCCGTGGAGTTCTTCTTGCTCAATTGTGCCCTGGCAGGACGCAGTGCCATGAATGCAGGTCCCCGTGTGGCCCCTGCTCACTCCTGCGGCTGATCCCGGGGTATTTCCTTGAGGATTACCGTGGCTTAGAGTGTCCAAGTCCCCAGTTATCCCAGCGTGCGCGGGAGGAGAGTGTTTTCTATGACAGTCTTGTGCTGAGCCAAACTCAAGCTGGATTTGTAAAGCAGCATGGGATGGTGCTGGATTCTGGTATAATTTGGGGCACAAAGCTCCTGGGAATTCCTACTTTGGTTTTACTGGGTGAGATGGGGCTGTGAATCAGATAAACCCCTGGGATAGGGTAGGAGTTGTGGGGCTCAGTGGGGATCATCTTTGGGATGTGCAAAGCTTCTTCCCAGAGCTCACCATAGTCTTTATTCCCATTTTTCCTGACAAGTCCAAGGTGGAGGACATCGTGCAGGAGGTCTATGATGCCTACAAGACAAACCATCACTCCTCACAGTGAGTATCAGAGCTCCCAATAACCATAAATAACTCCCATCCCAAAAGACCCATTGACCCCAGTGGGTGCTGCAGGAGGATTCTGCCCCTTGTGCCGCTGTCCCCCTGCTTTTTCAGGCCACCCTGCCTGCTCATCCTGTCCTCTCTGTATTCCAGGTACGTCCTGCAGCGGGAGAAGCACTTCCATTACCTGAAGAGAGGTCTCCGGCAGCTCACTGAAGCCTATGAGGTACCGGGAATGCCGGATGTGCCACCTGGAGCCACTGCCTGGGGTGCTCTCCTCACCCTGGGGCTGCCACCAGGGCTGTTTGTTGCTGGGGGTTTGCCAGCCCCAGGGTGGACACAGCATTCCCTGTGTGCCCATGCTTATCCCAGCGATGCTCTGGGGGCTCTACTGGCTGTCTCCTCATTCCTGCCTGCTCCTGCCGTGTCTGGTGCCATTCTCTGACTGTCCCCTCTGTCCCTGCAGTGTCTGGATGCCAGCCGCCCCTGGCTCTGCTACTGGATCCTGCACAGCCTGGAGCTGCTGGATGAGCCCATTCCCGATTCGGTGGCCTCTGAGTGAGTGGGGAGAGCTGGGGGGACACCACCGTGGCCGCTGTCGCTGCTGGCCACCCGCGTGACTCCGGAGGTGCCACCTCCCGCTGTCCCCAGAGCAAAGGAGTGCTTTGTCTCCCTGCCACCGTCAATGCCGCCCATTCTTCCGGCGGCTTCCTCGTGACGATGGAGACGGGAGGGTGACACCCCCGGCTTCGACCTCGGGGGGATTCACGAGGCCGGGAGGGGATGCATCGCCCCAGCGGGGTCGCACAGGTGACGCTGAGCCCCTTTCCCACCTTCCCACAGTGTCTGTCAATTCCTGAGGCGCTGCCAGAGCCCCCAGGGTGGATTTGGGGGGGGTCCTGGCCAGCACCCCCACCTCGCCCCCACCTATGCCGCCGTCAACGCGCTCTGCATCATCGGCACCGAGGAGGCCTTCGGCGTCATCGACAGGTCCGGGGCTGGGAGGAGCTGGGTGGGAGCTGGGCTGCGTGTCCCCCCTCTCACAGCCCCTGGCTCCTGCAGGAAGAAGCTCTTGGAATACCTGTACTCGCTGAAGCAGCCGGATGGCTCCTTCCTCATGCATGTGGGTGGAGAGGTGGATGTCAGGTGGGTGAGGGCTGCATGGGGAGGCTGTTTTTGTGGGAGGGCCTGGGCATTTTGGGGAGCCAGTGCTGGAAGCAGATGCTGTGGTGGGGAGCTGGTGCCATTCTGGGGATTCAGTGCTGGGAGCTGGTGATGTTTGGGAGACAGTAAGATTTTGGGGAGCTGGTGCTATGGTGGGGAGCCGCTGCTAATTTGGGGTACGGTTTTGGGCAGTCAGTGCTACTTTTGGGGAGCAAATGCCATTCTGAGGAGCCAGTGCCCTGGCAGGGTGCAGTTTTGTGGACCCAGTTTTGTTTTGGGGAGCTGATGGTGTTTTGGGAAGTGGCTGGTGCCACACTGGAGTACCAGTGCTGTTCAGGGGAGCTGGTACAGTGGTGGGGAGCCAGTGCCATGGGGAGGTGTAGTTTTGGGGAGCCAGTGCTATTTTGGGGTGCTGGTGCCGTGGCAGGGGACAAGTGACACAAGCTACTGCCATGGCAGGGTGCTGTCACAGGGAGCCAGTGCTGGATCAGGGACTTTGTGCTGTTTTGGGGAGCCAGTGTAATTTTAGGGAGCTGGTGCCACTTTGGGGTTCCAGTGCCACATCCCTAAGCACCCATCTCCTGAATCTCTGGGCACCCTTTTCCCGCAGGAGCGCCTACTGCGCCGCCTCAGTGGCCTCGCTGACCAACATCCTGACACCTGCACTCTTTGCTGGGACGGCCGAGTGGATTGCCAGGTGAGATCTGGGGACAGGTGGGGACAGGAGATGACATTTCTGGTGTCCCTGCCGCCCTGACCCTGCTCCCACAGGTGCCAGAACTGGGAGGGTGGGATCGGTGGCGTGCCGGGCATGGAGGCGCACGGCGGCTACACTTTCTGTGGCGTGGCTGCGCTGGTCATCCTCAAGCAGGAACATCTGCTGAACCTCCGGAGTCTGCTGGTGAGTGACCCCTCTTGGGATACTGGGGCTCTCATCCTACTGGGGAGCTTTGGTCCCACGCTGGCTCCCATCGCCCCGCAGCACTGGGTGACCGGGCGGCAGATGCGCTTTGAGGGCGGATTCCAGGGCCGCTGCAACAAGCTGGTGGATGGGTGCTACTCCTTTTGGCAAGCCGGGCTCCTGCCCCTGCTCCATCGGGCACTCCATGCCAGGGGTGAGTTGCCACAGGCTTCCTCTGTCCCCAGAACGGCATCTGGAGGGATTTGACACCTTCTGTGGTGTTCCTCCTCTGGGTTTCCCTTCCAGGCGATCCAGCGCTGAGCATGGCACACTGGATGTTCGACCAGCTGGCACTGCAGGAATACATTCTCCTGTGCTGCCAGTGCCCAGCTGGCGGGCTGCTGGATAAGCCAGGAAAGTGAGTGTGGGGGGAAACACAGGGCTGCCTGGCACCAGGGATGCCCAGATGCCCCCTCAGCATCCCAGCATCTCTTTGCATGCAGATCCCGGGATTTCTACCACACGTGCTACTGCCTGAGTGGGTTGGCCATTGCACAGCACTTTGGAAGTGGAGATCTCCACAATGAGGTGGTCCTGGGTATCCCTGAGAATTGCCTGGTAAGTGCTGGGCATTGCTGGGGAGGGCAGAGATGAGCTTCCAGTGCTCCACAGCACTGAGAAAGGCAGATCCAATGGCAGTGAAGAGTTGGGCTTCAGCCTGGAGAAGAGGAGGCTTCAGGGAGAGCATAGAGATGCTTGAAGGGCTAAAGAGTAAGGGAGCTGGAGTCAGGCTTTGGACAAGGGCTTGGAGTGATAGGACAAGGGGGAATGGCTCCAAACTGGAAAAGGGGAATTTTAGATGGGAAATGCTTCCCTGTGAGGGTGCTGAGGCCTTGGCACAGGCTGCCCAGAGAAGCTGTGGCTGCCCCATTTCTGTAAGTGTCCAAGGCCAGGTTGAACCAGGCTTGGAGCAACCTGGGGTGGTAGAGATTCCCTGTGCACAGTGGGTTGGACTAAATGATCCTTAAGGTGCCTTCCCACCCAAACCATTCCAGGACTCCGTGATTAACATCCTCCATCCCTCTCTCTCCCACAGCAGGCCACGCACCCTGTCTACAACATTGCCCCGGAGAAGGTGGCGAGGGCGGTGATGCACTTCCTGCAGTATCCTGTGCCCAGCCTGGATCCAGCACCCGCTGCCCAGTAGGGGGGTCCTGCTGCTGGCTCGGGGTGCGGAGCCCCGGGAGCGAGCGGCACAGCCCAGCCCAGCCCATCCCCACAGCGGCCTGGCCAGGCAGAGCACGGTGCTCAGGGTGCTAGCAATACCAAAATCCAGCCTGCTCCAGGCCGGGTGTCCTGCTGCCATCCTGGCCAGAGCCCAGGTGGGACACGGGCTCTGGCAGAGCTTTTTGGCATCAATAAACCAGAAGTCACACCCACCGTGTGCTGGTGGCCCCGGGGATGCGGGGCAGGAGATGATGCCACGTCTGGATCCGGTGGCACCAACTTCCCCCATTCCAAGAACACACGGTAACCACGGGGGAGGATAAAATAAGTGGAATTTTGGCTTTTTTTGTTTATTATTTATAGTCTTATAGTAAAGGGAAGCCTTAACTTGCAAGACAACTCTGGGCAGTATGTACAACATACCTTAGATCCATGGAATGGCATCAAAATGGGGGGAAAAGGGGCACCTACGGGGCAGGGACGGGCCACTGGAGTTTGGAAAATGCCACGGAGGTTGGGAAGGGTCAAGGGAGGGAAGGAGGAGGAGGAGAGTGGGGAAGGAGCCCCCAAGCCTGGCTCTGTGCTCCGCCGACTCGGGCAGGTGGAGTAGCACATGGAGAAAATAAATAGGGAGATTCCCCCCCCCAGTGCTTGCTCCTTTTTGGGGGGGGCTGCCTGGCTCCTCCCCGTTCTGGACTGCACTGGTCCCCGGGTATAAATAGAAATGCTCCTATAAAACCAGGAGGGAAGGGGAGGGGGGTCGCTAGCGGAGGGGAGTTGGCGGGGGAGTCTCCCTGACCCCCCCAAGTCTTTCTGCTCGGCCTGGCCGGCTCCCCCCGGGGCCGGCGCGGTGGGAGCAGGGAAGGGGCCGGGGAGGGCTGGGAAGCTGCAGTCCAAGAGCTTCTAGGAGCGGAGGGAGCGAGTCCTGCCGCGGGCCGGGGGGCGGCGGAGGGGCCTAACTGGCCTCCATGCGCAGCTTCTTCCTGTTCTGTGGCTCCTCGTGCTCCGAGTCGGAGCTGGAGTCGGAGCCACCGTCGAAGGCGGAGATGGCACTGCCCTTGGGGTTGGTGTAGAGGCTGTTGTCCGCGGGATAGCTGGCCTGGAGCTGGGCGCTGGCTCGGGCCTTCTCCAGCGCACGCACTGTGAGGGACGGCACTGTGTCACCCCGGGCCTGGCCCTGCCTGCAGCCCAGCTCCCGACAGGCCCCAGCTCCCACTGGATCCCAAACTCTTCTGGACCCCAGATCCTGCCAGACCCCAGCTCCCACTGAATTCTGGAACCTACCAAACTCTGGTCCTGCCAGACCTCAGCTCCCACCAGATCCCAACTCCCAGTGGATCTCAGCTTCCACCAGATCCTGGATGCTGATGCATCATATCTCCTGCCAGACCCCAGCTCCCACTGGATCTTAGATCCCAAATTCTCCTGGCTCCCAAGGCCTGCCAGGCCCCAGCTCCTGGATCTCAGACCCTGCCAGAGCCCATCTCCAGCCAGATCTCAGCTACCACCTTGCTGCTCCAGCAGCGCATTCTGCCGCTTGAGGTCGTCGATGTCCTGCTGGTGTGTGTGGTTTTTCCGGCGCATGTACTGGATGTACTCTGTGGCTTTGTCCAGGATTTGGGCCCGGGATGCCTGTTGCAATAGTGGGAAAAGCCAGAGGCAAGATAAAGACCTAGTCCAGGGGGGAAAACTGGAATTTTACCCGCCTCATCCCACCCTGGCTCAGGCCCTCACTGGGGACTCCTGTGGCACAAGAGAGCCTGGGGATTGTCCCAAATCGAGGAGCCTGGACCACAGGTGGGTGCTGTCTGTGCCCCCAGCACACTCCATAAACTCACCTTCTCTCCTTGGAGCGAGGGCACGGAGTCCCGCAGGCTGTGGAAGCTGTCCTTGATGTGGTCCCTGCGCTTGCGCTCCAGCGCGTTGTGATGAGCCCGTTTGTCGGCCTGGGATGGGGGGCACAGGGGTGGCACCGGGAGGAGGCCACCACCTGCACTCCCAAAATTCCCTCTGGGAATCGCTGCGGGAGCTCAGCTGAGCCTCCAGGGCGGCTCCGTGGCTGTGACGCCTCCGGCTGGGCCGCGAGGGCGTGGGAAGGAGGCGGCTCCCGGTGCTTTCGGTTTCCCCAGCTTCCTGCTGCCGGGGCAGCTCCGGCCCCGGGGCGGGGGGTACAGCACTTTCCCCCTGGAACACGGTCACCTCCTCCCCTGCCCCCCAACCAACCAGGCACAACTCCCCCATGCCCTCTGCCCACTCCTGGTGTTGTTCCCCCTGTGCCCCCCAAACGTAGCCCCACCCCCCAAATGACTCGGCCCCACACGAAACGCCCCCCAACACCCCCACTTTCCCCCCGAAACCTCCCACTCCCCCTCCCTTAAAGAGCCCCGGATCCTCTTCCACATAACCCCAAGCCTCACTGGTGTCCCCCCCGCCATAGGACCCCCAGCCCCACAGGACACCCCCAAACCCAGCTGCCCCCCCAAAAGACATGACTCCATAGATCCCCTTCTGTGTCATAGCCCCCAACCCAAATAAGACCACCCAGCCCAGAGGTGTCACCTCCCCAAGCCCAACCCTCCTCCCCTAAAGCCCCCCAGCCCTACTGGTGTCCCCCCATTCCAAGAATCCCATCCCCACAGGACTCCCCCCAAGCCCAGGTTTCTCCCTCAAGACCCCCATCCCCACAGATCCCTCTCCATGTCACAGCCCCCCCAGAAGACCCCAGCCCCAAAGGTGTGTTCCCCTCAAAAAGACCCCCAACCCCACTGGTTCCCCCGTCAGCACCCCCAATCCCACTGATGTCCCCCCAACACCCCGATCCCCACAGGACACGCCCAACACCCCCCTCTCCCGCAGGATCCCCGTTCCCCCCGTCCCCTTCCATGTCACCCCCTCCCCAAATCCCGCCCCCCTCACACCCCCGCCCACGTGCTCCCGATCCCGGGGGCGCCGCGGGGCGGCCCCCAGCGACCTACCGCGGACTGAAACCTCGGCTGCTCCTCCTGAGGAGCCCCGACCCGGGCGAGGAGGAAGAGGAAGAAGATGGTGGGGGGGGGCGCCGCCATATGAAGGAAGAACACACACAAACCAAACATTACCACATTCTCAGAGCTCCTGAGGTAGCGAAGAGCCACGGGGGGTTATCCCAGGGATTGTCCCGGGGTTGGGAGCTCAACTCACGTCGCTCTCCACCTCGATGTCATCGTTGTCGCTCATCGCTCCCGCCCGGGTGAAGCCGCGGGCCGGGCCGCGCCGCCACAACAACAGCCCGCACCGCGCATGCGCGGAAGTCGGGGGGGGCAATGATGGCGCCGGGCGACGCGAACGGTTGCGGGAGTTGTGGTTTGAGTGGGGAGATGGAGGCGTCTTCCACGTGGCGGGGACTACAACTCCCGGCCTGCATCGCGCGGGGCAGCGCGGGGCACGCCGGGAGCTGTAGTCTCTACTTCGGGAAGGGGACGCTAAGGGTGCGCGGCCGGAGGATGGAGGAGGTGAGGGCTAAGGGCACGGAGGGAGGGGGTTTATTGAAGGAAAATGGGGGTGGGATAGGTCGGGAAGGCTGCGGGGCCGGCCTGGGGGGCTGCAGGCTGACCTAGAAGGGCTCCGGGACAACCTAGGGGGACTGCAGGGTCTGCCTGGGGCGTGTGTGGGTTTGCTCTGAAGGGCTATGGGCCAGTCTGGGAAGGGGCCGATCTGCCTGGGGGCTCCAGGGTAGCCCTGAGGGGTCTGGAAGCTAACAGGTTAATACGGGAGGGCTGGGGTCTGCAGGACATTGTGGGGAGCTGCAAGCCTTGCTAGAGGGAATGTGCATCTGCTCAGGGGTCTGTGGGCCTCACCTGGGGAGGGCTTTGGCCAAATCTGGGGGGCTGTGGATCTGCCTGGGGGGGTGTGAGCCTTGTATGAGGGGCTGTGGATTTGTGTGTGGGGGCTCTGGGGCTGGCATCGGGGCCTGCAGGTCTGACCTGAGCAGCTACATCATAATTTGGGGGGCTATGGGCCTGTCTGGGGTCTGTACCACAAGCTGGGGGCTGTAGATCAATCTGGAGGTTCTGGACCTGACCTAGGGGATCCATGGGCCAGTGGGGGTCCTTCAGCCAATGTGGGGGGATCTGGGCTGCCTGGGGGCTTTAGGCTTAGCTTGGGGGCTGCAAGCCTGACCTGAGGGGGTTTGTAGAATTTTGGGCCCACCGGGGGGAGCTGTGGAACCCCCTCAGGTACCAAGAGCAGGCCCAGGACAGGCTCTCCCTATCCCAGCAGCTCCCCGTCCTCTTTTGGCAGCTCGTCCTCCCTGGTGGCCTCAGTTGGGTGCCTGTCATCATCCTCCTTGTCCCCGTCACCGTCAGAGCCAGTCTCATCCGAGTTGTCCTCCAGGTAGCGGTATCCACGTGTTTTGTGGCGTGGGCGTGGGATGCGGGGCAGCCGCACTTCCATGTTCCACGCCACCTTCCGTTCCATCCACAGGTATGTTCCCACCGCCACCACCAGCGTCAGCAGCATGATGGACAGCTTGGCCTGAGGCACACGGAGTTTTGGGATTGTCGTGGGGGTGTGTCCCCAAAAAGCCTGGAATCTCTCGAGTGGGCTGGGGCATATCTGGGACTTACCTTCATGGGCAGCCCCGACCACAGGTAGACGGCGAAGATAGCCAGGGCCTGCCACCAATGGTAGATGGTGAAGATGAAGTCTTGGCGCTCCTTTTTCTTGTACAACATCCCCAGGAGGACTGTGGCAGAGACTGGAATCAGTGTCCCCTTCCTGTGCCATGTCCCCTTGGCGTGGGGGACAATCACAGTGAGTCTGTCCTGCGGATCCAAGGACTGAGGCCACAAACTCGCAGTGCCAGGGAACATGAGGAGCAGATGTATGGAAAAACTTGGGACAACCGAGGCTATTTTGGGGACCACCAAGGCGTTTTGGGGACAACAGAGGCTGTTTTAGGACCTTCCCACTACTCACTGCTGATTCCGGTCTTGTTGAGGGCGCTGCCGGTGCCCCAGAGCGCGGCAATGCTGTAGAGCAGCGGTGCCTGCGCCAGGTACCGGGGCTCCGGCGCCCAGCAGAAGAGCGTCACCAGGAGCACAGCGTGGATGAGGGCTCCAGCCAGGAGCGGGATGTGCCGGCGCAGGCGCAGCATGCACAGGGCCAGGCTGGAGCACACCGAGGCGGAGAAGCCGTAGGCCATGAGAAGATACGCCAGCCTCTCCAGCCCGAGGGCACACACGCCGTAGTTCTGCAGTGAGCACGGGCTCAGCATCACCTGTTCCCCCCTCCATCACCTCCCACCCCGTCACAGATCCTACCAGGGAAAATCCCGTGCAGACAAAGAGCACCTCGAAGCCACTGTAGATGAACAGTGGGAAGAGGTGCCGCAGGCGATAGTCCCGCATGTGCTTGAAGGGCAGCTGGAAGATGTTGCCCCAGCCGATGCTGCGCATGTCGATCTCCTCCATGGGCCGGTACGCCGCGCCGCACAGCACCAGCACCTGCAGAGTGCCAGCAGGTGAGGTCCTGCCATCATCCAGCCCATCCCTGTCCCCTCCCGCCCCGGCGCTCACCACCAGCATGGCGAGGAAGGCGGCGGCCATCAAGGCGCTCTCCACGATGATGAGGTTGACGCTGCGGGGAAGGCTCTGCAGCACCGTCTTGTTGAAACCAGGCAGCGTGCCGTGGCTCAGGGTCCCTGCCAGTGGGGCACAGGCCGTGGTTAATTCCAAGCGGGGGGCTCCCGGTGCCGCCCCGCGCCCCACCCGCAGCCTCACCGCAGTGCCTCACTGCAAAGAGCGTGTGGTTGAGTTGGTAGAGGTAGTTGTTGAGGAAGAAGACCATGGGCATCTGAGCGCAGACAAAGCTCAACTACAGGATGCAGAGGGGTGCACGCTCAGTACTGCTGGCGTGGTCCCCCACCCATCCCAGCCACCCCACCGGGGCTCACGTGGAAGCAGGAGTAAAAGATGGTCTGGAAGATGATGATGTAGGCATTGCAGGCGTCCCGTGGTGCCCGCTGCTTCTCCTTCTCCTGCTCCTCCTTGTAGTTAATGTACTCGTAGTACTTCTGGGCCATCCTGCATGGAGCAGTGGATCAGCCAGCACCCCATGCATGCCCCACCCACCCTGCCCCCCAGTACTACCGCATGATGTAGGTGCCCATGGAGGCCCAGAGGGGCACGATCACCATGCCAATGGCCACTGCAGAGGGCACCAGCGTGTAGTAGCGCTCCCAGTAGTTGCTGGAGACGAAGAGGGCGTAGATGCCAATTGCCAGGAACATGGCCCACTTGGTGCCAAAGAACCTGCCAGGGCAAGGAGAGGAAGTGTGGGTTCCCTGCCAGTGATCCATGCTGGCTGGGAGCGTGGTGGGGCCGTACCTGATGAGGATGGGTGTGTAGAGCAGTGCTGCCACGGGTGTGACATTGATGCCCATCAGCACCTTGCGGTCAATGTCCTCCAACCGGATATTGCTGTACTTCACCTCCCGGTAGGTCTCGTCATAGTGAAGGATCAGCTGCATCTGCAGCAGACCTGGGGGGGTCCACGGGTGGTCACCCCATGCCCTGAACACCCCGAGTTGTTCTGGGGGTCCCTGGGAGGTCCCATACCCAGGTAGACGCTGTAAGTGAGGGTGCCAGCCAGGCTGGCAGCCACCACGTTCTTGATGACACCGAGGCGTTTGCGGCGAAAGTACTTCTGCTCTTCTTCCTCCTCATTGTAGTCAGGGTGAGGACCCACAAAATCGTCCAGCTGTGGATGATGGCAGCTGTCACCACTCGGGGATGGCCACCACACACCTGCTTCCCCCCACGGGTGTTCCCCTGGTCTCACCTGTGTCTCTGTCCCCTCGGTGCCCAGCCTGGCGCTTGGCTCTGTCTTCGCCCCATCCTGGCAGCCGTTGATGTCCTTCTCCATTAGTGCTTCTGCAGAGCCCTGGATGGCATCAGGGTGGAAGGGACCCTGTTGGCACCCAAAGTCTTGCACCCATATGTTTTGCATCTCTGTGACCTGCACACACAGACCCTGCACCCTCATGCCCAGCACCCCCAGCCCTTGCACCCCTACATCCAGCACCGTGTACCCATGTACATTGCATCCCCAAGCCCTGAACGTCTGTGCTCTGTACCCACAGAACATGCACTCATGGTTGCACCCCTGTGTTCTGCACCCCTGCACCTTCAGATCCTGCACCCCTGAATCCCGTGCCCCCTACCCAGCTTTGCACTGCCCAGAACTGCACCTCTGTGCTCAGCACCCCCAGCCTCCTCACAGCCCCCCGGCCCCGTCACACCGACCCCAGCCCTGCTTGCCCGTGCCGGAGCTTCTCGGGGCGGGGCGGGAGCTTCTTCCTCTTTCGGTTCGCGCGGGCGAGACGGAGGTGGTTAAAGGGGCCGTTCCCGGACCCTCCCCTCCGCTCCCGGACCCCCCCGGTCCCTGCCCGCCCTCCTCAGTGCCCCCCCGCCGCGGTCGTTCTCAGCACCCCGGCCTCTGCAGCGCTCCTCACGCCCAACCCGCACAGCACCCTGACCCCCGCGCACCCCCCCTGCTCCCCCATCGCACAGCCCGCCAGCCCTAACCCCCTCCGCCTCCCTGTGAGCCCCCCGCCTCCCCAGCGCTCCCACCGGGCCTCGGGGTGGGTGCTGCCTCCTCGGGGTGCCCGTGGCACTGGGTGCCGTGCCCTGCTGCTTTCGCTTCCCCTTCCCGCTCCGGGGGATGTGCCAGAGTGCCTGGGCGGGGGGACACCCCAGTCGGGGGGTGTAGGGCACGTGCCTATCCTGGTGTCACCCCCAGAGCTGGGCTGGGAGGGTGCCCGGGTGCGTGGCACGGCGGGGTGCCCCGGGGCAGGGCGAGGGCACTGCTGGGCAGGGCGGACGGGGTGACTGACATCTTCGGGGCAGGATCTGGCCCAGCCGGTAGCGGGGGATTCTTGGGATGGGACTCCTGGGAGGGTGCTGGTTTCTGCAGGATAGGGGGGATTCACATGGAACAGCCCCAGAAGAGTCATGGCAGTGGGGCAGGGGCAACACCCATCCTGAGGGCCCCCCACACCTCAGGCAATGGGAGCCACCCTGGGGTGCTGGGGCAAAGGGCCCTTCCTGGGAGCAGGATGAGTGGAGTCTATTGGTCATGGAACCCTTGGGAAACAGGATGAGGGGTGTTAGTGGGGTCCCTGTGGGTCAGGGTAGTCATGGTAGCAGCATGGTGGGTGTCTATTGATCATGGAACCCTTGGGAAGCAGGATGAGGGGTGTCCGTGGGAGCCCCATGGATCAGGGTAGTCATGGAGCAGGATGAGGGGTGTCTGTGGGACCCCCATGGATCAGGGTGGTCATGGAGCAGGATGAAGGATGTCTGTGGGGTCCAAATGGGTCAAGGTTCATGGTGGTGGTGAGGTGGCCATGGGAGTTCCACCATCCCAAGGGTGAGGTCCCATTCCATGGTATCCCATCCCAGACCTTGTCCCCACTGCCAGCCCCACGGAGGCGGGGCCCAGTCCTTCCCGCCCCTGGCCATGGGGCCCAGCCCCACAGCATTTAGGGACCCCCACCCCGAGCCTCAGCAGTGCCTGCCTGGCCTCGCGCTCCTCCAGGTTCCACACGAGCTCCCAGGTAAGCACTGCGGGGTCCCCAAAGCTGGCACTCCCTGCATGGCACCCCTTTGACACCCCCCATGCTGGTGGGGGCTGTGGGGCACAGGGGGTGTTCCCTCGAGGAAGGGTGGGTGTCTGGGCATGGAGAGGGAGAGGGTGACAGATGGGGGGCTGCAGCTCTGCCCCCCAGGTTTGGGGGTGTCTGGTCCCTGAGGTCCCCATGGGTGACCCTAAATCAGCAGGGCAGCCTGGGCAGGTCAGTGTCCAGAGGATGGCGATTATCCCGGGAATCCCAGGCATCTCCTACGGCCTCTGGCAGCTCCTCTGGGCTGAGTCACCCCACAACCAGGACGGCCCCGAGCACCAAGCCGCTCTTCAAAGGTGCCGCGGGTGACTCCTCTTGGGATCGAGCCGGCATCTCCAGCACTTCCATCCTGGCATAACCCACGCAGTGTCTCTCTCTCCCCAGGGCCACCACGCTCTCCATGGAGACTGGCAGCTCCTTCCAACAGCTTGGCATGCAGCAGCCCCTCGAGCCCCCCAAGCAGCAGCTCCTGGGCTATGGCAAGTGCAGCAGCACGGGCAGTGATCCTGGCAAAGATCCTGGGAAAGCTGCTGGGTGCAGTGGAAGCAGCGGGATCGGGAAGGGGCCAATGCCAATGGTCTGCAGCACTCCATGGTGAGAGCAAGGGGCTGGGGGCAGGAGGGAGACAGGGAGGTGGGCAGGGGAAGCTGTGGCAGTGCCAGGGCAAAGGGGACCCCGGGTTAGTGCTGGGGGAAATGTCTGAGGTCTGTGAGCCACCATGTCCCAGCATGGCCCAAGGGAGAAGACAGGATCTGCAGGGAATGGTGCTGTGTTGGCTGCTCCCAGCAGCAATGGAGACCGGTGTGTGCAGACTCCTGTGCTGTTCCCAGGGAATCTGGGGTCCAGTTTGCTGCTGGAATGGGATAACGTGGATTTGGGATGACATGAAGCTCTGAGGAGTTAGAATGGAGCTGGGTCCCCTCTAACACCCTCGTCCCTACAGTGGGAACCCCTACGCAGGGCTGGTGAGCCATCTGCGGGCATCCTGGCTCTCAGGGAAGACTCGGCCCATGGAATATCGTGTGGCACAGCTGGAGGCTCTGGGACGCTTCCTGGATGACAAGAAGCAGGAGATTCTGGAAGCCACTGAATTGGATATGGGCAAGGTAAGAGGGGCTGGGAATTGGGAGCTACCGGCATCACATCTTTCAAGTCCTTCATGCTCCCTTGTCTGGGTGTTGTATCCTTGTGAGGGTCTGGGCAGAGGGGTGTCTCTTCCTTGGGGTCCTGATTCCCCCTTGATGTGCTCCCAGGCTGGTGCATCTCTAAGTGCTGGATCTCTGCAGATCCAGGGATAGTGGAGGGACTGTGCTGTTGATCCCACCCCTGGTGCTCTGAAACCAGGCAAAGGCTCTGTTGGCCTCTCGGTGACTGTCTGAGGTGGAGGCGTTTCACACTCTGGTCTGCATCCTGGGGGTCCACGTGACCTCCACAAGGGTGACATCCTGGGGTGCTCCTTGCCAACCCGGCACGCCCAGGATTACTGGCATTGTGCAATGTGCTGGCACTGCACATTCCTGCCAGGGCCTCCAAGGGACTGGTTTCTCTGGCATGGTGGCATGGGCAGGGCTCTGGATATAGCTCGGGGTATTGTGGCATGCCAGGAGCTCCTGGATGATCTCCTGGAGATCCTCCTGATCTCCACACTATGGATAATTCTAGTGGTCACAGCTCATCATCTCTGGAAGTGCTGAAGGCCAGGTTGGATGGGGCTTGGAGCAACCTGGGCTAGTGGAAGGTGTCCCTGCCCATGATGGGGCAGAATTGGATGAGCTTCAAGGTCCCTTCCAACCCAAACCATTCCAGGATTCCATTATATAACCCTCACCTCTTTGTTCAGCATCAGTGAAGTGTCCATGCCCTCAGCAATGTCTTTCCCTGTCCTGCCATCTCCCAAGGCTCCTAATTGCCTTGTTTGTTGGAGGCGAGGCCTTCTCCTTCAGCCAGGCCTTGATAGGCATCAGTGCTCTGAGTGTGTCCATCATCTTTCCTAATTACTCCTAATTAGATCCGGTTGTCCAGTAATGAGCTGGTTATGCAGCCGAGCCCTCATAGCTAGATGGACACTTCACCTGCTCTTACGTAGCTGAGGTGGTGTCTCACCTCCAGTGGTGCCAGTTCCTCTCTGGTGCTGATGATTGGTGGCACTGGGATGACCTCAGACTTAATGTCCTATCTCACAACCTTTGTATCCCATCAAAATTCCTAATGAACCATCATCTTCCTTATCCTGGTGATGCCATCATCATCCTGGGTTGAGAATGGCCCCGTTGCTTCACTCCATTACCTCACGTGCCTCCTGTGCTCTCGCCTTCAAGAGGGTTCTTGCAACTCCTGGCAGCTGCCTTTTGGGGACCTGAAGTTCTCTTGGTGGTGGAAGATCCTGGGAATCAGCAACCAGCCTTCCCAACCCCAAAGTGGCGTGGAGATGGGAGGAAGACTCCAATCCAGGGATGGTTTTGGGTTGGAGGAGTCCAAAATATGATGTCACAGCACAGGAGCTTTGCTCCCCCTGCTCCCCAGGTCATGAAGGGGTTCCACTGAGCCTGCTGGGCTATCCCTGGTGTCTTCACACTTCTCCTGCAAGGATGATATGGTCCCAATCTGTGCTCCGCAACTATCAAGAGGACCCACTTCTCCATCACAAGGGCTTTAATTAAGCTGTGGTTTTTATTACTTCCCTTTAGTCAAGGTCTTAAGACTGACTAAATTTAAGACTAAAAGTGCAGCTTTAGTCCACAGGCAGTGGAAGGGAGGTTAGGGCTTTGCTTCCTGCTTGAATATCCAAGTGGGAAGGATGCCTTCCACCAGGACCAGCTCTTCAGGAGCTTTGGTGACATTGCTTTGGCTCAGGATTCTGTTGCCAGTTCACAGTGCTGAGCTCAGGAATTTAGCAAATAGCATGAAAATTTTAAATTTTGGGTTTTTTTTTCCTTCTGGCCAAGTAACTATTTTCATAAAATTTCTGGGTCACTGATATTTCCTAGGAGTTACAGGAGGTGATGGAAACTTCTGCTGAAGAGATCCTCCTGCTGTTCATGTTTGGAAGAGGGGAGAGATGCCTCCTGGGGTGATGGGATTGGTGTTGGGGTAATGGGGTCTGTGTTAGGGTGACAGGGTCAATGATGGGGTCAGTGATGTGGTGGCACTTCCATGATGTCTGTCCCCAGCCATCCTTTGAGGCTTTCTTCAGCGAGATCCTCCTCTGCAAGAATGAGCTCAATGTCACCCTCAACAACCTGTGCAACTGGATGAAGGATGAGCACGTGGACAAGAACCTGGTAAGAAGGAAGCTCTGGGGAAAGGGAAGTGGGGGAGAGGATTGCTGGTGAGGAAGGCAGTGCTGAGGTCATGTTCTTCCTCGAAGGTGATGCAGCTGGACTCAGCCTTCATCCGCAAGGACCCCTACGGGGTGGTGCTCATTATAGCGCCCTGGAACTACCCCATCCACCTCTTCCTGGTGCCCCTCATTGGGGCCATCGCTGCTGGTGAGCCCAAACTTCAGTCCCCTGGCCTGGAAGTGCCAGGGTGTCTCCAGGGGTCTCATGCCCAGAAGGGGTGGCGGTCACCATGTCACTGTGTTGATGTCCTGTTCATCTTCCTGCAGGGAACTGTGCCATCATCAAACCCTCAGAGATCTCCAAGAACACAGAGAGACTCGTTGCTGAAACGCTGAGCTGTTACCTGGACAGTGTGAGAAGCCCTTCTTGTCCTTGTCTGTTGTTCCTAGACCATGGTGTTCCCAACCCTGCCTCACACACACCATCCCCACACATCATCTATGTGCAGAACCTCCTTCCTCCGTCCTCAGCCAATGTCCCAGCTTCCTGGGATGCTGTTGGTGGGGACACATGGTGACACAAGGGGATGTTTTCTGTTTCCCTGCAGGACTGCTTTGCTGTGGTGACCGGTGGTGTGCCAGAGACCACCAGGCTGCTGGAGAACAAGTTTGACTACATCTTCTTCACTGGTACGTCCCATGGGACAGAGCAGAGCCCTGCCTGGATTTTGTATGAGGAGAAAGACGGGTTCCCTCCAGACATCCCTGGAGAAGAAGGCAGGGATTGGGTTGGAGGATCTGGGATGTGTATCTGAGGTCTGGTGGGACTCAGTGCCACATCCCAGAGCCGCACGATGGCTGATGGGATTCCCACCTCAATCCATGTTTTCCCTGCCCGCAGGCAGCCCCCCGGTGGGGCGGATTGTGATGACAGCCGCTGCCAAGCACCTGACACCGGTGACACTGGAGCTGGGGGGCAAGAACCCCTGCTATGTGTCTGACACCTGTGACGTGACCAATGTGGCGCGGCGCGTGGCCTGGGGCCGCTTCTTCAACGCGGGGCAGACCTGCATCGCGCCCGACTACCTGCTCTGCACCTTGGAGATGCAGGAGAAGCTCATGCCTGCCCTGCGTGAGGCCATCACCGAGTTTTTTGGCCCCAACCCCCGGGAATCCCCGGATTTTGGCCGCATTGTGAGTGACAAGCAGTTCCAGCGCCTGCGGGCGCTGCTGTGCAGCGGGCGCGTGGCCATCGGGGGACAGATGGACGAGGCCGAGCGCTACATTGGTGAGGCTTGGGGGTCACTCACATCTTGGTGAGCACATTGGGGGTTTTCAGGGTGTCTGCATACAGAGGGGAGGCTCTAGAGGGAAAAGAGTTTTAGGGGTGCTTAAAAGTGGGTCCTGAGGGGAGGTTTCATCTCCGACCTCTGTGCCTGGCTGATGCTGTCCGGGTTTCCTCTCTGCAGCTCCCACGGTGCTGGCAGATGTGCTGCCCTCAGACCCTGCCATGCAGGAGGAGGTCTTTGGGCCCATCCTGCCCATCGTCGTCATCGCCAACATGGATGAAGCCATTGACTTCATCAACGCACGGCCACGGCCATTGGCTGTCTATGCCTTCTCCTGCGACAGCAAGGTGTGTCTGTGGAGCAGAAAAAGTGGGGAGGGAAGTAAGGCACCTCCTCCACGAGCCCCAGGACGTGCTCTGAAGGGTCTTTAGAGACCCGACACTCTGGGAACATCTGATGGGTAAAGTGGGTAATATTTGCCAAGCGCACGCCCCTCATCTACCTTCTCTTCTCCCTCCCAGATTGTGAACCAGGTCCTGGAGCGGACGACCAGCGGAGGCTTCTGTGGCAACGACACCCTGATGCATGTGACACTGACCTCGCTGCCCTTCGGAGGCGTTGGTAGGTGTCCACTGGGACATGTCCTGGCCATTGGGAGCCAGGTGTGATCCGTGGCCTGAGCCATGGTGAGGAATGGGAGTTTCTTCCTGCAGCCAGTGTGGTTCTGGGCTGGATCCCTTAATGTCCCTCAGGAGCCAGGTTGTACCTCCATTCCAACTTTTGGGACAAAATAGTAGGAACAAAGTGCTTACGAAAACCTGGAGAACCTCTTACAGGATCTTGGAGAAGAAGAAATTTTTGGTCTGCAGAGGCACCAATTTTTGCTTTGTCAGGTGAAAAGTGAGGCTGCTTAGCCCCGGGCTGTGGGTGCAGCACAGTCCAGGGATACAGGAATACAGGAATGTTGTTTCCCAGAATACTTCTGGATGACTTGATCTCTTCCCAAAATATTTCTGGGATAAGTCCCTTCATTTGGTGCTGCCCTTGCTCAGCATCTCTGTCGGGGCTGGGATCTGAGTCAGACATAATGAAACACCCAGACAATTAATTCTTCACCTGCCTGTGGCTCAGGGAACAATTTTTTGTACTTCTCATTCCGTAACTTATCTTAATTGGGAATGATTCAGACCAACCACCTTCAATTATTAGGTAAAGCCATTTTAGAGCAGGTGAAGGGGCTGAAGTCATTGGGGTGAGATGGCACCAAAGCTTCCATGAGAAGTCACTTAACCTCTGGTTAAACCAGCCACAGGAACTGGGAGAACTGGTGTTGCCAATGTGGCTCCAGGCTTCCAGGCTTTTAGAGTTCTGGGAAGAGGGTCTAACAGCTGCAGCCGTGGGGAGATACGGTGGAGCATCATGGAGTGAAATCAAGACTTGCAGAACCCAGCAAAGCTTGTGTAGATAAATGGAGGTGGGTAAAAAGGAGATGCTGGGGCCTCCAAACTGCTGAGCTGCAGCAAGAGTGGCTGGACTGAGCATCCGTATACCTGGAGGAGGCACTGGAAAAATGGAATTCCTCCACCATGTCTGCTGCTCAGAAAATCCTGCAGGTGTCTTTTTTCCTCATTTTGATGCTTGGAGAAGGCATCATCAGGAGCAGTCCCATCCTGAGCATGGACCTGTCCTGTGTGTTCCAGGGAACAGTGGCCTGGGCAAATACCATGGGAAGTTCACCTTTGACACCTTCTCCCTCCACCGTGGCTGCCTGCACCGGAACATGGGGCTGGAGACGCTCAACACCCCACGCTACCCACCCTACACCCAGCAGAAGTTGGGGCTCCTCACGACCACCTTCGAGGTGAAGCGCAGGGGCACCTGCACCCTGCTCTGAGGCTGCCATGCCCTGCTCTGGAGATGCCACGGAGTCAGCGGGAAGAATTGGAACTGTCCCACTCTCCCTCTTCATCGCACTCCCCACTTCCTTCCTCACTGTGTCCTTTGCCTCGCTGGAGCATGTCAGACAGCCAGGATGGACATCCTCTCCTGCACCCTTTGTGGCCTCTGCTCCAAACCATTTTCCAGGACACAGATGAAATGACCAAAATCTTTTTCTTAGTCCAAACTTCTCTTTCTGCTGGAGAAGTGCTCCCATCAGTCCCATCTCCCCTCACACGGACTTTTCCTTTGGAATGAACCTCCATCCCTCCTCGCTGTTGCTCTTTGCTCCGTGTAACTCTGCCTGTAGTAAAGACTTTGCATCAAACTCTCTCCCAGCCTCTCTTTGTGCCTCCCTCCTCTGGTCTGTGGGGTGCTGGGAGGGTTGGGGGGCGTTCCCTGCCCCAAGCAATCATAGCTGGAAGGGAGGTGTGGCAGGGCAGGCAGCCAAGGGGAGGGGACAGGCATCCAAAGGGCAGGACAGGAAGCTGGCAGCCACCCTGTTAGCTGAGAAGAGGGAAGTTGTGGTTGCTAACCCCAGTGCAACCATCCCACGCTGCACCTGTGGGAGCATGGAGACTGGAACTGTTTTCCCGCAGCTTCCTGAGAGCGAGGCCAAGAGAGCCCCCGGGGGCGATGGTGGGAACGGGAGTGTGGATGGTGACGCCCTGAGGTGAGAGTGTGGAGGGACAGACGGGTGGCAGGAGGGGTCCCGGTGCTCCATCCTCTCCCTGGAGTGGCACCTGCATGCTCTGAGGAGCTGGGATGGGGCTGGCATCCCTCTAACACCCCTGTCCCCACAGCAGGAACCCCTATGCAGGGCTGGTGAGCCACCTGCGGGCATCCTGGCTCTCTGGGAAGACTCGGCCCATGGAATATCGTGTGGCCCAGCTGGAGGCTCTGGGACGCTTCCTGGATGACAAGAAGCAGCAGATCATGGATGCCACTGCCTCTGACTTGGGCAAGGTGAAAGGGGACAGGAGCAGGAGGACTTGGTGGCCAGAGGAGCTGAGGGGCTCCCACGGCCTCATTGGGTTCTCCAGCTCTGCCTCGGGCTCACAGCCTCTGGATTTGGGAGGCTGAGATGAAGCATGTCAATGTCACCATACACCAAAGTCCATCCTTGCTCTGCCACAGACAGAGGGCGTGGTGGGGGGCACCTTGACAGGGATAACCATTCCCACACCCACCAGCCTCAGTTTCCCTCTTCCCTGGGAAAATTAATCCCAGATTTCTGTCCCTGCTCCCTGCCCCGAACTTCCCACCTGATGTTACCCCCCCTTTCCTCCCACGGGGCTCATCCAGGCTGTGACTCTCTGAGCCTGGATCCCTTGGCTCTGCAGCCAGAGCCTTAATACCACACAGGGCTCATTGTCTTCTCTTTCCCAACCTAGTCCCTTTGGACACCCTCCCTATTCTTCCTGGTGTCTGGATGAATGGGATCTGCATAGTTTTTCCTATTTTTAAGCAATCAGTGCTTAAAAGCATCATGTTGCAGACACAGGGGGTGCTCAATGCCCTTAGGGATTTGAATCCAGCATGGGATGTAGAGGGCTCCAGTCCCCAAATCCTGGGCATAACACTACGGAGCATTGGGATAAGAGCTGCAGGATATGCCAAGGTCACATGTTGCATCCTTGGAGTCTGCAGGCACCCTTTGAAACTGAATTATCTGAGATCCTCATGTGCAAGAACGAGCTCCATGAGACCCTGAGCAACCTGTCCCGCTGGATGAAGGACGAGAAGGTGGACAGGATTCTGGTGAGAGGGAAGAGGAGAGAGAGGATGGGAGGCAGAGCTGGGTGGGATGGTGGTGCAGGATGGGACCTGATGTGGTGGGTGTCCCACAGGCGGTGCAGCTGGACTCAGCCTTCATCCGCAAGGACCCCTACGGGGTGGTGCTCATCATAGCGCCCTGGAACTACCCCATCCACCTCTTCCTGGTGCCCCTCATCGGGGCCATCGCTGCTGGTGAGCCCAAACTTCAGTCCCCTGGCCTGGAGGATCCCAGCAGTGCCAAGCACTGGTGAGGGCACTTCATCCACAGTGGGGCTGGCTGACACCATGTCACAGCTCCAACATCCTATCTGTCTTCCCCAGGGAACTGTGCCATCATCAAACCCTCTGAGGTGTCCAAGAAGACAGAAACACTTGTGGCAGAAGCGCTGCCCAGCTACCTGGACAAGGTGGGACACTCTCCCCATCCCTGTGGCATGGTGGGGCACCCCTGCACACACAGGGCTGTGCTCTGAGCTGGCCTTACACACCAGCTCTGGTTTCATATACTGCCCAACTTCCTTCCTCCATGCCCAGCCAGTGTCCCAGCCTCCCAGAGTGCTACTGGTGGGGACAGATGGTGACAAGAGGGGGCCTTCCTCATTTCCTTGCAGGACTGCTTTGCTGTGGTGACTGGTGGTGTGCAGGAGACCACCAGGCTGCTGGAGAACAAGTTTGACTACATCTTCTTCACTGGTACGTCCCATGGGACAGAGCAGAGCCCTCCTGGATTTTGTATGAGGAGAAAGACGGGTTCCCTCCAGACATCCCTGGAGAAGAAGGCAGGGATTGGGTTGGAGGATCTGGGATGTGTATCTGAGGTCTGGTGGGACTCAGTGCCACATCCCAGAGCCGCACGATGGCTGATGGGATTCCCACCTCAATCCATGTTTTCCCTGCCTGCAGGCAGCCCCCCGGTGGGGCGGATTGTGATGACAGCCGCTGCCAAGCACCTGACACCGGTGACACTGGAGCTGGGGGGCAAGAACCCCTGCTATGTGTCTGACACCTGTGACGTGACCAACGTGGCACGGCGCGTGGCCTGGGGCCGCTTCTTCAACGCGGGGCAGACCTGCATCGCGCCCGACTACCTGCTCTGCACCTTGGAGATGCAGGAGAAGCTGCTCCCAGCCCTGCAAAAGGCCATCATTGATTTCTATGGCCCCAACCCCCGGGAATCCCCGGATTTTGGCCGCATTGTGAGTGACAAGCAGTTCCAGCGGGTGCAGAGGCTGCTGGGCAGCGGGCGCGTGGCCATCGGGGGACAGACGGACGAGGCCGAGCGCTACATCGGTGAGGCTTGGGGGTCACTCACATCTGCATCCTTGCATGGAGCACATTCCAGGTTTGGAGAAGATTATGAGGGGAACCGGGTGCTTGGGCAGGTGGTTTTTGGTACAGGAGATGTGTCCTGGGGGATCACCAAGGTGCCATCTCCAACCTCTGGGCCCGGCTGATGCTGTCGGGTTTCTTCTCCGCAGCTCCCACCGTGCTGGTGGACGTGCAGCCCTCAGATCCTGTCATGCAGGAGGAGATCTTTGGGCCCATCCTGCCCATCATCATCATCACCAACATGGATGAAGCCATTGACTTCATCAACAGCCGGGAGCGGCCCTTGGCTGTCTATGCCTTCTCCTCGGATGACAAGGTAAATCCAAGCTAGGACTACACCTGCCCTGTGCTCCTTGGCAGCTGTATCCAGCCATGTTTGTGCTCCAGGTGTTTCCCTTACAGCACACAGCCCTAGTCAGGGGGTATGGATTGTGTTTGGAATTAGTGGAATGGGGTGGGAGACCCATGTCTCATGTTTTTCATGTCACTCCCAGGTGGTGAACCGGGTCCTGGAGCAGACAAGCAGTGGTGGCTTCTGTGGCAATGACACTATGATGCATGTGACACTGCCCTCACTGCCCTTTGGAGGCATTGGTAGGTCCAAAATCCCCAACCCTGGCCGTTGGGAGCCAGGTGTGATCCCACCCATGGTCAGGAAGGGTCTCAGGAGGAACACTCAGCTCCAGAGGGCTCAGTAGTCCATAGGGAAATTCTCCTCCAGAAGCCCTTTGCTTCATCTTGGGCTCTTGGGCTTTGCTGGACACCCATGGAGCACCCTGAAGTTCTTTCTCTCCATATTCCCCATCCCAAGCTCTGTGCTCCCTGGATCCATGGAAATGTGGATTACCACACAGGGAATCAGAGCTTGAAGCAACCTGGTCTAGTGGGAGGTGTTCCTGCCCATGGGAGGGGGGTGGAACTGAATAATCTTTAAGGCCCTTTCCAACCCAAACTATCCTGGGATTCCATGATGGAGACACTTGCTTTTTATGGGATGATCTCCTCTACCAGCTCCTGTTTTCCACTCCTGTTTTCCACCTTTTTTCCTCTCTTCCCACTCAGCTGGCCAGGAGGCATCAGTGACTTCCCTTTATCCTGGGGCTGCCGATGTGTGAGGAACTGCACCCAAGGCATCACCCCAACCATGATTAGCATTTTATCAGGAAGACTGACTGGCTCAGGCTGACTCATGGCATTTTATCCCATCTGTTACTAAATCATGTGTGGATTTTGTTACTTTTTGCGAGCCTGCCTGGCTTTCCTGTGCTTGTTCCTGGCCAGCCAGCTTTCACCTCCCGACATTGATCCCTGGTGCCACCTTGCCAAAGGCAACTCTGTCATTGTGCCTCTCCACCCCTGCAGTCTTGCCCCCTTGCAGCAGGGCTGGATCCAGCATGGATGGGATGACTTTTGGAGGGTATTCCTGTGGTAGGGAAGCTCATCTGGTGGGAGCATCACCTCATCGGTGACACCCATCCAGTTGCTAAACATCTTAATTGAAATGGTAAAATCCACTGAGGAGAGAGTTTTGGGGAATTTCTCCACCTTCCAGCCTGATCTTCCCACTCCAAACATCCACTTGGGTGAGCACTTTGGATCATGGTCCTCTTTGGGTCACATTCCTGGGAAGCTCATCCATGGCTTGGAAAGCAGCTGGATGAAGGAGTGGTGCTGCTTTCACAGAGCTGGGAGCCTAATTTTGGGTTCTTTGACCCAAAGGATGACCAGATCCAGCTGCCCACCGGGGTGCTGTGCTGTGTATTGCAGGGAACAGCGGCCTGGGAACGCACCACGGCAAGTTCAGCTTTGACACCTTCTCCCACGCCCGTGGGTGCCTGAAGCGCGGGATGGGCCAGGAGCCCCTCAACGCCCCGCGCTACCCCCCCTACAGCCAGAGGAAATTCGGGATCATCCAGGCTGCTTTAAAGACGGCACGTGTGAGTGACTGCACCCTGCTCTGATGGTGTCTACATCCCACTCAGGACATCTCTTGCTGCTGGTCCTGGTGCTCAGCTGCAATGAAAGGTGTTTCTCAACATCCTGTGTGCTTCCCTTTCACTTCCCTGCACCCCTGCTCACCCCAAGAGTCCCTTGTCCCCCACATCTCCCTCCATTCCAGTCCCATATCCCTCTTTTCTGACTGTTTGGGGCTTTATTTCCACTGGTACCACGAGAGCAGAAGGGTCTCCTGTGCCCCTCATTGTGCACTCTGCCTTGAGAAGGTCCACAACAACTCCCTAATCCTAAATCCTTGAGCTGGGACGATTCTGGTTTCTCCTGCTCTATGATCCCAGTCTCCTTTGCCCCACGATATCAGTGTCCTTTGCCCTGTGTTCCCAGTTTCTCCTGCTCCACGATTCCAAGTTTCCTTTGCCCCATGTTCCCGTTTATCCTGCCCCATGATCCCAGTTTCCTTCACTCCATGCTGCTCCATTTTGGGGGGCTGCTTGTGCCGGTAAAGGGATACCCATTCCTGCTAGGCTGTCCTGGCTGAATCCCACGGGGATTTCGCCGGGTGGACAGATGGGGAGAAAGGGACGAGGCAGCTGAGACGAAGACAGTTTAACAGGGAATGGGAACCATCCCTGATGCCCGCATCCCTGTGCCGGCCCTGAGGGGTCGGGGCCAGCGCTGAGCCCGTCAGAGGCAAAGCCGGTCTTTGTAGTGAATCCAAGTACAAAGGATTCACTGGGCTGCTCCCGCTTCGAGACCGTCCGGCAGCCGTGGCCGGAGCTGCTCCAGAAACGGGACGGAGAGCGCCGGAGGCTCGGGAAGCCCTGGAGGAGCGGGAGCCTCCGCGCCGGCACCGCAACCGCGCGCCTCCGCCATAAACACGCGCTTCCTCCCCTTTCCGCCCCACCAATCACCGCGCAGCACGGCCGCGCTCCGCCCAATCAGCGACGCTTCTTCCTCTTTCTTCCCGCCCCCTCGCCCTTTGCGTGACTCCCACCAATGAGAAGCGCGTCCGCCGTCCCTCGCCCCGCCCACGACGCGCCGCCGTACGCGCATGCGCAGTGCCCGCCGGGGCGAGCAGGGGTCAGGACGGCGGAGGGCCCTTGGGGCAGGTGAGGTGCGAGGGGGGCCCGGGGGGCGGCCCGGGGGGACCGGGGACGGCCCGGGGCTGCGGTCACCCCCGGTGGCGTGTGGTGGGCACCCAAATCCCACCAGGGGCAGAGGGGGCGGCCCGGACACTGCGCTACCCTCCGCCGCCATCCTCTCCGAAGGGACACACACAGGCTGAGCGGGGACTTGGGGGGTGACAGGAAGGATCGGTCCCGCGGGGGAGGCTCAGGTGGGTGCGGGGCGACGGGGGGGAGGACCGTGGGGACGGATATGGGGAGACACGTGGGTCCCTTGGAGGGGGCAGGACATCAGGGCCCCTGGATCCTTAGCGGTGGGATGGGGAGGGGACACCTGGGTGTCCCTGAGGGGTGCGGGTCCCTTGGGGGAACAGCTGGGTCCCTTATAGGGGGTGGACAGGATACTTGGGGGATGCACTCGGGTCTCTTAACAGGGGGCTGCAAGGAGGGATAGGATGCCTGGGTGCCTTGAGAGAGGTTGGAAGAGGAAACGGGATGCTTAGATCCCTGGGGGAAAGCACTGGGGGTTCTTTGTGGACTGTTGGGACAGGAATGCCTGGGGGTCTGAGTCTCTTTGGGTGGAGGAGTGGGGATCAGGGTGCCAGTGTCCCCGATGGGAAGTGGGGGCCCCTGGCTGCCCCAGTCCCTTACTGGTATTTGCTGAGGTTCCCTCTGCCCCCCAGGACCGGCCATGGCAGCGCTGCGACTGCTGTACCAGGCTGCCCGTGCAGGTGAGGTCACCCAGGAATCCCCAAACCTCCTGAACCCCCCAAACCCCATCGTGGCCCTGCTGACCCTCCTGTCCCTCCCCAGGCCCCCTGGCCCCACTGGGCTCCCTGCGCCCGCTCAGCACCAGCACCCCCAGGGACTGTTACAGTGAGTACAGCCATGCCACCCCCCTGGGGGCCCAGCTCCCACCCCAGGGCTCTGCAGGGTGGGCACAGCTCCCCTCTTCCCGCAGAGTACGTCAACATCCGGGAGCCGGCCATGGACATGCGATCCATCACCGACCGCGCCGCCCAGACCCTGCTCTGGACTGAGCTCGTCCGAGGTGAGACCCTGCTCACTCTCCTCATTTGTGGGGTGACCCCTCCCTCCCAAATATGCCATAACCCCTCTTTCTCCCCCGCAGGCCTGGCCATGACCCTGAGCTACCTTTTCCGTGAGCCGGCCACCATCAATTACCCGTTTGAGAAGGGCCCGCTGAGCCCACGGTTCCGCGGGGAGCACGCGCTGCGCCGGTACCCGTCCGGGGAGGAGCGCTGCATCGCCTGCAAGCTCTGCGAGGCCGTGTGCCCGGCACAGGTGAGACTTCCTCCCCCTCCTCCCCCTCATCCTCCTCACCTGGGGCTCCGGCCGTGATGGTGTCCCCATGCCAGGCCATCACCATCGAGGCCGAGCCCCGCGCCGACGGCAGCCGCCGCACCACGCGCTATGACATCGACATGACCAAGTGCATCTACTGCGGGTTCTGCCAGGAGGCCTGTCCTGTGGATGCCATCGTGGAGGTGAGTGGCGCCTGCAGGAGGGACTGCAGGGACTCCCCTGTCCTGCCACAGTGACCCCAAGGGTGACCCTGTCCCATCCCGGCAGGGCCCCAACTTTGAGTTCTCGACGGAGACGCACGAGGAGCTGCTCTACAACAAGGAGAAGCTGCTCAACAACGGCGACAAGTGGGAGGCCGAGATTGCAGCCAACATCCAGGCTGATTACCTGTACCGGTGACGGCCCCACCCGCCCCCCAAATAAAGTGTTTGGGGGTTCTCCCCCTCTGCTGGCACTGTGGGTGCCAGCCCCTTCCCATAACTCTGTGTCTTTTCCTTTCCAGTGCTGGGGGCAGAGCCCCTGACCCCTGGGGGGACCCCACCTGGGTGTGTGGTTGTGTTTTGGGGAGGAGGATGTGGGTCCTGGGGGTGCTGGCACCAGTGCTGGGGTAGGGAGTGGTTTGCAGAGAAAGGTGTGGGAGGTGGAAGGGGGGGAGGTAAGGATGGAGGCACAGTGCTGGGGGGATTTAGGAATCTGGGAGGGTCATTTCCAGCTTCTGAGGGCAGCCAGGGTGGGATGGCCTGGTGATCCTGGCAAGAGGGGTTCACAGTGGTACTGGTGTGAGGGTCCCATTAGTGCCTGTGATCTGGGTAATCCCAGTAGAGGGTCCTGATGGCCCCAGTGGGGGAGCCTCTGGTGGTACTGGATGGGTGTCCCAGTGATGCTGGTGTGTGGGTACCAGCGTGGGGTGCCTGGCAAATCTGTGGTCCCACAGTGGTACCAGTGTGGGGGTCCCGATGATCCCAGCAGGGAGATCCCAGTGCTACGAGTTGTTAGGACTTGTCCCTCGAAGGTGAGAGTAACATGGGCAGATTAGGGTGAAAGGACTCTTAATGATTGGTGTTTATAAGTATATATGTGTAGGGTTTATTTAGGTGGCAATGGAAAGCAGGTTTGTGGGTGTTTTGGTCATTATTATCTACAGTAATACAGCTACATGAAAGCATAAAAAATGTTACTTTAAAGAAATGTCTTAAGAGAAAAGAGGAAAAAAGAACTGAAAGATAAGGGAAAAAAAAACAAATCACCCCTGACAAATCTTGTGACTTGGTTGTTGCAATAGTTGTCCCTTGGTCGAAGTGATGGTCTAGATCTGTCAGCGGTGGGGGAGGAAGCCCACAAAACACAAAGTCTGATGGGTTAAAATGCAGTCAGGCTCTGGGGGAATGCCCAGGTTTCAGTCCTCTGGTGAAAGGTCTCAGAAATGAGTCTGGGAACGCTTCGGGGCTCTTTGATGCTCAGTGATCTCCTTTCAGCTGCCTCTCACGGCGGCGCAGTTCAGCCTTCCTTCCTCCGGAGGGGAAGCATTAGAACTGAGCCAGTTGTGCAAGGGAGAGCCAGAGCGTGACGAGAAGGCCGATTGCGCCTTGCAGGATGCAGGCAGTGATAGTTCACCCCCTTTGTGTTATGCAGACTGGGCAGTAGCACCCCAAACCTCTTCTCTCCAGGGATGCCAATCTGGCCCCAGCAAAGCACCCCGGCTCCGGCACAAATGGGGGTTGTTTGGAGTAATTACTCACTGACAGTCCGGTCTCACACCGGTGCGGGGGTCCTGCTGATTGTCGCGGACGGTTTTCCGGCTCCGGGAAATGTTTCCCATTTCCGTCCTCCTCGGGGGTTGTTGCGGGGGTCCTGTCTCCGAGGGGCCGCTCCCCACGCGGTGCGCTGTGTCCCGGGGAACGGGTTTGCTGGGGGGCGGCGGGGCCGGGCCGGCCGGTCCCTCCCCGGGGCCGGGCTCTTCCTGGGGAAGAGGAAGTGCTGGATCCCGGCCGAGCCCGGCGCGGGGGGGGCACGGCCGGGTGGCTCCGAAGAGGGTCCGGCCCGGGGCGGTCCCGGGGTGGGGAATGCGCCGGCCCTGACTCAGAGGCAGCTGAATGGGGCAGGGGAAGGGGGGGTTTCGAAAGTACTTTGCCAGCCGGGTGCCGGCCACAGCCGCGTGTGCCTGAGCGGGCCGGCTTCCCACGGTCGCAGCCCGGTTCCGTCTCCGCAGCCGCCGAGACAGCGAGGCGACCTCTGCCCTCTTGTCCCCCTTTCCCGCCCTCACGCCTGAGGAAGCTCTCAGTGTCCCATCCTCATCCCACCCCGTTCCCTCCTGTTCCGTTCTGTCCCATCCCCAGGTGTGTGCGCTGACACCTCCGCAGCCCGGGCCGGACCGGGCGTCTCGGGGGTGCCATGGGGTCCCTGTTCCGCAGCGAGGAGGTTTGCTTGGCCCAGCTCTTCCTGCAGTCGGCTTCTGCCTACAGCTGCATCAGCGAGCTGGGGGAGCGCGGGCTGCTGGAGTTCAGAGACGTGAGTAGGGGCTGGGGGCCTCTTGGGGTGTCTGAGGTGAGGGGGTTCGGCTGGGTGGGCCTGGGTGCTCTGGGTTTGGGGTGCTCTGTGTCAGGGGGTTTGGTCTGCTCTGGTTTGGGGTGCGTGTTCTAGGGTGCCGTGGGAACAGGGAAGTTGGTCAGGCTGTGTTTGGTGCCTGGGCTGCTTGTTCCCCCGGGTGCTGAACCCCCCAATGCAGTGTGGGGCCATGCCTTGACTGTACCCCCGCAGCTGAACCCCAAAGTGAGCCCCTTCCAGCGGCGCTTCGTGGGCGAGGTGCGGCGCTGCGAGGAGATGGAGAAAACCTTCAGTGAGTGCCGCGGGCTGACTTTGGGGGGCTTCTCAGGGGACCGCCCGGCTCGGCCCCTCAGTGTGACCGTGTCTCCCCGTTCTCCAGCCTTCCTGCAGCAGGAGCTGCGCGCCGCGGGGCGGGTGCCGGGGCCGTGTCCCGAGAGCCCGCGGGCGCCGGCGGCGCGGGAAGCGCTGCGGGTGCAGGAGCAGTCGGAGCAGCTGGCGCAGGAGCTGCGGGAGGTCAGCCGGAACCACGCGTCCCTGCGCGGCCGCCTGCGGGACCTGCGGCAGTGCCTGCACGTCCTGCGCGAGGGACAGCGCTTCACCAGCCAGCCGGTGGGTCCGGGGGTCCCCGCCCGCCTGGGGGTGCTGCCTTGTGCCTCAGTTTCCCCCGGGCTCATCCCTCTGCTCCGCATCGCCGCAGGCCCCCCTGGGCACCCCGCCGCGGCCACCGGCGCTCTCGGAGCGTGAGCCCATCCTGGACCCCTCCGTGCACCAGCACCTCGAGCGCAAGATCAGGTGAGAGGGGGAACGCTGTGGGGCGGGGGTGGAGAGGGGCTCTGGGGCAGTGGTATGGCCGTGGGGCAGCTGGGAAACTGCGGCATACGGCTTGGAGATGACCTTTGGGGCAGCGGTGCAGCCATGGGGCGGTTTGCCTATCCCAGCACTGCTGCTGTGTCTCTGCAGCTTCGTGGCCGGCGTCATCCACCCGTGGCGAGTGACGGCCTTCGAGCGGCTGCTGTGGCGCGCCTGCCGCGGGTACCTGGTGGCCTCCTTTGTGGAGATGCCCGAGCCGATGGAGGACCCGGTCACGGTGAGGCAGCACCCGGGGGTGGGCTGGCACGGCTGTGGTGGCTGGGACACCAGGGTGACACGGACTGTGCTGTCCCCAGGGTGAGAGCATCACCTGGGTCATCTTCCTCATCTCCTACTGGGGCGAGCAGATTGGGCAGAAGATCCGCAAGATCTCGGACTGGTGAGTGGCCGTGTATCCTCCACAGGGAGGTTTATTTAGTAACACCCACTCTGGACCCTGCTGTGGGCCCGGGCTGGGCAGCCCTGACACCCCTGACACGGCAATGTCCCTCTGTCCCAGCTTCCACTGCCAGGTGTATACGTACCCGGAGAGTGAGGCCAGCAGGACGGAGGCCATTACCAGGCTGCATGGGCAGATCCAGGAGCTCAGTGTGGTGAGCTGGGTGCCATGAGGGGATGTGGGGGCCACGCTTGGATTGCCATCCCTGACACAGGTGCCCGCAGACGCTGGAGGAGACGGAGAAGTACCTGGCGGAGGTGCTGGACAAGGTGGCGCAGGTGCTGCCCACTTGGCGCGTGCAGGTGCAGAAGATGAAGGCCATCTACCTCGTCCTCAACCAGTGCAGCTTCGATGTCACCAAGAAGTGCCTCATCGCCGAGGTCTGGTGCCCTGTGCGGGACCTCACCCAAGTGCAGGAAGCCCTGCGCCAGGGATCTGTGAGTGGCTCTGTGTCTCCATGTCCTTGCACCAGGGATTGTTCAGTCTATCCATGTGCTTGTTCTGGGGTTGCTCAGTTGTCGTTGTGTCAGGGGTTGCTCTGTGTTCCCATGTCCTTGTGCCTGGGTTTCTTGGTGTCCCACGTTTTCATGTCAGGGGTTTGTTGGTGTCCCCATGTCCTCATGCCAGGGCTTGTTCTGTGTCTCCATGTCCTTTTTGTGGGGTTGCTCAGTGTCCCCATGTCTTCATGCCAGAGGTTGCTTGGTGTCCCCCTGTCCCCATGTCTTCATGTCAGAGGTTGCTTGGTGTCCCCGTGTCCCCTCATCATGATGGAGCATGTGCCAGGCTGGGGGGGATTGTGGGGTGGGTGCCAAGACCAAGCTCTGGGTGCTGGTGCCAGGAACGGGGGTGTTGTGGGCTGGATGCTAGGGGCAGGCTCCACATGCGGGGCAGGGGAGTGCCAGGGGTGCCAGGATCAGGTTCTGGGTGCTGTTCCCGCAGTACCAGAGCGGCTCCAGCGTGGAGTGCTTCGTGCAGCGCGTCCCCACCTCGGAGAGCCCCCCCACCCTCATCCGCACCAACAAGTTCACCGCCGGCTTCCAGAGCATCGTGGACGCCTACGGGGTGGCCAGTTACCAGGAGGTGAACCCCGGTAAGGCCCCCTGGCACCCCCTGAGCCCAGGGCTGAGAGGGGACGCCTCGTGTAACACAGTCCCTGTGTCCCACAGCACCCTACGCCATCATCACCTTCCCCTTCATCTTCGCCATCATGTTTGGGGACGTGGGGCACGGGCTGCTCATGTTCCTCTTTGCGCTCTGGATGGTGCTGTACGAGGACAGCCCCCGCCTGCGGCAGGGCACCAACGAGGTGGGGGCACCAGGGAGGGGTGGCATGCAGTTACAGACATGGGATGGCGTGGGGGAGTGGAGCGGGGTTGGAGGTGTGGGACATGGTTGGGGATATGGGATGGGACTGGATGATACAGGATGGGGCTGGTGGCTCGGAACAGGGTTGGTATGGGTCAGGGTGGTGCTGTGGGAAGGGAGTGGTGTGGGGCAGGGGAGGTGGTGTGGGACATGGGAGCTGTGTTTGCCCCCCCTCCTAGATCTGGCTGATGTTCTTTGAGGGGCGCTACCTCATCTTGCTCATGGGTGCCTTCTCCATCTACACCGGGTTCATCTACAACGAGTGCTTCAGCAAAGCCACTGCTATCTTCCCCTCTGCCTGGAGCGTGGCCACCATGGCCAACCACTCCTCCTGGAGGTGGGGTCCCACCCCTGTGCCCCCTGCCCGGGTCCCCCTCTCCCTGCTGGCACTGACACCCCTCTCTCTGCCCCCAGCGCTGCGTACCTCGCCACCCACCCCTCGCTCACCCTGGACCCCAATGTCACCGGTGTCTTCCAAGGGCCATATCCGTTTGGGATCGACCCAGTGAGTGTCCCATGGGGATGACAACAAGGTGGAACCCTCTGTGGGTGCAGAGTTTCACCCACCTTGTTTGTGCCAGATCTGGAGCTTGGCCGCCAACCACCTCAACTTCCTCAACTCCTTCAAGATGAAGATGTCAGTGGTGCTGGGCATCGTGCACATGGGCTTCGGCGTCGTGCTGGGGGTCTTCAACCACGTGTGAGTCCCTGGGCTGCACCCACGGGCTCTGGTCATGCTGAGGGGGCTGGGATTGGACTCACCTGGGTGGGATGGGGTGGCAGCTGGGGTCCTGTACCCCTGCACCTCAGTGAGTACCAAGGATGTGCGTGGGTGGGAAGGGACAGGCTGAGCACGGCCAATGTCTTCCCACCCAGGCACTTCCAGCAGCGGCACCGGCTGGTCTTGGAGTTCCTCCCAGAGATGATTTTCCTCCTGGCTCTTTTTGGCTACCTGGTCTTCCTCATCTTCTACAAGTGGATCAAGTTCAGTGCTGCTGAGTCCATGGTGGCCCCCAGCATCCTCATCCACTTCATCGACATGTTCCTCTTCACCTCCAATGCCGAGAACCTCCCGCTCTACCCGGGGCAGGTACCACCCACTGCCCTGGCAGACACCTACTCCCTACCCTGACTGGGAGAGTGGGAGTCAGGAGTGGGGGTAGACCCCAAAATGCTGTCCTTGTGCCCCAGGTGCCAGTGCAGATGGTGCTGGTGGTGCTGGCGCTGGCGTCGGTGCCCGTCCTGCTCCTGGGGACGCCGCTGTACCAGTGGTGCCGGCAGGGTGCCCCGAGGACGGTAAGGCCAGGAGCTGTGGGGGGCTCCGTGGGGGTCACAAGGAGGTCTCACTGTGGGTGCTGTCCTGGTGCAGCCGCTGGCCACGGGGGAACAGGAGCCGCTGCTGGAGGGGCAGGAGGCTGGGAACTCTGTCAATGCCATCACAGAGGATGTGGAAAGAGGAGGGCACAGCCCTGACGCCAAGGTGAGGAGCATCCAGGCGGGCTTTGGTGGTGGGATGAGGGTGTCTATTGTCCCAGCTGATGTCCCATGTCCCCTCCCTCCCTGCAGCACGTGGACTTTGCTGAAATCTTCATGCATCAGGCTATCCACACCATCGAGTACTGCCTGGGCTGCGTCTCCAACACCGCGTCCTACCTGCGGCTCTGGGCGCTCAGCCTGGCACACGCCCGTGAGTCCCCCTGGTACCCCTGTCCCACTCAGAGCCAGGCAGACCCTCACTCCCCCCTCCTGCTCTTGTCCCTCCCTTTCCCAGAGCTCTCCGAGGTCCTGTGGACCATGGTGATGCGGAATGGCTTCGTGGGGCTGAGCTACGTGGGCGGCGTGGTGCTGGTGCCCGTCTTCGCCGCCTTTGCCGTGCTGACCGTGGCCATCCTGCTGGTGATGGAGGGGCTCTCTGCCTTCCTCCACGCCCTGCGCCTGCACTGGTGAGCCCCCTAAGCTGATGGGTTCCTGGGTGGGTCTGGAGGGACGTGACAGGCCCCCCAGAGCACTCCTCAACCTCCTCTTCTTGCCAGGGTGGAGTTCCAGAATAAATTCTACGTGGGTGCCGGGTACAAGCTGTGCCCCTTCGCCTTTGCCCCGGACACCTGGGAGTAGCCGTGCCAAGGGGATTCCAGGGGCTTGGAACATCGGCTGTGCCCTAAATTCCCCCCCACTGGACCCCTGGAGCCTCCTTGGTGGTGAATAAAGCCATCCCTGTGCCTCCCCCCAGCTCTGCGTTGCCATTGCTTGGGTAGGAGGTGCAGGGGGTGCTTGGGGGTGCCCCCGTCACTGCTGGCTGTAGCCAAAGGTGGGGGCTGCAGTGGGGCCGTAGGTGCTGAGCTGGGGGAAGGCGGGCAGGGGGTAGGGCAGGGTGCGGGGTTTGGCTCCCACACAGACACCAGGGGGGCAGGTGAGGGGCTGGAAGGTGGGGGCAGGGAGCTCGGGGAAACTGGGGGGTGCTGCTGGCGGTTGGGGGGCAGCAGCCAGAGCCCCGTGGCTGCGTGGAGCCCCTGCAGGGGGGAGAGGCAGCAGCAGGGGCTCAGCCCCCCCTGCAGCCCCCCTACCTTTCTCCTGCTTCTCGGGCAGCGGGGTGGCCCGGGCGCGGGGCATTGCCCCCAGCAGGGACCCTGCCGGCACCCCACACCTGCAAGAGACGTGGGGTGGGGGCTCAGGGAGGTGACATCCTCACCGTGGTGGGGGGACAACGTCCAGGCTGCCTTACCATGGCTCGGGGTCGCCGTCCCGAAACCCCTTGGCAAAGGGGTTGCTGGCGATCTTCAGCTGGGTGATCTGCGGAGGGGAGCGGGGTCAGGGAATCCCTGGGAGGGGCCCCAGTTTCCGTCTGGCTGGTGCTCACCCGGTGGTTCTGGTAGGCTGTCACTGCCATGAACTGGGTCTCTGGGAAGCTGAAGGACTTGAAGTTCTGGTGGGCGAAGCGCTCGCTGTCGCGCCGCGGGTCCACAAAGACGACGTGGAAGCGGGGCTGGTAGCGGTGCATGGAGTTGAGGATGATCTAGGGGTGGGAAAGAGGAGGTGGCTGGAGCCTCCCAAGCAGGGATGCATTGTGTGTCCCCACCAGCCAGCCTGCAGCAGGGTCCTCACGTGGCCGTTGTCGTCCAGGAGGTTGTTGGTCAGCTTGAGCTTGTCGAAGGACACGATCTGCCGCATCCACTGGGCGCCCTTGGCGGGGGAGTCGGGGTGGAAGTGGACGCGGCCAGGAGCTGCTGGCTCGGCCCGGCCTGCCGCCAGCCAGGATGAGCTGTGGAAGGCGTATCTGCAGGGCAGGGAGGGGCTCAGCACCCCCAGATCTCATCCCCTGCCCCCACCGCCCTGTCCCCACCTGTATCTCTTGTCATCCAGCGGGATGAAATCCATGAGCAGGACGTAGTCTGCCAACGGATCCAGCCCCGAAAGCTTCACCTGAAAGGTTGGGAACATCCTCCTGCACAGGGAGGGGGTGGGAAGGGGGTGCCCCCACACCTCTTTGCAGCTCCCCAGGCCACACCGGTTCCCACCTGCCTGCCTTGGTGACGATCATCTCAGTGCCCAGGCGGTTGAACTCCTCCCAGAGGCTGCCCATCTCAAGCCGTGCCGCGGCGTGGCACACGTGCCGGTTCTTGCCGCCAGCCCCCGGCCCCTCGCCAGCCCACCCGAGGCCGGGGGTGCATGGAGACCCCTCACCCGGGCCCCCCAGGAACGCTGCAGAGGGTTGAAAGGATGTTGGTCTGGGGGAGCAGACCCCGTGCAAGGCCACCCCATCACACCCTCCCTCCATGGAGATGGTGGCAGGATCAGGGTCTCCTGTCCCCTACCACAGTGAGATTTTATCCCCGTCCCCCCACACCCCAAACCGCCTTGGGACCCCCCCACTGGGTGCAGGGGCTGTTGTTGTGGGTGGGTTTTACCTGCCATGGGTGTGGTGGCAGGGCAGGCAGTGTCCGTGGCTCCGTTCCCCGGCATGGTGGCAGTGGGACCCTTCAAAGCCCCCTCCCAGCGCAGCGCCGGCTCTGCAGTGTCCCTGCAGCCTGCCGGGGGTTTTATGCCCCAGCTCGGGGATGGAGAGGCGGGGGCTGGAGCCGAGGTGGTCCTTGGGGGCTGGAGCACGGCCCCCTTGCCCAGCCTGCCTTCGCGTCTTGACATGGTGATGATGGACGGGAGGTGAGCGGTGGCACCACTGGGAGCACCCCCAGTCCCCAAACAGGGCTTGGGATGCCCCAGGCTGGGCAGGGACATCTTTCTTGGGGTGTTCTTGTCCCTCCATATCACAGATCTGAGCGGGGGGAGGTGGGGGCTCCCCCAGGCAAAGCCCGTCTCGGTACGTGGCCGTCACCACCTGAAATTGAAAACCACGGTGAGGTGTTGAGGCATTGGCAAAGATCCACTGCTCCAGCAGAGCCTCTGCAGTCCCAGAGGGAGGAACGAGCTTCCCCCTCCCCATAACCCCCCCCAAGGTGGGTCCAGTCTCTGCCCTGGTGCTGGGACCCCTGTGCCCCTCACTGCAGTGACAGCAGGAGATGGATGGGGACCAGCAGGCGCCGCGGGGCTGAGGGCTCTTTGTGGGAGGTGACAGACAGTGGGATGGGGCAGACAGCCGGAAAAGCAGAGGAATTGCTCCAGAGCCCCCCTACTCCCCTCCAAACTGCACTGGGGCCATGGATGCTGTCTCATAGCACACCATGGAGCATGTTCTAGAGGGATGAGGGGTGCTGAGGCTCTGGGAGAGGGTCTGGAGGAGCAGGGGATGTCCTTGTGGGGATGCTGATGGCTTTCTGTACCTGTTGGTGTTCCAGTGACGGCAGCACTGGCCTGAACTCCCTCCCTGCTCTGCACAGAGCTGGACATTTTCCCTCAAGTGGGGCTCAGCCTTCTGTCCAGCCTTGTGTTCAGCACTTGAACATCATAACACAGAGGGGACCCTGTGGGGCAGCCAAGGGGGCAGCCAGGGCAGCTCCTGCATTTGGGACCAGGGCCAGGACTGATGTGAAGTGTGGAGGCACCACCTCCCCAGGTTCCCCCATATCCCCCACACATGTCCGTGCCCCGCGGGGCCGGCTCAGCCCCATCCATCTCCTGCTGTCAGCCGGGCCTGGCTGCGGGGCCGCTATCGAGCGCCAGATGAGGAGGTGTGAGAGAGGCAGGGCTGACAGCGGGCAGCAGGATGGAGGGGGCTCAGCCCTGGGCAGGATCACACCTGCCAGGGCTCATCCGCAGCTCCTGGAGCTCCTGGGTGGAACTGGATGAGCTTTAAGGTCCTTTTCAATCCGAGCCATTCCAGGATTCTCCAGCCGGTGAAGATGCAGGTGGGTCTCCTGAGCCCATGTTGAAACACATGGTACAAAATGGCTTTTCAAAATGAACTTTTTTGGTCCCAAATCGGAGCCAGAAAAAATGTCAAAAAAGGTAAGCAGTGAATCTTTCTCAGGGTGAATAACTGCCCCAGACAGCAGGACAGGCTGGACAGAGCTGTGGAGGTTGTGGTGGCCACCAGGATGGAGCAGGAGAGGAGCGTTGGCACACAGTCAGATGACTCCCTGCAATGAGCCTCTGACTCAGCTGGAATGGGGAAGTGAAAGCTGCTTGGGGGGCAGTGAGGGCAGAAGAGGAATTGGCCCTGTTTCACAGGGAGCGGTGAGCAGCCGGCACGGCGGGGTCAAGAGGGAAGTGAGAAGGCGGGAAGTGACAATGCTCATTTCTGAACCAGAAACGTGTATCTGTTAGGTAAGAGTGGGCAACTCTTGAGCAGCAGTTGGCTCTTTATTTATTTTTTTTTTTTTTCTATAATTTTTAAAGCCCTGATTGAGAAAAGAGGAAGAGAATTTTAGAAAGTAAAGTTGTACCCTGGAAGTGTCCAAGGCTGCTTTGGCCAGAGCTTGGAGCACCCTGGTCTAGTAAAATGTGTCCATGCCCATAGCAGGGGATGGAACTGGATGATCTTTAAGGTCCCTTCCAATCCAAACAATTCCAGTTTCCATTTGCTCTAGGGAATGTGTAGTATGAAAGAAAATTTATAATTGCTAAGATAAAGCAATAATTTCCTTTAATATGTCCATTACTTAATGTATTTTCCTGTCCCATGTATGATGATTAAAGGATATATTATAAAAATATAATTATATGTAACTAAAAGGTCATGTAGAAATAGAGAAGAATTTAAAAAACCTTTCAAACTCAAGTCTCCAGCAAACCAGTTTGGTTTTGCTTCACTCCTGCTGACACCACTGTGCACGTGAGCAGCATCGCTCCTGTGGGCATCCATTCCAGTGTGCCATGGGGATCCCAGCCCTAAAACCCCAGCATGGATCCCAAGGCCTCTGGGGAAGGCTCATTCTCTTTTCAGGTGTTTCAGAGACCCTCTGGCAGCTGCTCATGTGGGGAAGGTGTGAAAGTTAAAATCTTCCAGCCATGTTAAAGGATGGAAGAGTTCAGGCGAGACCAATGGGGCTTGAGGACTTCAGCTCCAGGACCTGTGATATCTTGACTCAAGCTGCCATTAACTAAAGGGTGGGACTTAAGTGGGTTTGGGGCAATTTTTTGCTGGATGGGAGTGGTCATAAATTGGATTAAGAGGGGGGTGGCTTTCCCTTGAAGCTGCACATCGATGAACTTGCAATCAGGAATGCTGGTCTCATTTTAATTGACCCAAATTGATTGGAAATTACTTCAGCGGTGTCCGTTGTCAATTTAATGCAACACTAATTAACGTGGAAAATTAAGACATGGTGTTATTGTATTTGCTATTGTATTTTTTTGTCTCTAAATAAGAACATCTCCCTCCCTCCTGCAAAATCTCATCCCTTCCAGGGACAGGGCATCCGCAGTTCTCTGGCCCTGGCACAGGTGTCCAAGGCCAGCTTGGACAGGGCTTGGAGCAGCCTGGGATAGTGGAAGGTGCCCTTACTCGTGGCAGGGGTGGAACAAAATCAGCGTTAGGATCCTTCCAACCCATTCCATTCCAGGATTCCATAATTCTGTGTGCTGGATTCAGGCACACCCGGCTCCTTCAATGCCTCCAAACCTGCTGTTGTCCAAACCTCCCTCTCCATCTCCCCTCCAGTGTGTCTCTTCCCACCCAGGCAGGGCTGACTTTCCACCCCAGCTGCAGTTTTCTGATTATTCCTGCTCCCAGGTTTCAGGACTTGAGTCATCTCAGCCCATCTCATTCTCATCCTCTCTCTTTGTGGGCTTTGAATGAGTCACCACAGGTTCCCCTGATGGAGACAACAATGTGTTTGGGGGCTTTGACTCATCTGATCTATTTAAAACATTTTTTTATGGAAAAATGGCATGGATTTCTCCACTTGCTGCCTGGTGGTGAGGGGTGGCAGGGTGATACAGTCACATGGGAAATGCAGGATTTATTCAGAGCAGGCACGCTCCGGGCACAGGCTGAAGAGTCAATTTGAGCCTCAAGGGCTTAAATTCAGACTAATCATCACCAGGAGTGTAAAAATAATTTACAGCAGCAGAAGAGTTCCTGAAGGGTTTTCTCTTTATCCCAGTTTGCAGTTGGAACACTTCTCCAAATCCTGGGCTGTCTCCCAACTCCTGAATCTTGATTTCCTACATCAATTCTTTTTAATTCCCTGTGATGCCTACAGATCAGTTACATATTCCAAGAGATAAATTTGTAGATATATAATTATGTATTTCTAAGAAAAAATTCTTTACATATATTAAGAAATTATATATAAACATTTTCTTTATATATTAAAATAAATGAATATATTGAAATTATTTTAACATGTTTGTTAATATATAAAGTACTATAAAAATTACAAATATGTTATATATGTATATAGAAGTAGGAGATCAACCCTCAAGTTTCCATTTAAATTTCTGAATCTGAATGAACTTTATTTATTTATCAGTACAGGTCTCCTCTCAAGGAGCTGCTTCCAGAGTAACCAATTCCCAAACCATCCCAGGATTCTGTGTCACCGTGTGTGGGTCTCACTGGGACATGGCACATCCTCTTCTGGGCTACCCTGAGCATGTTGATCCATCTAATTCTACCTGAGATGTCACAGCGTATGAAAACCTGCTCCAGCTGCGCCTGGGAGCAGAGAGGAGCCAAAATCTTCCTCCAGGTATGTTTGTATTTGGCGTAGGGAAGAAATCCTTCCCTGGGAGGGTGGTGACACAGAGGAGCTGTGGCTGTCCCTGGATCCCTGGCAGTGTCCAAGGCCAGGCTGGACGGGCTGATCCTGGTGACTCCTAGTACAGCCTGTTGGAAGGTGCTCTGCTGCCCTGCACAAGGATCTTAAGGAATTTGAGTAGGAAAGCAGGTGCCACAATGGAGATGCTTACCCCAGGAGGGCAGGGATGAATATTCCACACCAGCCTCTGAGCAGGGATGAAATGTGATCCTGCTTTTTAACTGAATTCATTTCCATTCTGTGTCTCCCATCCTTCCACCAAGCAAAGGTTCGTTGAGTAAGAAAAAGCGAGGCTGAACTTGGATTAATCAAACCATTGGAGTAGGTTTTCTGACAGGGCAGATTTCCAGGTCCAGGTAGGTGGAGGCTGCCCCTGGGGAGGACTCAGCCCCCAAACCGCTCGATTTTCATTATCTGTGACAGCTCCAGCACCATCCCGGTGCTCCCTTCCCTCCAGCATCTCCTCGTGGGTGATGAAAAGCAGCTCTAAATCCTCATTACAGCACCAGGAGACCAGACACATGGCTTGTGGGACATGTGAAATGGGATGTCAGATTCTGGGGATGAGGCTCATCCCTTCAGCCAAGGTTTATCCAATAATGATGATTTCCAGGTTTGGATCCATTTGGCAGGAGCCTGCGGTGCCTACCCTCGGTTTACTCTCTGGTGTAACCGTGTCAAGCCATGATTAATGTTATCCAGGAGAAAAATCAATGTGTATTTATTCTATCTGTCACAGAGTGGGATTTTAGGAGCTGTTGATCTCTCCCTGGTGAGCAGCAAGACGGAGCCTGAATTTATCTTTTTATCTCTAAATGAAGAATCGCATCTAGAGCACAGTGAGGTGAGACAAAGCCCGGCTCTTATTCCTAGTGCTTTCACCTAGACAAGCTGTTCCTGGGACATGGGGAGCAGGTATTTTTTCCTCTAGTGCTCAGCCTGAACTGGGAACGCTCAGAAAACAAGGAAAATTTTCATTTTTCCAGCAGGTACTGGGAAAATCGTGGACTTCCATGCACGAATGGTTGGAGGAGCACTAAGAGGAAGCCTTGCAATTTCCCGATGATCTCTCCTGGTGCGGTATTTCCCTCTTGTAATGCCCCAAAAATTCCCCTTTTCCAGCGGCTCCGCCCGGGGCTCAGCGCGGCTGGCGGCGCGCTCGTGCTGCCCTCTGCGGGTGGAGCGCGGTACTGCACCCAGGGGGCTCGGGGCGGAATGAGCCTCACGGCACTGCGCATGCGCAGTCCTGCCGTGCCGGGTGTGGGGCATTCCCGGCTGTGCCTCAGTGCTGCCGCCGTGTGGGAGCGCCCGGCACTGCAGGCGCCGTCCCCGGCCTGGGGGGAAAAGGGGAACGGGCCGGGTCTGGGAGAGCGGGGGGGGGGGTTCCTGCGATCGAATTTGTTTCGGAAAGCATCGCAAAGCGCATCTAAACTCTTGTTTTCCGATTCTGCAGCAGAGAACGCGTCTGATTACTCGGCCTCATGGACATTGTCAGTACTTTCCGTGGTGCTGTCCGGGATTGTCTGGGGATGGAAATGGCTGGTGGGAGCTCTGGCAGAGCACCTGGAGACCAGGTAAAATCAGAAATGGGATTGTTCTGCCTGCTGCGGGGTGTGCGTTTCATTTCAAGGTGTTCCTCTGATCTGTGTTACAGCAGCTTCCTAGAGTTGGAGTAATTTCCTAGCAGGGAACTTGACTTGGAAGCTGCCTTCTGAACTTTTGTCCACATTTATTTCATCTCCCAAATGAAGATGCATAGAGAAGTAGAGGTGGGGTGTTCCTAACAAAAGAACATCCCAGGCCATCAGTGGTAGAGACTTTAAAATTATAGTGTGAGTGGATGTGCCTTTAGGACACTTCTAATTCCTTAGTATATGAATGGAATTGAAATGAAATATCCAGATCCTGACAAGCTTGTGTGAACTCCAGAGCCTCTGCAAGTGTTTTACAGCCAGGGAGGGAGACAAGAGTCTGGAGTCTCTCCCCAAAAACTGGCTGCTGTTTGTTTGAGCAGGCATAGGAATGATTGTGGATTCCCTGGGGCTGTCCTTATGGAGAATGGTTTATTTTTGCGCCCTGGGTTTATTCAGGGTCTCTTCACAATGATGGAAACTGATTTCATTGAAATGCCAGAGGTGCCCAATGCTTTCCCCAGGCAGAGCTCAGAGCCAGCCCTGTGGGAAGGGGTTCAATGCCCATTTTCCCCATCCCTCCAGGCAGCAGCACTGGAGCACTTGAGCCAGACATGGCCAAGGTGCCCAGTGCTGGCAGGAGGCAAATCCAGGGATTGGGCAGTGGGAGTTTGCACTGCTCCTGGAATGCCAGACCTGGAGCTGTGCTTCAGAGAGCCCAGGAGATGCTGCCTCACTCAGCAGCCTCCCTGCTCCCTTGGCATTATTGCTGCTCTTCCTTATTATTATTAATGTTATTGATGTAATTGTTACTGTTGTTACTATTACTACTATTACTGTTTTTGTAAACTTCCACTCCATCCCTTTGCTTCCCAGAGGTGCTGCTTTAGGAAAGCCCCTCCAGTCTGGGAAGGAGCTCCTGGCTCCAGACACGTTCCCAGTGCCCAGGAGCAGCAGGACCTGTGCTGTTCCCAGCAGGTGAGGCAGAGGTGCCTTTCCTTCCTTCCCTGCTGCACTTTGGCTTTTTGAGGGGTCTCTGGGGTCTGAGGGAGAAGTTCTTTGTCACTCCAGGGCAGAATTAGCCCTGGTCCCACTGAAAGCAGGAGGAATCATTTTATCCCTGTGTTTGGATACACATCTTGTGTTTTCTCTCTGTTGCTGACACCGTGTGGTGAAGCAGCAGCTCCCAAATTTTCAGTGCTGCTCCCTGGAAGAGTTTTCATTTGTAGAACCATGAATTCCCTGCTGGAACCCAGTCACAGCCCCCAGATCAATGTGCAGTTTAAGGTCTTACACCCTGAGCAGGACAAGTTCCTGTCTCTAGACATGGAAAATGGGGGAAAACTCAGACTGGAGTGGGGCCAGGATGCAGAATGGGGCAGTGAGGCAGCGTGCTCAGCCCAGGCTGGGGCTGGCACAGGGGCTGTTCCCTGCTGGATGACACCTGTGTGGAACAGATCCTCCTCTTCCTTTGTCCAAAGTCCAATGGCAAAGGATTCAGGAACTCACAAGTGCGACCTGGAATTAAAATGGCTCTGTTAAAATTAAGTAAAGAATGCAATAATTTAAAATGGTCATCTTTTTAATGTATTAAAATAGTAGGGAATAAAATGTTGACAAGGGGCACTTTTATTTGGTGTCACCTTTCATGTTTTATGGAGTGAGCAATCAGAACAGAATTAGGAAAGCCAGGAGCCTTTGATTTCCAGAGTGGACCTAATTTCCATTTTCTCCTCTCTTTCAGGACAGGAAAAGCCACTTAATTCATCCCATCTTTGCCCAGAGCTTTGGAGTTTGAGCAGCCAAACCCAACGGGCTCCAGCTGCACTGGAGGGTCCCTGGCCCTGCCGTGGTGTGGGGTGAGTCCCCAGCTGTCCCCAGAGTGTCACAAACTCAGAGGGATCTGCCCTGGTTTCAGGCTGTCCCTGCAGTCCCCGACGCCTGAGACCCAGAGAGAGCCCTGTCCAGAGGGGCTCTGTCACCTTTGTCCCCTTGCCAGGAGTGGTGGCAGCCCCGGGAGCAGCCGGGAGCTGGGGCAGTGTCTGGGGCTGAGCCAGGGCAGGGCAGGGCTGGCCCTGGGGGGGTTGGCCCCCCACGCTGGGCTCAGGCAGGATCGGGGGCACAGATGCTGCACTTTGTGCACCCCGAGAGTTTCTGTCCCCCCGGGCATTTCCTGCCGGGCTGGGGCAGCGCAGGGAGCAGAATTAACCCTGCAGCTGCCGTGGCCATTGCTGGCCTTGGGCTCTGCTGTGCCATCCCAGCGTGGCCATTTGCTGCTGCCACTGCCACTGCCACCCCTGGGGCTGTGTCCTCCTGGCAGCCCTTCCCAGCCCAGCAGGAGCTCCAGCGGCGCCTCTGGGCCTGTTGGGAGGGTTTGCTGGGAATGGGCCTCAGCCCTGGGAGGATCCTTTTGTTCCAGAGCAGACTCCAGAGCTTTTGGGCTTCTCAGCTTCAGGGTTGGATTGGAAAAGTCCTGAAAGGAAGAATAACAGTGAGGTTTGTGCAAGTGGTGCTTTCAGACCCCAGCTGGCAGTCTGTGCTTTGTGTGGGAGGTTGTTGTGCACTGGCACTGCAGGGAATGAATGTCCCCTTCCCAGCTCAGCCCAGCAGGTCCCAAAGGCTCTTACAGGAATATTTATCCTTTCCTTCCCTGGTGATAATTTCATCTGCACCTGCTGTGAGCCATTCCTTGAGTTCTCCTGGAGAAACCCTCACAGCAGAGGAGTTTGCAAAGAGCCCAGAGCTGTGTTTGGAGCAGGGAGAGCTGAGAGCTGCATCTGCCTGTGCTGCCCCAGCCTGGCAACATCCCCATGGAACAGCCTGGGCAGAGGGGATCGGATGGAGCCAAATCCCTTCATGCAAGAGGTTTTCTCCTGTGCAGAGCAGGCAGGGGCAGGCAGTGAACTTTGGAAATCAGCTCATTTCCCCAGAAAGCATCACTCCCATCAGCATGAGTGACAGGACCTGTGCCCACTGCTCAGGAGTCACCCAAATCAAGGGCAAAGGTTGGTTTGGGTCTGAGAACTTGAAATAACTTTGAAAGAGAAGAAATCACCTTTTTCTTCTTTTCTTCCTTTCAGATGCTGGAATTGCCTCTGTGGATGTGCACTGAGCTCTCACTGCAGGGAACTGCCAGGCCTTAATGGTGGTGAGTTCATGTTCTTCTCACTGGGAATTGGAAATGATTATTAATTAGTAATTGCAGAAATGTTTTCTGAAACCTTTCCCCTTTGCTGGTAGATCTTCTCTCTCTGCCTTTGAATTTACAGAATTCCCTGCTGTCCTTTGCCCTGCCCGAATTCCTTGCAGCTCCTAACAGGGAAAACCTGGGGTAACTCAGAGGGGACAGAGGTGACATTTTTAGCTGAAAACCTGGGACAGTTGAGGGGACACAAGAACTGTTTGTGTAGGAAAATGTGAGGATGTCAAGGGGAGCAAGGTGGCATTTCTGAGGGAAAAGCTGAGGTGATGTTTAGGGGACAATGCAACTTTTTGGAGTAGAAAAGAGCTAATCAATATTGTACAGGAAGGAAAATTTTGGGGTAAAACTCAATGCAATCTGTAGGGGACAGAATGAATGTATTGGAGTAAAAATGAGGTAGTCATTTTTAAGTAAGGAAAATTTTGGAGACAAAACTTGACAAAATCTCAAGAGCAGAGAATGAAGACTTTGAGGGAAGAATGAGGTGATGAGTACTGAGCATGTAGGGACAATTTGGGGGCTAAATCTGAGATAATTTCTAGGGGAGAGCATGAACATACTGAGGTAATGTGAGGGAATCGGTTGTGGGCAGATAGGGAAATTTTGAGGGGCAAAAATAATATTAAATAATCTGTAGGGCAGAGAAAGAACATTTTGAGGTAAAAGTGAGATCATCAATAGTAGACAGATGGAGAATTAGGGGATAAATAATGAGACAAGCCACATGGTAGAAAATATAGTGAAGAGAAAATGAGGGAATCAGTAGTGGACAGGTAGAGGAATAATGAAATAATCTAAAGGTTGAGAATAAATATTTTAAGGTAAAAATGAGGTAGTAAATTGGGGACAGGTAAGGAAAATTTTGGAAGTAAAACTGGAGTAATCTCAAGGAAGAGAGTGAACGCTGACATAAACTGAGGCAGTCACTGGGGGCAGGCAAGGAAATTTTGGGGGTAAAACTTGGGAAGATCTGTATGGCAGGGAATGAACATCTTGAGGGAGAAATGAAGTGATCAGGAGGGGACCAGCTTGGGAGAATTTGGGGGGCAAACCCTGAGCTAATAAGAAGAAATGTTTCTGAGGAAAACTGATGTGATGTGCAGGGGACAGAATTTGGGGATAAGAAAGACATAACTTGTGTGGTTTTGGTTTTAAAACATTGTTAGTATACAGGGGACAAAATAGGCATTTTGGTAATAAAAAGTGAGCTAATCTTTGGGTGAAAGAATAAATATTTTGAGGTGAAAAGGAGGTAATCAGTACTGGGCAGGCAGGGAAAATTGAGGGGGTAAAATGTGAGATTATCTTTTGGAAAGAGCAGGAAGAACCTGAGGTAAAATTGCTGTGGACAGGTGGGTAAAGTTGGGGGGTAAAACTTGAGGGATTTGGCATGGTAGAAAATGAGCATTCTGAGGTAAAAATGAGGTATTCACTCAGTGGTGGAGAGGTAGGGGAAATTTCAGGGGTAAAATCTGAGGTGGTCTGTAGCAGAGAGGATGCACTTGATGGGGTAAACTGAGGTAACCAGTTATGGACAGGTAAGGAAATTACTGGGAGGGAAAACTGAAAGCATCTGTAGGGTAAAGAATGAAAATATTGAGATGGAAATGAGGTAATAGGGAGTGGACAGGTAGGTAAAATTTTTAGGGTAAATCTTGTGGTAATCTCCAGAGTAAAGAAAGAATGCTTTCTTGTAAAAATGAGGAAATCAGAAGGGGACAGGGAATATTTGTGGGGGAATGTGAACTATTCCCCAGGGAAGAGAATGATCATGAGGTAAACTGAGGTAATCACTTGTAGAGAGGTAATGAAAATTTTGGGTGTAGAATTTGATATTTTTTACAGGATGTAGAATTAGTATTTTGAGGTAAAAATGAGATAAATAGTAGTAGACATACAGGGAAGACCTTGGGGGTAAAACTTGAAATAACCTGAAGAATATTGAAGTATTTTTGAGGAATTATCTGATATAATTTGTGGGGGACAGAATGAGCATTTAGTGGATGAGATAGACAAAACCTGTGTGGTTTTTGATTTTAGAAATAGGTAATATATGTAGAGGACAAAATGCTGGTTGCTGGGATTTAGAGAATTCCATGTGTTTGGCTGCTGAAGTTTCCCAGCCCAGGGGCTTTGGCTGGCAGGGAAACCCAGATTTGGAGTTCAGCTTTGCTGTTTAGATGAATTATAGTTATAGCCCTGAATTCCCTACTGGAATAACCTCCCGGTGCCTCATGCAGCCTGGATATCCATGGATATCCTCATGCAGCATGGATATTCCCACACAGAGCTGCCTATTGAACACCAGCTGTGCCAGGAGCCAGCAGAGGCTCCAAGGAAGCTCAGTGGGATCAGGACAAGGACAGGTTGATATTCCATAACATTTGCTATTTATAACCTTTTGCTATTTATTCATCCCTCAGCCCCACCCATATTCCCGGGGGCATTGACAGAGTTCCCATCCCTCAGGAATTCCGTGGGCTCCACCCCTGGGCTCGGCTCCCGCTGATGTTTTACAGCAGCCGAGGTCGGGAGTGGCCTCTGGGAGTTCTCTTCCCTGAGGAAAGGGATGCCCATCCCTGCCTTCAGGGCACCTGCAGCGCGACCCACCTGTGCAAGCTTCCCAGCAGTTCTGCAGTTTCAGCTGGCTCCCTAAAAACTCCAAACTTCATCCAAACAAAACTTCATCTAACTCTAACCTTTTGTTTTAGGGCACCTCCGAGGGCCTTGCTTGGGACTGAATTTCTGTGAGGGGAATTCCCTCGGCTTTAGGGCTGCTGCTGGAGGGTGTCCCCAGGCTGGAAGGGAAGGGACTGGAGTGGCTGGGACACCCCTGGTGGCAGTGTGGGAGCTCCAGGAGGTGGCACCGGGAATTGCTGTCTGAGCTCCCTGCAAACCCAGCGTGCAGCACTCCCGGGCAATGGCAGCTGTTCCCCGGGGTGGTTTTGGGGGGTCAGGGGGCTCTGTCCGGGCTGCAGCAGCTCCGGGGCCCGCTCAGAGCAGCCCCTGGCCCAGGAGCCGCGGGCAGCCCTTGGTCTGTGCCCATCCCAGCGCTGCCCGGGCATCCCGTGCCCGCCCCGGGTGTGCCCGGCACGCTGCCCGCACGGGCAGGACGCTGAGGCGCAGCTCCCGCCCTGCCCGCACCGGGGGCAGGAGGGGCCGGTTCCCTGCCGGGCTCGGCCTCCTCCCGCCCCGCGTTCCCGGCCGGCCGGGACACACGCAGGGAGCGCCGAGGGACGTTCCTGGCAGGGAGCAGGAGTGCCCGAGGGCTCCGGGCAGCTCCGGGCCCGAGAAGCAGCGCCGGGCTCGGCCCCGCCGTGATTTGGGGCTGTGAGCGCTCACCTGCAGGAAACGCCCTCGGCAGGCGGGACCAGCCCCGACACTGCAGGAGAGCTTCGGCCTGGGACCAAGGGAGCCCTCAGGGCTGGCCTTGCTCGTTTCTCCCTGGAAAGGGACACGGCATCAGCACCTTTACAGCCATCAGGGAAATGCTGGAAAAGACAGAAAATCAGGATTATGGAAAGAGTTTTGTGCTGTTGTGTCAGATGCCGGCCAGTTCTACCCTAGAGCCATTCCAGAGGCTGGTGTGCAAAGCAGCGTTAGCAGAACAGGTGCTGATTTTCCCAGGAATTCCCTTGCTGGCAGCAGCCATTCCCATCCCAGGCAGGACCTTTCTCGTGACCCTGAGATTGGCTCAGGTGCTTGGAAGGCCAGGATTCCGAGTTTAATGCCCACATGGGCCAGTCACCCACCATCGTTTGACTTGAGGATCCTCGGGGCTCTTTCTAAGAATATCCTGTGCTCTAGAAATAAAGAATAAACAGTTCTCGCTGGCTCTTTAAACACAGAGGTTTTTGCATTGGAGAGTACAAGCCATGGGGAAAGCGGGGAAAGGAGGGAGAGCATCACCTCTCACCTGGCAGGTGTCGGGTGAGCGGCCCGAGCAGAACCGAGCCCGGGCAGGGCCCCGTCCCGCACCCGGCACAGTCGGAGCAGGAGCGGCAGCGCCCGGCCCGGAGCGGCTCCTCCGGCCCGCGGCGATGCAGCCCCGCCCGTTCCGCGGGGACGCGGCGGGCGAGAGCCCCGGGGGTGCGGGCACGGGGTCCGGGTCCCGCTCTGTGCACGGTGGCCTTGGGGGTACCGGGGCTGAGGGGGCTCCGCATCCCCGCGGGGCCGGGCCGGGCCCGCCAGGGGGCGCCGCGCTCGCAGCCCCGCTCCGGGCCCGCCAGGGGGCGCCCCGCGGGGCGGCGGCGCTGAGGGAGCGGCGGGGCCTGAGGGGTCTCGGGGCCGGCTCGGGCAGTCCCGGCGCCCCGCCCGATTCCAGCCGCGATCCAGCGCCTGCTCCGGGAATGCGCCGCTCTCCTGCAGGGCCCGGCACTGGCACAGCCCCGGCTCCCCACGGCAGCAGCGGGACCTGCTCGAAGCACGGGCAGGGCTCCAGCCCCTCTCCGGCTGCAGCCAGAGCAGCAGTGCTGGTGGGCTCAGCCCCAGCGACTATTCTGGAGCGGCTCCTGCTTCCCATGGCGATGCTTGTCTCGATCCCTACCCAAATCCCACCCCGGTCTTGCGGCTCCAGGACCCGCAGCCCACTCTGCCCAGGACCCCCAGCAGACACCGGCAGGACCCGAAGCCGAATCCCCAGGCCCGGGTCCCGTTCCCGGCCCCACCTCAGCGCCTCGAGCCCCGCGCAGCACCGGGAGCAGCCCCCGGTCCGGGGCTCCGCACAGCGCTCCAGCGCCGGCCCCGCCGCATCCCGGGATGAGCATCCACCACACTAAGCGGAGCGGGCGCGGATCCGCCGGGATTTACGGGCGCGGGCGGGGCGGGGCGGGGCCGGCTCAGGTGTGAGGGGCGGGGCCGGCTCAGGTGCGCGGGGCCCCAGCGCGGCTGCGCGGGGCTGGGCCGAGAGGATTTAAACCCCGGGAATCGCCCCGGGCGCCATTTGCCCCCTCAACAGTTGGAGGGGAAGGTTGCGTCCGCGCGAGCTCGATAAATTTCTGTTTGTTTCTTTTATTTTGCCCTTCTTTTTACCTCTTTTTCTCAATAGCTCCCCTCTCTCCCTCCCTTCCTCCCCTCCCCCCCCACCCCCCCCGCCCTCTCCCCCCTAGCCCTCCCCTCGCTCCCCCCCAAACCGCTCCCTCCCGGGCCGGCCCCCCCCACCCTTCCTATCCCCCTGCACACCCCAACCCTGCCCTACCCCTCCTTCCTCCGCGCTTCCTTCCCTCCCCAGCCCGGCTCCCACCTGCCCCCAAATCCTCGTTCCCTTCCCCCCAATTCGGCCTTCCTCTCCTTCCTTCACCCATCCTCCTCCTCTACCTCCCCCTGTTTTCCTTCTTCACCTTGATCCCCCCCACCTGTGCTCCATCCTGGTCGTCCATCCTCCGCCCGTCCTGCCCCCGCCACCCCACTGCCCCTGCGCCCCTCCCTGCTCCCCTGCACACCCCGAGCCCCCCACCTGCCCTCCATCCTTGACCCACCCCGACTACCCCCTCTGTCCCCCTCTCCCTCTTTCCCCCGCAGCCGCGGGGCTCGGGGCGCCGCACAATAAAGCCCAGAGGGCCGGAGCGGCGCCCCCGCTGTCCCTGGAGCCCCCACACGGGGCCGGGCCCGCTCGGCGGGACCCCCCCATTGCTGTGCAATGCACGGCCCGACAGCGCCGGGGTTCCGGCTGTCCCTACAGCACACTGGGGGGCCCCGGGGGATGTTGGGGAGTGGGGGGGGTGTTAGGCAGGGCCCCCTCCTCCGGAGGGGGTCCCGGGTGGGAGGGGGTAGGGCCCCCTCCTCCGGAGGGGGTCCCTGGGAGGGGGGCGGGGCCGAGGGGGCAATCTCCTCTCCAGGCCCCGCCCCTTCCCCGGGACCCCTCCTCCAGACAGGGGCCCGGCGGGAGGGAGGGGGGGGGGGCCGAACGGGAGGGGCCGTTTGTCTGTCCGGTGATCTCTATGCGTGTTCACGCTGCAGAGTGACGTGACCCCCTCGGCTTCCCACCCGTCCCCCTCCCTCCCCCCGGGCCCCGGTCAGCAGGAGGGGTCCCGGGGAGGGGGCGGGGCCTGGAGAGGAGATTGCCCCCTCGGCCCCGCCCCCCTCCCAGGGACCCCCTCCGGAGGAGGGGGGCCCTGCCTAACACCCCCACACCCCCCAACCCTCCCACACCCCTGGGGCCCCCCAGTGTGATGCAGGGACAGCCGGAACCCCGGCGGTGTCGGGCCGTGCATTGCACTCAATGGGGGGTCCCGCCGAGCGGGTCCGGGTGCTGAGCACGAGAGAGCACAATGGGAAATGTCTCTGGATCAGGCAGTGTCCCAAAGGTCTGGCAGTGCCCAGCGTTCCTGGCTGGAATTTGGGGATCCCAGCACAGCCCTCCAGCACATCCCGGTGCTTCCTCAAGTCCCTTTAACCAGGATCCTTTTTTGGGGTGGGAGCACTCAAACCCAGCCGATTTGGCTTTAACCAATTTTGGGGGATCTCCCCCCTCCTCAGCCAGTTCCTGCTGCCAAAACCCAGCCTGAGGCTCAGCTCCCCATCCCCTCAATCTCTCCAAGGAATTGCACTTGGATTTCCCAATCCAGCCGGGCAGCAATGCTGTTCTCCTCACTGTGTAACTTCACTGCAGTAATTGCTTAAGAAATAATTAAAATAAATTCAAAGAATGAAGAGACAATAAAGGACTGCCAGCTCCAACCAAGGGCTGCTCAAGCCCCTTCTCAATGATCTGCTTTAATTAATCAATGCAAATGAACCAATTAAGATCACATCAAGATCACATTATTCTTTTTAATCAAGTTCTAGAGAAAAACTGCAGAATAGGAAAGAACCTTTTTAACCCCAAAACTCGAGATCCACAGGGCAGGGCTGCACTGCACCCCAAACTGAGGAGCACTGGGAGCAAAGACAAACCCAGACTGAGATTCCTGGGAGATTGGTGCAGCTTCTGCCAGCCAGAACATTCCTTGGTCTGAACACACACCTGTGAATCCCAGGAACCTGGGACATCATCAAGAGCCTTTTTATTAAAAGCACATTTCCACAGAGGATTTACAGAATACAGAAAATTAAATGCAAAGGAACAGCTCCCCCAGCCCAGCAGGCTGCAGCATCCAAAAGAAAATGAACAGAAAGATGATGGATTGGGACCATCACCAATCCCAAATCCCTGGTGTGGAATATCACTCTGCGTTGGTTTATAATTCACCGCTTCTCTTAGTGGACAAACTCTTCAGCTTTGCTCCAATTCACTGAGTTCCCAACTGTGGCCACCAAGATTCTGCTGCACCACGGTGGGATCCAGGGAAACACGCAGGGTATGGTGCTCTGGGAATGTTGCTGAGAAAGCTCATGGCCCTCCCCTGTGCCTGCAGCCAAGGGAATCTCTTCCCAACAGCCGTGGCTGAGCTCGGCATGTCCCGACGCTTCCCAGGCTGACACGGCACAGCTTCCTCTGCCCGCTGCCTTGGGAAGTATCCCTAAGGTGCCACCTGGAAAGGAGCCTCTTACAGACACAGAGTCCTGGGATTCAGGGCAAGAAAAGGAGTTTTCAGTCCTTAGCATCTCCCACTCCGTCGGCATTGATAGCAAACATGGCTTCGGCCTCGGGAAGACACGGAGAGTCGTAGATTTTGCAGATCCTGGTCTCACCTCGGCCTTTCCGCAGGTACAGCCTGACAGGAGGGGGAAGGAAACATGTCAGGATGGACTCCCAGAAAATCATACTAATCCAGAAAGGAGTAAACAGAGCTGTAGGAACTGCCTGAGGCGTTCATTTCCCCATGGACTGAGGGCCCAGAGTGGCGCTGAGCTGAAGCACAGGCTGGGCCTGCCATGGACAGACTGGAAACCCCAGAAGTAAAAGCTACTTGGCCAATCCCAAAAAACATTCCCAGCCCAGGCTCGTGGGATATGACCATCTCTTGTCTCACCTGGTGGTGGAAGCATGAGCAATGATATTGCCTCCGATGGGCTTTTTGGGATCTGCAGCAAACATGGCAGCTCCGTCTACCTGTGCCACCACCTGGTTCGTGATGACAACGGCCACGCCAAACTGCAGGAGAAACAACCCAAACCCAATTATTTCCCACAATCAGAACAGAAAAGCAGGGAAAAGGACACAGGGGCACTCCTGGTGTCCATAACTGTGGGATCCAGCCTCTCCAAACCATTGGGAGCAGAGGTGGAGACAAAGCCCTTGGGACCTTTCCTCCCTCAGCAGTGGGAGAAGCCTTGGGTGGATGAACTGACCAAATCCCCCAGTCCCATCTCACTGTGCCATTGGCATAGGAGGTAAAGCTGGGAAGGAGGGAGAAGTGGGGGTAAGCTGTTTTTTTAAGAGCTTATTTTACTCCTCATTACCCTACTCTGATTTTGTTAGTAATGATGTCACTTCAAATCTCTAAGGTGAGCCTGTTTTTCCCTTGCTGCTAATTGAAGAGTGTTTTTTCCCAGTCCTTACCTTAACTCACAAACCCTTCATTCCATTTCCTCTCCTCTGTCCAGCTGTAGAGGAGGGTGAGTGAGCAGCTCTCATGGGTGCCCGGTGTTTGTTTGGCCAGCACCAGCCCACGCCATGATGCCCAGGGGACGCTCACCTCGTCGGCCAGGCGCAGCAGCATCCGCAGGAACCTGGCCAGGTGCATCTGCCTGGCGGAGAGCTCGCCCCTTCCCGAGTAATCCGTGCGGTACAGGGCCGTGGCGCTGTCCACGATCAGCAGCGCGTACCTGCAAAGGGCAGGCAGGGCTCTGGGTGCTGCTTCCAATGCCAAGCTGCCTGCACAGCTCTCCCGGCAGCGTGGAAATCATCAGCACTGTTTCTAACCACAGCTCTAAACTGAGCTTCCATCTTGCTCCCTCAGGCTGGCACTGAGGATCCCTGAATTCCCTGTGTTTGTGCAGCCACATCAGCTGGAGGCAGCTGCTGGCACCCAGAATTCCAGCAGCAAGATGTGCTGCTGACAGCCGACTGCCCATGGAGCGAGCTGGCTCCCTGGAGAGTCAAAGGCTAATCCCATGTGGGAGCAAAATCCCTGAAATCAGTGTAATTACCGTGACTCAGCCATCATGGCCGAGGCCTGGTACAGCAGCTGGGTCTGGTGGTCGGTGTTAAAGCCCCGAGCATAGGCCACGTTGTCCAGGACATCGCTGCCAGACAGGCCATACCTGCAAAACCAGGGAAAATAAAGGGATGAACCTTGAGTGACAACTTCATCCATAGCAGTTGGACAGGAACTTTGCCAAAAGACTGGAAGAAAAACTCACATCCCTGGCAGAGAGAAAAGCAGATGGAAAAAATGCAACCTGTGGTGATGAAAAGAGAATGGAATGATTGGAACCATTTGAAATGGATAAGAAGAAATGGCTTCATGTGATACCAGGGGAGGTTTAGGCTGGATATTGGGAAGTCTCTCAGAGGAAAGGCTGTCCAGCCGTGGCAGTGGAGGCTCCATTCCTGGAGGGATCCAAAGCCATGTGGATGTGGCACTTGGGGACATGTGGTGGCCTCAGAAGCACCAGGGAATGGTTGTGCACAGGGATCTCCCAGGGCTCCTCCAACCTGAATGATTCCAAGGACACTCTGGACATGGCCAGCACAGACACACCTGTGCCTACTGCAAACATCATTTCACTTCCTCTCCTTTGTTTGGCTGCTAAATATTCCCTGGTGACAGGGAACATGGGAGCAGTCCTTGCTGCAGGAGAAGCCAGCAGGATTAGATCAAATTCCCTTCAGGAAGAGCAAACAGGATCCAGCCAGTCCTGTCCCCAGCTGCTTGGGAAGCTCCCAGTCCCTCCCAGTAGCAAAAGACAGGGAAACCACCTCATGCCGAGGGACAATGACATGAGAGCTCTGGGGAAAGAGCAGCAAGGAGAGGAATGGCAACACTAGAGCTTTCCAAAGGGAACACCTGCCAAATCACCCTCCAGGACCTGTGGGAAACATTTTCCAGCTGAGCTGTGAGTGCATCTCTTGCTGTCTCGCACGCACTGACCTTTCAGCCACGGCCAGGAGCCGCTCTGGACGGAAGGTGCCCTCCGTGTCGATGTACATGGCCTTGCCCTCGCCGCCACCGCGGTCTATGGGCAGCTAAAGGAGAAGGAAAGGAAGGAACAGGGAATAAAGCATCCATAAATACAGCAGATACTGCCACATTCCCTCACTGAGCTCATACAACAAATAACATCCCAAGTTATTGTGGTTAATCCCATTTAGCTGGGAAAAGTGAAAGATCCCTGGTCCCCGTTGCTGCTGACACGTTACTTTTGTAGTCCCTGTCACCCTGGAGTGCCAGCACAAGGGGGAATGGCTTCCCACTAACACAGGGCAGGGATCAATGAGATATTGGGAAGAAATTCTTCCCTGGGAGGGTGCTCAGGCCCTGGCACAGGTTGCCCAGAGAAGCTGTGGCTGCCCCTGGATCCCTGGAAGTGTCCAAGGCCAGGCTGGATGGGGCTTGGAGCAAGCTGGGACAGTGGAAGGTGTCCCTGCCCATGGAACTGGATGGGCTTTAAGGTCCCTTCCCACCCAAACCATTCCATGACCCCACACAAGATGACAGGTGCTCAGCTCTGAGATGGGAAGTTCAGGGAGTCAACTCAATGATCAAATTAAGTCCAAGCCTCTAATATTTTAGGGAATAGAAACCTCTAGACAGCAATAAACACTTTGAAAGTCAAAGGAAGTGCCCAAATTAGCAAATATCCCAAGGCTGTGGGGTCTGAATATTGGATTGTAATGAGGTGAACCTCCCACCTGACAGGTGACAGCCAGGGTGTGACACAGCTGCGTCTTCCCAGTACGGAACTCCCCGAATAACTCTGTTATGGACCCTGTTTCTATTCCTCCTGAAGGGGAAATAACAATAATAATTATTAATAAAAATCAAAAGGTCACATGCCACATGTATCATCTATTTATCTATGGATCTATCTCACACATAAAATATTACATTTACAGAGACTCAGTTAAACACTGAATTTGGCTGAAAGTTTCAAAGCTCAGAAGGAAAATTACTTGTCATCATGAGGTTTGTTCATGCTGTGGTTAAGAAGTTCATGGGTGTTTTTGAAGATGCTGAAGAGCTGAAATTACTTGTTCTCATTTTCAGATTACCAGAGGAATGGGGAGATGGTGATGCCTGGTTTTGTTTTCCCTAAACGCATCATGGACTTAAATAAACCAGAAACATCCAAAAATGGACAGCTCTGGATCTTGCATCATGACTAAAAACTATTTCTGCAGCTTCTAAAACAAAAGCAATTATTCAGGAGCAATCCTAGAGGTTTTTCATCCAACCAGGACTTGCCTTACATGGTTCATGGGAAAACCCCATCCCAATAAGTGAGGTTAAGCAGGGAAGAGAAACAATAAAATGCTGACCTTGGAGCAGCTTATCCAGCTCTTTGGAGCCAGTGGTGATCTGGATGATCTCCGAGCGCCGCTGGTGGAATTCTGTGGCCGTGGTGAAGCCCATGGGAACCAGTTTGGCTGCCTCAGCCTGAGGGAAAACCCAGTTGAGCAGTGCCAGAGGAGTTAATGCCATTCGTTAATCCCCTAGTAATTAATATTTTCTGCCTTGTGGAGAGGTGCCTGTATCATTCCATGCACATTTCATAACCTTGCACTAGTTGGTACCTCTGAACAGAACTGAAATTCTGCTCCAAGAAAAGCTCCAACATCCCTTTTGTGTGTTTTATGGAAATATCCTCCCCTCGTCCCCCTCCTGGTTCAGTTCAGTCCTATCCTGGTGCGTTTTGCTTTTTCCCATCACAAGTCATGTCACACCTCTAATCACCCCTTACTGCCCTTTGGACACCTTCCAAATTCACCACAACACTTTCAGCCAGCAGAAATAAACCTGTGGAATATCTTGCGTTAAGGTTCCAGGGCATCCTTACCAAGATTTTGTCGGCTTTGGCTTCGCTGATGCCTTTAATGTTCAGCAGCTCCTTCTTTGGAGCATAAGCCACGGCCTCCACTGTGTGAAATCCAGCTTCTTCCAGCTTCTTCACATCATTGGCATTTATGCCACATTGCTGGAGAGAGAGAGGGAGGGAGAGAGGAAAAATTACACCTGTTGGTATTTTTGGGTATTTCTGAGTTTTTTGTTTGGTTGGGTTTTTTTAACAGAACACAGGTAAGAATTTAGTAACAAAGTTTTCAGTTTCACCTTGCTTTTAAAGAAAAAGGTTCAGGTTGGGTATTAGTAAGGAATTCTTCCTTGGTGAGGTGATGAGGCCCTGGTGGAGAGCCTGGAAATGCTCAAGTACAGGATGGATGGGGCTGGGAGCAGCCTGGGATAGTGAAAGGTGTCCCTGCCCATGGCAGGGGATGGAATGGGATGAGCTTTTCAGGTTCCTTCCAACCCAAACCATCACAGGATTCTGTTCTAGGAAAAAGAGCAGTGAGTGCATCTATGGAAAACTTCCTCCAGAGGTAACTCCTCACCTACCTCCAACCTGGATATGAGCTGTGGCCCAAAGCTCTCCTCCTCTGCCGAGGTGTCTGCGCTGGTCTCCAGCTGCATCTGCATGGCCATGGCAGCGAGGGACCAGGACAGCCCCTGGAAGGAACCAGACTTGTCAGTGCTCCCTTTCAGCAGGAAGTTATGTGGTCACATAAATCAGAATCATGGAGTTCTTAAAGCTGGAAAAGCCCTCTGAACTGGCCCCTGATGCTGGGGCTGGGCTGTGCCCCAGAGCTTGCCCTCGGGGCTGCCACAAACACCTTGGAAAGGGCTGGAAGGCCGTGCAGAGGATCCGCAGCATGCCTGGGATTGCTGAGCAGGATGGCAGGCAGGAGCTGTCAGGGGAAACTGAAGGATACAAGGGAATTCACACACCTGGGATATAACACACAGTTTGAATATAATAATGACAGGACAAGTGGGAATGGATTCAAACTGACAGAGGGGAAATTTACACTGAAAACTGGGAAGAAATTCTTCCCTGTGAGGGTGCTGAGGCTTTGGCACAGAAAAGCTGTGGCTGTTCCTGGAAGTGACCAAGGCCTGGCTGGACGGGGCTTGGAGCAAGCTGGGACAGCGGAAGGTGTCGCTGCCCATGGCAGGGGGTGGAACTTCACGGCCATTCCGGCATTCCACGATCCCAACTTTACCGGGGGCCCGGCCAGCAGCACCTCCCAGGTGCCGCCCGCCGGCGATGCCCGGACTCCCCAGGCCGTGTCCCCTCACCGTGCTCAGCCCCAGCCCTTTGTTTACCGCCCCCCATGGCTGCCCACAGCTGACGGCCTGCCCAGCCCCGCCGCCAACGCCCTCAGGCTCCCGCACCGGGCAGCGCCGGGGGGGCCCCGAGAGGCGCCGGGGGTCCGGCTGCCCTGAGCCTGTCCGCCCGCCTCAGCTCAGCCCATCCCATCGCACCCCGTGCCCGTTCCCGTCCCTGTTCCCGCTCCCGTCCCTCACCGCGGCCCCGCTCCGGCCGTTCGGGCGCTCCCGCCGCCGCCTCACGTGACCGCCCCGCGCAGGCGCCGCCCCGCCCCCGGCGGCTCCTTAAAGGGGAGCGCGGGAACGGGAACCGGGATCGGGCGGGGATCGGGATCGGCACCGGGGTCATGGGCAGCAGCCCCGGGGCACCGCGCCCTTCCTTTCCAATCCCCTTTCCCTCCTCTCTCTTTATTGTCTTCCCTTTTGTTTCCTTTGACCCTTTTTCTTTTCCTTCTCTCTTTCCCCCTTTTCTTTTTGCCCTTCTTTTCCCGCTTTCCTTTTCTCTTCCCCCCCTGCCCCGCTTTTTCTTCTCTTTCCCCCCTTTTCCTTTTGCTTCTCGCTCCTTGCCATTATTTTCTCTTACTTTCTCTTTTCCTTTCCCTTTTGAAGCACGACCCCGTGCCCCCATGAATCCAGCAGCCCACGCAATTCCTGAGCAGTGACAATTCCTCAGAAGCCAAGAACAAGCAGCTGGAGATGCAGACACATCTGGAGCAGAGGTTGCAGTTGCGCACTGGAAGCTCCATCCCTTGACTTTGATGGAATCCCATTGCCTGAGGCCTTGCACAGTGGAGACACTGATTCCTGGCACATGGAAGTGAAGTTTTCCATGATTTTTTAAAGCTGGATAATGGAATAATTTCTGCCTAAGCTCCCTTCCTTACTACAAATGTGTGGCTTTACCTGCTGCTTTGATTTAATATTTGGAGCAATATAATAAACTCCACCAAAAACTCACTTGAGTCTTTAGTTATTGATGCTTTAGTGTGTAAATCCACTGAAAGGAAAGAAAACCAGCCAGAAATATTAAAAAAAAAAAGAGGTGGATAATGCTCCTGGAGAACTGCCACAGCACTCTCTGCTAGTTCCTGATGCAGAGAATGGCCTGGGGAAATTCCAAATTCCAGCTATGGTACCTAAGTTAAGAATGATTTGGGTGCTATCTTCCTAATTAAAATACAATAAATTCTTGTGAAAAGCCAGGACATAGAAAAGTAGCACTAGAAAAGGCAAGGAAAAAAAAATCATATTGTGAAAAGCCTTCCCAAGTATTTAACGTAATTATTTTAATATTTTGAATTTAATTTAGTATTGAATTTTCAATCACCATTTTAAATAGAGCAGCCCATCATCTCCATTTAAAACAGGAAGAGTGATAAATCCAATCTTTATTAAACTTCCACTTTTCAAACAGACACAAACACAAAAAATATATAAACACTAAAATACAGGAAAACATTTTAAAATTCAACATATTTTACAGGGTACAAAGATTTGCAGCTGCAGAACTGAGAGCTGAGCCAGGGCTGGTGCTTGGGCTCAGTAACACAGGGTGAGATCAGTTCCCACAGCAAGACCCACATAATACACAAAATTATACACAAAACCAAGCTAGAGCTCACAGATACTCCCAAGTTTAAGGAGTTCAGTCTCCTCACTAAAATTCCATGGCATTCCAAACTGGACAGTGCCCCAGCACCCAGAGATTGTGCTGGACTAAGGCAACGAATAAAGAACTGACTTCTGCCAGGGAATCAGTGATGGCTCTGAGGCTGTTGCATCCCAAAGTCTGTGGGCAAGCACAGGGATTTTTAGCCTTAATTCCAAAAATATTTCTGACTTTGGTTTCTGGGGTGAATTGCTACAGGTTAACTGGTTAATTAATCAGATGCAGGGATAGTGTCTGGCCTGGGAGGGGTGCCAGGCAATGGATAAACACCAGATGTGGTGGGATCTGTGAAATTGTACGTGGTAGTGGAATAATGACAGCAGAATTAAACTCCAGTTGTAATAATTTAGAGAATGCTCATCATTGCTTTTTCCAAGTGCTCTGTAAATGACAAAATTAATGAAGTATGGCAGAAGAATATCCATGCTTGGAATGGCTATCCAATCATGACAGTCTGTGCCAGGAATGACCACCAGTGACTGGCAGAAGATAAAAACCACCTTGAACTTAGCAGGGATCTAGGAATTTCCTTCTTCTCCTCTTTAGACACCCCTGCCCTTGTAAAACCTGTGGCCTACACCAAGGGCTCTACTTGGTCTAAGCCACAAGGACACCAAATAGGCAGGAATTCCAGAGCTGAGTGGGTGTCAGCATTCCCATTCCAGGGAGACACAGCTGGAATTCTCATAAGAGCAAACTCACAGAGCACCCATTCTGACTGCTTCAGTCCTGCCTGTGGCTGCAGCACATCATCTGGGAGCCTGGAGCAGATTCTGATGGATGGAGGTGACTGCTCTCTGCAGATAGTGGTGGCCAGCTGGAACTCTGGAGAGAACAGCAGCAACTTCCTTCTCCCTGGGGAAGATAAAATTATCACACATGTTGGAGAGGATCCTGAGGGCTCAATCCCAGCTGGATCCAGCTTTGGGATGGAGTCACAGCTCTGCCAGCTCACCCGATATCCCCAATGTGGGTGTGGACCCTGAAGGGAGGCACAGCAGCTGGGTAATCATGAGAGACAGCCAGAGTCAACTCAAACTTGGCAAAAGCCACTGAAGAGGAGAACAGAAGCTTCACCCTGTGGAAATAAACACAAAGATCCATGCAAAACAGTCACATGGGCTGCTTCCACCTTGGAATTAGTGCCAGGAGCAGAAATAAGTGATAAGTGATGCAATAATAAGTGATGTCACTGATGGAACAAGCACAGTAACTTCTAAAGGGTTCTAGCACAGACAGGAATTTCAGGAACAAGATAAAAAAGACCTTTCACACTTTATCAACACTTCAGAATGTAAACCCCCAACTTCCTCCACAGGAAAAGTTAATGCACACATAATTCACAGAACTATCCAGAAATTAGGGGAGAACAGAGACTAAAAACGTGTTTTCTAGTTAACATGAAACATTCCCAGGCAGTTAAGGTTTTCTAATGCTTGAAGTTGGACTGATTTACCTCCAGCTCCATGGGGGTTTTTGTGCTCTTGCAAAGGAAGCTACAAAATTAGAATAACCTCTGAAACAGCACCAAGGTGGGCAGAGCAAGTTTATAATTGGGCAGCTCTTAATTAAAGTTATGGATCAGTGATGGAAGGATGAGGTGAAATTGTATTTGTGTGTACCACTGGGGCATGCCACAAAACTGGGAAGTAGCAAGGGAAAATGGAAAGTAAAGAAAGTAAACTTCAGTTTCAGTGCATCCCTCCTTCCATGACTAATTCTGCTTGGCTGAGGCAAACACAAGATTAAAGGAAACAAAGCCCTCAGCTACAGGTAAACTCTTGGCTCTGCTTCCTTTGCACTGCTACAGTTTGGCCTCAACATTTAAGAAAGGCAAGTCAAGCAGGAAAACAGCAAGGAAGGAGAGGCTGTCTGATAGTCCTAAAATCAATAAATCCATGAACAGCCTAATTTCCATGCACTGGGACACTACAGTGCAATTGTATGAAGATAAATTAAATTGTTCTTAAAAACAGCAGCATAAAATGTCACTTTTAAGAAAACCAAATGGAAACTATTTCAGTGTTTTGCTTCTGATTATCTAGAAACTCCCTCTTAAGGCTGCTGTGAACTCCATCTTATTGAACCCACACAAAGATCATCAAAGTCCAGCTCCTGGCCTTGCACAGGACACCCCAACAATCCCATCACGATTTTCTGAATTTACTCACTCTGTGTCTTTGATATCTGTCTCCAGGAGCTGGAATTTTGCTCCCCACCTCTGCAGAAATTCCAACTCATCTCCCAAGATTCTGCAGCGATTCACCACCAAGGAGATGTCAAAGAGAGCCTGGGGGATAAATCAGAAAGCAACATCAGCACTCGGGGGTGACCATGTGATGCCTGAACACATCACTCATCCTAGAAAGCATAAAAAATAAACGTGGTTTAACTGCTATCTCAGTTTGGGTGGAAAAATGAAATTGTACAAGCATAACAAATGCACATTTTTTGCTTTAAATTTGTCCTTTCAGCTTTGCCAACAGCCACACAGCAACAAAAAAAGTTTGGCTGGGCAATTTAAACCTACATTCTTTAGGAGGCAAAATGACCTTCAGCTCAATTTTCTCTTTAAGGCAAAAAAATGTTTTTAAATAAACTTCAGCTTTTAGGACTCCTGCCTTCAGAGACAGATATTTCCCCTCACACCTCAGAATATTCCTGAAGCAGATTTTGGTTTGCATTCCTGAAGCTTTCATTAAGATGCTTTGCTTCTCACCTCAGCTCAGCTCTATTTTCTCTGTTGCAGAAAATAATAACTGGATTTTTTTTCAGAATCTTCTAAGTTTCCCTGGAATGTTACCTGGGGCAAGTAGCACAGTTTGGGACACTTCCTCTGCCAGCATCCCTGACTTTCAATAAACTGGAAGATCAGTTTTTGGACTAAACATGAGGAGGGTGGAGCTTGTTCCTCTGCAACACAAAAGAAAACCAGAAATCTTTGAAAAGCCATTTCATGAAGCATTAGGAGATGGAGCACACATTTAGTCTTCCCAACAAAAGATTAGCAGGGCTGCTACTTTCACAATATTCAGAAATCTCACCGTCCAGGAAGGATTCAAAGTCCAGGCTCATGATGCTCCTGGAAGGATGTGCAGCAAAAACCTCATCATCTGAGGAAGGAAATTAAAAAAATTGCAGTTATTTCCAGGCTTAGTTCTGGAGTTACAGCTCTCCTCACCTTCAGAAACAGCCATGCATGACAGAAATTTCTGAATTTTCACATGAAAAACATATTCAAAGCCACTTCTCTCAGCTTACACACTGTAGTATGCATTCTATTTCCTACTTCTTTTCAGCAGATCTTTACAAATACGGACATTTTAGGTTTCTATTCTCTAACATTGCAAATTCATAAAACATAAACCTACTTATTTTGTGACTCACCTATTGGGGGTCCAAACACAACTGTGAGTGTCACAGAATCATAAAGGAAATTAAAGACAGCTTGCTGCTCACTCCATTCTGTCAGCTCCCACTCAGTGAAGCTGAAAAGGGGAAAAAAATTCCACCATCACCCCAAGTTTCAACCAACCAACCCAAACAACTTCTGAGGGACAAACACCAGAGTATTAAATGTTCTTGCAGCTCTTTCTACATCATACAGCAATGAAATTTTCCAAAGCCAAACAGAGTCTTTAATTCCAGCAGAATATAAGGGTCTCTTGGGAATGCAAGCATATCACTACAATTTTTATATAATGTCAGTTTGGTGATTGAAGGAGAGTTGGATGCAGAAACCCTGAACACAGGGTACCACTGCAAAGCTGCTCATTGAATAACTGCCTCACACATGGAAGTCTTCCAAGGCTTTATTGCCTACCTTAGGCTGCAAGGAGATGGGCATTCCAAGATTTCCCACATCAAATAACAAGGAAAACCAAACCCAAACACACTCCAGTACAAATATGAGCCCCCAGAAACAGCCATTAAAAAATAAAACCTGGAGGTGTTTTCCTTACTCGTATTTCTCCAGGATTTCCAGGCAGGTCCTTTCAGTGTTCTTGAGCTTCTCCATCTCAGCCAAACCAAGCTCATCCTCAGCATCCATCTGTGCCAGTTCTCTGCAAGGATAAACCATCATGGGATGTGATACAGTGGTTAACAAACAGACCAAACCCTCTGAAATCTGAGTGTGCAGCTGATTCCTAAATCCTCCTTGACATCTTACCTCAGAAGTTCCTCCTCTTGGGCTGTGATGTTTTGCAATTCTAAAGCAAAGAGAAAAAAGAGAGAAAAGGAAAAAAAATGAGAGAAAAGAGCAGCACAGGCAGCCTTAATTTGCTGTGCACTCACTGTTTTTATGGAGTTAATAAAGTGCTGAATATGATAATCAGCACATGCTCTTCAGGTCAACAATTCTAAATTCCCTTTTTCCAGGGAGAAACCAGTCTTTTTCATTCTCTAACACCTATGCAATTAGCTATGTGCAATGCAGGAAAGACAGCAGCAGTGTCTGCATCCCTCTCAGAGTTAATGCATCAGGGTGGGGGGTGAGCATCACCCTGTCACCCTCCCCAGGTTCCAAAACACCAGACAAAAAGTGCATTCAGCTGGTTCCCTTACCTTCCTGCACATTCTGCCCTCCTGCTGCTCCAGCACTGCAGCCAGCTTCCTTTGCATCCCAAAAAGAATCTGTGGGAAAGAAGTGTCAGGTCTGGGCAGAACTTCCAGATTCAATACTTAAGAGTTCCTTTTGGTGTTTTTGTGGGCTCTAGAAATCTCAGCACTTCAAAGTCAACTAAAAAAACATACAAAATCATGGAAAAGTATCTACCAAAAACCTCAAAAGTGCTAACAACAAGCAAGACTTGTTTTATTGCACTACTGTGCAATTTGATTTCTACTCAAGGCATTGGAGAAAAAGAATTGAAACTACAGAGCATCACGACACAGTAATGCCAAGTTCTGACTGCAGCTTGTATCAAACAACCACAAAGTGACCTTTGGAACAGCAGCTGTGCAGAAAAAAGAGAAAGCAGCATATTGGCCACCTCTTTGGAAACACACACCTGATTCCAGAGCAACCACGGAGCTCTCTGCCTCCTTCATCCATTCATCCACCTTTTCTATTCTTGATTGGAGCTTTCTGTATTGCTCCTAAGATGGGAAAATTGTACTTGAGTCAATGATATTATTGTAAAAGCTGAATTTTTTCTGGGATCATCATGGGGCTCTTTGTTTGCTAATTAATTAAAACAGTTTGTGAAATTTGTCATCATTAGAGGGAAGAAGCAACTGACAAACTGTGGGGGAACAGCCAATAATAAGAAATTACCAAATGCTTACTGAATCTAGAGCTTTGATATATACACATCTTTGATCCCTGGCACAATGCATTACTTGTGCACTTCCTTGTTACCTATCAGAGAACCCCTGAGTGGTTTGGGTTGGAAAGGATCTTAAAGCTCATCCAATTCCAACCCCCTGCCATGGGCAGGGGCACCTTCCAGTACCTCAGGTTGCTCCAAACCCCATCCAGCCTGGCCTTGGACACTTCCAGGGATCCAGGGGCAGCCACAGCTTCTCTGGGCAAACCTGTGCCAGGGCCTGAGCACCCTCACAGGGGAGAATTTCTTCCTAAATACTTGCTGCTACTACTTACCTGCTTACTAACACTGGTCTTGGTACAATATTAAGAGCTCATTTGTGGTGGTGGTTCCTTTAATGCTCCCATTTTTCACTCTGCTAATCACCAAAACTCTTAGGCAGAATGTTCCTACAGTGTAACTGCAAGAATGTCACTGTCCCAGTGTTATATTTGCATATAAATAAAAGGGAAATGTATTCATAAGAAAGAAACTTCCATCTGAGTACACATTATAATAATTAAACTCCTACACATTTAAAGACAAGAAATGTGGTAGAAGTGGTTTTTTAAAGGTAAATGCCTGCAGCCCTGTGGCTCCTTACCTCAGCACTCTGCAGCAATTTCCTGTACAATGTCTCCTTCTCATTGTGAGACAAGATTTTAGCCTCCTTGGTGAAACAGGACTTCATCTTGTTCAGTTCTGCTCCAAACTTACTCAGCTGTGATGAATGGGAAATACAGAAGAGAAAGTGAATGGAAATTTAATCCTTCCTGACTCTGGCTCAGCACCCAAACTCAGTGACACCTCCATGCCAAGCTAACAATGAATTATGAAAAACACTGTGTCTCTAAACAATTTAGACTTTATTTTCAAGGAATAGATCTTTATTCTTGGCATTAGAACCACAGAAAACAAAATCTCTTGATCCACCTTGATCTCAGTTCTTGTAAATATTATAATTTTTCTGGGTTTTCTATGCAGTAACTGTGAGTCGTTTTTTCCCCCTTTAATATATTTCAAAGGACACATTTCCTTGCATTCTCCTGACATGCTGTAAGTTCTCAGCAGGTTTCCATTGAGAAAATATTTTGCCTTGTTTCACCTGCTGTTATTTTGTGACCATTCCGGTTCTTATGTGATGTGAATAAATCAATTAACCTCAATGTGATGTGAATAAATCAATTAACCTCACTTCTTCATTACACACAAACATTCTCTCCATGCAGCATTACCTCTTCATCAGTGCAGGTTCTCATTACTTCCCACAAACTCCTGGTCACATTCACCAGGGGCTGATCCAGGACACTCACATGTGGTTTTAACCTGAAATATGGGGGGAAAAAAGTTGAAAGTCTTGCAGCAATTTCACTGATCACATAAAGCAGCATGGTGATATTTACACAATTCATTTCTAAATCTGTAATAAACTACTAACTACTTTTTTACTTTTCCTTTATGTAATGTAGTAACTTTCTTCAGGCCATTTCCATGCACTCAGAGCTGAAAAAATGGAATCACTGATAAACTGTGTGACTGGAAAAGCACTCACTCCACTACTTTCTGAGACAGGTCCTGGCAATCCTCCTCGTAAATCCTCAGCTTGGGCCGGTGAACGTACTGGCTGCGGATGAGACCTTCTGCAGTGGGAGGTGCACTCACTGCACACTGAGGAAAAACACAGGGAAAAGTAGGAGGAAAAATAAAAAAAGAAAAAAAAAATCCATATTTTTCGGAAATAGTAACTTCCAGTCATTTCAGTTCTGCTTTCGCACCTTGTGTTTCCTCACGCCAGAGCACAGGCTTCCTTTCGGGATACGTGTCTTATTATTAGAGCTCAAAAAAATGAAATTAAATATCACTGAAAGAGGTCTCCCTTTTAGATGAAGACTTGAAAATATTATATATTATGCAGATAAAAGAGTGTTCCCCAACAGAACAATGCTTAATTCAAAGTCCTGCTTAATTCAGAATTAAAGTCCCCAAGCCTTTAGGAAACCTTAGGAGCTTTATTCCTCAAATAAATATGAAGGGAGTATTTCAGCAAGCTGCCTGTATAGTAAAGTTCATAAATAACTGACATTAATTATTTCCACTCCTTCAGAGAAAGTTTTCAGGGGCTTTTGTGGGGGTGGTGCCTGGTTTTTATCAGTCACTAGTCCACAGTAGCAGCGTTATTAAGCCTGATGAATACTTAGAGACAACTCAATAGGAATAAATTTGTAAACTAAACTGTAGCTAAGCTAGGAGAGTATTTTTAATAAAAAATAGAAAGGATTTAGAAGGCAGACTTCTGTTCTGTATTTCTCCTCCTTTCTTTAGGTGAGGAAATAAAAGTAGCAATATCATAGTGAAACATTTTTAAAGGAGGGAGTAGAACAGGCAGAGTAGCTGCAGGCAGCAGTGGCTGACAGATACAGTGAGAAGATAAAGTGAAAAGGTCAGACTGAGCTCCTAATTATTTCAAATTTATTGTCCTTAAAACGAATTTAAAAAGCAAGAATTGGCATATTTATCCAAGAACAGTAATCCTGAATATATGGTATTTGGTGAGGAGATGGAAATCTGTTCTGGTTTTCATTTAAAGATGTCTGAGTTGCTAAAATTTAAACCCCAAACCAACAGAGGAGTATTATTTAAGGTAATTATATTGTTCCACTCACACTGGCTGGAAGCTGGCTGTGCCTGGGCTTCTGGATCACAACATGCACTTGAAGAAGGGTAAAAAACTCCCCAACTGTGATAGCACCACTCTGAAATTTCTGTGCATTTGAGGAAAAACATACAGGTAAGTCCATTTGTCAAGACAGCATGCTCACTAGTGTATAAACACAGCAGGTTTTTTCCTGCTAGGACAGGAAATTGCTGTCTTCCAGCCCTGTCCATACCTCCCATAAATTTTCTTCACAAATGCTGTCTGTGAGAAGCTGGGATTCCACCTGGCTGCTGCGCTGGACTGGGAAAACAAAACAGAAAGGGGGAGTATTGGTGGGTTAAGAACATCCTTACAGGGCAAAGAACACAAGGGTTGGGACTCTCATCACAAATGGTCTCACTTGTGCACTCTATGTCAGCCTTCACAGAATCCAGGGAGCTGCTGGTGCTGGCCTGGGGACACCCAGGGCTTTTAGCTGAGAGATCTGGGGGCTCCCCAGCTTCATCAGCTTCTGCTTGGTCCTGAGGCACATCAGAAGTCACCTGTTATTAACAAATTTAAAAAAAAATAATGTAGTTATATAAGACAACCCAACTGGATCAGTGGTTTATTGTAGCTGTTCCCTGAAAGGATTAAAGGGATACTATGCAGAGAATGGTCTAAAATTGGCAAATCCCTCATTCTGCCTGTTTTGCCTGGTACAGGAGTGCTGCACACACCAAGCCCCAGGGAATCACACAGGACAATGACATCAGACTGGTGGTTATGAAAAACAAGAACACCTACTAACAGATCCACTTACACCCCCAAAACTTTAGTCCTGGTGGCGTTCCCATATCCTTACAGTGAGGGACCAAGCTCACCTCCAAGTCCTGAGAGGCCCCAGCATCCACATGTTGATCCCTCTTGGCCTTCTTTGGGCTTTGAGCATCCTCCTCAGTCTGTCCTGAAGCTCTTTTCATGTTGCAACTTTTTGTCTCTTCAAATGGATCCTTTTCAGAGTGGGGAATTTGTTTTTTATCTTTATTTTTATCATCCCAAGTGTTTTCCATGAGTTCGGAGCCGACAGATTCATTGGAATCCATTTCCTCCAGGCACACAGGGAGAAATTCTTCTGCTATGAACTGAAAAGGACTGAAGTTCTGCCTGCTGGACTTGTTACCTGGGGTTTCACTGGTGTTGGATGGAACTGGGGCTTCTACTCTGCCTGATTTTGTATTTATGTACTGTGCACTGGAAACACGATTTCTCTTGTTTGGTAATTTAGGCTGGAATATACCCAGAGGGATATTTATTCCTGGATATTTATCCTTTGGTGCCATCCCTATGGGATCAGCTCCAGATTCCAGACCTGTGTTCTCCTGCTTTTTGGGTTCAAACAAGTTATTTGCTTCACTGGCAGTATTTTCTCCCAACCTCTGGGTATCTTCTGGCTGAGCTGAGGAACTGGGCAACTGGTCAGAAGTAGTAGTTTTGGAAACAGAAACAGATTTCCTTGTCAAACTCAGCAGTTTTGAACAAACACCTATAATTCCTGAAGCTTCTGGTGGAAGAGTGGCTTGTGTCTGATCCCCTGAACTGTCACTGACCACAGGCTGCCTGGCTTGTTCAGAGTTTATTTGGAAATCTTTTGGAGACGCCTCCCCTTCAGCTGACAGCTCCTCATTTTTCTTGGATTCCTTGTTAGCAGCAGGAAGGAGGTTTGCTCCAGCCAAGCCCAAAGCTGATTCTCCAGGCTGAGATGAATCCTCTCCCACTAGCTGGTTTCTCTGAGTACCAGGGGCATCTGGATCAGCCTTCCAAGGATCTGATCCCTGCATGGGAAAGGCAACACAGGATCCCAAACTGCCACTTTCTTCCCTGTGATCCACAGGGCCCTTACTTGGGAGCTCCAAAGATACTCCCTTTGACTGCAGTTTTTCTGGTGGTGTGAGGTCCTGCTCTCTGCTCACAGGGACAGAATTATCTGTGGCAAGGCCATGATCCTGTGGTGCCCCCACATCCACAGTACTTTCCTGAAGGGAGACAGAACAAATGGAATGTGGTGTTGTGCCACTGGGGACCTGAGCAGCTCCTTTCTCACTAGGAAATGCTGAGACTGATGAAACAGAAGAGGGAAGAGGTTTTGTGGCATCTTGTGAGGAATCCATTTCCCCTCTGCAGGGCACCAGCCCACCATGGATGTGCTGTGGTGGCTGCTGGGTGTTTGTGTGGGGCCCCTGCTGGGCCTCAGACCCACAGATGTTCTTACTGACAGCAACAGTGTGGGATGCAGTGATGTCCATGTCCTCCTGGTCGTGGGCAAACACAATGGTTCTGTCAGCAGGAATGGCTGGCATGGGCTGCCTGTGCCACCCTGTGTGAGTTGTGGTGATCTCCATGTCCTCAGCCAGAGCAGAGCTGATGGTTCTGCCTTGTGCAGCCTCCTGCCCATCCTGCTCCACTGGCGTTGTCGTGGTCACCCCTTTTTCCAAGGACATTGTTTCCTCTCCACCTTGACCAAAGCAGCCAGGTGTTGCTTTGTTTTGTGACAAGACTCTGTCGGTGTAAACTGGAACCATCACCACACCCCTGCCAGTCATGTCCATGTTTTCACCATGGGCAAACACAACGGACTTTTCTCCAGAGAAAGACAACTGGGAACTTTCCTTGGGTGCCTCAGATGTCCTGGCCCACACTGGTTCTTCTGCATCCTTCTGGAGCATCCCATGAGCTGAGGGACGAGTTTTTAGATCCTCTCTTGAAGAACCTGTTCCACCCATGGAAGAGTGTCTGTCAGAGTCTCCTTGGGTTGACAATACTTTGCTTACTGCCCTCACAGGCTGGGGTTTCTCTTGTCTCTCTGAGTTTTGGCCCTCTGCACTTATTCCTATTACTGTCCCAGACTGTTCATTTCCTGTCATTCCTGAGGGAGCAGGATTGTTACTAAAAACAAATGAACCACTTGGAGCCAAAGCAGTAACAATTTGTTTGTTGGTATTCATTTTCAAGTCCCCACATTCCACTGCTGCAGTTTGACTCCCGATATCCCCACCATGACGACTGGAAAGTGGGAAGGGCTGGTTTTGCAGCTGCTTGGATACTGCAGTGTTTTGATTATTAAATCCTTGTTCTGTGTTAATAGGAGCAATCTCAAAGGCAGCAGGATAAGCTTTGGTTATGTCCATGCTTTGGTCACCTAAAAACACGTCTGTTGTGTCATTTGTGCAGAAATCTGAGGGGCTTGGAAGGTTTTCTCCCAGAGGCTGTGATGCAACTTCTTGGCTTTGCAAAGCCAGGGATGCACCAGTGTCAGTGCCAACGTCCTCGGGGACTCCTCTGTTTTGCTCTTGTAGCAGACACGTGCTCTTGGCACAGGAACTCAGACCACTTGCCTGGAAGTTGGTTTTTCCCAGCTTCTTATCAACCATTATCATCTGAAGATCTTGAGCATTCCTCTCCATAGCCTGGCTCCTTTTAATATTCCTATAAATATTCCTCACTTCAACATTTTCCTTGTCCATATCTACAGAATATGCAGATATGTCACCCTCAGTGACATTTTTGTTCTGGTTCTTTCTTGGAATGATTTTACAGGGCATTTGTTTTGGCTCTGCTGTTATCCCACTGCTTTGACCATCAAAGAAAACAGTGTGGCATCTTGTTATTTCCATTTCTTCCTGCTCAGTTACATTGGAAGACATGGATCTGTTGCCCAGGAAATGAGGTTTGCACGTGACAGAGGTGAACGCTGCAGTGGGATGTTCATTATCAACATTCTCTCCACCATCCTTAATAAAGGTTTTAGCCAAGTCCATGTCTTCTCCTCCAAATATTACTGTCTTCTCACCTGAAAAGACAAGCTGGGGGTTTGCAGAGGGACCAAACCTGCTCTTTGGAACACCACCAGCTACAAAATGTGTATACGAGCCAAACCCAGAGCTGGCTGCAGCAGGATCACAAGCTTGAGACATGCTTTCCACGTGCCCACCTGAGGCTGAAGGCAGTTCAAGGGCACTGTTTTTATAGGGCCCAGCAGCAGGATTATCTCCAGGTGCCAGACCCTTTGGGATGTCACCACGTGCCAGCAGAGGGTTGCTACTCACTGGCTTTTCACAGGTTTTATGGCATGAACCGCTCTGTTCTGTGGTGCTGACCTCATAGATGATGTCTGTGTAATTCCCAGTCATTTCCATGTCATCACACTTGGAGAACACAATGGTTTTGTCCCCTCGGAAGATGGTCTGAGAGGAAACAGATCCCTGGATGGCAGCCAGCGCCCCGGCCTCCCGCCTGCCAGCCCGCAGCACTGGGGGCTCTGCTCTGCCTCCAGCACCGGCTGCTTTCCTGTCTGCACAGGGCTGAGGCTCCTGCTGAACATTCAAGCTGGGACTGGATGCTCTGCTGAACACAGAATTATCTAACTCCGTGGGTGGGAAATCCTTTTGGAAGTTGAGCCTTTGGTTCCCGACAGCGGAGAGGGCAAAGGACACCTTTGCAGTGTGACTGGTTGTCACGTCCATGCCCTCGTCTGCAAACGCCTGGGTGACATCCCCACACTCCCACTGCTCTGCTGGAACCTCACTGATGCCAGGGAATGGAATTTTAACGTCAGCTGCCTCACATTTTGTCATCTCCATCCCACCTTCTCTGCCTGGAAACACTCTTGTCACATTGCAGGTGTCCAGCGGCTCCTGGGAATAGCCAAACTTCCCAGACAGCTGTGTCACATCTCCCGAGCCTTGGGAAGGGACACAGCAAACATTGTCCTTGTCAGTGCTCTCAGCAGGATTGTTTGACTTCAGTCTCAGCAGAAATTCATTGAAATCTATTTTTTTCACAGGAGTGGCTTCTTCCTTCTGTTCCAAAGAGGGGCGCAGATGGTTTGTGGAGTCAGAGAGCAAACTCATCTCCTTGCTGGTTTCTGCCTTCCCCTGGCTGGAGTTTAACTTAGCCAGGAAGGAGCTGAAGTCTATTTTCTCAGTTCTGTCGGGCTGCTGGGTGCTGAGGTTCCGTGAGATCACGGCTGTGTGACTGGCTGTCATCTCCATCTCATTCTCCTCCGAGAACAGCAGGGTGGTGTCCTGTCTGTCCGTCCTTGGAACAGCATGGTCCATGTCATGCCACTGAAAAACAACAAAAAAATGAGAATTCAGTGACTGGCACTTAGAACAAATGATCAGTGGTTTATTCTATTTAAAACAGAAGTCAGCTAACCTTGATTAATATAAATTCCTAAGATTTTAGCTCTATAAGTATTATTTTTAAAAAAAACCAACCTGTTAATTTCAGGCCTCCCTGATCAGCAGTAACATATTTGAGGAAAGGGCAATGACTAAATTATGCAAATTTATAACATTTAAATGGCATTTAACAAAACAACGTGTTTCATCTTACACTTCACATCTAACCACATCCTAGCAAGCACAGACCTCTTACTGAGGCTTATGGATCAGTATTTTCTATTTCTCTACAACATGATTTAAACCCTTTATTTCCACCAGTTCATCTCCACCTGCTCCAAAGCAGCATCACCATGCTGGATGTTTCAAAAGAGTTTTTCACCACTGATAAGGGAGATTTTAGTCTCTTGAACAGAAAGCACTCACAGAAAGCTGTGGGGGAAAACTGTAATGAGATACATTTTATCAAGCACAATGAATATATTTGTAACCAGATGATAAATTGTCTATACCTGGTGCATTATCACAACACTTGTTCTCCAAAAACTACTGGCCTAGAACTGCTCAATGCTCATTGTATAAGAAGGAGAACTTCTAAAAGTTTGTAATCAGTGGTGGCCACTTTATACACTGGAAGATAAGAGATGTGGCCTAAGGATAGAACCTTGCAGCATAATAAATTATTATATATACAAATAATATTGCAATTCATGTTGTTTCACAGAATGGAAAATAAGCGGGATGAAATTCCTTGAAAAGGAAAAGAAAGGCAAAGGGTTAAAAGAAGTGCTTAAAGTGCAGGCAAGAAGAAGAGGAGAATTATTTAGAGCTGATGGTGGCTCTGTGGCAAAGAACAAAGGGGGTGAATCATGAATCACCAGGGAATACAGTTTGACACATTACATTCACACATTGGAGAAATGGACTGGAACAGAAAGAATGTTTTAGGGGAGAGGAGGATTTCGATCCAATTGTGGGACAGGCTAGAAGGCAGCAAGGAGGTGTTGGGAGAGATGCCAGGGAAGTTTGATGGCTCCCCTCCAGCAGGTGGTTGGGAATTATGGTCCAGTAGTCTTGTTTTTAATAGTGGATTTAATGCCATGGAGAAAGGTGGCAGGAGTTCAAAGGGAAAATCCAGACAGAGCTGCTAAAGTGTTTGAAACCATAAATAGGACTCAGGACTCCCCTCAGTCAGAAACAATTGGTTAATTGTATCAAGTACACTTCAGTAATTTGTAGTAATTAGTGGCTGAAGTATATCTGGCAATTTGCATTGTGATAATCACTGTCTGAAATGTATTTGGCACTTTGTTTTGTGACAGTTGATAGCTGAAATGTATTTGGAAATTTGTAAAAAAAGGGGATGCTGGAAAAGGGAGTGTCCCCAAGTTAGGCAAATCAAACAAAAAACCTAAACCAGGTTTTTCAAGCCATCAAGCCCAAGACCTTAAGTGAAAATGAAAAATCCCCCTAAAGGAACCAGAGGAATCATCCTCTGCTGAGCCCTGGTTACATTATTGCTGGGAATGAAAAGGTAAATTTTTAAATTGATACAGAAACAGTTTACTCAGTACTAAATTTGTGCAGAGCAAAACTTAGCTCATAACCTGTAAGTGTTGAGGGTGCAACAGGGAAGAAAGAGAACAGGCCTTTTTTTACAATGATTACTATTTAAATTAATAAAACAGTGGGGCAAACACCAGTCTGTATACTCCTGAATGCTCAATCCCCTTGCAGGGGAGAGATTCATTGGGAAAATTGGATGTTCAAATAACTTTCTAGGATAGGGAAATACAAATTGAACCAGCAGAATCAAAAGCCATCAAGGCAAAGATTTTTGTGTGCCTCCCAGAGGAGGCAGAGAATGCTGTGACCCTGCTGGTATGGGCAACTGAGATGCCTGGGTGACCAAAGGTGGCCAAGTTGGTGAGGATTACTCTCAAACCTGAAGCCAGACTGGTAAAGCAAAACCAACATCCTATTAAGTTTGAGGCAAGGGGAAGCTGGAGAGACTTATAAAGAATTTTTAGAATATTGAAAGAATATGAATCAGAATGTAACACATCAGTATTATCAGTTATAGATTTAAGATTTAAGGATCATTAATGAAAAGTTCCTGATATTCATTCAGTGGTAGCTAATCTGTACACACTCTTGACAGCAAATAAAATTGGAAAGTATTCTGCCAGCAACCAAGACTGAAAGTAAGTGACTCAATGCTACTCTAAGTCTGCTACATTCCTTAGAACTATCTGGATACAGGGTGTCAAAGAAAATGGCACAAATAAGCAAAGAAGCAGTAACATATTTTAGTTGTGATATCTTGCAGGGGAAAAGAAAGAAGCTTGGGAAGCAGCTGAAAAGAAGCCATTTGCCAGACTCCAGAGGCAAGGACTGTGAGCTTTCTTATGGATGGTGTCACTTATGGATTGCACTTATGGGGTACTGGCAAAACCCTTGCATGGCCCTCCACCAAAAATACTTGGTTTGGACTCCTGAGAGCCAGAGCACCTGAAAAGCCCTGAAATCACCTTAATGGCACCCCCTGCACTGAGAGCCTCACTCTTGAAGCAAACCATTTGGGTTATCTGAGCATGAAAGGATGCACCTGGCACTGGGGGCACTGGCTGGTGCCTGGGGCCATGGAAGCAGCCTGTCCAAACACCTGGACAGTGCAAGGGAAGGTGACCCAGGTACCTGAGAGCAGGGGGGGCTACAGAGAGGCACAAAAGCTGATATGTGCCCCCCGTGGGCACAGCTGGTTTGGAACAAAAAGGAGGACATGGGACATTGCCAGCAGGATGTCCTTGTAAAACTCATGGGTTTGGAGACTCCCCAGTTAATACAGGGAATCAATCAGCTGACAGAACAGCAAGAGAAGTTACTGCAAAAGGTGTCCTTGCACTAATACCCAGCAAAAAGCTGAATGTCTGGGAACAAAAACCAAACCAGGACAGCAGCCCCACTATTGGAAGCCATGGAAAATCCCAGCAAGTGATTAGTAAATTCATGCAGGTGAGTAATTGCACCTCCAAATTAATGTAGAAGATAACTGAACTAAAAACATCAAGAAACACTTCAGGAAATAGAAAATATAGTAGCTAATGTATAAAGGAATACAGTAAGCACAAAGATGACAGAAATTAAGATCAGTTACTGAAAAATAAGTAATTTGTTTTGCAAAATAGAAGGCTAGTTAAAAAGAGGAATTTACCAGGTAATTATTGGCAAACTGAATTTGCAGAACTGCCCAGGCAGAATGAGGGGCTGGTACATTTTAGTGTTTTGGTACTTTCTCTAGATGGCCAGAAACTTTCCCATGCCACACCAACAAGGCAAGGGAAGCCACAAAATTTTACTGAAATTAATATAATAGTATTAAAATTAACTCTTGTAAGTTTTAAAAGGTACATTGTTACCAAGAAATCATTGGGACCAGACTTGCCTGTACATCCTTTCAAACCAGAGGATCTGTTGTTCATCAGAACCTGGAGATTTGGACCAACCCAGGAGAAGTGGAAGGGACAATATCAAATCCCCCTGGTGGCCTACACTGCACTCAGAGTGGAGGGAATTGAACCCTGAGCTCATCACATGTGGGTAAAACAAGAACCACACATTAAACAGCAAGACTGACTCAAACTGTGCAGTTTTTATGTAGATATAAAAATCCTATTGTTTTAGGATAGGACATGATTTTCTAGGGAAATATTATTTATTACATCTAGATGAAAATGATAAATAATTACATATTTATAGCAATAATATAAACTATATTAGTTTCTTGGAAGAAAAATGTAGTCTTAAAGTTAGTGCAAGATTTTGGCAAATTACAAAATGTAACTTCTATAACATGGGACCTTACAAAGCAGATTAGCTTTAGAGCTATTACAAACACGAAATATGTAGTTATTTAAATTTAAACAATAATTCTTGTTTTGTGCATATTGCAAATGTGACTGCCAAATAAGCTGATCAAATAAGATAAGAACTGGTTGCTGCATCTAGCAGAGAATTAAGGGCAGAATTAGAAAGTAACTAACTAGTTAAATAAACTATTTAAAGAATTTATATTTTCTCTGACTGGTTAGTTGGCCTTACTTTTGCACAATATAATTGTGATCATATGAATATGTGATTATTACACTTGCCTTTAAAACTTATATTAGCAAAAAAAGTAAGTGAGGCTCATGAAGGCTTGCAAAGCAGACAAGAATGAAGGAACTAGTTCATTACTGAGGAGTTGTAAAGGAATTTCAGAAGCAAGAGTTATTTATGTTGCAGTCTGATGACTATCAGATTAGGACGCACTTCAAAACACAGAATACTCAGTTTCAAGAGAATTTTATGTGAATACAAAGGCAGTTAACTTTTAATCTTTACTACACAAATTCTTGTGATGTATTTTGGACACTGGTATTTTCAGCACCAAAAAATTTCAAGTCTTCACATACCTCAGTCTGCTGCCCCAAGGCCTGGATGGGGGCATGAAGCAGAGTGCTCATCCCTGTGGAAAGAAAGGGAATACTCCAGTTTTTGTGCTGTTTGCTCATTATTTTATCCACTGAGCTGAAGCTCAAGGCACTGAGTAAATAAACACAATTAAACCCATGAAATATATTCTGAAAAATATTTTCATTCCTCCCTTCAGCACCTCAAAGGGCCACCCAGACTTCCATAACAGGATCCTTGTAAACAACTCCAAGGGACAAAGCCCATCCAGAGTGAGCTCTCCCAAGGCAGGGAGATGGCTCTAGGCATATTAAAATTTCTCACACATAATCAATAGCTTTAAATAAACAGTCATTTAGTTATTAAATCTTTTCTCAAACTCACCAGTGATCTCACATGGAACAGCCCCAGGGTCTTCATTCCTACAAAAGGTGGGTTTGAGAAACAGTTTGTTAAAAGGTTTCAAAGGGAAGCCTTGATCTGTAAACTGAAGAGGCAGAGAACTGTGCTGCACAGAATTCCATGGCAGAACCCATGTGGGTCTGGGCAGCAGGTACCAGACACTGCTTATCTGTCTTCAACATATATTCTAATTTGAGTCACAGCCTTATTTTTCCCATGGAATTATCTATTATGCCACAGACCACTGTTCAGTGGTATTTTAATTTTTAAATGACAAGAAAGATTAATTCTTTATTTTTCATAGAGTCTATGGTTTTGTGAAATTTCCTTTCACACATACAAAGTGTCTTATCTGTTATTTTACCACCAAGTGTTTTTAGTTTTACAGATCCCACCATTGTGCTTTATCTACAAGAACTTTGAGGCCAGACTAATACTTTATCTTTTTCTGAGGAAAACATTTGGTAATAAACATTGAATAATAACAAATATCTATCAGACATGATACTTACTGATTAGTCAAGGTCTCATCCTTCTCATCTGCTGAACACCCTAAAAATAAGAAAATGACAACATCACAATGTGAGAAGCATGATCACAGTTGTACTTGATTATCTTAAAGGTTTTGCTCAACCCACACAATTCTGACTCAGTCTGAGACAAGAGTGAAGTGCACAGAAAACAGTGTTCTCAAGTTCTCACTCCTGATGTGTCTTCTCAAGGCAAGAACTCTGTGACTAAGGAGTTTTCAGCCAGGACAAAGAGCTGAACACGTTGTTCCTTCCCCAAATGGAAAAGTTCTGATTTCTTAAATTCAAGCTAAAATCTTGTTGCTCATAGCCTGGGGAAAGTAACCTGTCAGGAACAGAAAAAGGAGTTTTACCTGTATTTTCTGTCTGTGATGTGCTGTTCTTAAGATCTCGCTGGAAGACTCTGAAGCTAAGAACAAAACCACCAGCTTTTAAAAACACAAAACCATCTCTAAAAGCAAATTTTAAAAAAAAATTCAGCACTAATTTATATATCTTATACATGTTCTGAAATGAGATATTAAAAGACAGAAGTGTACTGAATTCCGCTGTAATTTTCCAGGAGAAGATGTGCCATTATGACAGTTAAGATGCATGAATGGAAAACAAAAATTCCTAACTGTATGAATTTCACTGAACTGGGGGCTTTTTTTTCAGGTAGGAAAATGAATAATGGCTCTCAGGGCAGCTCAACTCATAAGAACCTTCCTGCTGCTTGCAGCCATTTGTGAATACTCAGTGAGGGCCCTTGCAGGGGGAAGGGATGTTACTCCCTGCGTTTCTGGCTGAGGAAGGGGTGTGGGTGTGCAGCTCCCTCACTTGATGGTGCTGGCGAAGCTGACCCTGCGCGAGCTCCTCCTGCGCCTCTCTCCGTGGATGTCCTGCCAACAAAAACACAACAGCTCGCTACCCACCACAGCCACAGCTCCCCGGGAAACACAACACCAAACAAAAGTGCTCTAGGAATATCAGTATCAAAAATGGGGCATCAAAACCACCTCTGTTATTAGAGTGACCCAGCAAAACACTGAGGGGGATGGGTAGGAAAGGGCTTGGTAGACCTACCTCTGTAATTTCATTCCCATTTCCCAGATCATCCAGAGGAGTTCGTGGAGCCTTTAAAATCTGAAAGAAAATACAGAAAATTTTGAAAGAAAATGCAGCTGAGAGTCCAGCTGCAGCTGTAGGTTTTCTGAGGAATGCTGCAGGTTACTCACAGAGGACAGTCGCTTCCTTCTGATGTGCTCTGTGTTATCCCTGCAGGGCAAAAAAAGGAAACAGGTATCAAGGCCACAGTCATCAATGCCTAAAGTTTTGACTTTATGTATTTTTCATGTATTTGGAGTTCTGCAGACTGTTAAATGCCTCAGTGTAACTTCCAGTACTTCCCCACCTTTCTTTCCCACAGGGAACAGGCCCTTATTGACACATTCCTAAATTTTCTTTTTTGTCTTGCCTGGTACTGCTCCAAGGACATTTTTATTTTGCACCACTGTAATCACTGGCATAATAAAGGTAGGGGAGGTGGGCAGAACCCAGGGGGGAGATAATCTAACTAACTGCTCCTCTCATTGGACAATATTGGCCAGATGTTCTAATTGCCTGATCTTATCAGTTTCAAGGATCTAATTTGGGGCACTGTTTTTCACCACATGATGTACCTGAAGGCTTCCAAGTAAAGTTTTGCTTTTATATTATCATTATATAGCCTGGAAAAGTTTGTGTTCTATTTCCAGGCATCAGTATGAAGGCACAAAATTGCACCAAGGTACGTGTCCTGAATGGTCCTGGCACGGTTTTGAGGTTAATAAATTGATTTCTCTGCAATTTTTACAAGTGTGAAATTAAATAAACAACGTGCTTGGAACAGACTGATCATTGCAGCACTGGTTCCCAGGATAAGCTTTGGAAAACTCAGCAGATTGCCACCCCAATCCCATGGTCAGTTCATCTCCTGACAATCCACCACTATGAAATCCCCTCACCAAACACCAAGAAACTCCCTGGTCTTCATCACAACAGAAAACACATTTCATTCAGGGGATGTTGAAGTGCATTACAAAAGTTTTTGCCTCTAAAGGGCAATATTTATACCACAGTAAAATTCTTAGAGGGCTTCAACTCACATTTCCATGTTAGGGTCTGTGTAAATCTTGTCCATTGCTGAAGGATATGCTTTTCCTATAAAATACAGCACCAAAATACAAAACCATTAATGAGCCTCAGTAGGAAAACTGCATAAACCCACAAATGGCTATTAGCTTTTGAGGCTGTGTTTTTTCTGTGGTTTTTTTTTTCCTCTCCATCCTTCTCTAGTCACAGAAATGCTCTGAAGTACATCAGGCCTCTCCAGTCAATGTTCTCCTGTTATATTCACATTAGACATATATTTCCTATTGTATACCATGTTAGAAAACAGCTGTGCTAACAATTTAAGTATTACTGGTTATCTGACCTTTTATTTAACGTTAAGATTCTGGTAAATGCTGGGAGATAAATGAGATCAAACATTATCCAAGACAATGTTTGCTCTGATACACGCAAGACATTTTCCCTCTCTATCTGAACTGATTTTCTGGTATTTCAGCTTGTGCCTGTTGCTTTTTGTTCCTTCTCTAGATACAACCAGAAGAGCATGGCTCAATTCCCTTAAAACCCTCCTGAAAGGAATAAAAGGAATGTGTTTTTACAAACTATGAGTCTGCTTAAGCCAGAGACTGATAGGCGAGTTAAGCAACAGGAGAATGTTACTTATTGACACAAACTGTTGCTTTTCCAAGGGGCTGCCTAATTCCTGGACACGGGGAAAAAGAACAAACATAAAAGAAGAGGACGGGGGTGCACATTAGAAGAGGGTCTGTATTAGGCAATTCAGGAAGTCTGTATCTCTCAAGTACCTCAGCCTATGGAGAAGGGTAAATTAGGATAAAAAGAAGGCTGCATCCCCCAGCAATTTGAGAGACCTCATGCAAAATGGCCCATGGCCTCTCCCTTTATTCATGACTAAAGCTACGTGATGCCTCTGTCTCCTTTTTAGACATAAACATCATGAATTTCATTTTCCCAATGCAGGGAACAATTCCTTCCCAATATCCCATCTAAACCCACCGTCGGCCAGGCTGAACACACAAAGAGGGAAGGACAGGGAAGATCGCTGTGGGAGAAAAGCCTGGAGCTATAAAAGGCCTGATCACTCTGCTATTGGGGATATTAATCTGAAATTCACTTCCCAACCACCTTCCTTAACTGTTCTTCTCTAATCCTGCTTGAAAGATCGCTACAATCCTTGAGGGACGAGCTGCGAGCTGTGCTGATGAAGACCCCCCCTTTCTATTCCCGTTTGACTCTACGAACACGGGAATGGCTCCAGAACACTTCAGTCCATCCCTGCCGCCCATCCCGCCCCTCCTCGGCCTTTTCCCCATTGGGATAAACCCACATAATCTCTTTTTCCGTCTCTTTTTGTCCCCGCGCCCTTGCTTTATAGCCCACACAGCCCAGGCGCCAATCACTCATCGATCACAAACTCTGCATTAATTACACCACATTAATTAATTCCGTCTGTTCCTCAGACATTAATTACCGCCCTTATCGCGGGGTTCCCCACACGCTCCGCGCCCACCGCAGGCGGCACCGCCTCAGCCCCGCTCCCATCCCGCCGCTCCCGGGGCAGCGCCTCCCGCCTTCTCCCGCGCTCCTTCCCCACAGCGCCCGCCCGGCCCCGCCAACGGCCGCCGCCGCTCCCGCGCCGCCTCTCCTCGGAGGGAACCGCTCGGCCGCCCTTACCTCCCGCTTGGGGCCCCCCGCTCCCGAATCCCGGTTTCCGGGTCCCCGGCCCCGGTTCCCGCTCCCCGGCCGCCGCCGCCCCGTTCAAATCCAACCGCCCGCCCCGCCCCGTGACGACACATTGGCGCCGTACAGGACAGCTGCTCCCTTGTGCCGTACAACATGGCGCCCCTTGTGCCGTACAACATGGCGGCCTCCGTGAGGCGCCCCGCTGCTGCCATGTCGATGTCTCTCCGACACGGCACGGGGCTCGCACGCCCGTAGCCGCGGTGACGGGGTGGCGGGGTACCGCACCGGCTCCGCGGCGTGCTGGGTAGTGGCACGGAGGCTTCGCTCCGCAGTGTGTCCGTGCAGGGCGGCGTAACCGGCGCCCTCACGAGAGGGAGCAGCTGGCGGGAGGAGATGATGGAGGCGGTGGGTGCACTTCCTTATAGGTCCGGTGAGAGAGAAGCTGCCGTGACGAGGTGGCCGAGTGGTTAAGGCGATGGACTGCTAATCCATTGTGCTCTGCACGCGTGGGTTCGAATCCCATCCTCGTCGGGAACTAAAACTTTTCCGTCATGAAAGAATTTTTTTTTCTAAACACTTCCATAGGGACTTCTCCCCCCCCTCCTCTCCTTTCAGCCCTTATGTGGAGAAGGAAAAGCAGAGCAGGTGCCCGGGACGGACAGGACAGAGCATTCCGAGGGATTCAGGGTGACAAGGCAGGATGGAGTGTCCCAAAGATCCTAGGTGTCACAGCCAGGAGGGAGTGTCATGAGGCATCTAGGGGTCACCCAGGAGAGCATCCCACGGAATTTAGGGGTCCCAGCCAGCACAGTGTCCTGAGGGACTGAAGGGTCTCACCCCATATCCAGCTTCCTGAGGTGCCTTTCCATGGGGTATCCTGACTTTCCTCCTTCCTCAGAGTACGGCTCCACTGTGGAGCTTCCAGCTGTGATACTGGGAACAAATCTCTTTTAATCTCCACCTCCTCTGGGATCCCAGCAAAATGTCCTATTAGGGCTGGCTGGGCCCTTCATGAAAGCTCTGAGTAAGAATTAGGAGATGGGAGATCTGTCCAGTGAGGAAAGGCTGAGAGAGCTGGGATTGTTCAGCCTGGAAAGGAGGAGGCTCCGGGGAATCCTCCGAGCCCCTTCCAGCGCCTATAGAGACTCCAAGAGATGGACTTGGGACAAGGGGGAATGGCTCTGAACTGGAAAAGAGGAGATTTAGATGGGATATTGGGAAGAAATCCTTCCCTGGGAGGTGAGGAGTCCCCTGGCACAGGTTTGCCCAGAGAAGCTGAGGCTGCCCCTGGATCCCTGGAAGTGTCCAAGGCCAGGCTGGACAGGGCTTGGGGCAAGCTGGGACAGTGGAAGGTGTCCCATGGCAGAGGAGTGGGACTGGATGGGCTTTAGAGTCCCAGACCCTCACTAAAAAGACATCACATTCTCTTCAGATAATTTCTGCTTTGTCTTCCATCAAGTTATGGCAATTTAAAAAGCATAAATGAGTGTATTGACAAGATACAGGAAAACTTTTCCTCTCTGCCTAAGCCATACATGGTTCACTTAGAAAAAAATTTAAATCTGGAATTAGAGGCCTGGAAGTAGGAGTTAGTGAAACTCAGAGCTTCCAGGAGGAGGGACATATCCCAGCTCTGCTGTGACAGCTCTGAGCCCTCCCGGCACACGCTGCCAAAATTTTAACTACACTTAAATCCTTCTGGAAATTAGATCCTACCCAACCCTGGGCAGTAGCCAGATCACAAAAGGCTCCCAACCACAATGTAAAGCACAACTGGACAAGAGTTACTGTGGGGAAGGTGAGTGCTCAGGGGCTGATTCCAGCCAGTCCTGCACAGGGACAGCCCAAGGCACAGGGAAGTTTGCCAGGAGGGTTTATTTGTACGGAAAAGTGCTTTAACACAGTGAGATAGACATTCTCCTGATAAAGACAGATTATAGGATTGTCAAGGATCAGTCCAAAGCTAACCCAGCACTGTCAAGGCACGTCCAAGTAAAGGTGTACTAAGGAAAAGAATTCTTCCAGGATCTACATTTTGTATGGAAAACTTTATGTCAACAACCAGGACCCAGTACTTACCTCAGACCCAATCTCAGATGGGAATTTATCACAGGGAATCTCCAAGAACAACATTTTTCCAGCTAACAATACATCAAGCACAGTTTTGACAAACTAAAATAAATAAAATAAAATAAAATAAATAAATAAAAATAAATAAATAAAATTAAAAATAAAAATAATTTTAAAGAAAGAAAATAAAAATGAAGTGAAATTAAATGAAAAAATAAAATAAAATAAAATGTAGTATCCTTGTGAACTAAATCCTAAATTGTCATAGTTCAAAGAACCCTGGAAACAGAAGCCCAGGGGTTTCTTGACCAGGAAATTAAAGTTGCCAGTTGCAACCATTATTCCAGGAAAAGGGGAAAAAGCAGTGAGCAGCTGAGCTCCAGTTCCTCATCAGGTCCTTTGGCCCCAATGTCAGTCAGGAAAATCCCTGACAGAGCCTTTTTTTGTTACTGAAATTTCTTACTAGAAAACCTCCCAGCATAACTTTGGACACATCAAAGTCTAATTTAACTGTCATCCCTAAGTCTACCCCATTCCCCTGCACTCAAATCCAGTTACAGCTCCAGCCACCCTTTTTTATACACTGAAGGTGCCCAAGTTCCATTTATTTCCATGAAAGGTGTATTCCAATGCATCAAAAATTTGGATAACGCTGATTTTTAGCATCACCTCTCTAAATAGCTGGAATTAAACTAGAATCACAAAACCACTGCCAGGATGTGGAAGAATAAAGCTCAAACCTGAATGAATTTTTATGGAAATATTCAACATCAGCTGGATGATCCTGCATAGAAAGACACCACCTGGCTCCTGTGGGCTACTGGAGGCAAGCAATGGTTTATTGTGATTTGGTAGTGATGGCCAGACCCTGGTGACAACATCAAGTGATTTTAGGAGGAAGGTACTAATTCCTGTGTGCTGGCCAACCTGAGACTTCCAAAATTAATATAAAAACTCTCCCAGAAGCCAAGAATCAACTGTGTAAACACTAATGAAAATAAGAACTATGGTGATATTAATCATTCATATAAAATTATTTTAAAAGAAGTCTTCTAAAATTATTTTGAAAGAAGTGTTCTGCTTCATAAAACTGCTTTTGTTTTTCTTGAAATCTGACTGTCACACTGAAGTGATATTAAAAAATCTCCTCAAGACAAAATCTGGGGAACAGTACCTCCAAAACCAGGCCCAATACCTGCACCCAGAACTACTAATTTAAGTAATTATTTGAATGAATGTTGGTGATTTCAAAGGCAAGTGGATCTTGCTGACAAACAGCAGGCACAAAACAGATCACAGTGTCCTGGTTTTATCTCACAGTGTTCTCAGGAGTAATCTTGTCATTTTGAAATCAATCTGACAACAAAATTCAATAAAAACAGGGTTTTTTATGACATGACATCCAGCAGCTCTTACTGTAAGACACAGGAACACAGCAGACTCAAAGAAAAATCAGCTTTTGATTTTCAGTGCATACACTTCATTATCCACGTGGATAATTGATCCGGAATCCATTGAGGTGAAGGCAAAGCTGCCTGTGCTGAGCAGAGTTCAGTCCTTGCTGTCCTTAAGTGCCAGTTCACTGAAGGGCAACATAAAACTCCTGTTTTAGCCTTGCTTCCCTGCTCATCCTTCACAGCACCTGTGAGAAGCAGGATAATTCCCCAGCCCCACTGATCCCTCCCAGCCCAGCTCAAGGCACACTTTGTTCACCTCAGCCACAATGCAAAGTCAGTCTTTGGTCTCTGCACGCCGCTGTGCCAGCCAGCAGGGCCTGCAGGTGCTGGGTGTCCTGGTCACTCCTGCCAGTCCTCCATGGCCCACTCGGGCATGCTGGAGCAGTACTCAAAGTCAGCGCCCTTGTAGCGCAGGGCGTGCAGGAACATCACCAGCTCCTTGGGAGAGGGGTCCCGCCTGCTCGTCCTGCACTCCACACACAAAGGGTCCTTCTCTTCCCAGCCCTTCTCCCCCGCCTGCCCATCCTGATTCCCACACAAACTGAGCTCTTTGTCTTTATCAAGCGTTTCCAGGTTGCTATCAGAGTTCAGTGGACAAGCTGCTACGTCATTCCTCTCCGGATCCTTCTCGTCCTCAGCAGGGCAGGAACTCCCATTCACAGGATCAGACTTTGTGCAGTCACCTGAATTCCCACAGTCTTTACTTTCCCCAGCAGAGTTCAAGTCCTCCTCCCCGATACCCAAGACCTCCAGGCTCTGTTTGGAGCGATGCTCCTCCACCAGCGCCTTCAGCAGCTCCTCGTCCGTCTTGCCGATCCTGCCGCCCTTGCCCCTGTCCGGTCCCCAGGCCTCCATGTTGTAGATGGGGTCGTTGAGGATGGGGTGTCCCAGGAACTGCAGGTGCACGCGGATCTGGTGCGTGCGGCCCGTGCGGGGCAGGCACCTCACCACGCTGCTGCTGCCGTTGTAGCTGAGCCGCTGGAAGAGCGTCTGGCACGGCTTCCCCTTGGCGTCCACGCGGCACACGCCCACCTTGTAGGAGACCACCAGGATGGGCTCCTCACAGAGCACCTCGTGCTCCGGGAACTCCCCCACCACGCGGCACACGTACTCCTTCTCCAGCTGCCAGAGACACGAGAGGGAGGCTCAGGAAACACAGGGGGAAACAAACTCAAGCTCCAGCCTTGCTGCTCCTCCTCCCTCTCTCCTCAATAAAATACATCCAAAGGTGGCATTTTATTACAACGGGAAAGGGACAAATATGCAATCAGCTACTTAAAGCCAAATTTCCCCTCACATTTTCCTCAGCTTGTTGGGAAACCAAGAACAAGAAAGCCTGGCCTATTTGCTTTCTTTTAAATTCAGGAGCCATCTCTCCACAGACTTTGGCTTACAGACCTGAAGCCTATCCTGGAAAAAGTTCTGTTTGGATCAAGAGACTCTGAAAAAATGGGAATTTTAAAAGTACAAAAATGGTGGATAATTGACATATGTCCACTCACAAATAAATTTCATCTCTAACTGGTCTGCATGACCCCAGTAAGTTTGCATAATCCCTTAAGAAAGATGATCCACTTCAACTCAATATTACTGAAATAATTTAAATTTTTAGGAGATAACTTCCAACCTAAAATAAGCAAAATCAATTAAACTATTACGAAACCCTTTACAATTAAATATTACCAAATCAAAACAAATTTGTAGGAGATCCCTTTTAGTTCAATATTACTAAATGAAATTAAATTAACCACATTGAACTAAATTTTTAGGAGATATCTTTCAATCCAATATCAAAAGCAGTTAAAATTTTAGGGTTTTCATTCTAATATTATCAAGCTAGGATTATCAAATTCAGTTACATTTTTTAGGAGCTCCCTTCCAATCCAGTAGTATCAAACTCAATTTTTACTACATTTTAGCCTATTAGGAATGAGAAGCACCAACAGATGAGAACACCAACACAACCATGAGTTGTCTGGGGAACTTGAGCTCACCTAGAGCCCAAACCTGGCTGACTGCAGAGCACAGCAGCAGCTCGCAGCCCTCACCTGCCTCTGCCGGACCTGCTCGTCGATGCGCTTGGACACGGCGGCGGTCTTGGCGAACATGAGCACGCCCGAGGTCATGCGGTCCAGGCGGTGCAGGGTGTGCAGCTCCCGCAGGCCGTGCTCCTTGCCCAGGATGAAGATGACGGTGTTGTGCCGGAACCGGCCGCAGGGGTGCACGGGCAGCGACGAGGGCTTGTCCACCACCACCACGTCCTCGTCCTCCGCCAGGATGCGGATGGGCTGGGCGGTGACCGGCGGCTCGTGCCGGTGCACCGTGTTCCTGAGGAAGTCGTTGTTCTGGAAGGGGTACGGACAGTCAGCCTGAATCCGGCTCCTGTGACCACTCACCCGGCCACACACAACAGGGACTTGACATCGTGGAAGAAGAATTAAAGCCTCTTTCTCCCAAGATCCCGGATTTAGGATAACAGGTGTGTGTGTGTCACAATGTAAACCCGATCACCTGCCCATAGCGCATTCCCATTCCTAAGGACCAAGGAAGCCGTGTGGCACGTGTAGGGCTGTAAGACCTACATATTCCCGAATCCAGTAGGGCAGGGATTCCCCGGGAGCCCCGATTTCGCCCCTAAACCCCTCCACAGGGTTCACAGAATCATAAAACACGTCGAATTGAAAGGAACCCATCAGGATTATCGAGTCTAACTCCTGGTATTATCTGACCGCACCGCTCACGGGGCGATGCTCGCTGCTTGGGGCAGGCCGGGCTCTGCCCCCAGCCCACCATCCCCCCCGGGCCCGCCCACCTTGAGCACGATGTCCAGGTCGCGCACGGGCTCCTCGTTGAGGCGCAGGCGGCCGGCGCGGGCGGCGGCGCGGTAATAGGAGAGGGGCTGCGCTCGGAACTCGGTGCCGAAGACGTGCAGGAGGCTGCGGCCCACCCAGCGCCCCTTGCAGTAGGTGCGGAAGTCAAAGTAGTAGGGGCGCACCTTGCGCAGGCCGCCCTCGAAGTAGTACGAGGTCTCGGCGAAGTGCTCGGCGCCGAAGCTCACGCCGGGGTTCAGCTTCCGCGGCGGCGGCACGTACCGCTCGCCGCCCGCCAGCCGCCGCTTCTTGGGGGCCGGCGCCGCCTCCTCCTTGCCGGCGGGGTCCGGCTCCTCCTCCCGGGCTCGGCCGGTGCCGGGTCCCGGCTCGGCCATGTCCCCGCGGGGTGGCGGCAGCGGATGGACCCCGATCCCCGCCGCGCGCACCCACGCCGGCCACACCGCGCCCCGCACGCCGTGACGCATCGCGCTGCGCCGGGCGGCGCAGGCCAATCAGCGCGGGCCGGCACCGCCAGGCCACGCCCCCGTCCCGTTCCCGCCTCTCCCCCCATCCCACAGGGCGTCGTGAGGCGGAGGCGATGGAGGAGCGAGAGCCCTTTTATTTATTAATTGATTTATTTATATTTTTACCTCCCAGCAGTTTCCCCCCTCAGAACTGCTCCACAAATGACCCTCGAGCCTCACCGCAGCCCGCCTGCCCCTCGTGAGCCTCCTCAGTCACCGCCTGCGGGAGGGACGCATCAGGGAAAAGCCGAAACATGAGCATTTTTTATAACCCCAATCAGAAAAGCCAAGAAATGCGCATTTTTCGTAACCCCAAAGAGGGTTAAGTCCAGAAATGAATATTTTTCAAAACTCCAAACAGAAAAAACCCGAGCATTTTTCATACGCTCAAAATCCAGTGTTGCCGTCCATCATTAAATTAGCAGGTGCAGGCAGGAAGATAACACGCTCCCATATTTTAAAAACTGACAAGTCAGGGTACATTGCTGCTCCGAGACACTAATTGTGACTTATTTTCACCAAGCATTAGGCAGAGTAGTCGATATTAAAGTGGTTTTAGTGAAGCTTTAGGTACTCCTGTCTGCTGTCAGAATTCTCTGTGATCTGATGTTATCTAGAGTTTATCAGAGAGGAAAGCTGGAGTTGTCTGGATCCGCTCCCTGGAAGCTGCCATGGGCCTCCAAGAGCCTCCCCTGGTCCTGTCCCTGTTCTCCATCCCTCCAGAATGAGCTCCTCTGAAGCAGAACTTCCCTTTATCCATTGATGAAATTTCCATTAAAAAGCAAAACCATACTGACCATCTACAGGCCTAAGTCCCTCTCATGAGCTTTTTGAGGTGCCTTTAGAGATATCCATCCATGTGTCAGAGGTCATCCCTGAGGCAAAGGAAAACCAACAGTTACTACTCCCTCAGTTCTGTGCCAGCATCGCACGGCATTTAAACACACACACAGGCTCCAGAAAGAGAGGAAATAAAACTCTGCAAGCTCTATCAGACAGAAAATACCCCCTGCTTTGCCAAGCTGTTCTCTCCTTTTTTCCACAAACAACATCCGCCAGGGATCCAGGAGTCGGTCAGCAAAGCCAAGGAGAGCAAGCTCAGAGAGAGAGGAAGGAGTGTTCCTCAGGGAAGAGCAGGTTTTACCGAGGCCACTGCTTCTCCTTGTCTGTGAGAGGGACGTAGATGACGCCCATGAGCTGGGTCTCCACGATGTGCCCCTCGCTGGTCTTGTCGTACTGCATCAGCACCTGGTTCGCCCCCTCGGGCCCCACGGGCACGATCAGCCGCCCGCCCGGCTTCAGCTCCTTCAGCAGCTGCAGCACCGACACATCCCGGTCAGCAGGGACAAAAAACCCCACACGTTTTCTCTAGGGACACCCGGCACGGCCTCTCTTACCTCCTTGGGGACGGTGGCCGCGGCCGCTCCCACGTGGATGGCGTCATAAGGAGCCTCCTCGGGGTATCCCTGCCTGCCATCTCCAACTACAGAGGGAAAACACACAGGGAACACTTGGGTTGTGTCATAACAAAACATCAACACAAACTGGAAGGGCTGTGAGGGGCAGACCAAGGGGAAAACCCTGGGGCTGCAGGGAGCTCACCCACGAGCTTCACGCGGCCGGAGCTGAGCAGTGTGGGATCATCCTCTTGGACATTCCGGATGGATTCGTGCACCAGCTCCTTGATGTGCTCCACGCCCACAGCTTTTCCCGTCGGGCCAGTCTGCAAAAAACATCAAATACCTGATGCCTCCTGTATGGAAAAGAGCCAGGGCAGGTTTCAGTGGGAACTGGGGAATCTTCAGGAAGAAACTCCAGAGCAGAGGTTCTGAAGAGGAGGTGCAAGCCCTGTGCCCCTTCCTTGGTTTTAGGGCTGAGTAGTGCCAGTTACAGCAGCTAATTAAGGGATGTGCTTTCCAGGCTGGGAACAGAGTGCCGTGAGCTCACCATCCTGGCGAAGCAGGCCGTGAGGTATCCGCTCCCAGATCCCACATCCAGCGCCTTGGCACCTTCCACCAGCTGATCCTTGAGCAGCTCCAGTGCGTGGGCGTGCTGCAGGGACACCCAGGACAAGGAAGAGGGAAACATCCTGGGGTTAGACTCCTCTTCCAACACCTTTTCTTGTTTTCTGATTTAATCACAGCACACCTGGCCTTGTGCCTGACACTTCCAGAGCAAAACTCAAGTGTCAGACCTGGAAGATCTTTTGCAGGACATAATTTAGGCAGAGGCTCAGGAATTAGATGTGAAACAGCAGGAGAAAAGGTCTCATGCAAAAAAAGGGACAGCATGGAATTCTCATCTAAGCACACTTTTAAAGCAACTGAAAGACTATAGGGGAACTCCTCTAAAGAAGAAAAATCGCCAAAGAAACAAGCAGGATAATCATATCCATGGGATGTTTCAGTTTTCTACTTGAAGAAAAATTAAATATAAAAAGAGAAATAAACAATTCCCTCCATTGCTGTTGAAAGTGAGGAGTTTTCACCTTACCATGTGCGGGGCGCTGATCGTAGCCTTGTAGCCTAAAAGGAAACGGGTGACACAAGTCATTTGACAGGGAATAAAATTCCCAATGGGAACAGTTTGTAATTCTCCCACACCTTCCCCCCAAAAACGGGAAAACCCTTGTCTCCTTTCACAGAATCACAGGATGATTTGGGTTGGAAGGGACCTTAAAGCTCATCCAGTCCCAGTCCCCGCCATGGGTGGGGACACCTTCCCTTAGACCAAGGCACTCCAAGGCCCATCCAACCTGGCCTTGGACACTTCCAGGGACAGGGATTCCACAACATGACCATGGAGCACCTGCCCAGGCGCCCTGTGCCCTGCTGACAGCAGATGCTTTGCCAGAAGTGACTCACCAATGGATTGAGGAGAATCCATGTATGGGAAATATTTGATGTAGTGACCTCTGTCTGTAGCCAACAGCACATCGAAGACTCGCTGAGACTTAACGATCCCTTTTTCTGGGAAAGAAGGAAAAGAGAGATGGGCAGGATTGAAATTTTGGGCATTCCAGCAAGAAGTGATTTGAAAGGGGAAGTTCACACTTCAGGGAGTTCATGGATCTGGGGGTATTAATGAGGGATCTGAGAGAGACAGCAAACCAAACACTGATGGAAGGACATCCTTTCCCAATCCCGCTGGGGCCCAGCCACCAGCCCATCTCCAGAGGAGGCCACCTGCAGCCACAAGGCCTCTGGCACTGCCAGGTGTAACGGGAGCGAACCGGAGTCACGTTTCACCACGGGAAACGGAGACTCCGGCTCAGGTTACAGCAGTGAACTCAAGGACCACGGCCGCAGAGATATCCGACATCCCTTCACACCTTTCTGCGGGAATTCTGGAGAAGTTTCCAGCTATTTTTATGCGTGTTCCAGCCCGCTGTCCTGGCACCGGGCACCATTCCTGCCCTCGGGCACAGCCTGGATGTGCGGGACGCTCGGCGGCACCGCCGGGCTCGAACACTGAGCTGCAGCACACACTTCCAGAGGCAGGGATGGAAGGTGTGGAGAGGCGCTCCTGCCCCTCCTGGCACAGCACCTTGTTTCCAGCTATAAATAGAACGAATTCAGGCCGGGGCAAATGCCGAAATTCAGGAACACGAACCCCAACCCTTCCGAGTGAGCAGCGCCACACGGCGTGACACTAAATATCCACACACAGCCATTAAATATCCGTGCGCTGCCATTCCAAGGGATGCTGCCGGCACTCACTGTACAGGTTGTTCACCAGCTCCGCGTGCGTTTTCCCGCTGGATGTCCAGGCCATGGTCCTGGCGAAGAGCAGCCCCATGAGTGCCAGCACGGCGCCGCACGGCAGCTGGCTCATCCCACGGACACGGCAGCGGTCGGCGGAGAGAAGGGGTGGCTCAGAGCTCCGCTGGAGCTCTCGGTGTGGCGCTGGAGCACATCCCGGCCTCGCCGAACCGCGGCGGGGGCGGCAGCGCCTCAGGGATGTCACACCGCCCTCGCCTGCGCCGCCCGCCACAGCTTCCGCCCTCTGCCAACATGGCGGCGCGGCGGCGTCAGCGGCCCCCACTCTGCGGACCAATGGGCGCCCCCGCCCCGCCGGTAGCGCGCGGTGATTGGTCAGAGCCGAGGCGGGTGGCGGCGGTGATTGGCCGGGCCCGGGGCCCGCGAGGCGCGGGCGGAGCTGCTGCGGTGCCCGGAGCGCGGGCGGTGGGTGCGGGAGCGGGGTGGCCCCTCCGCCTCACGGGCAGCCGCGGGGACGTCGCTCCCTGCAGGGCGGCCGGGAGTCCTGGTGGGATGGGAATTCCCTGGAACGTCCGCTGGCGTGACTTGGGCAGAGGGAGGCGGGTGGCGGAGGCCTGGGCGGGCGGCTCGGCGCGGCGCTCACCGTTTATTCCCCCCGTGGCAGGATCCCAGGATGAGGATGATCGAGAGCGTGGACTCCGTGGTGACCCGGTCCAGCGAGGACCTCTGGGCTGAGATCTGCTCCTGTCTGCCGCATCCCGAGCACAAGGACGACGGCGATGCCTTCACGGACTCCTTCATGGATTCCTACGCCGAGGGCAGCGGATCGGGGGGCTCTTCCCAACCTGCCCTGAAGCCCTGGGCACCCCTGAAGGACTCAGAGGTGTATTTAGCATCCCTGGGTGAGTGTCTGCCTGGTGACAGCTCTGTTTTTGTGGTGCCGGTGCTGTGGTCCAAATTCCAGCTTAAACACACAGAATGTGACTCATTTTCTTCCAGTGCAGCAGTGGAAAGGTGAAGCTCAGTCAGACCTTTCTCATCTCTGGCACAGAAAGGAACTTTTTATAAAGCAAAAGCTGAAAAAAGTTGTTTTTTACCCTCCACAATAAGTAGGAGGCTGCACACAGCGACAGAACAGGTGGCAGAAGTGGCTTTTTAAGCTTTTATTTCTGCCAGAACTTTCATCGTGCCTTTGTTGCTGTTTCACAGCGCACCAAGTAGTGCAATGAGAGTGATTTATTTTCCAATTTGCATGGAAATTGTGGGAGCTCGGTGCCTGTGAGATCTGTGCTGTCCTGTGTGATTTCATGGAAGCTGAGCAGTAAGTGTGAAAGTTATTAAAACCCCAAACAGGCAGAGCTGGCTGATTGCACAAACCTTATTTCCTTCAGAAGCATCACCTGAAAAACACCATCTTGTGCATATATAGGAAGGAAAGCCAGGGAGGCTTGAAATACAGAGGGGAAATTGCTTTTAAAATAGAAATTAGTCTTGAAAAGTTAATTTAACTTACTTTTTGATATAGAAGTCCAGATCCTTCTCTTCTCTCCTTCCAGGAAAAACCCCATAACCAAGGTAATGAAATCCCCTGTTCCCCTCACAGAGAGAAGACTGATGAGGATCAAAGGCCTGTCCCAGGAGGTGACCTCCAAGGACATGCTGCGCACGCTGTCCCAGGCCAAGAAGGAATGCTGGGACAGGTTCCTGCAGGAGAAGTTTGAGGCAGAATGTTACGTTGAGGGCCACGATGCTGACGAGAGGTAACGAGCAAATCAGAGGGAAGGGATCACCACTTACCCCTCAAAAACTGGAAGAAGGTTTTGTCAGGACATGACACAGAAATGCCCACTGGGGTTGTGCCAGAGGGAACACAGAGCACGTAGGGTTTGAGCTTCCAGTGCTCCTTTCTGATCTTTGCACCCCTTAGAGTGCACGGAAGCAGCTGGGACCTACTCAGCGATTTCCCTCCTCACACGTGGAGTAGGGAAGGAATGGAGCAGAGGAGGGGATGTCCATGTGTCTCAGATGGGGATTTGGGGTTGGTGCCAGTCCTGGGATGAGATTTCCCTTCCCTGCCTCTCTTACAGTGCTCCTGCCCTCTCACAGATGATGTCAGAAGTAAGATGGGAGCCCTTTCCCTAAGCAATCTCCCATTCCCAATCACATGGAACACTCTCCAAATTCCTCATTTCTCAGCTGACATTTTTCATGATTGCTTTTGGATGACAAGAAGATTATTTGTCTCCTGTCAAGAAAATCTACTTAAGCCAGAACTATGAAAAGTAATCCCTGTTTATAAGGAGGTTTCAGATGGTTTCTTTGGTCCCCAAAGAAACTTCAATGTGATTTATATTTAAAACCAAGCTTTTTATGGGCTCTTTCTACTGTTTTTAAAGGGTGGGGGTGTTATCCATGAAAGAATTTCAGTCCCTAGAACTGGACTATGAAGTTGGAGGTCACTCCTGAATGGTGCTGGAGTTTTGAGTCTCACCCACTGATGCAATTAAACAAGCCTTAACTTTTAAGTGCACTGAATTATGATATTACAGGGTTAGGATTATATTAGCTTTTTAACCTTCCAGTGCTATTAATGCTCACACATTCTGAGATATTCTTCCAGCTTTGGTTTTGTTCTCTTCCCTTTCCCCCCCATATTTCCTGCTCTTCATCACCAAGAGGCAGCTGGGGGTTTGGTATGTTTGAGCAAGAGGTTTTTTACTTCCAGCCCAGAAAGCTGGAAACTCCTGGAATCACAGATTGGTTTGGGCTGGAAGGGACCTTAAGGCCCATCCAGTGCCACCCCCCTGCCCTGGGCAGGGACACCTTCCACTATCCCAGGCTGCTCCAAACCCCATCCTGCCTGGCTTTGAACATTTCCAGGGATGGGGCGGCCACAGCTTCTCTGGGCACCCTGTGCCAGGGCCTCAGCACCCTCACAGGGAAGGAATTCTTCCCAATATCCCATCTAACCCTGCCCTCTGTCTGATGGAGTTGGAGTCTTTGGCTACAGAGGCAGAGGAGAGCTTCAGGTGTGTAAAACCTGTTCTAACCACCCTTTGGAGAGTGACAGATTCTGCTTGTCCCTGTGGCACCAGGATCCCTCCATGCCAGACCTCACCTGTGGGGACGGGAATTCCTGCAGAGGGGCAGGAATTGCCTGTGCAGGCTTTTCCTGTCGCTCCTCCTGTGCGGCTCTGTCCCTGCCTGGTCTCACGGTGTCCCTCTGCTGTCCCCAGCACGCTGGAGCACCTGAAGCGCTGGCTGCAGCCGGACAAGGTGGCCATCAGCTCCGAGGAGGTGCAGTGCCTCATCCCGCCCGAGCCGCAGCCCGAGAGGCCCGAGGCAGAGGAGGAGCCTCCGGCTGCCGAGCAGTGAGAGCTCCCAGCCCTGCCCCTTGTCCCAGCCTCCAGGAGGATGTGCCCAGCCATAGGAATGGCAGGAAGGGGGGCACAGAGCAAATGGTCAGCCATTGAAGAAGTAATTTTTAAAAGAAAGAACCCCCAAGGCACCAAATCCCAGCTCTGGAGCTCCGCAGGCAGTGGCTGGCACTGCTAGGGACAAGAGGGAACTCCTGTACCAAAGCCTCATGTGGATCTTCTCCAGCCTGCAGCCACCTCATCATTCCAGCCTGGATTGTTTGGAATCCATCAGGAGACACGTTAAACAACAACAATAACAACAAAAGCAGTTGTGGAGAAGCATCGCAGAACATCACGGTCTAGAACAGAGCTGAGAAACCACTGAGTCACTTTGGTCCTGTCTTTTACCTTTTCATTACTCAGCTGGGCATTTTTTCCTCTCCTGCCAAATCCATTTTGGTTGTTCTCCAGATCTTCACTGTTTCAGTCTGACTTGGCCCCAGGCTGTGCCAGGAAGAAGATGGATATTTCCCACCTCTGTGAATTTGGGACCCTGAAGGAAGATCTCACTGCAGTCAATAAATTGATGGTGTCATTGACATTGTAGCTATTTCACATTCCTCTCTGTAATGTACCCCCTAATATCCCACTTTATTGCCCAAAATCTCTATTACAGACTGTAGGGGGAGTATTTTTCCTCTTGTTGGTCGTTTTGTACCTGTTCAGCCTCCAGAAAAAGATCAGATGAGATTCTGTATTGGGAAACCAAGAGGGGTAGCCAGGGAGGCTACAAACAACTTGTTTTCATCACAGAATCGCATAGAATTCTCTGACTTGAAATATATTTAGTATTTAATTGTTTTTTTCACCCTGCTTAACTCTTCAGAGGGTTATTTCCTTTTACTAATCCAAGAATCTGTGATATTGTGCTGATTTTTTGCTGATCTTGTGTTCTGCCTCGCACCAACACTGGGGGTCGGTAGAGGGAAGCAGCACAGTCTGTCAGAGCTTCTTAGGGGAAATTGTCGTTCTAGGAGTTAATCCTCACCGGATTCATGCCGTGTTCATTTGTGTACCTGTTTGAAAATACTTTTTTAGGAGTAAATTTTTGCTGGAGCCTCGCAGTTTCCTGTCTCTGTATGCAAATAGAGGCGCTGCTCTCTCGGTCACCGTGTCACAGCTCAGAGGTTGTTCCCACCATCAGCTTTCCTGGTGCAGCTCCCTCCCCAGCTCAGAATTCTCCATTAAAACAATCCCGTGTTTTTTGAACCTTGAGGAATGGGGTGAATCATCTGAGTGCCAGTGATGCACAAGCCTCGTGTCTTGCTGGTTTGCTCATTAAATGTCCCTTTTAATTTATCCTTCAGCTGTCCTCTATTATGTTAAGTCTGTGTCCTTGTGCAGATCTCTCTCACCTGATGTGACAAAGCTGTGACAGAGATGCAGAACTCTGAGCTGTTCCCAGAAATGGTTTGTGCAGAGACAGAAAGCAGCAATTTCTCTGTCCCCAGCCTATTTCCCAGTCAATAAAATTCTTCTTATGGTTAGCAAGCACTGTGAGGATGCTTTATATTATCTTATCTGTTCCTAAACATATTTGAGGAAGAAGTATACCCAAAAGAACTGTGCTGAAATTATTCCACATCCACATCACCAGGCATTTCCTTTGGAGAAGGGACCTCAGGGAACAGCTCTTATCATTTCACTTGTAAAAATAATAACCATTCCAAGATTCTCTGACCTGCTCTATGGAAACATGTGGGGCAAAAGAAAATCCAACTGATAATTGCAAAGGTTGAGTAATAATTTTCTTAAACGAATTCTTTATGTAGAGTTAACTTTTTTCCCCTCCCATATACAATAAATATAGTTACATCAATATAATTATATATAATTAAATTATAACTGAGAGTATAGACTTGGAGTGAGTCTGTACTTAAATCACCATAAAAAAAACCCTTTAAAACTTCTTTACAAAATCACTGAATCTGTGAATAGGAGTGAGATGTGTCCAAGCAGTGTTGTTGCACTTGGTGATGGCACACATGATTCGAGCAGCAAGAGCTTTACCTCCCAATATTTGGGTTTATTTTGGGAAAAACAGACTGCTGAGCTCCTCTGCACCAAACCAACTCTTGCTGTTAAAGCAGCAGCCTCACTAGGGGTGGAATTTGCTTCTACAGCAACACCAATCTTCCTGTGTGTGGAAATAACTCCCGCAGAGGGAGAATTGTTGAGGCTGGAAAAACTCTCTGGGATCATGGAATCCAAGGCCAGCACAGCTGAGCCCACCCGTGTCCCCAAGTGCCACATGGCTCTAAAATCCCCCCAGGGCTGGGCACTCTACCCTTGCCCAGGGCAGCCTGTTTGTGACAATTTAACCCAGAGGGGACATCAGTGACATCCAGGGACACTGCAAGGGCCCATCCTCAGAGGCACAGGCAGATCTGCAGCTGTGGTGCCTGGTGGCATCGGGTCCAGACCATGAAGCACAGGGAATGACTTTCAGGCAGGATAAATGAGTAAATCACAAAGGGAACAGCAGCCCCTTGCCCCTTTGTACCTTTTAAAGTCATTATTTTACCTTTTTCTCTGCATGAAGCAGCACTTCTGCACCCCTGGAAGCCAGTGGAGAGCCCATGTGGTAACACAGCCCCAGCCTGGCAGGGGTTTGCTTTCAAAATGGGGCAGAATAAAGTATCTAACACAATTCACCTGCTGCCTTGTCAGAGCAAGGGGAGGGCAGGGCTGACAGAGCACTCTGGGCAGCAAGGAAAGGTTTCCATCATCCAAACAGGGGAAAAAAATGGTTCTCCACAAGCTTGGGCCAAAGGAATCAGTCTCACAGAAGCACGAGCTGGCAGCACCCCGTGGTGCTGCTGAGAATCACAGAATTCCAGGGTGGTTTGAGGTTCAAAGGGATCTCAAAGCTCATCCAGTTCCGCCCTGTGCTGTGGGCAGGGACAACTTCCACTATGCCAGGTTGCTCCAAGCCCTGTCCAACCCGGCCTTGGACACTTCCAGGGATCCAGGGGCAGCCACAGCTTCTCTGGGCACCCTGTGCCAGGGCCTCAGCACCCTCACAGGGAAGGATTTTTCCCACTATCCACCCCAAACTTTCCCTCCTAAAGCTTATGGCCATTAAATATTCCATCCTCCTTTGGAACTGACAAAGTCTCAGGGATCTCCGGTTATTTCTAAAAACCGCCCCGGTGACATGGAAAAGAATAAAAATCACAGCAAACTGACTCCTGTCCATCATCTCTACGGGATGGGAGGGACACCAGGATGCCACAGGAGGGGTCTCCAGCTCCACCATCAGGGTGGGCTGCAGCTTTCAAGCCCATCCTTGTATCCCTGAGCCAGGACCTGGGGCGGGGCAATCCGAGCTCTGGGAACAACAGTGATTTATTCTGCAGGGTCTGGAAGCAGCAAAGCTGATGTCAAAGAAGGTTTTTCCAGGATGAGCCCGTGCAGAGGGAAGAGCTCCCAGTGCTGCAGCCGGGTCACCCCGGCCATGGCGCATCCGGGCGGGGATGGAGCCTGTGCCTGCCTTGGGCTGGACTCAGCATCCTGCAGTCGGCTCCAAAGCCCGGCTCTCCTCTCAAACCAGCCTCTGGCTCTCCTAATCTGATTGTTCTGCTCTTTAAAATTAACAGCAGCTCTCGCCAGGCACTGATATGGAGACAAAGATGATTTTCTTCCTGCTGATTATTCGGCAGGGGTGAGCAGTCCCCTCTTGATCGGCTCAGCCAGCTTTAATAACCAGCCCAGCTCCATCAGATTGGGATGAAATAATCACCCTCTTGCACCAAAACTCTCAATTTTCTGTGACTGCTCTGCAAATTCCCATTCCTCTTATCCCCCCAAAATTCCAGTGGGTGATCATTATTTATCATTTTCCCTTATTAAAGTAAGGGTGCCAGGGTCAGCCTTTCTCATTTGGGGCAATTCACAACGGCTGGACCGCCCTCACCCCATCCTACACTTGCCCCCCCAGCTGGGCCAGCAGCACCCCGGGGCTGGGTGCCCATCACCCCACTGTGCCCTCATCCCACTGTGCCCTCACCCCACTTTTCCCCCTCATCCCTCGCCCCCGGGCCGGGACCCCCCGACGGGGCGGGCGCTGTCGACTCCGGAGCTCCGCGGGATCTCCGTGCCCGCCCGCCCCGTCCTCCCCGCGCCTTCCCCTCCTTCCCTGCCGGGAGAACGTGCCCGGCCCCGGCCCCGAGGGCGAGGGAGGGGCTCCCCGCAGCCCCCCGGTGCTCCCCGCCGGGCCGGGGGGCGGGATGCGGCTCCACCTGCGGGGGGATGTGCGCGTCCCCCCGGGTACCTGGAACACCGAGCGCCGGGAGTGGGAACGTCCTGTTCCCCCGGGACTGAAAGGCTCAGGAAGCGGGGAAAAAAAAAAAAAAAAAAAAAAAAAAAAAAGACAAAGCAAGACAACAAAAGCCCCACACCACAAAAGCCCGGCTGAGATCGGCTGTGCCGGAGTCTCCCGGTGAACACCCTGCGAAGGGAACGCTCCTCCTCATCCTCACGGGAGCATCGGCGGGCAGCGGGCGGCTCCCGGCCCCGAGCACCCTGGAGCCCTCGGCAGGTAAGAGCTCCGGACCGGGACAGGGGTCCCGCAGCCACACCCTGGACCCCCCAGACCCCAGCCGGAGCCGCGGGGTTCAGCATTTATCGGGGAGGGAGCAGGAGCCTGGCGATGCACGCACAGAAGGGCTGGTTTGACTCTCGTGGGTACGCGAAGCAGAATTAAAGAATTTAATTGAGCTTCAGAATTTTCATTCTGTAAGTTAATGAGCATTTTGGCTCCTCAGCTGCAAGTTTCCTGATGGATTTTGTGCTCCTGCCCCAGGCAGGGCATGGGGACCTGGAGCTGTGGTATCACAGCGTGCGCCCTGTGAGTGCAGCTGGGATGTAGAAAACCTCAATATCCCTCGGTTAATTACAAGGGTTTCTTAATTAATGCTGATTTGACTCTCCACTGGGGGGAAAAGGCTGTCCAGATCCTGGTAAGGGGGATCAAACAATAATTTTTGAGAGTGTGGGACTTGAAAGGAGGGTCCTGGAGGGGAACTCTTAATTTCCATACACTTTCTGCTGGAATACATTTCACCTCACTCCCCCTGAGTGGGTTTGTGGAGGTGCCCGGGGAGCCAGGCACTCCCTCCTTCCCTCTCTCACATTACAGCAGGAACACGGAAGGACAGGAGAAGCCAAAGCTCCATGAGTGATGAAGATATAACCAAGGGGATAAAAGAACTCAGTGGGATGGGTTGGGATGGGGTGGGCTGGCTGGGAGAGACACAGGAGTGCAGGGGATGGAAAGGATGCTCCTTTCCCTGCCCAGCCGGGTGCCATGGGGCTGGTGGGTCAGGGTGGAATTAACTGGGAAAAATAAAAAGCAAGAAATGCAGGAGTGTCCTTTTTTTTCTGCCTTAAGTCAGCTCAGTTCCCAGGTGGAAACTCTCCATGAGGTTTCTCTAGCTGATTTTTAGGTCCTGCTGCCCCTAGCTGGCAGCTCCCCACAGATCTGTGCTGGCTGCTTCACTATTTCACAGCCAGCTTCCCAAGTCTCCTCCATACCGGAGCTCCTCTGTGTCTGTCACAGGGCATCTTCACTCTTAGGCAAGTCATTTAAACCAGCCAGTAGTGCCTCAGCACAGTGCTGTGCAAGAGGTCCAGACTTGGGACAGGTGCTTCTGCCCTGAAGTTCAGCCAAAATGTATTTGTGTCCCCTCCAGAGCTCACAGGCTCATCTGTGTTTGACTTTGAGTTGTGGAGAAGCTGCATCAGCCACAGGGGCTCCCATGGCTCAGCTGCCCAATGACTCCTGGCACAACGACTCAACCCTGATCTTCACGGGCCTGGACCTGCTCCTGGAGCTGAAGCCGCTCTTCATCCCGCTCTACGCCACGCTGGTGGTGGTGGCGTGCATTGGGAACCTCTTCCTCATCCTCCTCATCGCCCTCACCAAGAAGCTGCACTGCACCACCAACTTCCTGATCGGGAACCTGGCCGTGGCCGACTTCATCATGTGCCTGGCCTGCGTCCCCCTCACCGTGTCCTACGCCTTCGAGGAGCGGGGCTGGCTCTTCGGCATGTTCATGTGCCACTTTGTCACCCTGCTGCAGGCCGCCACCGTCTTCGTGTCGGTGCTGTCCCTCACGGCCATCGCCATCGACCGCTACGTGGTGGTGGCGTACCCCATCCGCAGGCGGATCGGCCGCAGGGCCTGCGCCGGCCTCGTGGCCTGCATTTGGCTGCTCTCCATTGCGGCCTCTGTGCCCACCTCGCTGCACACCCACTACCTGGACCTCAACGCCATCGGCCACGACATGATCATCTGCGAGGAGTTCTGGAAGCACGAGGAGAGGCAGCGGCTGCTGTACTCGTGCCTGATGCTGCTGCTCTCCTACATGCTCCCGCTGCTGGCCGTGTCCGTCTCCTTCTGTGCCATCACCTACCACCTGCGCAGGAGGAACGTGCCGGGCGCCGCCTTTCACTGCCGGGACAAGTGGACCAGGACCAAGCACAAGACCTTCCGCGTGCTCACCATCTCCGTGGTCTGCTTTGCCGTCTGCTGGCTGCCCCTGCAGGTGGTCAACTTCATCCGGGACATCGACGAGGAGTTCACCATCCTGGACAAGAGGTACGTCAACGTCATCCAGGTCTCGTGCCACCTGATCGCCATGAGCTCTGCCTGCTACAACCCCTTCATCTACGCCTCCCTCCACGACAAGTTCTGGTCCCACCTCAGCAGCTACTTCTACCGCAAGAAGAAGAGCTCCAGGAGCACGTCCTGCAAGGCTTCCCGCTTCAACACCTGCTCCACCCTGGCAGATGCTCCCACCGGGGCCTCGGACAAGATAGCTTTGCAGTCCAGGTTACCTTAGCCAGAGGACCTTGAGAGATTGGGTTGGCACAGCCCCTCATCCCAAACCACAGCTAGGCCATATCCCTGTATCCCGAATCCTGGCTGGGTGTAGTAGGTGTCCAGTGCAACATTTGGAGCACAGAGACTTCCCCCCATGGTTTATGCAGGAGGTGGGTCAGTGTCTGAGCAAGGCAAACACCCATTGTGTAAAAAACTCTTTGGAGAGAGCACATTTTCATTTTAGTAGGATATAGATTGTTCCTAAGCAACAGGCAGCGCTTTGTGCCATGGGAAGAGGTCGACTTGCACAGGGAGCCATGAAATTGCTGTGCATTTATCCTTTAAAATTGTGGCTTACTGGTGAGGGGACAATGTAGGACAATGTGCATTCTGCAGGTGCAGATGGGGACACGTGGCTGCTGACAGCAGATGGCTGTTTGGAACGAGTGTGACTTTCATAACCTGCTTGGCCTGCTGGAGGAGCTGCCCCTGTAACCAGACAGGGCATCCCAGTTTCTCCAGCCAAAGGTGCAGAGGCAGCAGGGCACATCCATGAAGTCATCACTGCTTTTCATGGCCAAGTAGGACTCAAAAGATCTCATGTGATGAGTTTGCTGGGAATGGTGTCCTAAATTCTGCTCCCAGGGAAGTTTAGCTTGGTGTTTGTCCATGTTCAGGGCCCTGCAGTGGAGGTGGGAATCCCAGTGCCAGGCTGTTCTACCCCAGAATGAAGGTGGGGCTTGTTTGTCAGTGCTCCTCGGTGTCTGAAGTGCCTCTCTGGCCTCTCAGGCTCCTCTGTGCAAGCAGCACATGCAGAAGGCAGCATCTCCTTACCCCCAATTCCCATCTAGGTTTTAACCTCTTGATTTCCCAGGAGAAACCCTTGGGAACAGCCCACAGGCACCAGCAGCTCAAGGCCATGGCAGCTCCCAGCCGCCCTGCTCTGTGGGGCCGAGCCGTGACCTCCCACTGCTCCTCATGCCCAAGGACAGGACTTCAAAGCCCCCAGCAACAGATCCTCAGCCCTGCACAGAACCTGCCCATGGCACTGGCCAGCATCCCTGGGGAGCACGCAGTGCAGACACAGCTGGCTGGACCCCAATGGGATCCCTTACACCCACCCACCCACCAGCTCACTCACCTTCCTGCTGAGGCCCTCATGGTGGCCCTAGAAGGGCTCTGATCTTCTGTGGGGTGACCAGCAGAGACAGGGAGCCATCCAACGTTGTGCCAGGAACCCTGTCGTGCTCCCTCAGAGCAGCTCCCTCCTCAGCTTCCTGCAGCTCCCCTGGGCCTGGGCTGCTCATCCCAGAGAAGCCAAGAAAGGCAGAAGGTCTCTGTTTGTCCTTCCTGTAATCAAGGCCTCAAGAGCTTGGGCTGTGTATGTCTGTGTTGGTGTGAATCCCACAAGACCCAGAAACCCCTGACTGCAGCTCAGCCCCCTCCCAGGAAGATGCCAGCTTGGATGTGCTCTGTCCCAGTCCTGGGCAGTGGCAGATCCTTGGGGGTAAAGCTGGGATTAGTGCTGGACCAGGTTGCTCCAAGCCCCAAACAGACTGGCCTTGGACACTTCCAGGGATGGAGGAGTCACAGCTTCCCTGGGCAACCTGTACCAGGGCCTCACCATCCTTGGAGCCAAGGATTTCTTCCCAGGATCCCATTTAACCCTGCCCTCTGGCTGACTGAAGCCATTTCCCCTTGTCCTGTCACTGCTGCTGTTGATTCCTTCTCTCTCCATTTCATCCGATTGCAATCTCTATCACTTCACTCTTAATTAAAAGCCCTAAGTTTCCCTAAATTACTCTTCTTAGCCTTTTTCTTCCTTTCAGCTCCACCACCCACTCATTCCCATCACTGTATTTATCTGCAGGACCATTTAAAATCCATACATCCATCCCGGAGAACTGATCCACAAAGAGAATGAGGTTTCCTCTTCCATGTTTGCAGACTAGTCTAGAATTTGCAGTTATTGAGCACTAGGAAAGAAAACCCCCACCCTCAGGTCCCCCTGTTTAGATGTTTTGCTGATTACCCAAATTACCTGCAGGAAAAAGGAAAACACTGTTTCGGGAGAGTGAGCTAAAAGCTGAGTGACTTCTGAGAATAAACACAGAAATCCTGGAGCTGTGGTCTGTGATTCACAGAAACTGGGTATATAAAGGAGAACATGATTGGTTTTCTTAATGAAAGTAAATTAATCAGATAAATGAGAGAGAAAAACATGTTTGAAGGCTGATTCTGCAGAGCTTTCTTCAGGAAGCTGCTCGAAGCTTTTCTCCCAGGAACCAGGGGGTATAAAGGGAATATTTTTGTTAAATCATCCTCAATTATTGAGAGCTTTGCACAATATTCTCCCTGAGGCTGCTTCTTCCTCACAAACTCTCTTGTTCATCGAAATATGGTTTATAACAGTTGGACTCTAGGATCTTAAAGGTCTTTTCCTATCTAAAAAATTCCATTCCGTGACCCTCTTCTCTACCAGGATTTGGTGCCTGTAGCTCTCCCATCTGCCAGGACACTGCCCAGGAAGGGAAATATTGTTCACCCTGTTCAGGTGTTTACAGCTTTAAGGGGCAGATAACATAATTTGGGCAGATAATGTAATTTATTCCAGTGATGTTCTCTCAAAAGCACTCAAGAGATGATTATTCAAAGAGCTTACCTACAAGCAAGATATTATTCCCATTATTTGGTCCCCATCCGGGTTTCTCCCATGGCTGCAGATGATGAGGCCCTTTGTCCTGCACTGCAGAATGAATTGAGATGAGGATCAGCTCTAAATGCACACAAAAGATCAACACTGTTTTCATGTGTACTCCTAGAAATTTCCTCCTCTGTCTCCAAATCAGGCATAGCAAACAAAATTAGCCTGGTAATTTTCCATTGACTTTTAGTCCCCCTCTTGCTGTGTTTGTTCTGTCTGGATGTCACCAGTGATGACAAAAATCCAGAAGAGAGAAGCTCTTCCACTGAGCCAGGATCATTGGGCAAATTTTATTTGTGGATCTGGAAAAAGCTTAGAAATTGCTGGTTCATTTACTATTATTATTATTGTTGTTATAACTGTTATTATTGTTATTATTGTTGTTATTGTTGTTATTATTATTGTTATCATTATTCCCTGGTTTATTGTGAATAACATTCTGACTCAAGCCACTGCTTCTCATTTTCTTGACATGGCTTGCAAAATATCTTTTGCATTTCTCTGATCAGATTCCATGGGCTGTACAAGCCGTGGCCAACTCTCTTCCCAGCTCTTGGCTCTGGTTAAAGAGGCAGGTTTGTGACACGTACATGAGTAAATCAGGCTTATTTTCACTTCTTTTGGCTAAAAGTACAGTTGATACAGCTCAGGCTCACAGCAATGACCGGGAATGGGTCCTGGTTTGGGATGGAAGGGACCTTAAATCCCTGCCAGTCCCACTCCTGGCCGTGGGCAGGGACACCTTCCATCAGCCCAGGTTGCTCCAAGCCCCATCCAACCTGGCCTTGGACACTGGGGGCTGGATCCTGCTGGGTCAGGCACACTGAGCACCTTCCCATGGACATCACCTCTCTGTGAACTGCTGGGTCTCCCAGCGCTGTTGAATTATTGAAAGCACCACAGGTGATTTATGCATGTACCCACTTCCGACTCATGCCGTATTCCCCCGGTGCCTCCTCCTCCTCCTCCTCCTCCCCTGTCGCTGCAAGCGCTCACACTTTAATTTCTGTGAGCGTAGCGAGCTCTCGCTGCAGCAAATTAACCAAGATTTCCTAAACCCCAGTTTACTCCTCATTCATCTGCTTTATCCGTCATCCCGCTCCCGCTGCAGATGCCAAGAATCTCCTTAGTCACACACCACGGTCACCGTGCCCCAGCTTGGGGACAAACCTGGCATTTACCAGACTTGCTTCTCCATTGCTCCCCAAGGTGATGATAAGGGACCTTGTGCCAGTCCCCAAAAACCGACAGACACATCCCTGGCTTGGTGGCACTGCTTGGGACTCTCCAGCATGTCAAAGATGGAGCGGGCCTTGGAGACACCCCAAAACCCTCCCACTCAGAGCTTCATTTTTACTGCAGGTTAATACCCAATCTTGGGAGCAGTGAGGGAGACACAGGCATTTCCTGCAGCAGGGATGGATGGAACCATCCCCCAGCCCCTGGCAGCAGAGAACTGGGGGGATGCTGCAGGCAGATCCCCCACACAGGGGTGCCTCCAGCCACGTCCAAGCTGTGATGAGCGGGATGGGGCCGGGGCCACTCGCTAATTCCACAGATGAGGTGAGCGCTGATTGCCACGCAGGGAAGCGCTGCCGAGCGGCTCTTGGTTCCCATAGGAACCATCAACCCCCCTGGGAAAAGCCAAATTACTGGATCGGCAGCTTCTCCGGCGGTGACAGCGGGGGGCTCCGCGTGGTGACACCCTCCCGCTCCAGGAATGGAGCCAGGGCAGCCTCAGCGGGGGAAAGATGGCAGTGGGGATGTCTGAGGCTCCACGGAAACCTTGGAGCCCTTTCCTGTGCCTCAAGGGGCTCCCAGAGAGCTGCAGAGGGATTTTGGACATGAGCCTGGAGTGACGAGTGAGAATGGCTTCCCACTGCCAGAGGGCAGCATGGGAGATTGGGAAGAAATTCTTCCCTGTGAGGGTGCTGAGGCCCTGGAACAGATCACCCAGAGAAGCTGTGGCTGCTCCATCCCTGGAAGTGTCCAAGGCCAGCTTGGACAGGGCTTGGAGCAACCTGGGATGGTGGAAAGTGTCCTTGCTCAAGGCAGGGGCTGGGCTGGGCTGGGCTGAGATGGGATGGAATGGGATGGGATGGGATATCCTGGCAGGGGAACAAAGGGTCCCTACAGATTTTACCAGGGCTCTGAAGGGAAAGCCTGCATTGCTGAAAATGTGCAGGATGTTGATAAAGCTCCAAAGTTCTGAACTAGCTTTTTATCCCAAAAATGTGGCAAAAAAAAAAAAAAAAAAAAAAAAAAAAAAAAAAAAAAGATATTGCAATAATCCCACTGGGTTGCAACGACAGCCTGGTGAATCAAATGGATGAATTTTCAAGATTTACCCTCAAACTCACCCCAAGGCACAGCCTGGTCCTTCTCAGTTCATCAGGAACCATCACCTCCTGGGCCACCCTGAGCCCAGAGCAACACCGGGAAACATCCAGGCAGGTTTAGTGATGCTCATCCCTCCTGCATTAACAAGAAATCTTAATTTCTCCCTTTGCCATGGGGTGTTTCCAGCTGACAGCTCCCTCCTTCCACGGAAGACGACACAGTTCCCGGGTCTCCATAATTATTTACATGTGGGCTGTGTTTATTGGCAATTAAATGGTTCGGTGGCTGCGAGACATCAGTCTCCTCTAAACATGTTGTCTGCCAGATTGTTTCCTGCCAGCAATTCCCTGTGGGACCGGGAATTCTGCCCAGCCCTCCGGGGCCGCCTGTGGATGGGGGGAGCAGCTGGCAGAGCCCCCCCGGAAAGACAATGCTCCAAGGTTTGGAATTGGGAGCCACGGGCAGGGCTGGGGGTGTGTTAAACACTGAGCAAACAGGCGGAGGAGGATCAGAGGGGTGGCAGGGATGGGGTGTGCAGGAGCATCCCAGGCTGGAGCCGGGAAGGGAGGGATGTGACAGGCCGGGATGGCACCGTGTCCCCACCAAGGCAGCTGCCCCAGCCCCCCGGGGGACATTTACCACTCACAGTCTTCAAAGACCCACTGCAACGCTGCAGGGCTCGCCCCCGCTATTGCAAGGCTCGGTGAAAGCGATGTTTTATACGGAATTGTCTGAAGCAGCGAGCGGAGGAGGGTGGATTCCTGCTCCAGGGAAGGCTCCGGCGGTGCCCTCGGATCCGGGTCTCTGCAGCGTCGCCCTGTCAGCGCCAGGAATTTGCTGCCGTCCTGCAGCCCTGGCTCCAGGGGGCTCTTTGTGAGCACTCAGCGGGACAGACCCCCCAGCCCTGCCCTGCTGCCAGGGCTCTGCCACAAACCAGATGGCTCCACGGCCACCCCAAGTGTCCCCAGATCCTCATCCCAGCTGCTGCTTCCTTCAAAGCCCCAGCCCCCAAAAGCCTCCCGCAGAACACTTTCATTCTGGAGGGGGCTTGGAGCAGCCTGGTGTAGTGGAAGGTGTCCCTGCCCATGGCAGGAGGTGGGACTGGAGGATTTTTAAGGTCTGTTCCCACCAAAATCTCCCCAAAGGATTTTGGATTCTTCTCAAAGGTCAGGCTCACTGGGCTCTCATCAGCTTAACATCCACTTGAACTTGCCAATGATTAGGAGGTGGGATTGAGGTGCGGGAAGAAAAAGTAGCATGGGGACCCAGATATTTATATGCATTTACTATGTTTCCACATTTTAAATCTCAGGCCTTTGCTGCTTTCCCCTACTTGGCCCTTTCCCAGGTTAGAAATGAGCCTGAACCTTCTGAATTCTGCTCTGCTGGTGGCAGGGATCTGAGCCTACACCCAGCCACGCTGTTTATCCTTTACTCCTCACCCTAGCACCTTAAAATTCATTCAAACAGTGGCAGCTTCAACACGAGTTTCCTCAGGCACCTGTGTGTTGCTGCTGGTTCCCACATCCCTGTTTTCTTCCTTACCTGATGCTCCCCAATAGCAATAAACAGAATTTTGCTGGTTGCTTTGAGCTTCTTCCCAAGCCCCCGGTGCTTTCAGGGGAGCAGAACGAAGTGCTTAGGCCCCAAAGTGCCCTGGTGTTCCCCATTCCAGCTCCCACCAGCGAATACCATTCACCACAGCCACTGAAAAGTGCAGTTCCCTCACTGATTCTGGGCCTCACCAAAGCGCTCTGCAGCTCATGGATAAACCCTGATGGAGATTTATTTTAGTCCCTCTCATAGCTCAGCAAGGATTCTGAGGCTCCCATTAGCACTTTGGAGAGGTATAAAGTGAATTCCTCAAGCCTCTTGGCTCGAAATCACCTTAAGATTTGCTGAAAGAAACAGAAAATGCAGTTTATAACTGTGGGTCTGCAAAGAAAAGGCTTTTGGAGAGTTTAAAATCCAAAGGTGTTTTTTCCTCAGAAGAAAAGGAAGCTACCTTGTCTGTTTGTATGGGCAAGTGTAAAACAGACCAGGAAGATTCCTGGACACGAAGAAGAGGTTGGATATAGCTGAGACAGGAGACTCCTGCCTATTACCTGAGATGGGACTCCAGCTTCGGTTCCTTTGGGATCCTGAATGTGGGGCAGCTCTGCTGATTTGGTGGCACCAGCGCTGTGGGAAGAGCAGGTGAAGTTCTACCAGCCCTTCCCATCCAGTCATGACACTTCTGATTTCTCCTCTTTTAACCCAAAGCACAAACTGCCAAGGACAAGGAACACCACGTGGAGGCACATGGGCCTGGCAGAAGGTTCCTGACCGACAAGGTGTTCCCTCCTCCCTCCCGCTGGCGCCGGGCCTGGACATATTTTGCTCACGATGCAACTTCCATTATTTCCATGGCAACCATCCTTTGTCGGGGCTGAAGACTGGAGATTTTTTAACAACTCCCCGTTCGCCAATTCAAGCCCCAGAAGGAAGTGGGAAAGTTCTCATTCACATGCAAAATAGCTGCGATAAAAGCCGAGGGGTGCAGGGCGGGGGCAGCGCTTGGGCACGGCGCTTTTCATCCCAGCCTTCCTCATTTCCTTGCCTTACAAACAGCCTCATCCAGGGATGTGCCTGACATCCTCTCACATCCACCCATGGAAGGGGGCTGGAACCTCACGATCTTTAATGTCTCTTCCAACCCAAACCATTCCGCGATTCTATGAATACCAAAATATCTCGACACACAATAGACCCATTGGAGACGCTTTCTTTCGGCTCTTTGAAATCCCTGCCTGCGAGGGAAGGAACATCCCAAGGATGCTGGTGCTCCAAGCAAGGTGCACAGCCCGTGGTGACCCTCGTCCATGAGGAGGGAGGCTGGGAGCCAAGAGGAGCAGAAGCCAGGCTGGTGTGATGCCGTCTGCAGGCGTCAGGGCAGCCGTCCCTGGCACCGCCGCCATTCCCAAAGCTTTATTCCCGCTAGAGCCGGGGTCATGGCTACCAGCCAGCTTGGTGACTGGCAGCCTTAATGTGTTTATTTCAGCCCCAGTGCCTGGCCAGGAAGTCGGTTATTCCTGCAAAACCACACAAGATCCACAGGAAAAAGGAGAAACCTGACATACACCCTGAGCTGAGCACGGGGACCAGAGGGAACCAGGTGTTCCAAACCCTTTCCCAGAGTCACGCTGCCAAAAGCCAACAGCTTGGGGTTTGGAAAGGGTGAAACGAGGCTTTGCAGGTGTAATGCTGGAATTAGTAAAGAAGATGACACGTGAAATGAGATTTTTGGAACAGCAAAGGTTCCTAACCTGCCTCGCTCCCTGGTGTGCAGGGGAACACCAAACCAGCTCCAAATTCCAAAAACTGAGCAGGAGAAGGAGTGACTAATGACAAAATACAGTAACACTGTGGTACTTCAGAGGGAATCAGAAGGTTTCTGTGTCATGAGGTGGAATTAAACTGTTGGGCTGTCTCCACATCCCTGGACAGGGTTCTAAAGGGAAAACATGAGAGCAGCGGGGTCAGGGATGAGATTTATCAGCACAAAATTGGAATAAGCAAGTGAGGAAAAAAACAGGGAGAAACCTCGATGCCAAAATCAGGGAAGTTTGGGACACTCAGTGCAGAACTGAGGATTAACAAAATAGAATTCAAAAGAGGAAAGATTCCCTTCGGATTCTGAGGGATAACTGCACGTGTAGGGATGGAAAGGTGGGAAAAGGAGCTGCCAGCCTGGAGCAGATCCAAACCAGTTCATAACTTCATGTTTTCCTCCCTGCTCCTGCAGCTGTTGTCCCTTTCCCCGTGCTCCAGGGGATGGCTGAATCCCGCTCAGCACCTCTCACCTCCGGCGCCTGCTGTCAGCTCTGGAATCTCCTCCTGATTTATTCCACCCTGGAGAAACACCTGACCAAGGAAAGAAATGATACAGCTGCAGAGGGAGCTGGCTTTTTTTCACTCTACTTGTACAAAGCTGCCACGGATAATTGTACCATTGGTCACAGATAAAAAGAAGCCCAAACAATGGAAACCTGATAGATTTCTCACTTTTGCTGACCTGCAGACAAACTTCTTTCCAAGCTACTAGGCTCTGTCTGAATTAAAATCCTCTTCACGGGAAGGTACAAGGAGTGGGAGCCTGTTTGCCTTATTTCAAGAGAAAAGGGTGATCACTGATGCTCAGAAAAGGAGAGAGAGAGTCTGAGAAAAGCAAAATCCTGTGCACAGTAAATTAGATTAAGGAGACAAGAGACAGAAATTTAATATAGAGAACAGAAGCTGCAGCAGATAAACAAACAAGCGGCATAAACCTTTAAAACTACTGAGAAATAAACATTTAATTAAAAACCAAATTGCCAAACGAGCGGGAAATGTTCCCAGAAGCACAGATAGCAAAGTCTCACCAACTTACTCCTAGTTAGGGAGACCTGGAGGTCAGGTTTAATTACAGCTCAGCCCACCCTGCATCTGTTTTACAGCCCAAAATCCGATTCCCAGCCAGATCTGGTGCCTTTGGCTGGAGGACAGATCTCCAGTTCTTCCAGCACCGGGCACCAAAACCCCTGGGGACAGACAGGAATGCTGCTGATTTCACAGTGGGCACAGAGAGAGAAAAGCCAATTCCTGACCCATTTTTGGCCTGGGATCAATGACCACAGATCCAGGACATAGCCAGGAGCTCAAATCCATGAATATTCCAGCAATTGCCCTCATACCCAGCCACGGCCCCCTCGGCAAAGGTAAAAATCCCTCAGCCCAAACTGTCCTTGGCCACTTACCCCAACAGTGGGCTTGGATCTGGCTCCATGCCCTTCTTTCAGGCTATGTTAAAATCCTGAAGAAAACACCTTAAAAATGGGGAAAGAAAATTAAGAGATGAATCCCAGGAAGTTGCCAGCTCCAAAATCACTTTGTACTAACTCCAGAGCAATTAGGAGCCCATTTTGCTGCTTTTCATCCCATTTCCCTGTGTCCTGTTACATGTTGGGCTCATATGTATCCCTTCTCCATGTGTTAGTGCTGTTCTGGCAATTAAAACATTAATTAACCACGACAGGAACAACCAATTCATCCCACCTTTGTGTTGTGGCTCAGCATGAGGGGCATAAACCTCCCCAAGGTCACAAACAATCCCAAGGAAAAGCACTAACAGGCTAATTCATATAAAAACTTTATTAGAAACGAGGACACAGCCTCCCAGGAACAACATCCTGCCTTATCTCCCAAACTTTTATGATTTCAGAGCCATAATTAAATAGAAAAGCTATATAAAGGATATGCACAGCTATTAGAGGAGGAAAAATCAATCCACAAATTGCCATTTTTTTCAAACATGGCTGGAGAAATGGTTTTTCCACAGTGGTTTCCATGCAGGGACCCACGTGGCCCATGGGATTTGTTTTCCATCCTAAGGACCAGGATGGGCTTTGATCTTATCCCGAGTCTGTATTGCTTCAATTCAGAGAAAAGAGCAGAATGGGATGGCTTTATATTGCATCTGACACGTGATGTTGGGTAAATAGTCGTACTCCCAAAATCACCCAAAAAAGGCGTATTATCCTAACTCTAATTATATTTCAATGGTAAATAACAACAACAACAACAATAATAATAATAATAATAAAGACCAGAGGTGCTACTGACACAGAAAAAATGACCAGCCTCATTTAAGTACCATCTACAATGAAAAAAATAAAGAACAAATGGGGCCGGGTTTACCCTTTTTCCCTACTTATACCCAAACCCCACCCAGAACTGGTTTAACAACAATAATTTTTAGTGCATGAAGTGCCACGTTATGATCTCAATTCAACCAATGTTTAGTACAAAACCCAAAAAAGGAACAAAAATACTTAAAATATATAAATTTCTCAGATTCCTTACAGAATTCTCCACGTTGTGGCATAAAAAAAGGATTTAGACCAAAATAGAGATACAAAAGCTACTGCGCTCGAGCCAGTGGCGTATGTACATGGGAAAGTCAGAGGTACAAAAAGGATCCTAAGTAGTGAAGGCAGTAGAGAGTATTTCATACAAACAGTGCTTGCAAAGTATAAAATTAGGAAATAATGCATAGAGGAGCGTGCTTCACACAGCACCAAGGGCCGTGCAAGCAAATCCTTGTGGCCAAGGCAGAATTCCCGCCCTCTCTCGACGGGAACCGCTCAGTGCCGGCAGAACTCGCTGGTGATGTTGGGCAGGGGGTACGCGAAGAGGGAGAAGTCCAGGATGTATTTGGGGAGGAGCTCTCTGATGAGGCGGCGCTGGGTGTTGCACAGGTAGTAGTGCAGCGTCTCGGCCGTGACGGGCTTGTACCACGCCTGGCGCTCCGGGAAGCGCACGAACGACGGCGACTGGATGTGCTCCAGCACGTGGCTGGCGTCGGCGTGCAGCCGCTCGTAGGAGCCGATGAAGTCGTACCTGACGGCGCAGGGCTGGCACAGGTTGTAGATGGGCATCCAGTGCTCGTTCATGCGCTCCACGTCCTCGTCCAGCAGGTACTGCAGGAACTCGGAGAAGGACACGTCGTCGCCGGCCGAGTTCCCCCCGTTCTTCCGGTAGCGCCGGACGATCTCCACACCGTACTTCTGCTGGTACTCCTTGATCTCCCCGAATTTGTTGCGGTAGGCCGAGAGCAGCCTCTCCATCGGGTTCCGCACGAAGATGAACTTGTAGTAGTGCTTCAGGCGGTAGCTGATCTCCTCCGGCTTCATGTCGCCCAGGAACACCAGGTCGCTCTTGTGGTCCATCTTCCCCTGCACGTCCACGCTCTCCAGAGCCCCGTCCAGCACCTTGAGGATGCGCTTCCAGTTGGAGCAGGCCACCTTGGGCACGTAGCAGTAGAGGAAGCGGTACTTGTCGCTGACCAGGAGGTGCCGGAGCACCGTGCGCCGCTGCCCGGGCGGCAGCTCCCAGACGCTGCGGGGCATGGAGCGCTGCCCGCACAGGGCGCGGATCGTGCGGTTCCGCGTGTCCCGCAGCACCTCCAGCTCCAGCTCCGCCGCCGAGTCCCGCCCGTCCCGCCGCGACGGCCCCGCGGGCGGGTGCAGCGGCGGCGGCCCGACCTGGGCGAGGATGCCGCGCTCGATCATGAGGAGGAGCCCGCTGGAGGCCAGGATGACGCCGAACATCAGCATGGAGGGCAGGAGGGCCGCGCCCGCCGCGCCCCGGGAGCGCGCCCGGCTGCGGCCCGGCGGGACCGCCCGGCGGGGCTCGGCGGGGCCGGGGCCGCGAGGCTGCATGGCCGGGAGCTCCCGGGCCGGGCCGGCTCGGCCGGGGCTGCGGGGGGAGCCGGGCTCGGCGGGGCGGGGCGGGCGCGGTGACGGCGCGGGGCGGAAGAGGCGGCGGGACCGCCCCGCACTGAGCCCGCCCCGGCCGGGGCCCTGCGGCGGGGATGGCGGAGTCACGGGGTGACCGAGTAGCGGGACTGCAGGGCACCGCAGGGCACGTCCAGTGCCACCCGTGCCGTGGGCAGCGCGGATGCTGCTTCCATCCGCCCGGGGTGCTCCGAGCCCCGTCACACAGGCCAAGCCTGGCCTCGGACACTTCCAGGGATCCAGGTGCAGCCACAGCTTCTCTGGGCACCCTGGGCCAGGGCCTCAGCACCCTCACAGGGAAGAACTTCTTCCCAATCTCCCACCTAACTCTGCCCTCTGGCAGTGGGAAGCCGTTCCTCTTTGTCCTGTCCCTTCATCTCTTGTCTCAAGTCCCTCCCCAGCTCTCTTGGAGCCCTTTAGGCACTGGAAAAGGCTCTAAAGTCACCCTAGAGTTTTCTCCAGGCTGAACATCCCCTGCTCTCCCAGCCTGTCTCCAGAGCAAAGCTGCTCCAGCCCTCTAATCACTGAATCACAGAATCATCAGTTTGGAAAAGGCCCTGCAGACCATTGAGTCCAACCTGTGACTGATTCTCAGCCAGCCCAGAGCACTAAGTGCCATGTCCAGTCCTTCCTTGGACACCTGCAGGTTTGGGGGCTCCACCGCCTCCCTGGGCAGCCCCTTCCAGCACCTGACATCCCTTTACATGAAAAAAATTCCTCCTGATGTCCAGCCTTACCTTCTCCTGGTGCAACTTGTGGTAATTTCCTGTATTGTCCCTTGTTCCCTGTGAGCAGAGACTGACCCCCACCTGGCTGTACCTTTCTGTCAGGGAGCTGTAGAGAGTGAGAACGTCCCCCTCAGCCTCCTTTTCTCCAGGCTGAGCCCCCCAGCTCCCTCGGCTGCTCCTCAGAGCACTGATTCCCACTGATCATCCCTCTGGAGCAAGTCCAGAGCCATCCCTTCACCAGCACCTCGGCATGTCGGGATGTCAGTCAGGCCTAAGCAACACTCGCACTGCTCTCATCCCAAAATACACCAAAGTGTAATTTCAAACAGTGCACCAGGTTTGCTCCGAGGTTCTGGGTGCTGCTGGCAGCACAGTTCACATCCCAGTGCTTCTGTGGTGCTGTGCAGTGATAAAGTATGGTTTTTATAATACCAGGCCAAACTATCCATAATGAGGCACTGTGTTCCACTGTAAGGAATTCCAGAACTCTGTAATTCCCGCACAGGTTTAGCCCCTGGAGGAGGGGCAGACACTGGCTCTGTGCTGAGCCAGGAGGCTGTGCCACACCGAGAGCCAGAGGGAGGCATTTCCCAACTCTCGGCAGGCATTTATTTATTCCATAGCACCTCTGTGAATGAGCCCAGCCGCTCACCTGCTGCTCCAGGCGGTCCCCCGGCTGCCCGCGGCACTGACCCAGCCATCAGGATGCCATTTCCTCACACAGCCCTTTCCCAAGTCATCCCACACTGCCATTGTTCTCCGCATTTTCCTTCAATGAGTTTTCCTAGCCTACCACGGGGCCTGGGCTCTTAACCAGCCTTGCAGGGACTCTCTGTCAGGAGCTTTCTTAACATCAAGAGAAAACCAGCTTCCACTTACTTTCCTTTGATCAGGAGCCAAGAGCATTTTGTCAGCCAAGGCAGACAAAGCACTTGGAGCGCAGCGTGAGAGCCTGCAGCTAGATTATTGCACATTTCCCAGTTTTATTTGGATGTAAATACAGCATTAGCTCTAGGAAGAGACCGATATCCGACCTGCCACCAGCAAAGCTGCACACACGAAGTGTTATCAGATTCCTGCTCTCATTTCAGAGGGCAGGTCCTGATCCGATCTCAACACCAGCCCAAACTGAAGCTGTGCCAACATATATAATCCGTGTCACTGAGACAAAAATCAATCCCTCCTCCTGGGGAAAAAGCCTGATTGCAGCAAACTCCAAAGCAGCCAAGGGGAATTTTTATTTCTTCGAAGGCGTGTTAGTCTGGCACTGCTCATTCCTTTCTGTTCCTATTCCCCACTAATATCTCTAGGTCAGGAGCAGTTATACAGGATAACCCACTGGTTCTGGAAATACAGAGAAACAGGAAACTGCCCACGAGGTCAGAGGGGCTATTTTCCAAAGGGAACCTGAATTTAAGAACTGGTCTGAAGAGCAAAGGCATGGGGTGGGATGCAGAGCCTCTATAGGAACAGCACAGCCAAGCAAATACAGGGTTCAGGGCTAAACCCTGTGTCACCAGGGAAAATTACTTGTGGTTACATTCAGTGTGTCTAATTAACACCCAGAGTGAGCACTAATTTGATTTCCAAAGCAGTTAAAAGCTGCCTCACGTTCGGAATGTGCAGAACTATGGGACTATATTTCCCAGACAGATCCATTCCTTCAGAAAAAGCACATTCAGCAAATAAAATGTCACCGAGGAAACCCAGCTTCAGGCTGCTGTGGTTTGCCTACAAGTTTACACAACACACCGCAATGATGGAAGGGTTTGGTTCTCCATTCTGTGGGAGAAGGGAAACCCACACAGCCCTTCCCAGGGAAATGCTCTGCCAGGCCTCTGTGTGATCTGCTACCAGGGGCTGGAGCAGCAGCCTCATCCCTAAAATTCTCACTTACAGGTATAAAAAGATTTTTGCACTTCCCAGCCCTCTTCAAAATGCCTCCAAACCCCAATACTCACCTTAAGAGCACCACAGCCTCCACCCTGGATAACAGGAGCAGTAAATCTCTGGGCCTTTTCCTCACTGTTTACTCACAGGAGCAGAAAAACAACATTAAAATACATTATTATTATAATATTACATTATAATATCAACCACCTTATACTGAGCCAGCAGCATTTATGCACACACAAGTTTAAGGAAGGCTGTAGAACTCACCTTGGCTGTCAGAAATCAGGAATATGTGTCAGTGTGACAAGGAAAATCCCAGTTCCCAGAGGGGCTGGAGAGAAAGACTGAGGGACACCCCTGTCCTTCCAGCTCGGAGTAAGGCTGGACACTGATGTCATCACAAATGCCCTGCCAAGGCTCTGCTGGCCTTTGGGGTGAGATCAGATATTTATTTTGGTCTGAAGAACCGCAAAAAGGACAAATGGGTGAGGCCTCTGGAAAAGCTGAGCAAGAAGAAAGAAGGTTTATTGAAAAAACATCCATTTGGGCCAATGCCAGCTTCCCAGAAAAGAAACAGGACGGTGATTCCTATCAGAGGAGACCCCCTGGATTGGTTTGAGCAGCTCTGGATCAAAAAGTAAAACAAGCAAAGGAGGAGAGATCCGATGCTGTGTCTGCGTGTCCAGAGATTATCCCGTAATTTGGTATAATAAAGCCTCTTATCCAAGGGGATAAGCACAGAAGCCGCTCCGCAATCAGCTCACTACCGAGGCAGAGTTTCTTATCTCTGGGGAAAAAGCCTTTTTAAACAAAGTGAAACTCTCTGGATGAATACACTGAGTAATTCCACGGAGATGGTCAAACAAAAAAAAATCACTGTTTTCAAAGAAAACTTTGTGCTGACGTATCTGGTTCTAAATTCATTCATATGCAGTTGGCTGGACTTGCAAAGACCTTGAGATCCTCACTCAGTTCCTCACGCTGGGCTCCGTTCTGCTTTCCCTGCTCCGCTGGGCACTGTGGAATCGCTCCCAACGGAGCCATCCCGGGAGGTCCAGCTCCTCAGGGCCCGGAGGAGCAGCGGCACCGCTCGCCCTTCCCCTCTGGCTTTGGGGCGAGGAGGCCGGGAGCGAGCCGGAGCGCATCCCGCTGGCCGGGGATGGATGGCACAGCCAGCGGGATGGCAGGCGCTGCACGGACCTGCATCCCCCCGGCTGTCACACACCCCGGAGGTCGGAGCGAGGGCAGGAATGCCGCAGGCGCCAGCCCAACAACGGGGACAGCGGCTCGGGCAGAGCTCGCCCAGTTTTCTCCCAGATCTTCTCCCCCACAAACCAGGCTGACATGCAAAGCCCACTGCCAGGCTGAGTGTATCCAATTTTAAGCCAGTAACAACCACAACTCCCTTGTTGCACCCTTTATCCTCCCGCTGACCCATCCGTGATCCCTCTGATCCCTCTGAGCCCAGGGCTGCTGGATGCACACACACACACACACACACACACACACATCCTCGGAGTCGCAGCCAGCCGGGGTTTTACCACCAGCGCTCAGTACAAACACACATTAAATCCATCACAGCTTCCAAATTCGTGTCGCAGGAGAGTCTCCGAGTCTCTTAACTCATTCCAGGTCTATGTGCTGCTCTTTACACGGAGTTTCCCGAGGCTCCCAGGCGGCTCCTGCGGGGCTGTAATGAAGTCGTGACTCTGTGTGTGTGAAGTTCCTGCTGGAATGTGTAGGCAATTAATGCTTCTGTGGTTTCTCAGGCGGGAGGACGAGGACTGAATCTGCTCCAACACCTCCAAAACCTGCAGCATCGCATCCCTGACACCAGCAATCATTGTCCCCAAGGCAATGGGGCCGATAAGGACCCATTTGACTGAAGCCTGTTTAGGTTTGTAACATCCTTCCATGTGCTAGTAGTGATAATGGGCTGTGAAGGACGTGCTTTGCCCCAGGGAAAGTATTTGACTGGGATATTGGAGACTGATGGCGCACGGCTGCTGGGAAATTTTGGGGATAAGCTGAACGGAAACACGGACAAATTTATCCTGGAGGGGACAGTCAAACATCGGAGGAATGGTGCCATCTGTGTGGAGTCCAGGCTGGCTGACTCGCAGAATCCCAGAATTTGGAAAAGATCTCCAAGACCATCAGGTGCAATCTTCAGCTGTGGTACTGCAGAAAACTTCTCAACATTCTGGTCTGTTATTCTTCTTGATAAGGTTTTCCATTTGTAACCTGAATTTTATAGGAACAGGAGGTTTGTGCCTTCAGGCCATCCTAGGCAGCATGTTATTTAAATTGCTGTGTAATCCCTAAAAGCATTTTCCGGAGTATTCCAGGGGCACTTCCCAAGGAAAGTCTGAGGGTTCATCATCAAGCCCACTGTAAATTCCAGTCGGAAATCCTGGGTCAATGAATCACAGCAGCATCAATCCTATTTTATTATTACTGACACACATTTATGTACACACTCAATTTGCTTTTCCATGTCAAACTCCCTGTGTGTGCACAGCAGGATCTTACTGGTGCTTTTAATGAATAAACATGTAGAATTAATCTGAAATTTTCTCTAGATGCAGCATATTTGGAAAGTTATTTCCAGTGTTTTCAAGCCCGAAATGTATCAGCATCAAGGTGGTTTGGAAAATGAAAGGAAGAAAAATGAGGGAGGAAACGCAGGATCTAGGGGAAGGCAAAGAGCAAACAGTAAGTGAATCCCATCACTCATGAAAAATTAATTATTAGAAAAATGAGTTATTATAAAACATGAGCCATTGTTAATTAGATCAAAGAAGATAAGTGACTCCAGCAAGAATTCTGGCCTGACATCTGTCCCAACAGGATTAATTTAAAATAAACATCAGGAAGAATGAAATAAATCAGTCCATTTGTGCCTCCTCTTGCTCTGGACCATAGAAGGCTGAGGCTTTCTGTTAAAGAGTGATGAAAATGGTTTTTTTCCCTCTCTCTACCAATTAAAAGAAAAAGTTGCATTATTTCCAGATTTTAGAAGAAAACTAATTGGAAAAGTTAAATTGCAAGACAATTGTTCAAATATTAGGAAAAAAATGGGTTGGGAGCAAGGGGTCTGCCCTAAAAATGGGAGACTGCTCCTGCCTGGATCCTGGTTTCCAGACCCCCATGAACCTTTGGGGCTGCTCTTGGGACATCACATTCCTGAGACAGGGAGGTCCCCTGAGGAAAGCAATTCCCTGGGAGTCTCAGCCTTCATCTCGCAGGGAGGCGAGAACAAAACTCAACTGTGCTCGTTAACACGCCATGTAATTCCCTTTTTATAGACTAATTATCTGATGTGCTACGAATCCAATCCCACTCGTGGATCTTTGGCTGTGATAGGAGAAACATCCCCCAGCCTGGGACAGGGAGAAACATCTGATTGCTAAATTACCCTCACTCTGAGCAGTTCAGAGTCTGCTCCTTGAGAAATCCATCTCCGTGACCCAGGGCAGCAGAGGATGCTGTTTCCTGCTAGGCAGGTGAGGGAACATTGTGTGTTCTGAGAGCACAAACCACTGCACAGGCTGCCTGGGATGTGGTGACCAGGGCCACCTGCTCTGCTCCTTAAATCTGGGTTCAGGGATCACCCAAAAGATGGAGGAGAAGTCAGAGCCAGCTTTGTGCAGCACAGTCTCTACATATTAAAAAGAAATAAAAACGAGATGTTCCAGGGACAGAGGAAAGCCAGGCAATTTGCTCTGTGCCCTGAGCCAGGTGCAGGAGGAGCAGGAGAGTTTACCTGTTGCAGAGGGAGAAGACAGTTTTCTCACCAGCTCTTCCCAGAGAACTTGATTCCTCCAAAACCACGACATTCCCAGTGTGGGAAGCAGAAACGCTCTGGGAACAGCCACAAACTGCTTCCTTGTGGGAAATCTGGCTGCCTTCCTGTCCTTTTCTCACTTATGGAGTGCTAAATGCTGCCAGGTGCCATCGTCCCTAACACAGCTCTTGTATGGACTTTTCCAGTCCCTGCATCCCTGCTCAGGCAGCAGCACGGGAATAGCAGCCAGCACAGAAAAACTGGATTATTGATGAAGTTATATGATTATTAATTACATTATTTATGAGTGCAGAGAAAACTGAGCAACAAAGCAAATTCCCAACAACCTGGCTCGCTGTGGGGGCTCCCAACTCCGCTTTGCACCATATCCTTTCAAAAATCCCTCTCCATCAGAAGAGCTTGTTTGTTGTTTTCTAATACAGCTATTCCGGTGCTCCTTCTGAGAGAGGAAGAATATTCCTGGAGAGGCAGGTTTTTTCCAGCCCTGTTAAATTGATTTGCTTTTAAGAATCACTGGGCGGTTGAACCGCTCTGGCTCCAGCTTGTTTGTGCAGAACACTCTGGAGGGGTTTATTGAGATATTAAAATTAAATATGAAGTCACGGAATAAATGGGGCCTCCATTCAGTGTGCCTTGTAAATCCAGTTTAAATGGTTCCCTTTATTAAATATCCTTTCCTCTTAAAAATGGATTAACTGCTCTCGCCGGAGGCTCTGACGGAGAAGCTGTTGGATCCCTATGGCAACGCCGTGCTCCCAGAGACCCCTCGCTCCGTGCCAGCCCCTCGCCTTCGTCCCAGCCCAGGTATCCCCTTTTACCACCTCCAATTATTAATCAGCATCTCCCACTATTAATTACAACCCTGAGGCCAGCACTGAGTGCTGTGCTGCAACTTCCCACTGCCTTGGTGAGTCCCATCCCATATGGAACACATGGATGGAGGTTGGATGCCTTTCCCAGCACACCTGGCAGTGCTCACCTGGTTCCTCCTCTGTTCCCCTGATTCTTGGGCTTGTTGTTTTCCTTTTCTTCCTGCTTTTGGCCTCAGTCTCTCGCATTGCCCAGTGCCACTCCCAGTGGCCCTGCAGAGCTCTCAATATGTTTTCCAGACCGGCATTTGGAATTTAAGGAAAATTCACGTATGAAGGGGTGATTTAGCTGGATTTTGGGGTTTTGCAGGAAGCTCAAGCAGTAGAGTCCTGGCCAGTCCCCATGTGACCCCTCAGCACAGTTCCCTTCCCAAGGGCCAGATAGGAATTACCTTTCTGCCAAGGGCTTTATCACAGGAAAGAGCCTCCAGGAATGTCCAGCTTGACATTTCCAGAAAAATGGTTCCCCACACTGCTGCTCCAGGACCCTGAGGTTTTGGGCACAGGGATGCAGCCATGGCAGGAGCAGCAGCTGGAGAAGAACACGGAAAGCTCAAGCTCATTTTAATTCAGCTTTGAGTGACACAGGCAGTGCAGGAGCCATTCCAAGAGCGGCTCTGCGAGGCTGCGGCTGCTTTCCCATGGATGGAGCCTGTGCCAGCAGAGCTGGGGGCTCCCTGTGCTGCCACTGCAGCATTTGGAGCAGCATGGAGCAGCAAGAGCCAACGCTGGCATGCAGGGATTAGCAAGCAGTTATCCATTATCTCCCCTCAAGCCCCCAGCTCACTGAGCCAAGTGTTTATCCCACATGGACGGGGTGAGAAGGGCACAGTAAAACAAAAAATTGCCCACACTCAGGTCCCTGGAGCCACCAGCTTAAGGGGATGTGTATCCCTTTTCTCTGTGTGGCACTAACCCTGCCAGGGCTGCTCCTGCCACCAGTGATGGGACAAATCCCACTCCCTGCACAGCTCCTCCATGGGCAGGGACAGAGCTGGAGCACTCTGTCACGTTCATGTGACAGTCCCAACTGCTCCTGTCTCTTGGCTCGCAGGGATTTTGGCACAATCACAGCCAATTATAATCAGCAGCATTAAAGCCCCAGTTAAACGCAAGCAGGAGCTCGTGGCTTTCACTCCAGGTGGGAAGACACTTCAGCCAGTCCTGGATGCTGCTCTGGATCTGCTTGGCTGGGACATGTGGGGAGTGAGGTGAGGAAACCCCAGGAAGGCTCCCACAGCAGCATCAGGAGACCAGCTGGCACTTTCCCTGGAAAAAAGAGCTGCTCCAAAGCAGAACAAAGAGCCACACCAGCATCCCTGAATCTGCAGGACACTGCTGTGCTTCTCAAAGAATTGATTCCCAAAGGTCAGCAGCTCTCACCCTCTCAGCATGCTCATCCTGGTGCCCAAACCTTATCCAAAGCCTCCGGAAGTGCCCATAGCCCAAACAGCTCCTTCCCTGCACCCCAAGTGCCTCCTTCTCCCTGCAATTGCCACAAGGCTCTGTCACCTTCAGACACCACACCTGGAAATGAGGGAAATGGGACACAGTAGGTTGGCTCTGCCAGGTACCTGAACCACTGCTGGACATCAGAACCTGCCAGGGGATGCCCAGCTGGCCAAAGCCGGGTGGGATTCCAATGGCCACACACCTCACGCTTTCCAGCCGGTGAGCCCACGCCTTCCTGACACATGGGGGACTCCAAGGACAACCTGTGGCCAAAAGGACTCTGCCACAGTGGCAGCAGAACATTCCTGGCAGCGTCAGTCATGACACAAGAGCAGTTTGCTGAATGTCAGATCCAGGAGAGCCGGATACGGCTCCACACGCCTCCCTCGGGTAGCAGATTTCAGCAGTAAATCCAATTTTGTTTGACATTAATCCCAACTTTTCAGCCTGCCACAGATTATCCTTCTGGTGACAGCTCACCACGCAGGAGGAGAGGGGATGGAAAAGCTTCTTCTTGGTTGTCTTTCCAAAGGACCTCTCTGAGGGAGCATCGATACCTGGATAAGCACGAGGCGACCGTAGGTCACACACAGGGGGCAGGTTTCTGTTCCATTTCTGGCTCCCACATCACTGATGGCTCCCAGGAACCAGATCACATTAAACCCAACTGGGAAATCTCAAATTGGTTCTTCAGCAGAAATCCCAGGCCATGGGGTTGGGAATATCATGCTCAGTAATCCCACAGCAGCTCACAAATGTACATGTCCCTGGATGAGCTCCTTCCTCCCCTTGGGAGGAAAATTCCCAGATGAATTCACTCCATCACTGTGGTTTCCTTTTTCAGGAATTCTCTTGGTTTGATCTGCTTCTCCAGGTCTGTGCTTCTGGCAGCTGCCTGTGAGAAGCTGTGCTGACAAGGCTGGGAGCAAGAAGGAAAAGTCAAGAATCCTCTAGCAAAATTCCTAATGCTAGGAAGAAATTTAATCAGGAATTTAGGAACATGTGTGGTGCCAGCAGGGCTGCAGGGGAACAGGGACTGAGGAGCTCCAGCTCATCCAACAGGACCATCTCAGAATCTCCTGCTCAAGGTGACCTGGAAGTGAAAGATGCTGCAAATTTTCAAAAGATGCAGCTGGGGTCCAATGGATTATCCAAGGGCTATGGATGCCATGCCCAGCTAATGTGCATTGAGGCCACAAGCCACATGTGCCCCTTGCTCCCTTCTCTGAAATTAGGAGCTAATTCCATGTCAGACATTACTCTTTCCTTCTGCCCATTTTGCTCCCAGAACTCATCCCCTCCCTCCCCAGGCTGCAAAAGCCATAGCCCCAGGATGCAGCAGAACATCTCAACATGGAATGGAAATCATGAAAGTCAAGGAAGAGCCTGGGACAGCTCCAGAGGAGCCACGGCTTGGGATGTGTGGGAGTGGCTGTGTCACCACCCAGGGCCACGGGAGCTGCTCCCCCTGAGGATGAGTGTGCAGGAGCCCCTGCACAGCCCCTGCTCATGCCTGTGCCTTCAGCCTTGCACTCCCAAGCTCTGTGGCTGGCTGGGAGCCCCCCTGAACAGCTCTCAGCTGCGTGTGGCTGCAGACACTCCCACCAGGTATTCCCAATCCCATGATCCTGCTCCTCAAGCAGGTTATTTGACTCCTGTCTGCTCTTCTCCCACTTGGAATCTCTCTGGCCCCTTGGGATGTCTGTGTAGATGGCTCAGCTAATGGGACCTGTCCTCAGGGTGCAGGTGGCGCTTGGTGCCACAGGGCCGTGACACTCAGATGGCAGAAGCTGGTGGAGAGAGCATTCCAAGGGAGACACTTTTCCAAAGGAACCTTCCCAAATGCTTCCTTCAGGGCTCCTAAAGCCTAGCTGAAACAAGATCTGTCACCACTACCTGCCCTGCTTGGACAGCAGAGACTCAAATATTCCACCGACTGTGGCTGTCAAGATCAGAATGGAGAAAAGTCAGTCAATCCCTGCCTATCCTGCTGCCACTTGCTCTATTTCCATGGAAAACCCAACAAATTGCTCATCCCACAACCATGAGCACCCACATCTGATCCCAAGCAATCCTAACTCCTGCAACCACCAGGTCTAGGCTGGAAGTTCATGCAGGAATGGGAAGAACAGTCCAGCACTGGTTTGTTTTCTAAATCAATACGATTTTTCAAATTTATTTTTTAAGAATTACTTCTAATATATCTTTCTCACAGAAGGAGGGAATAGGGAATGTTCTCATTCCATCTGTAAACAATGAAATACAGATCTGGGAAACCAGGGAAGAGACACAAAAAAGTGCATTTTACAAAATTATCAACTAAAATATATTTTACATGTATTACGCTTCAATTTAAATTCTACCGACTGCATTTTTCAGTTTCAAAAAATATTTCCATATCTAATAGATTAAAAAAGCAGGAAATCTTTTCATTAGGGATAAGACAGTTCATTTACATGCTGTTTGCACAACAGCATCAGCAACCACGTGAACCTCAATGTTCATGGCCTGAAGCAGATTCAACATGAGAAGAGTTCAGGTTTGTCCTCTCCAGAGCTGGACCGGAGCCCGTTATGGACCCAGGGCAAGGATAACTTCCCTGCTACATGGAGAGGAGCCAGGACAAGGTGGGAGCAGGGGGAGATGGGGCAGAAGGAGGAATTTCAGTGAGTTACTGTGTTTCCAAGGCTGGGTCTCACACCTGGGCCCAGCTGCAGCAGTGCTCAGGCTCACCTGGCTGGTGGGTCCGGCAGCATTCCGTGTCCAAAGCACTGCCAGGGAGAAATGGCCACTGCAGCTCTCCTGCTTCAGGTTCAGGGACAAAGGAGTCCCCATGAAACCAAACACGTGGATTTAGAGCTTCCCATCACCTCCCACTCACTGTGGGGTGCAGCTGCTGCACTCCCCCCACGGCCGAGCAGCTGCCATTCCCTCCGTGTCACGGGCAGGAGCAGCTTCACTTCTCCAGCATCCTCCCTCCCTGCTCAGGGGAAAACCACTTCATATCCTCCCCCAGAAGCATCAGAGAGCACAATCTCCAATGCCTCCTTGCACCCCTTCATCCGAGTGTCCCCACAGTGCCACCACTTCCCAACCCAACGCAGCCCCACCACGTCATTCCAAGAGACCCCCAGTGCAAAGCTAATTGTTCAGGAGAGATCTGGGCAATCCCTTTGACACCAACAGTATCTTGAGGTATAAGTGAGAGAAGATGCTTCACCTGACAATTCTTGCTTGCACACCTGGGATCCCCCTTCTTGGAGCTGGGTGTTCTCCCTGGGCTATGCAGGTGGGAATAAACAGGAATTTTCCAGCAGGAATCATCCACCAGCTGCAGGGAGATGCCTGCCTGCTGTGGCAGGTGCCAGACCTTGTCATCCCCTCCAGCCATCGCCTCCAGACACGTTTCCCTCTTTGGTATGTAGAGCAAATCTCTGGAGAACTCCTGCATGCCTGAACTATTCCATGGAAGGAACTGGATGCCATGGGCTTTCTCTCCAGGCCGGGCAGGTGTGTGGCCACTGGAGCAAGGTGACAAGACCTGTGTCCCCAGGGAGTACAGGGAATGCTGCTTCCACTGACAGGACATTAAAGCAGAATGGACACTTCCACCATGGAACACAAGTTCAGAAGCCCCAAAAGACTGGGAAAACGCAGATCCCTCGATTCAGTGAGCAGCTCCAGCCAGCAGGAATTTGGGTGGCACGGGGTCAGTTCTGCTGTAAGTTAGTGCAATCTCGGGCTGGGCTCCCAGCCTGGTGCAGTGACTCCCCAGGATGTGACACTGTCCTTTGGTTTGCTTTGGGATTAACTCCAAGTTAGCGTTGAGATAAGCTAAGGTCTGTCTGGGATCTAAGGTCTGTCTGGGATCTGTACAGGTAAGGCAAGAGGCAGGACCTGCGGGCTCACATGGTCCATGCGAACCTTTCCCAATGCTCAGGTCCTTTCAGGAGCCCAAAGCCACTTTGGTGAGCTTGCTCAGACACTGGGATGAGTTTGGAGGGGGAGAGGCTGCTGACGACTTCAACAGCACTCCCAGGATCAGGACAGTCACGTGGGGAAGGAATTTTAAAAAGCCAGAAACACATAAGAAAAGGGTTTGCCACTTCCCCCTCTGGCTTCTTCCCACTTGCAGACACATGGGGACAAGCAGGGTCTGTAAACGACATTACAGGAAACAAACTGGGAAGAAAGAGAAAATCCAGGGCCCCCTGAGCCATCAGAGGAAGAGCAACACTCAGAAGAGAAGAGGAAACATGGTTCTCCCCATCACAGCCCACTTTGTGAGCTCCAAGCTTCCAAGCGACGAGTGCCGGTGAGTGCTTGGCCATGGGAATGGGGCATAAAATCCTGTGGGCTCAGCCAGGACACCTGGGACAGGACCAACTCTAGCCCTACACTGCAGTGTGACACCTGCCACCTTGCCAGCTCCCTCTGCTCCACCATGGAACAAGCTCCAAGCTCCAGTCTAGGTGGGGAGGTGAGGGAAAAGACAGGGGAGAACAGGGGTCACCTCTTCCCCTGGTGGAGCAACACCTATCCAAGCATGACACAAGGCCTCTCTGCACCCAGGCAGCTCCCCAAGCTGCATTTTGAAGCTCTCACCATGGGAATCCTCAGAGTCTGTCCTGTGGAACCAAGGAGACTCTCCTGTGCTCTGCCAAGAGCTGGGCTCAGTTCAGGGCCCGAAAACCCCCGAGTGACCCAGCCAGACTCCACAAACACTGCACTGACACATCCCTCCTGCACCTTGGCGCCGTTCCCCCAGCCATGGCTCTGCACTGCTTCCTGGCTTTTATCCCCTGCAAACCCTCCCAATAGATGCAGCTCTACATACATATATAGATATAGATTTACTTATGCAAATCCCTATATCTATATACATATATTTATTTTTTTTTTACGTATATATTTTCATTTATGCTTTTAATGAAGTGCTGTGCTTTCAGCTGCTGCCTCCCCCTCCAGGGGCTCCGCTCCTCGCACGCTCCCAGTCCCAGGGCGGAGCGCTGGGCGCTCCCACCTGCAGCAGCATGAGGTGGGTGACAGTGCACAGGTGTCCCAGGCCACGGGGGGCGCTCGCTGCCGCCCGCTCCGAGCCACGGCTGCGCTACTGCGGGTTCTTCAGGATGCGCCCGTGCCTGAAGTCGTAGACGTGACGACAGAGGAAAACCAGCTCGGGGTCCGTGTCCTCAGGCACCTTGCGGTGCAGAGGGGTGGAATACTCCTCCGAGGGAGGAACCATGATGGTTTTCCTGCCCGGGATCCCTTCGACTCGACGCTTTGCCAAGGCACAAAATCTGCAGGGCAATCACATCGGAAGAGTTATCAGAGGATCCTGGAATGCTTTGGGTTGGAAGGGACATTAAGGCTCATCCAGTCCCACCCCTGCCAAGGGCAGGAACCTTTCACTAGGTTCCACCTTCCACTAGTCCAGGTTGCTCCAAGCCCATCCAACCTGGTTTTGGACCCTGCCAGGGATGGGCAGCCAGAGCTTCTCTGAGCCAGGGCCTCACCACCCTCACAGGGAAAAATTTATTCCTAATGTCCCATCTATCCCTGCCCTTTGGCAGTGTGAAGCCATTCCCCCTTGTTCTGGCACTCCAGGCCCTTGTAAACAGTCTTTCTCCATTTTTCCTGTAGGCTCCCTTGAGGTACTGGAAGGGGAAATTAGGTCACTCCAAAGCCTTCACTTTTTCAGGATGAACAATCCCTATTCTCTCAGCCTTTCCTCATAGGAGAGGTGCTCCATCCCTCTGATCAACCTGATGGCCTCCTCTGGACTTGCTCCAACAGGTCCGTGTCCTTCCTGTGCTGGGGATCATGAACTCATTCTCTCTCCTGTTGCCTGTGTCCTGCTGGGAGCCACAACTGCAGCTGCTGGGGGATCAGGGGAAGGGAAGGAATGTGGACAAAGCTTTGTTCAAAGAGAACTCCTGCAGGAAGCAACACAGGTTTGTATTTCCATGCTGGTGGATATCGTACAGCACCAAATATGATAGCAATTTAAAGAAAAAAGGTTTAAAATATTGTTTTTAGTGCTTTGGCCTCATTTTTGCTAATTAGCCCCTAATAAATGCTTATAAACTGACGTTTAGGAAAACAAAGAATTCAGGATGCCTTCAGGGAACATCTCTCAAAGGTGACCTGACCCAGAAGAGCATGAAAGAATTCCTGCCAGTAGCTGTTCCAGAAGACTGGGGTGTTAGAATGGAAAGGAACTGCTTTGATCCAAAGCTTGGGGATGGGGTTTTTTGTTTGGTTGGCTTTGTTTGGTTTGTTATTCTTGGGGTTAGGTTGGGTTTTTATGTTTGTTAGGGGTTTTTAAGTGTTCTCAAAAGCAAGATCAAAATTCAACTTCTAAAGCGTTTGTACGCCAGTTTGTTTTTAGAAATTCCAAGAGCAGAGCCCTGGGCAAGGAGCAGGCTGAGGAGGAGGCCTCAGGCATCCCCTCCATGGCAGGGCTGCACAGACCACAAGATGCACCCAGCAGAACTGACATTTAAAGCACTGGTTTGCATTATGGGTTTGTGCCCATTCAATCCCTATTTTCCTTCAGCCCTGTGCACCCATCACAGGATGGCAGGCTGGAATATGGATGCTGGGAAGTTCCTACTGACAAAGCTGCAATTCAATCACCAACAGCTCAACTATAACAGCCCAAGTCACTGCTCCAAGGGGTGCTGCTGCCATAATCCCAGGATCTGGTGTCCAGCATGAATGCTGGCACTTGTATCAGCAGGTTTTTGGGTAGTTTGGCACCTGTGGCCAACAAGGGATGGGTACATAGGATCTCTCCCTAGCTCACTTAGTTTTTAGCTCCAAGTCCCATATTTTCCTGTACACCTGTTCCTGTCTTCCTTGAAACCACATGCAGTGGTCATACATGCATCCATATCTGGGAGTCCCTTGAGAGGAGCACAAAGAGGCTGGGGAAGGGTCTGGAGCACCAGGAGTAGCTGAGGAAGCTGGGGGGGGCTCAGCCTGGAGAAAAGGAGGCTCGGGGGGACCCTCTGGCTCTCCACAACTCTCTGACAGGAGGGTGCAGCCAGAGCCTGTCAGGCTCTGCTCCCAGGGAACAAGGGACAGGTTGAGAGGAAGCAGCCTCAAGTTGCACCAGGGGAGATTTAGGTTGGATATTGGGAGAATTCAGGGAAAGGATGGCCAGGCCTTGGAACGGGCTGTGGTGGAGTCCCCGTCCCTGGAGGGATTTAAAAGCTGTGTGGATGTGGCACTTGGGGGCACAGGTCCGTGGTGGCCTTGGCAGCTCCAGGGGAACAGCTGGACTCGATGATCTTAAGGGTTATTTTCCAACCCAAAAGATTCCATGATCCTACACAATCCAGACCTGTAATGGATGTGGAGCAGGAGAGGCTCCCTGCCTGCAGCTCCAGCCACAGCACAGCCCGCAGGCTGGGACAGCGGGGCTGGCTGGAATGGGCAGGGTGAGAGAGGCTGGAGGCCGGGGGAGGTTTGGGAAGTGCAGCAGGTTCAGAGCTCCACCTACCTGCAGTACTCTGCGAAGGTCAGCACGTAGCACTTCTCCTCGATGCAGGCGACGCTGTTCTCGTCCTGGTGCCGCGACGCAAAGATCTCATTCTGTGCGAGCAGGGAGGGGACAGACAGGTCACCCAGCTGGCCAGAGCCCCAGGAGGCACGGCCAGCTGCACACCCGCACCCACCCAGAGAGGGAATGGGGAGCTCTGCACCTTCACCATCGCCAAAGCATGCCCACAGTGAATACTGTTCAGAGGCAGTGTCCCACGTAACCCAGGCACCTGCCGTGTGCTCTCTGCACCACGTTTCATCCAGCAACAGAGAGCAAAGGACTCTCCCACCATCTCACCCTGCCCAGCACATTTTGTGAGACCAAGTGCTCCAATACTCCACGAATTTCCAATGTCACAAAGCTCTTCAGCAGCAAGGCCATGGCTGGCTGCATCCTCAGTCTCCCCTTTCTTCCTGAATTCCCTAATCCATCTTTATATCTTAGAAACTTAAAGAAACCCTTCTTATCCAACCACTTCCTCCCCCCAATTGAATTAAAAAAGCTGGTTTAGTGAGAGAAGTAGCAACAGCCTTTTTCAGAATCATGGAATAGAATCCTGCTATGGTTGGGGTTGGTAGGGACCTTAAGGATCATTTCATTCCACTGCCTGCCATGGGCAGGGACACCTTACACTAGACCAGGTTGCTTCCAAGCCCCATCCAGCTTGGCCTGGAACACATCCAAGGAGGATCAGCCACAACCTCTACTGGCAAACTTCTCTTCAACTTTTCCCAGAGTAATTTAGGGAATTTGGCTCTGCAGCAGGAAGGATTGGTTATACACAGGGTAACCCAGACAGAGCCACTGAGAAGAACTTCAGGTATGGTTAGATCAGCAGAGATGATCTCTGGGAACACGGATGCCCTGCACAAGTCTGGAAGCATTCCCTGCAGGCTCCATTTCTGCTTTGCTGGAAGGGAAAACTCACAAAAGGGTGAACATTTGGGGACAGGGTTGATCAGGGACACTGAGAATGCCACACCTGCCTTCTGCACCTTGGGGTTCTGGTTTACTCCTCGAGTCAAAACTACCTGAGTCACCCTGGCAAGCCTGGCCCAGCCCTCAGCCCAAGCTCTCTCTTGTTTGAAGAATTGTGTAATTTAAATGGCTTTGCAAAAACCTGGCCTAATTCCTCCTGGCATTCTCGCTGGACTGAAATGCAACTGGATACACTCACCTTTCATTTATAAAGTGCCACATTTTGGTTTAGGAACTCACCTGTGCCCTGCAAACGAGGCAGTTACAATTCCCTGGCTGCTCTCAAACCCTCCCTCCCTTTTTATTTAAAAAAAGTAATAGAAATTAAGAAAGCACCAAGTTTTTAAAATTGGGTTGCACACAGCAGTGAATTCTTCATTCCCAGTTAAAACCAGCTTGTTCTGTCACCCAACACAAGCCCATGCAAAGCAGAGCAAGGCGTGAAGTCACAGTGATTCACACGTTTTTTCTTTAAAAAGCAACTCCATTATCCTGGCACAGCATCCTCAAGCCAGACTTTAGTTCTCATCATAAATCTATGCAGGGCATGGATGATGCATCCACGTTTCTGTACAAAACTAACACGTTTTTGGAGTTTAAGTAGCAGATTAAGGGATTTATTAAAAGGCAGCACATGACACAGGCACTTCAGTTTCCTGCAAAATGGCAGCAGGAGCTTTTGCATCAGGCTCTGCAGTCCTTTAGGAATTAGAATGTCCTTTTGGAAAGGTGTCTGATCTTGATTCAGTATAAACTTACTCTTCCTTACTCTTAAGGTAATAGTCAAAATTACTTTTTACTTCGTATGTGTAATTTTCTCAGATTAAAGGGAGAAACATCAACACTCAGCAGTTTCTGTTTGAGCCTCCATGTAAGGAACTCAGCAGCTTTTTTGAGAGCCCAGATTTTCTCCACAGGACAATAAATCTGGGGGAAAAGCCCAACTACAGGACACCACCACTCAACACATCTGGCAGCAGCTGCATCCCAGCCAAGAGCGCTGTGCTGTGCTGAGCTGGAGGCCACCCAGGAATGCAGGAGATGTTGGGGCAGTGCCCCCCTCCTGCTGCAGGAGCACAGAGAGCCCGGGATGCCCTGGCCCTGGGGACTCACCTGGTGCATGCTGGGGTTGCGGCCTCCCTGAGTGTGCTCTGGTCTGTAATACCACAGGAGGCTCATCATCAGCTCCCCTGCAACAGCACACATGAGAACAAGTCAGCCCTCAGCTTCTCCGAGTGTTTTCCTACTCATTCCCAGCTTCCTCCTGCTGCTCCATCCCCTTCATTCCCACAGTGCTCACGGAGAGGCAGCTGTGGCTGATAAATATTTCACGCTGAACTAGGTGTCCCTTTGTTACAGCAAGAAGCTGCATGGAGTCGGTCATGTTGCTTTTCCACTACACTTTCGCCTCCTTCTACTCAGGTTACAACATCCCAAGGAAGTCAGGCACAAAAAACTCCCCAAAGATTCAAAAATCAAATGTTTTCACCTGCAAAAAAAAAATCCATTCAGCACACAAGCTGCAAAAGATGCTCATCCAAAGGTGGGAACCTGCAGCATTGATTCCCAGGTTCAAGGCAGAATTGCTGCTGCACTGACACAACCACACTGAGCCTCACCACACCTTGATTTGGGTCTTTTACAGAATTTTTGGGGTTTCTTTTCCCCATTTTTAAGCACGACCTCTACTTTAAAGCACTTGGCTCAGCATCCTTCCTTGGCTCAGGGATTGCCAGGCGTCAGACACCACATCTCACCATAAGGCCCCACAAATCCCATCCCCAGCTCTACTGGGGTCCATCAGAGCTGCTGCAGAAGAGCCCTGTTCCCAACAGCTCCCAGACCAGATGCTGGATTGGAGCAAACAGCAGCTCCCCCGATGTTTGAGCAATGAAATAATACAGGAGAGGGCTGCTAAGACGGGCACTTGGCAAATATTCTATGCTTCCATATCCAGGAAGATTTCCATTTATCAGCCCCAGACGAGTGATTAAGGAGCATTTCAGTTGCTGAACAATCCAAATGGAAGCCATGGCGCTCATCTCCTCTCCATCACCCCGGTACCCGAACCAGCCTGCAGCTCTCCCTAGATCCATTCCTTCCCTGCTTCCAGCTCTCTCTGTCAAGCACACACACACACACACACACTGTGCAGGCACAGTACCTGTCTTGGGGTCCTCCCAGAGTGCAGAGATCTTGGCCACGTAGGGCATGGATTTCTTGCGGGGCCCGGATTTGAGGAGCACGGTGTCCCGCACGCGGATGATCTCCCCGTCCCTCTCCACGGCCTGGTAGCTCTTGCGCACGGCCGGCTCCGGCTCGTTCTGCACACACAGGGACCAAACAACCCAGTCAGCAGGCAAAGGGCGACTTCATGGCCCTCCTTCATGAGGGGCAGCTCACCAGGGGGACAGCACATCTCACAAAAGCTCTAACTGCTGAAAATAATACTCTGATTTCAAATTAAACCACACTCGCTCCTTCCATTCTGCACGCAAAACCACAAACTTCAGGAAAATCACCTTTCCACCTGCCTACCTGGAGGCCTGCTTTTCTTTCCCATTCAAAGGCACTGAAAATTGTGTTTTGGATGCTGTTTCTCTGATACAAACATGGTAAAAACCAATAAAACATGAAGCAGGGCAGGGAGTGGCAGGGAGGCCGTGGCACAAAGCCTTCCTTAGCAGGACTGCCAATGATTCCTTTGTACCCTCTGACAGTACAAAATAATCACTTTTAGGACTATGAACCAGGGGTTTTTAGCATGCTTTTGCTCTGAGTTTCATTTCAGAGTGCCTGAGCAGGATGGTTTAACCTCCTGCCAGATCTCCCAGGCAGGATTGGAAGCATCCTAAGGAGATTAATGTCTCACTGCTCCTTTGGGGTGTGACAGCCTGAGGGGTGGATGCACAAGGCCAGTCCCTGGCCCTGACAGGCTTCATTCTGGCACAGTCCTTGGCACCTGGGCACAGTCCCAAAGGCTAAAGCTCCAAAACCTGCCCTGGCTGCTGCTCCCTGCAGCCTGAGGTTGTGCTACCACACCAAGCAGCAGCACAGACCCCGCCTGGACCATGGCTCTCCTTCCTCCTGACATCTACTGCACATCAGTGCCTTGTCCCACCTTCCCAGACACCACGTGGGGCCCATTCCAAGCTCTTATGCTTTAATAAGATGAAGGATATTGCCTTCTCTCACAATTGAAGTGGACTTGACTGCACCTAATTGAATTCTCTGGCAGGAAATCTCCCATCTTACAGGAAGCAGTCTCTGCTCCTGAACGCAACAAATGGGAAAGTACAGACAGGAAATCCCTGGAGAAGCAACTGGTCGTGCCACCATGCAAGTTACAAGAAAGGGGATTTTGGGTGCTAGAAAAATTCCACCTGGGAGCCACTACACTGTCTCAGTCCTCTATGTGCTGGGAGATTCTTCTGGGGCTACAGACACCCTAAGTGAGAGCCACATCATGAGAGCTGCCTCTAGATGTGCCCCTTATAATGAGGCTACAACAACACTCAGCTTCTCAGACAGGTTTGCCCTACCCAGGAGAAAGCAGCTGGAGGATGATCCCAGCAGGATGGACTCCCACGTGCCTCGGGTGCCACCCTTGTACATGCCAGAGCTGGGAGGATCCATCACCTTTGAGCTGAGGCCAGCACAGGAGCAGCAGGTTCTCCTCCCCTCCCAAACCACACCGTGCAAGGTAACACCAGGACACACAGGGAACAGAGCCAGCAGTGCCTCTGCTCCCATCAGGTTCTAGACAGCACCTAGTGACCATCTCCAGCTGGAAGAGGACCCACAACTCCCAAGCCTTCACGCCTGGAGGTTCCCAGGCAGCTGTCCCTGCCCAGCCCCAGCACCCAGACACGTACCACGACGTAGACAGCCTTCTCGCAGGCCGTGCCCACGGGCATCCAGCCGTTGGTGGCCCTGCGCCGGCCGATGCGCGGCTGCTTGGGGTGGGAGTGGCTGCCCGCCGCTTTGCTGTTGGAGGCGTGCAGGCAGCCCGGAGTATTGCGCAGCCCCGACTTGGAGCCACTGGGGGGCTTGGAGCTCTGAGGGCATTCTCGGGCCATGGTCTGAGGGTCAGAGTTGGGGGTCTGCAGGTGAGGAACGGGCTCTGCAGCCGGCGGCACGCTGGGCACGGGACATCCTGAGAGCGGGTGGGCAGGCGACGCGGGGTGTCCTGCCACCGGGATTGTGAGGTTCAGCTGGTCCAGAGACTTGCAGCCTTCTAAGGGAAGGGAAGAAATGAGTCACGGATCTCATCTGGAACGTAAAGCAACTACACAGCTGGGACTGTCCCACACCGTGGCCGCTTTTGCCCGAAATCCCCTTTATTGCATTATAGCTGTAAAGACTCTCCAGGCTGTAATTTCATTTTGCACTGTCACTGGATTGTAAAAGCAAAGCCATTTCCGAGCTTGCGTGTTCCAGTGCTCCGCAGATGACACTGCACCACAACAAACCCATCTGAATCCCAAGTAATGCCAGCCAGGAATACACACAAGGCTGGCCAGTGTCCAAAGCAGTTCCAGCCTGTCAATATGTATAAAAGAAATAAAAGGCTTATCGAAACAATGAGAAGGATTAAATCATGCTGCCAAAAGCAGCCAGCTTCTTTCAAAAAGCCAAATTCTACTAATCAGGGAAAATTGAGAAGATTCTCCAAATTAAGTCCAGAAAGATGAAACAAGGTGGAACACAACCACAAGATGCTGCATCCTCAGCAAAACTGTGTCCCTGCAGCAGATACAGGAACCTCAGCAGGTTGGAATTTGGCTGACGCTGCCTCTCAGAGCATCCCAGAAATACATTGTTCCACTCAGGAGTCACAAACAAGTCTCAACCCAGGCCAAGGGAAGAACCAGTTGTAATTATGCCCTATCAGCAGGAAAAGAGCTCCTGGACCAATACACCATGCACTCCTGTTCCCTAACGGGAGACTGTGCTTTTTGGGGTGACCAGAGCACAGCTCCAGTCAGGCTCCAGAAGATGCCTCAGACCAGAGCTTACAAACCTGAAGGGAGAATTCCACCCAAAGCCACACAGCTCCAGCCAAAGAACTGCTGGGCCTCCTGCCTCCCCACCTTACCCTCCCTAAGGCTGCAGCCAAGCCACTGTGGAGCTGTGAGTGCAAGGGATGCCACAGATCATCCTCATCAATCAATCAATCAATCAATCAATCAAATCAACCCCATGTAGCAAATGCCACAAGAACTCCAGGCACTGGCAGGCACAGGACACATGGAGCAAGGAATCACCTCTCAGGTATTTTGCTTACAAAAGCAGTTTTTAAGCTTTAGCTAGAGCAAGATAAAGCTTCACAAAAATCTTTACTGAACGTCAAAGCCCTGGTGCAGAACTGCTCTTGCTGGCACCCCTGGGACTCCTTCCTCGGTCACGCACACTTCCAGCCTCTCCAATGGCACTGGCACTAAAGCAGCTCTCACAGCCTGTCCCAGCTCCTTTCCACCACACTGCCCAACCACTGCCCAGGATCACAGCCCAGTCCCTGGATTTGTACCACACAGACACTGATATTTCCCTACAAACACCTAGAAGACGCCAAATCAGACAGATGTAACACACAGCATTTGGTATGTCAGGCTGGATCCCTCTCTGATGGGAGCCTGCTGCTTGCAGCCAAAGTGCTGCTTCAGTTCACTCTAGGGAAGGAAAATATTTCAGAGGTGCATAATTATATAGAAATCAATCCCTAAGGCACCATCAATATTCTCTGAGGCATCCTTATATTCCTCAGTCCACAAACCAAAATCTCAATGATTCTGGTGTTATAGGTTTTTAAATCCAAGTTGTTCCCAGCAAGGAAATCACAGCAAGGGAGATCTCAGTAGAGGGGTGACACACTAGCAAATACCCACTCCTGGAACTGCTGCTGCCCTTGCCAGCACCAGGAGAAATCACTGAATCCACAGGCAGGGCTGAGCTCTGGAAAATACTCTGTCTGCACTGCCTGCATCCTTCTGGCTGCACAAAATCAGAGGCACTAGCATGCAAAAGCTGAGGAACAAAGTAGACTGGTATGACCTCGGGGCACTCCACAGGAACTGTCAGGCAAGAACATACTGTTGAGCTGGTTGTCTTGTGAGCACTCCCCTTTCAAGAGCTCTGAAGCCACCAGCGAGCCCTGTCTGGCTGCTGCTGCAGGAAGCAGCACCATGACAGCAGGGATATTTCGGGAAAACAGAAATTACACTTCAACCAAACACTCCTGAGCTTCAGCAGCTTCCTACAACGGGAGATGACAAAGCCTCGCTTGAACCAAAACTCCATCCACCTACCTGAAAATCTGTTCTCAGTGGGTAAGTCGTGCCAGCTCTTGGCTGGAACACGTGGTTAGTGCAAAGATCCCACGCTGGCACTCCCAGCAGCTGGAGAGCAGCCTCCTCTACAGACCAACTGTTTGCAGCACTGTCCAGCCTGGCGTTACACACAGCGCTGGTGTCTGATAACCCCCACACAGCACTCCACTTTTAAATATTTAAAAAGGTATTTTTCAATGGCAGAGGCAAAGCTCCAAGAAAAAGCAGGAAGTCTGAAAAGCAGGCGGGGACAGAGGAGAACCAGGCAGGTAAAGATATTTCCATACCCCCTCACCTCTCCTAATTCCAGTGCTTCATTGTCAGACAGAGAGCAAAGATGGGCTCAAGAATTCCCAAACTAACAGTGTGCCTGGCACTTAGACCACCACAGTGAAACTCCCTATGCAGCCCTGCCAGCTTTGATCAACCCGTGGAATCCAAAAAGCCTGCAGTCCCCAGCTGGCACTGCTAGAGTCTAACAGCAGAGGCAATGCCTGCTTCTCCACAGGCTCTGTGAGGATGCCTCAGCCCCCAGAGCGGGGCTTTGGGATGGGAGTAACTCATCCTGGTGTGCTCCCGACCCTCGGCTCAGCGTGGCACAGCGGGATGGCGTGCAGGAACTGAACCCTGCTCGTTTTACACAGATCAAAGCTCAGCCTCAGCCCCAGCGTGACAAACCGTGAGTCAACTTCTCGCTGCCAAAATCCTTTCACCGATTCTCTGCTTTCCACACCAACAAGACCTTTCAGTGGGAAAAACCCCCCGGGCAAAAAAACGGGGGAAGGGGAGGTGGAAGGCGGATCCCTTCCAAGCCGCAGCTCGGCTGTGGAGCTGAGAACTGCTCGCAGAGGGAACCAGCCTCCGGGCAAGCAGGCACCGCGCCGAGCCACCCTCTTCTCCCAGGAACGCCGGCCGGGATTTGCGTGCACTTTGCACCTTACCTGCTGCAAAAGGCATTTTGTAGGGGTAGCTGTTCCGTCCCGCATGCACGCTGCCGATCCTGCCCTCCGGCACATGCACCACGCCGCAGACGCTGTAGCTGCTCACGGCTGCTCCCTCCCCGCAGCAGTACGGAGAGCTGCACCAGTGCAGGGGCTGGAAGTGAGCACCTGATGGCAAGGAACCGGAAGATACCAGGAGCCCCTCGCAGGTCGCAGCCTGCGACAGCTCGTCCTTGGGATAAATGGAGCAGGGGGAATAGCCACTGTATCCGCTTTGGCCGTAATAAACATAAAACCCGTTCATCGGAGTCAGATCTGAGGATTCATAGAGACATCCACAATCCGCGTGATTCCCGGGCACAGGCAAGGGAGGGAACTGCTGCACGGGAAAGGAAGGCTGATGAAATTCCTGTTTGGGGGTTGGGGATTTCTCTCCAGGTCTTCCATACTCCGGCTTCATGGAAGCTTGTCCTCCCATGAGCAAAGGCAGTCTGTGGTAGAAGCCCTCCGTGCTGGCGTAGGAGCCAGACAGCGACTCGTAGGGGACGGGCTCTGTTGTCCCATAGAGCCTGGAAGAGTCCCGCTGCTCCCCTTTCCCAAATGTGCCCACGGTCTGGCCTTGCCAGCCGTGCTGCCCATCCATTTTTAAGCTAGCCACTTCCTTCTTGGATTTGACACAGTTCTTCCGTCCAGCTTTGGCCCATTTGAGTGTAGATTTCGAACAGTGGTTCTCAGACTTGCCCTCCCCGTCCGATTTACTCCTCTGTTTCAGGGGTTGGTCTTTCTCATGGGTCAGCTTCAGGAAGGCCACGGCATTCAGGCTGGCCAGTCTCTTTGGGGTGGGATGGTAGGAGATGGCACCATCCTCCCTCTTTGCCCCATCATCAAAGACCTCATCCAGCGAATGCTCGCAGCTATTGCATTTCTGACTGGGCTCATGCCGGTTCTTTCCTTTCCCTGTTTTCACAGCCGGTTTTTCCAGGGCAGGCCAGTTGTCACCGGCTTTGCACTGCAAGCCCTTGAGGGTACAGTCCCCAGCAGCCTTCCCAGAGTCCCTGCGGAAGCGCCTGCCGGATAACAAGCCATCGTCCCGTTCGAACAGCAGGTTGTTCACCGCCTCGGCGTTCAGCGAGGCCAGCCGGCGCTTCCTGGGCTCCGAGGGAGCAGGATCAAAGTCCTGCTCCGGCCCGGGATAAGTTGCTGCGCACTTCTCCCCGGATGAGTCACTCTTGCCCGCTCCCACAGGCTGAACTTGTTCCGAGAACAAAGCAGATCCCAAACCCTCAACCCAGCTGGCAAGGTGCTTTTTTTTACAGCTTGGGGTCTGTTTGGACAGAGAGCCAGCCACATCCTCCAGCCTGGTGAGGAGGACCTTGCAGGTCTTTTTGCTCACCGAGGGGAGCAGCCGCCTCCGCAGCGGGTACGTCTTTCGCACTTCGCGCAAACTCTTGCTTTTGTTATTCCCTACAAACCCACTGGGACACTTTGGAGCCTTCGAGGCATCTCCGTCCCGCTGCTCTGCGTTGGCCCTGTCCATCCTCCTGCTGCCTGTTGGCGACGAGGCCTGGCCAGCAGAACCAGCTGGATGTTTCAGAAGGAAAAGTTGTTTTTTCCGGGCATGCGTCATAGGATCAATGTCCAATCCTGGGAACGAACGGGAGAAAACATCTATTAATATCGCTGAGAGGGTCCCATCTCCTCACAAAGCACCAACTGCCAATTAGGAAATATTTGGGGAAGCTTGTTTCTATACAGCAGAGTCTATTTGGGTGATGGCCAGTTAAGCCAATTAAGAGACAGGATGCAATTAGATGTGGTTTAATATTAAGCCATGGAACACGACAGTAATTAAAAGCCAGGTGGTGATGGCAAATGCCACAGCAGCTGGGGAAAGCTGGGTCTGGACAGAGAGCTGTCCACCAGCTCCCTCTTCCACTGATGCTGTTCCTAACACCTTACAAATTCCCACCAAATCTCCAAAATCTGAAGGCTGGTCCAGGGCACAGAGCAGAAATAACCCCCGGCCTGTGACTGCCTGCATGTTGATACAGGCAAGCTGTTCCAGTTTCATTTTCTGAGACAATTAGGCAAAAGAAAAACAAAAAGTCCACCTACTCAGGTGAAAAGAAAACCTGGGCTATTAAGCAGAGACCTGCCAACATTAATAAATTAAATACATGCAAATCTCTGTGCAGGTTGGAACCTGGCTGCCCACTTGCTCTTGTCATTCCCTGTAGTTGTGTTTTATAAAAGTTGTGGGCATCGAACACCAAATCACAATGGGCAGAGGGGCCCCAAAGATACATTCATGGCAGGAAAAAGAAGCCTGGGCTTCCTGAGTTATCCAGCACCCGATTTTTAATTAAGAAATTCTTCAGTCTACAGCTTGGAGGTCCAAGGCTGAGAGAGGATATGGCTGGGTGATACCAACCTAGAGACATTAAAAATGTCAGTGTAAATGGGTGATAGTGGAATAGATTTAATGAAGTCTGTTTCCGAGCACCAGACACAGCAGCAAAGGACAATTACTTTCATTCAATGGTATTTACAAAATGGTCAAATTCCATTTATTGGCAGCAAAGAGCTGATCTTTTTATCAGCATCCACCTAGGATGGGTTTGCTCTTCCCTGCAATCAGGATTCAGGCTGTAACTCCCCTCAATTGACACTGGTCTGCCACTTTTGAGGCTTTTAATTAAAGCTCCTACTGCTTTGGCAGTGATTAGAACAAAGCTCCCGAATTACAAGAACTGTTCATTTGATATGGTTTAATCAAGCTGATAATTAGATTATCTATTTGAAATAAGCCCAATGTGTTTTAATTGCCTTACTTATATATGCATTAACTAAGGGAAATTCAGGAATTGAAACCCGCTGGGGTTTGCATGGTGCTTTTTTAGATGTCATCCTCTTGGCAATGTGTTTTTGGGGTGACTGAGTTCCTCCACCCCCTTAAACAGGGTATATCCCATGGCTGGTGCCCCAGGAGGAGAGCTTGGTGGGGAACAAACACTTATATATGTCTACACTTTTCTTATTAGAAAACCAGGCTCTGGGAATTAGGAGGATCAAGTCACACAGAATTTCCTCCAGAATTGAATTATTCTTGCACAAAAGGCTAAATTGACCACATGCAACCTCCGGAGTTTGGAAGAGAAGTACAATTTTTAAAAATGGATCAGGCAGAGCAGGATTTGGCAGAAGCAGAACAGGTATCCTGCAGAATGTGCCCTGGGGAGGACAACTCTTCCCAGGCTATATGGACCAGTGACTTCCTTGCAACTTTCATCCTATTTTCTACTGTTCCTACTGAGAGACTGAGCCTCTGGTAAAAATCCCAAACTAAAAAGCCATGGTTTGCCTTAAACCCAGCATCAGGCACCTTGTTCTTCTCAAGTTTCCACAGGCAGGAGCCTGATCCAGCCTAGCACCACACATCCTGGGGGATTCGTGCTCTCAAACTGGGTGCTGTAGCTGCGACTGTTCATGCCAGAGATGCTCTGAAGTTAGGAAAAGGCTGGGAGGGGCTGAGGGAAGGGGGTGTAAGAGAACTGGGATTGTTCAGCCTGGAGAAGCTCTGAGGTGACTTAACTGTCCATTCCAGCAGCTGAAGGGGCCCACAGGAAAGTTGGAGAGGGGCTTTGAACAAGGGCCTGGAGTGACAGGACAAGGGGGAATGGCTCCACCCTGACAGAGGGCTGGGTTAGATGGCATATTAGGAATAAACTCCCTGTGAGGGTGGCAAGACCCTGACACAGGCTGCCCAAAGAAGCTGTGCCTGCCCCATCCCTGGCAGGGTCCAAGGCTAAGTTAGATGGGGCTTGGAGCAACCTGGGATAGTGGGACGTCTCCCTGCCCATGGCAGGGGGTGGAACTGTTTCAGCTTTAAGATCCCTTCCAACCCAATCCATTGCAGGATTCTATGATTCAGTGCCAGCATCTATGGAACAAAACCTATCCTCAGTATGGACTACTCAGGTTTTTCCACACCTCCACAATCACCTGCACTGCATGGATTGCTTTGTGAGGGGGATGCCCCTGTTCCCAGCTCACCTGGGATCCAGCAATCCCTGCTCTTCCCTCAGCACAACACAGAGACAGAGCTTTTGAACACAGCTCAAACTCAGCCCTCTGACAGGCAAATGCATCATTCCTCAAAATCAGAGTCCTGCCGAGCTTCCTTCCAGCGAGTATTGTGCTCCTGCCGGCTGAGAAGGGAGAGTGGCAGAGCTCTTCATCCTCTCTCCACCTTTGTATTGCTTCACAAAGCACAGAAAAGCTGCCTGTGCCCAGAAGTCTCCAAGAAAGTGCGAGACAATGTGAAGAACTGAAAGATACTTAAATCAGAACCACCCATTTATTGCTCATGGCTGAGGAACTGGATTCATGGTGAGAAGACAGTGAGGCGTTGGAAATTAAAGTTTCAAGCAGCTCAGTCTATCCAGCTGCATGCAGAGTCCACCAAGCACTTTAAAGCTAGTTGGAATTGCTGTCTCCTTATCATACAAATCACAGAATGGGTTGGATTGGAAGGGACCTTAAAGCTCATCCCATTCCAACTCCCTGCCGTGGGCAGGGACACCTTCCACTGGCCCAAGTTCCTCCAAACCCCATCCAACCTGGCCTTGAGCACTTCCAGGAATGGGACAGCCACAGCTTCTCTGGGCAGCTCCTTCCTCAAACCAGACTGGTTCTGAAAAACCATCTTTCCAGCTGCTGAACCCAAACCAGATCAGGATAAAGAAAAATTAAAACCACTTCTAGTTTCGTGCTAGAATAAAACCATTACCCAAACAGCAAACTCAGGAGAGAGTTGATGCCTCATTAGCAGGAAAAGAAGCAAGTGGGATAACAGCTGCATGTTCTGTAATCATGCAGCTGCAGCATCTGTCTCTCTCTCTCCAGCACTTGATTGCAAGTGAAATTAGAAGAAACTAGTCTGGGACTACCCCTTCAAGCCCCATTTCCTCTCCAGAGCTTCACTACGGAGACGCGCGCGTTCCAAGAGACGATGCCAAAAGCGCAGAAATTAAAGCTTTTAAAGCTCCTAATCCATTTGGCACTTCAATAACACACAAAGAGTTACGACAACACCGATCCTCCTCTCCACGCACGGCACCGCTCCGATGACTCTCAGCCCCATCTACTTGAATTCTGTCTATCCATTTCCATTGGAACAGCTTCTGCTGTGACAACAGCCCTACAACTGTGAGTATCTGGAGGATTGGCTCCTTCCTCCCTGCTGCTTTTGCAGGCGAGTAATTCCCAGTGCTCTAAGGAACGTGCTGCACGGAAGAAGCCTTGCAGGAGCTTTGGGAAATCCGGATAAATCGCAGCAGCATCAGGTATTCCCGGCTGAGTTCCTTGAATGCCATGCACGTCCTGTCAGTGGAAACATCTCCTCCCTCTCAGACATTCAGAAAATCTGTAGCTGTTGGAAGCTACAATCTGTCTTCCCAGGGTCCAGTCCTGATTTTTCTCCTGAGATCCATTGAAAGCTCCATCATTCACATGCTCTGGAGGAAACTGTTTATACAGAGCTCATTAGTCTGCAGCAAGGGCTGGCTTCTCTCACTCATCAGCATAGCTCTGACCATTGTACCAGAGCAGGGATAAATGGGATACTGGGAAGAAATTCTTCCCTGTGAGGGTGCTCAGGCATTGGCACAGGTTGTTCAGAGAAGGTGCGGCTGCCCCTGGATCCCTGGAAGGGATGGATGGGGCTTGGAGCAACCTGGAATAGTGGAAGGTGTCCCTGGTCATGTCAGAGGGATGGATCTTTAATATCCCTTCCAATTCAAACCATTCCAGGATTGTATTATTCATTGCCAGCAGCTCCTGAAAAGCCATGTGGACACGCAGCCTCCACAGCTTCCAAAAGGCTCATAAAAAGGGATGTGGGGCAACTCTGGCACAGCCGAGAGGATCTCTGGGAGCTGTCCCGGACTGCGCTCTGCTTCACTCCTTGCTCCAACGCCCCTAATTATCCCCCCGTTGCGAAAGCCTGTGTGTGCTCCACCACCCGGCTGGGAGCTCTGCAGCCCGTGTGTGGCCGTGATAAATCACAGCCAACTGCAATGAGAGCCCGGGGCTCCACAGCCCGAGAGCCGAATGTGTCCGACAGGGAGCGAATCCGGCCGGGCGCAGCCTGACCCGCGCTGCCCGGAGCCACAGCTGGGAACACCCCGAGCAGCTCCCGGCTGGTTCCTTGGGAAGGACTGCCTCAGCCTCGGTTATCTGCTTTCAAATCTTGCCTAGTGGCAGTGCTCTGTCTGGGGAAGCCAAAATTACATTTCTCTGGCTGTTCTCACACTCTCCGCAGCCTCAGCAAGCGGCATTCTCAGGGAAGAGGAAAGGGGAAAAAACAGGGGGAAGAGCCGGGGGGAAAGAAGAGGGGGATAAAAAGAAAGGGAAAATAAATGGGGGGTGCAAAGAAATGGGGGATGAAAAAGTGGGGGGAAAATGGAAAAAGTGGGGAGAAATTGGGGTGAAAATGGGGTGGGAAAAGAGGGGAAGAAATAAGGGAAAAGGCAAGAAAACACCAGTGGAAGTGAACAATGTACAAGCGTGGGGGAGAGTCACAGGATATTTCCTCAAAATCCACAACAGGGCAGGTTGTTTGGGCAATTAACACAACCCCGGGAAAGCACATCTTTCTCAAAGGCACCGGCTTTTCTTTTCCCCTGTACGGATGGTAAGAAGCTGTAACACTGTGTCACGTTGCCGGCGACAGGCTGCCCCCAGCAAAACAGCCAGGAAATGATGAAGTGAAAAACAAATGTGGGCACCGATAAGTGACCTCAGCAACTCCAACATCAGGCACCAAACCCCGACCAAGTTTGAAGCCCCAAAGCTTTGGGGTCTGGCACATACTTGCATTAAAGCAAATCCCAAGTTTCTGAAAGCAAAGCCTTCACTGAACACCCGTGATCAACACTGGCAAAACCACTTCCTACAGCCTTGAAGAAATGCAGAATTCCACCCCAAGAGCTATCACAAGCCTTTTGCTTGTGACCCCAACATAAAGCAGCGTTGTTCTGGGTCTCTGGTACCTCTGGTGCCTCTTCTGCTCTTCACAGCCTCCCAAATCCCACTGAAATCGGCTTGAGTGGGGTCAGAGCTCGAGAGGCAATGGCACAGCCACAGTTTCATACTCACTCTGTGCAGAAGAGATGCAAAAGCTGTAATTACAGGCAAAGCTATCCTTGCCATCCCAAAACTCCAAACCCACTCCAAAGCCAGAAAAAACTGGAAGCAGAGACCAGGATTTGTTTCTGTGCCCCTAGTTTCTTCAGAGATGGATAACATGACTACCTTCCTACTCTCAAGAGGGGATGTATTTTCTTTGCTTTTCAACAAGTTAGGGAGGGATGCACCAGGAGGAGAAGGAAATTTGGAATTAATGGATTCTAGAGTGTGATAGAGCATATGGCAATTCCCAAACAGCATCCATCACTTGTGCTTCCCACAGGAGCCTCCCAGCTGCAGCAGCAACCCATGGAGAACCATGGATAAGCAGCCTAAGCATGCTGCTGCAAAGGAAAGCCCAGGTAGGGCAATGGAATTCCCTGGCATTTGCAGGTAAGTACAAGGATGTGGGGGTGGAAATGAGGCTGAGCTTGTCTCCAGGCTGACAATTTGATGGAAAGAGATGCTTTGACACTTGGCTTTTGCTGCATCACTCCCCAGTGAACTAGTTACTAAGGTTTCCTTTTAATGAAGGCATTCAGAGTCCAGAGATTAGGCAAGAGAAACACGGGAAAGGATGGGATGGTTTTTCCAGATCACTTGGAAAAACGACAAGGCTGAAGCTTACACAGATATTGCAATCCTGAAATATCCCAGGGAACAGCAGCAGCAAGAAGGAAAGGGACTTTTTGAAAGAGCAAGTAGTGCCAGGATAAGGGAGAATGGCTCCCCACTGCCAGAGCACAGGGTTAGACAGGACATTGGGAGGAAATCCTTCCCTGTGAGGGTGGGAAGACCCTGGCACAGATCAAGCCCAGAGAAGCTGTGGCTGCTCCATCCCTGGAAGTGTCCAAGGCCAGGCTGGGCAGAGTTTGAAGCAATCTGGGATGGTGGAAGGTGTCCCTGCCTGTAGCAGGGTGTGGAATGAGATGACCCTAAAGGACCCTTCCAACCCAAATAATTCTAGGATTCTCTGACTCTATAAAATACCAGATCTGTTAAATACCACCCCTTTGCATAGAATTGCCTGTTACAACTTTAAATAGGTTCTGTACAAAGCTGCCATGTGACAGCTATGCCAACAACACCCTAAAACATGCCTATAAGTAGTTTGAAAAACCAAGTCAAAAATATTCCGGGACAGCTTTTGCAGTCGTGTTTATAGAAAAAGCACAAGCTTTGCCAATCAAGGTTTTTAAAAAAAATAACCCACACAAGCCCCGCTCATCTGATTTTTCATATATGCAAAATGCAAACTCGATTCCTTCGTGGCAGAAGGCTGAGTCTGGTAAAATATCAATCACATGTCACTTTGCTCAGATAGCTCTGGCACCCTTCCTGTTCCACAGGCAAAATGGAATAACAAATTATTCCCAAGGCTTTATTTTGAAGAACAAGGTGTAAGGTTTTTCTATAGTAAATATTAAAGCTCTTCTATATATTATAATCACATCCTTCCACGACTGCTTTAGGAGCTTCCTCCAAGCTGCTGAGCTTAAATAATTCAAGCGGCGCCGTGATTCTGTGTTCTACACGTGCGGCTGCAAACTCTGCTGCCTGTGGGAATTTCAAGGGCAGGTGCATCCCTGCCAGCTCCTCTCCATGTCACGGAGCTGTCACTGCCATCCTAGCTCTGGATGTGGATTTCCCTTCTCCTCCCTCGGGTACCTCTCCCCCACAAAGGTCTCCATTCACTCTCTCCTGACTGGGAACTCTCGGCACGGCACCCTCAGCATCCAAAGACAACACATTCCTACTCCACGAGTTCAGAACTGGCTTTAGGGGAGATAAAAGAAATGCAAGAAATTCAGGGAAGGGCAAGGCATTCCTTCTACACGGCATTTAACTAAATGTTTGATTTAAACTTTTTTTTCCTTTAAATAATCTTCATCTATTTTCCTCACCTCAGTGTCCCTCAAAACTGCCTGTTCCCCACCTCAGTGACCAAATCCTTCACACTATGGTTCCAGGTATGGACTCTAGGAATTATCATCTCTGAGGAGTGCAAAAGGCAGCCTGAATATGAAAATGTAACAGACATGCATGTTTATAACCTCGACTTAAATTCACAGAAGTTTTAAACCCAAGCAGGCAAAACTAAGTTCTGTTAAAGAACAAGTTCATGTAGTATTTTCGAGGATTCTTGTGTTCTGACTCATGCCCAGTTGAAATACACTGACCAGAACTACCTCTTCAGACTAAAACTGCTACCTGAATTATTTTCAGTTCTAGAGTAAGTACTTCAGACAGTATCATCTTACATCTGGAAATATCTTCTGTTTCTATATGGTTTAAAAAGTAGTAGCACACCACTTCACCCTCAGCTGGTTGCAAGTTTTCCATACAGCAAAACAGCTCTCTGGGATTTCCTTCACCAAAGGTTTTGATTCCTCTTTCTATTCAAAGTTTAACAGACATTTCAAAAGAAAACAGACTTTCTACTTCTTTATTCTCACTTTCTGATCATCACTTGAAACACCAGCTTTAACCCCACACGTTCCCAGCTGAGGACAAAGGTGACAGAGGATGAGCTATGCTGAGCATTTTTCCACTTGAGAGTTTCAATCCCAATCCACAACTCAAGTCAAAGAAAGACTTTACAGAACTCTTGCATTCCCACTGCAATTCCTGGAACCAAACCCTCTCCTTCCCTGATGTCTTGTAAACCACAGTGCTGCACTGAATGCTGAGCAGAGCTTAAATCCAGAGCCAACCTTACTGGATTTGCACTAGAATCAGAGAATCTAATTCTTCCCTGTGAGGGTGGTGAGGCCCTGGCACAGGCTGGTGGAAGATGTCCCTGTTCATGGGAGAGGGTGGAAATGGATGAGCATTAAGGTCCCTTCCCACCCAAAACACGCTGGCATTCCATGAATCATAGAATGGTTTGGGAACTCCTGGAATAAAAGTCCAGATGTAGCTTGAAAATACATGATTTTTTTTTCCTTCATAAAATACAGGACCAGTCACCACCACAACCACTGGTGTACATTCACACATCTTGTGGTGCCACGGGTTTAGCCAAGGCAGAACTGCCAAGCTTACCTAAACCTGCTTTAAACTCTTTCCTCCCTCTCATTAGTGCCAGAGACAGTATTTACAAATCAGTAACTCACAAAGTAAGTGAAGCAGTTCCACTTAAAATTTCACAACTCAATTGGTTTCAGTAGGTCAGTCCGAGGAAATGTAGCACTGCTGAATTGTGCTGCAACAGCTGACACCTCCAAGGAGAACAAGTTCCTTAATTCCTAGGGTGTTAGCAGAGGAATAATTTAAATTTGGGTCCAATTGGATCATTTAAGCCCAGGAAGCAGGTGACTCGGTGTTGCCAAAGGTCCTGAGCTGAGCCAGAGGAGCATTTCTAGGGACCAGCAGCTGGCACAGACCAGAAATCTGGTGACAGAAAACTTAAGCAGAAGCTGGATGTTGTAACATGTTAAAATCCCAGGAACCACAAGCCAAACACAGGCAATTCAGCCACTTTAGACAAGGAGAAACCCAGCTTGCTGGAACGCTGCTTCCATGAGAGCCCGTTTAACTCCCATTAGGAGCTGCCCCAGCCCTTTCATCCCTTACCCACATCGTTAGAGGTGTATTTAAACACACACCTTTGCCTGTGCCCCGGGTTTGATCAGTCAAGGCAACAAATAGCACCTTTAAACAGAGTGGACAGGGTTTGCAGCCAGTGCTGGGAGTGATCTGGTTTATATGCACTCATTAAGGCGCATTTATCGACCCACACGGGCGTGATGCTGCTCAGAAAGGCAGCAATTAAACACACTCAGCTCTCCCAGCCAGGGCTGGGATCAGACTTCTTCAATAAGGTGGGTCTTACAGACTCCATCACACTGAAATATTGTTTGGATTTCACTGTACCTTGCACAGCCAGGAAGGAAATAAACTTAAGAGTATCAGGAATGGTTAAGAGCAGTGACTAAGTCACAGCCTTGGTCCCAAGAGCTCTGGGTTGAATTCTGGGGGGATGCTGAATGCTTCTATTCTCCCACAAGTGTAGGTCACCATGGAGCCAGTGGGAACTCCAGAGGATAAACCATCAGCTCTCTGGCAAAGAAGCCTAATTACAACTTCCTCTGGGGAACCACACAGCTTTTAAACAGTGCAGCCTAGTTTTATGGAAATGCCACAGGTGCTCCAAATAATTTTCAGGAAGATCCCTTGAAGTCAGGCTGTGGATTCAAAACACCCAGGTGTGCTGAGTAGTAGGGAGAAGAGTTCTACAAGTACTGTTCTGCCAAATGATGCTCTGATACTGCAAAACCACCCCCCACGTGCTTCCTCCAGCCTCAAGGAGAATATTCATTATAGGGAAGAAAACATCAAAACTTTTGAGGAACTCCTAGCACTGACAAGCAGAGAAACAAAAAAAATAATCAGAATCATCCCCTTCATTATCAGCTACAGGATTTGAGAACATTGACTGCACATTGAGGTGTTCAATATGTGGATCAGAGGGATGGGGAAGGGAAAACTGCCCTCATCCCTCCCAGTCACCTGCACAGGAGCACAAGGCTAAAAGATGCACACAGTTCAGAACAGCAGGCTCCAAGGAGTGGGGCACAAGGAGGCCATGTGTGAAGCCAGACCATGGGGAATGCGAGTGGAGCAGCGATCCCAGAGGGATTCCTGAGCTGCACGAGCTGCCAGCTGAAGCAGAGCCAAAGTGGCAGCGGGAGACGCTCGCAGCTACCGGCCCAATGTCAGGAGAGCTGGTAGGAACTTTCCAGGAGCTGCTGGAAGATCCAAGCAGGCTGCAGCAGGCTCTGCTTTCCCAGGCTGTGCCCAGAGTGGAAGGGTAAACAGCTGATAAGGAGGAATGTGCTGCAGAGCCCCCCCCAAGCAGGCAGAACCCCCTGCTATCCCACAGCTCGGCCCAAGGACAATTCCCAGTGCCCGTGCCCAGCACACACCTCCCCTCGGCCAGTTTGGCTGCTGGCAGCCCAAATCTCAGGAGATTTGATCCAAAAAGGATCTGATGCTGGACAACAGCTGCAAAGAGCTCAGAGCTGAGGAGTTTCTGTCTCAGATTGCAGTCACAGTGCACAAGGAGAGATGTATCCACGCAGGATATCCCCAGACACCAGAATTTCAGCTACAGCTATCTGTCACAGTAAAGCATTTTAAGGCAGCAGCATTCTTCAAAGTAAAATGACAGATAATATCCCATTTTAGAGCTCCAAAGCTAGTTCCTCACTCTTCATTTCAATAACTAAGATAAACATTTTATTTAACAGCTGTATTAGCAGGTAGAAACATGCTTTGCTTCAGAAAGCCAGGCAGACTTACAGCCCCAGCTTTCTGCAGCATTTAAACTCTCAGTTCAAGATGAATTCCTGGAAATGGGGCAGGGGAGCCCTCATTTCTTCTGAACAGAAACCAAGCACAAAGTCCACGTTTGAGTCTCCAGCCCTGCTGCTTCCCACCCCGCTTACAACTTTGCCGCACACATGGGAGCGCCAGCAGAGCTGAGTGACACTTCCCAGAAGATGCCACAACCTCTGTCAGGTCTCTGCTGGGGCTGACACAAGGTCTGCAAAAGGAACAGACCCCAAATTACCTCTGGGGCCTCCTGCTCAGTGTCACCTCACAGCTTTCCTTCTGTGCCTCTGCTCGACCTGGGCTGTGCCTGGAAGTTCTCGCACCTCTGGTGAAGGATGAGCTTTTAGGGAGCCACAGCACCTGCAGCTTATCTGAGGGATCAGGAGCAAATATCCGAATATTCACCGATTTTCCTGCTCCCCAGGCAAGGCCTGTCACAGTTACTGCCCTCCAAACACAAGTACATCAGTCAGTATGCAGCATTAAGGTGTTTTATCCTGGAATGATTTGAGTGGGCAGGGACCCCAGTGATCATTCCATTCCAAACCCCCACAGGCAGTGGTTTAGACCTTCCACTAGCCTAGGCTGCTCCAAGACTCATCCAACCTGGCCCTTTCAACTTGGCAGGGACACTGGTCCTCAATTTATCTAAACACTTTCCATTTATATTTTCATGGGGGTCTAAATACACATCTGACAACTCCTTTGGGTCCATTCACAGCTTGCTTTGTTCAGCTGAGGGCTGGACAGGTTTTTACACGGCTGCATGAGCTCTCCAGCCTGAGAGAAAGAAAAGCAGGACCTCACTGCCCAAACCCATGATTTCAAGCATTGGAAGCAGCTGCATAGGACAGTGGTGGAGTCACCATTCCTAGAGGTGTCTAAGGAATGGCTGGACATGGTACTCAGTGCTCTGGTCTGGTTGACAAGCTGGTGATCAGCCACAGGTAGACCCTGATGATCTTGGAGGTCTTTTCCAACCTAAATGACTCTGGGATCTACATAAGAAAGTGCAGAGCTCTACGAGCTGGACTGAGGCCTCACAGAAGCACCTGAAGCCACTTTCCTTGAGGCCACTTTCCTTTCTTATTTCTAAATTCACTGTATTTGTTTTACACATAACACAGGCTACTCCAAGATCAGCCATCAGACCCTCAAGGCCTCCAGACACTGCTCTATATAGGGTTATTACAGTGAACTGGAGTTTAATTATATTTAAATAGTGAAAAGTCAAAGCGCTGCTGCTGCGCGAGCCTCCCTGCCCCTCCATGATCCATTTCTCCCCACTGCCTCCCATGGTTTCCTTGGAAACATATGCAAGCTTAAATTGGATTGACATTCACTTAGTGGACAGATGGAGTTTGGAACAGCCCAGCGCCTGAAATTCAAGGCCGAGCCTTGGGATATGTCACGTTATCAATACAAAAACCAGCCCCCGAGCTTTGTGGCAAGGGGAAGGATCACCTAATTATTCAGTAACGAGCTCTGAGGTGGCATCTCAGGAAGGTCAGCGCTCACCCATTGTTCCTGATGAAAGCAGCGGGCTGAGCACGCGACCAGTTTTGTTGGGAGGGAAGGATTTAATTTTTGTTAAGCGCTGGGAAAACAGGGGAGTTCTTAAGCTCATTAGTGGTTTCAGGCAGGAGAACTGCAGCAGATCACATGTGGGCTGAGCACAGACAGCGATGCTCCATTCGCACTGTAATTAAGCCACTTGCATCCAAAACTTCATCCCTAGGCTCAAGTTATTCCTGGTAACTGATCCTGACCCACAGACACCGAGAGGGACAGGGTTTGTACCACTCCTCTACAGCCCCAGAGGTGGCAGGACTGCACCTCCAGCAAAGCTGGCAATTTATTCTCAAGTGGGAATTATCCCCTGGGTCCTCTTCCACTACATTAGAAGAAACAGAACCGTGAAGAAATGAAAATGAAAATAGCTTTTTTTTGGAAGGTTGGCTAAACATTGCTTCCCAACCACACTGTCTGCCCTAACAGGATTGGAAAGGATTCGCCTTTTTCCAACCAAAACACAAGGAGGACAGTAGTAATCCCACATAACTGCATCCCTAGAGATCCCTGATGAAATCCAGCATCTAGGAAGGACAAGATGACAGAGTTCTTGGGAAAGAACAGAGGGGCAGCCAGCAGGCATTGCATATTCCCCCTCACCAGGAGCTCTGCCCACCACATGGTTATTGCAGGGGCCATCTCCAGGTAATCACCACCTCCAGGAATTAGGGACACGCCACAGAGTCAAGGTTACCAAGTAATTTTTAAGGAAAAAATTCCCAAAATGCCTGGTTTACTTCTGTTGCTTGTGCCATTTGCTGAAACCTAAGGAATTCCCAGGTTGGGATTTACCTGTCCAACTCAGCATTTCCGTAGCTGTTCTGACATCTGGCATTTGGCCAGGATTTCAATAAAATCTCTTTTTTCTCTGTCTACACGTGATTATAGCTGCCAATTCCTTTTCCTTTACTATCCTGCTCACCTTGGAGAGAGCTGCTCTGTCTCCTTACTCTGAGCCATCTCCAACCTTGAATCCTTCCACTGACTTTCGCTGAGCTGAACAAAGGAACAAACCCAAACATGCCTCTTGCATCTGTTTCTTACGAGTTTTTTATTCATTAAAAATAAACCTCCTGCTGCCCACTAGTTCCCTCCACAAGCCTGCACTTTCCTGCTTTCTCTCCCTCCACAAACCACCCATATTTATCAATATGTGATTATTGCAGCTTAATCCTCATTGCCTGCATTTCCCCCGGCGCCTCTCCATCCTCCCTCAGCAGAGACCTCGATGCTCCTCTCCACCCCGCCTCAAATCCTGCTCTTTTCCACAGAACTCCCAACCCTGAGCCAGCGGGAACACGCTCAACCTGCCAAGTGCCCTGACAGAGGCAGCGCTCCCGGAGGGATTCCAGGGACGTGGTCCCGGCCCGTTTCCCGTTAGGACGCTCCTCAGTTCCCCGAACTCTCCCGGCGCGGACGCGGCACCGGGAGCGGGGGCTGCTCCCGGCTCCCGCCGCATCCGCCGGGGCCGCGCTGCCCGCGGCTCCTCCGCCCGCTCCCTCCCGCCCCGAAAGCCAGCCCGGCCCAGCCCAGGCACCCTTCCCCACTGCTCTCCCCCGCTGCCCAGGCAAGCCTGCTCCAGGTATTCCGCACGCACACGGAGACACAATGAAGGCGAGCACCGGATAATGCTGTGCTGTGGGAAGGCTGGCTGAAGCTCCCGATTTTCCCTGCTTCCCACAGGCCACAGGCAGGAACAATAGAAGGCCAGGCACGGTGTAAGTAGGAAGCAATGCCTGGGATCTCGATGCTTCCCTAGCACTGAGATTTTATTTCAAGGATGATAATTCAGACACTGAAGAATCAGCTGCCAGCAAAGCAGTTTTATTCCAATCAATGAGAGGAAAACGTCTGCTTTCTATTTCTAAGAGCCTCGTAAATAATTTGAAATATTGAGATACAGGCAGCCTCTAAAAGCCAAGATCTTTCATTAAAAAAAAAAAAATCAAGGCTGCTGAGCTGTAGACTTTCAAAGCTGAGCATGAGAAAGCCCTTCAAAAACTGCTGGAAGAACAATGGGTGCCAGTGAGCGCTCCTGTGATGTGCCTTACAAAGGGGGAAAACCTAAAAATCGTCATTTTCTTTAGTCATACCTTTGTTTAGGAGAACTGGGACACGAGGAATGCAGCACCCGGCAGCTGAGCCCAAGCATCATCTTATTCCTGAGCACCACACGTTTAACACAAATCCCACCCGCTCTCCACGTGCCTTTTCCCGAGCGCTTCCATCCACAACAGGGCAGAGCCCAGGGAATACAGCAGGAGAAAATTCCCACCTGGGCTGCAAAATTCCCCTTGTCTGGCAGAGGAAGGAGGGAGCCACGAGACACCCGGATCCCAAAGCCTCCCTGCTCCCAGCATCACCGTGCCGGCTGTGCCATCCCATGGGATGAGCTGACACCCTGCCAATGCCACCAGACTCCTGTCACGGTGCCTGGCTGCACGTGTGACAGCAAACACCCCTCAAATTCCCGAGCTGCCAAGTCTCCAAAAGCACTGGGAATTTTAGACGGTGAAGGAAGCAGAATGACAAACCGAGGGATTCCAAGCGGGCTCAGAGAAGGTCCGGCCAAACACCTCTCCTGAAAATGCAGCTCTGACTTGGGTTAGAGGTGATAAAAGCGGCATTCCCGGCCGTGCCACGGGGGAGCAGCGCCGCGGCAGGGCCCCGAGCACGGCGTGCTCCCGGGCAGTGACACACATTGCCTCCCCATTTAACAGCGTTTATTTAGCTGTCCCCAGGGGGGACTGCCCGGTGCCACCGGGCTCGCAGGGCGCTCCAGCGCTCATTCCCACACGGTTTGAGTCAAGGAAAGACACAGCCATGCCTTCCCCCGTCATCAACCAGCAAGAACCCAGCACTGCCAAATGAGAGCATCACTCACAAAGCAGGCCAAAACCAACAGCGTCCCCTGAATTATTTCTGACCCATGCGGAGTTAATAACCACCCGCCCTCCATGGAAGATGTCCTGAAATTTAATGTATATCAATAAGTAGTGGATTGAAGGGAAAACAACTGCTCCTCCAGGGCAGCCATCCTCATTTTCAGCTGCTTTTCTCCAGAAGCAGAGCAGCACTGCCATCCCCACTGCGGGACTTCCACTCTGATTTAAATCAAATTATTCTTTGGAAATTATACAATTATAATTTTGAGAGACCAGAGATTTCACAAAGAGGTTCAGGTTCAGTTCCCTCAGCTGACTGCACTTCTTATATCCTGCCAGTTCTCCATACTCTGATTTTATAGGGGTTTCACCCACATGGCCAGAGAAAAAATAACATGGAACAGATCAATTAAACTCCAATGGCACAAATATTGACAGGGCCCAAATGAGTTGATTTTAAACCAGATTTCTATTTGTTTTTCTTAATGATACCCTTGGCTTATCTTTTTAGTAACTTCAGTCCCTCATTTCACTTTATTGCATGATAAAGTTTTCCAGTGTCTTGTTCTCCTAATGGAAGGGTTTTTTTATTCACATGAAATATTACTGTGACTCTATTCTACTTTATTTATAATAAAGCTCCATGCTAAAATAGCAAATCGGGACAATAACTGAACAAAGTTATGGCACTGTCCCATACAATCTTGTTTCTTTCTGTCTTAAAAGACATAAAACCAGTAGTATCAAATTTAAGTGCGTTTTCCCCATTTCAAGGATATCAGGTGCCAGTACAAGTGTGAAAGCACAGAGAGTTAAATTGTGATGATCTTCTTACAGGTAACTCATTCACTGAGAACAACAACCTGGCCACGAATTTCAATATTCTCTGCCATTAAATCCATGTCTTTGGTCTAAATAAAAGAGGAGCTGCCATGCTGGACAGCTGTGATCATGGCTGAAGGACCCAAAGCCTCCAGTCCTCATGCTGAACACAAGGAACAATTCCTTCTGAGCATCCTCCACAGAACATCCCCTGTTCTTCCCTTTAAACACTGTCTGCATTCAAAACTGCAGCGTCTTCCAGACTTCACACTTGGAGAATAGCTCAAGACAGCCCAAATCTGCAGCTGGGAATATAACCAGCTCACCTATGAGCTGCTGGACACGGGCACATAAATCATCACTCACACTGGGAGTTCAAGAAGGAGAGCAAACCAGCCGGTCAGAGCCCTGGGATGGGGAAATCCCCCGGGATGGAAGCACATCCCTCTCTGTCACAGCCCAGCCACCCCAGCCCCTGCCAGCTCACAGCTTGTGTTTGAAGCTATTTTCAGATTTATGACTTCTTTGGGCTGCTTATTTTTGGTTGCTTTTTTTCCCCCTGTATTTCCAAGTCATCTGAACACTGCTCCATTTATTATTATCAACATGAGAGTTATGACTTGGTTCGGCTGCTTGGGCGTGGCGCCGAGGCCGTTCTGCTGCTGCCTCCACAAGCTGTATCCCCTGGTTAACTGAGATCCCAGGACCAATGAGCTTGGAAAAGAACTCTGAGATCATCGAGTCCAACCTGGGACCAACCACCACCTTGTCACCCAGCCCAGAGCACTGAATGGCACATCCAGTCCTTCCCTGAACACCTGCAGGATGGGCATTCCACCACCCCCCTGCTGTCAGCCCCTTCCAGTGCCTGTGAACCCTTTACAGGAACAAATCCCTCCTGATGTCCAAATGGAGAAAACTAACTGGGAGATGGGGCAAAATAAGCCCCACACTGGATGTGATATTTGCACATCTCTGAGCACACCTTCCTGTTTTTGCAGAGCCAGATCTCATCATTCATTCATTTGCTTGTGATCTGAACATGATGCCAACCAGCGAGCACGCCTTTGCCTACCACTCCTAATTATTTTTCAATTGTTTACTTTGGACAGATTTGCTGCTAAGGGCTTATTTTTAGTGCTGCAGCAGCATTAGAAAAGCTTTTGCTGAAGGGTGGATTTCCCCCCAAATCACAGCCAGGCTCTCCCTAAATTGGATCTCCACAGACCAGACCGGCACACATGTCCCACAGAGCCTCCGAGTCACACAACAGCGATTAACACCACGACAGCAAACAAAATTAACCTGCATCACCTAAAACACAACAAGTTCCACCTCAACAGGAGGAAGAACTTTCCACTGAGGGTGGCAGAGCACAGGAGCAGGCTGCTCAGGCTGCCTCCCTCTCTGGAGGCATTCCAAACCTGGACACATTTCTGTGTCACCGGCTCTAGGTGGGGATGGTCTCCAGAGGCCCTTCCAACCCTAACTGTCCCGTGACACTGGTTAAAAAGCCAAATAAACACTGAGGCTTCCAGAGTGGAAACAGAAAGGTGATGCAGACAAACTGGCAAGAAGGACAGAGTACTGACACTTAACTGAATGATTCAGTTGGATGAGAACACGTCAGTGGCCTCCAAAATAACATTTCTGCCTCAAGACACAAGGGTGTGACTGTTTTTCCCCCAAACCCCACATTTCTAAGTTGCATCTTATTGTTCTGTGCAACTGTCACCATCAACCCCCAGCAAACAAAGCATCTAGAAAGGATCCACTGGCACAAAGTTCAGGGAATTATTTTTCCCTGCAGGCTTGGCGTTTTCCAGCTGATTTTACACCTATCAGTAGCACTACACTTCTCTGCTCTGCTCCAGCTGGAAAGCAGTTGGAAATGCTGCACTGAGTTCATGAGCAAAACAAACAGAAATCAATGTTTAAATCCAAAACATCCTGGTAAATCACACTAATGCACAATTTCCTATCACCAGCAAACATTTAGACAGTTCCAGCTGAAGCATGAGAAAGATTCAGGTAGCCAGGACATGACAAACGTGAAGGATGGCCCGGGATGAATATGTGAGCAGGATATTTCTGTTAAAGCGATCAGCAGCGTGCTGGTATTTAAATCACATTAAGATTTCAAAAGCATCAGTCTATCACGCAGCTCGTGTCACTCTTTCTCACAACCACGAGGACCAGAAGCCTTAAAATAAAACCCCGAGCCCCCCAGAACACCAGAGAGCCCCTCAGCGTGGAGCAAGCACTCGCTAATTGTGGCAAACTGATGGACAGATCAATTAACTAGGCAAGCAAAAGCCCGGCAAAGCCTCTCGCTTTGAGGTTCGCCTGCTCCTGACAATGATGACTTCAGATGGAGAGCGAGCACGAGGGGCAGCTGGATTCTTTAAAACAAAACACAACCAGAACCTCTTTCAGATAAGCATTTTGTGGAAAGAGAGAGGGGAGGGGGAGACGCAAACAGAATAGATCCCAAATGCTCGTATTTTTTAAGTTTTCATGGCTGCTCTCGTGAAAGAGAGGGGGTTCCTGTGTCTGCCTGTGCCGGGGCAGGGAAAGGGACATCGGGGTGTGGGTGTCCCCGCGTTGGGGCTGGCTGTCGAGCAGGAGCCCGGGGAGCACTTGCTAGTCTTCCCGAGATCTGCCCAGTCACATGTGCTGGCTCCTGCGCCTTATAGAAGCAGCTGGAAAAGAGGGAGCCAGCGGAGCTGCCTCCATTAGGAGCCACCGCTACACAAAAGGAGAAGAGGAAACAAGCCGTCGGCCACCGGAGCAGCCGGCAGGAAAGGAGAGATGTCCAGAGCCACGGGGAGCGCCCGGCAAGTGGGAAAAATCACGATGGAAATGAAAACTGCTCTGCTGTCCCCCAAAGAGGCTCGATGGTACCTGCTTGACAGGGACACGGGGCGCGCAGCCCGCCCGGCATCACATCCTGCAAACCATCGGGAACTCGACGCACTCAACCGCACAGCGCTCAGGGGAGGGGCTCACGGCCCCGCTCGGGCGTGGGGAGCCCCAAAACACCAACCCCAGCCAGCCCGTCCTGTGCCAACTCCCGGCCGGGCAGCGCCGGTTCAGCTCCGAGATCCGGAGGGGCCGAGGACAGCGACGGCTTTCCCCGGCAATCGCCCCCGATCCGGCGATGCCGAGGCGAGCGGCCCCCGGGGCGAGGAGCCCCCCGGGACCACGAGCCCCGCAACTCCCGCGGGCCCCCCCGCCCGGCCCCGCCGCCTTTGTGCTGCCCGAGCGGCAGGGGCGGAGGAGCCCGGGGGGTTCGGCGGGGCCGATCCGGCCTCGCACCAGTGGGACCGCGCGGGGTAACGGCGGCCCGGCCCGGCCCACCCGCCACCGAGCCCGCCGTGCCCTCCCGGCGCTTCCCCGCCGCCGCGGGAAGTTCCCGGTGGCCCCGCGTACCCCCCGCCCCCCAAACCCCAGGGCGGCGGCACCTGCTCCCGGCCCGGCGGAGTTCCCGGGGGCGGAGGGACGAGCCGGCGCCGCGAGGACCGCGTGTGGACTCACCGGGAGGCTGCCGCAGGCCCCGGGGGGGAGAAATCCAGCGGCGGGAGCGCCGCGAGTCCCGAGCTCCGCGCTGCTGCTGCGTCAGCGCCGCCGCCTCCTCGGCTGCGGGATGGGGACGAGGCGCCACCGCCGCCGCCCGCCCCTGGCCGCGGGGCGTCGCGGAGCGGGCGGGCGGAGGCCGGAGCGGGCGGCGGAGGGGCCGGGAGGGGCGGAGGAGGGGGCGGAGAAGGGACCGGAGGAGGGACCGGGGGCGCCGCCGCCGCCGCGAACTCCCCGCAAGCCGCGAGCGCCTCCGGCCTCCTTCCTGCTTCCTCGTCCGCAGCCAATCGCCGCACGCCGCCCGCCGCTCGCCCCGCCGCGCCGGCCAATCACAGCCGCTTCTCCCCGTCGCCGCCGGCCAATCGCCGCCGCGCCCGCCCCCGCCCCGAGCCCCCCTCGGCGCCCCCCCACTCCCCTCACGGAGCCCCCCACTCTGCCGCCCGTCGCCAGTGGCGCGGGATAACCGGGAAACCCGGGATAACCGCCCCGCCGGAGCTCTGGGGTAGCCCCCGGTGGCCGCGATTCCCTCACAGGACGGGGGCGTGAGGCGACCTCGCGCGCCACTCAGGCCCCCCCCTTGGGTCCCTCAGAGGCGCCCGAGGAGCCCTCGCACCTCGCGGGTGTGCCCGGCGCATCCCGGGGGCCGTCACACTCACACCGAGCCCTGCATCCAAACTCGGGGAAAGTTGTATGTCCCAGGGGTCCGGCGGGAGCTCCGCTGAGAGCTGCCAGGGACGAGAGGCAAAAGGCAGAGCGGGTTTGAGCGCCCATCATTCCCATCCCGAGATGGGCACTGGAAAGGCCACGGACACCCCCTGTGTGGTGGCTGTCTCTGAGCAGCCTTGTGAGTCAGCACCAGGGGAATATCCCGTTGCGTTTTAGGGAGAAAAGGCCAACAGGCAGTTCTCAGGTGTCCCAGAGCTTCCCCACAGAACCTGTCCTCACTGGGACACTTAGGTGTCCATGGCTTCCATGGTCTTACCAACAGGTGAGACATGGCAGCAAGGAGAATATCTGGAAAACTCCATCTTTTCCTGGACAAATGAGTTTAAAGCCCTAAAGCAGCCCAGCAAGCCACGGAAGTTATTTGATTAGTATCTTTAGCAGTACCACAGTCCCCATCACGAAAGCCTCTCCACCAGTTGCAGAATGGGGTTTTCACGTAGAATCATGGAATCTCCTGAGCTGGATCCACAGGAATCAAGCCCCACTCCTAGTCCTGCACAGGACAGCCCCAAAATCCCACCATGTGCTTGAGAGCATTGTCCAAACACTTCTTGAGCTCTCTCAGGCTTGCAGCTGTGACCTCTTCCCTGAGGACCCTGTTCCAGTACCAAATTCATCCTATTTCTTTTAAATTTGGGAAACACCAGGGAAGGAACTGGCACATGGAACAAGCAACCCATGGGGCTCCAGGAGATAAATACACACACAATAAGGGTGAGACCCTGATGATCTGCTTGAAATTCAGCTAAACTGCAGGAGACTTAAGAGCCTGAAATACTTCCTGCCTTGTTCCAGTGGTCTACAGGGATCTTGCAAACAACAGCAGGATCAAGCACTGCTATGATTATTGCAGGATCCAGATGTTACACAGGAGAAGCTTGAGAGGAAATTCTGCTATTTGGAGACACTGATTCCTGAAACAGATATCAGTCATTGGTGATGGAGCAGGGAAAAATAAGTAAACTTAACAGCTACACCCCTGGAAGCCCTCAAGGTGCAGTAGGGCAACTCTCCTTAAAAACTCTCTGATACTGTGTGAGAGTTGCACTTGGATGATCCTTGTGCATCCTTTCCACTTCAGGATATTCTGTGATTACCCCATTTCACTTCCTCCCTTTGGATGCAATTTCCCAGGCTCTATTCAATGCAGCTGGACATCACCAAGAGCCACTCCACAAGCACAAAGGTTCTGTCTCCTCAGACCAGAGCTGCTCTCCACCTGAAAAGTGAAGGCAGCTCACGGTGCTGCCAAATTGTTCCCTAAAAAATGATATTTTATTGGAGTTTTTCCCTCTGCTGTAAGCCACAGGAACAGGAGGGAAATCGCAGCACTCTGAGATCAGAGTTCAATCTTGGTGTTACACAGGGCACACTTAACTCCAGTTGTTAGATGTGTTCAAGTGACTTCCAAAATCTCCCACCTCAGACTCCCATAGCTAAACAGAGTGATATTTGAGCAAAAAAGTGAAGAATCTGGGAATTCCAAAGTTCTGAAATCCCCCTGCAACTCAAGCAGCAAACCCACAGTGTCACACTGTTCCAGAGGGAAACACTTGGGCAAAATTCATGCTGAAGTTTGATGACAAATATTATTTAACAGCTGCTTTTTGGGGAAAGTGGAGGTGAGGCCACCTTCCCTCTTCCAGGTGTCTGGAATAGGAGAACATCTGGACAACGGGCAGGTTGAGGATGGGGAGCTGTGTGCTCCAGAGCTGCACAAGAGTGAAGCACAACAGAGCCATCTGCAGAGCTCCCTCTCCTTTGAGATACTAATTTATTCTCAAGTGGGGCTTTTCCTTGTCCCTTTCTCAGAGGGATGAGGGGGGAAAATGGGAAGCTAATTGCTGATTCCAGAACAATATGTCTGTGTGTCTGCCGGGCTCCAGCCTCTGTCAGGCGGGGACACAGCCGAGATGCAGCATTTGGGCTTTTTCTCCCCTTATTAACTGGGAAGAACAAACCACCAAAGCCCTGACACGAGATCTTCCTACCCCAAATTCTGGCTTGTTTTTTGGGAAAGGGATAACATCCAAGGCTATAGACTGCCTGAACAGCAGCACAACAAGAATATTTGTCCCCAACTCCTCGCAATTTGGGCTGTGGCAGCACCTTGCTGAGGTAGTGCCTGTTGGTAAAAGGGTTCTAAAGCCCCATGGCTGTGGGGGAGCTGGGCCAGGAACCAGCAGGGATTAAGAGATTGTCCCTCATTGCACACTTACCTCCAGGTACTGGGGTGGGACAGGCACACACAGCTGAGCCAGTGCTAAAGGAAAGAAGAAAAAAGAGGATTTCACCGTTAACAAAGGGAAAACAGGGAAAAGGATCTTTGCAATTTTTTGATTTTAAATTTCAGGGGTAAAAACTTTAGTTGTCCCACAGGAGAATGGGAAAGTGCCCCAGCAGCTCACTGTGGGTCAGGCTGGCAGATGGGTGTTTGCACTGCACTCAGAGCTCTCTGACTTTCAGGAACAACTATGTTGAGTTTTAAAGCCACAGGAAATCCAAGAGGAAAAACCCCCCAGCAGTGCTGCAAGGACAGAGAGAGGGAGCCTGGAGCTCTGGTGTCCGTGATGGCAGGAGGTTGGCAGCCCCCCTTGTTAATCCAGGTGGGGAGACAGTGCATCCCTGGGAACTCCTGAGCTTCCTGCACAGCCACAAACTGATGGAGAGCTTCCATTGCCCTGGAAGCTTGCAAACAGGCACGGAAGCTTAAGCAACAACCTTAATCTGAGTAAGCTGACACACTAAGAGCAGCAGTGTGGAGGATCCTGCACCAACTGGTTCCTTGGCCGGGCCTCAGGGAAGGACTTGGCTGCAGGCACATCTGCGAGGGGGAGGATGGCCAGCCCCACCTTCCCAAACAGCCTAGTGGCCACAGATGGGGATAAACCCATCCCTGGGTCTTTATGTAGCCCCTGTCTGGCTGCACTGACAGGGCTGGGTTAAAAACTTTTTAATTTCAGCTGCATCCCATAGGGATCCTGCCCTTTCCAGGCATATCCCTTACTAAGAAACATTCCCAAATCCAGCTGTGTGATCCCATCCCTCCTGATGTCTCCACAGAAAAGGTGCTGGTGCTGCACTGGCTTGCTGGCAAAGAGATGGGTTTTGGTGGTCCCCTCCTTTCCTTCTCCCTTCCAGGGTTAACCCAGTAACTGCAAAAGGCCAAATGAATCCCTGGTGGAGCTCCATGGACTGACTTGGAATTCTATTACACCAAAAAGGCAAATTGGCTGTGAGTGTTCAGGTCTGCAGCAAACCAGCTGTGGTTACAGAGGCAGCTTCCTCTGAGATTTCTGTTTAAACATCAGCATTTGCTCATTTTTAGCTGGGTGAAATATTCCCCCTTTTTCCACCGGAAGAAGCCAGAAGGGATTCAGGCTGGAGGAGAGGGCTCTGCCAGCACAGAACTGTCACACAGGATCTCATTACCTACCTGGAAAAATCCAAATTACTGTATTGGTGTCTCAGGGAATCATCTGCAGCTTTTTGGTGCTGTTGCTGCAACAAAGGTTTGATTTATCATTTATTTTAATTTATTTTATTTTAGTTTTAGAAAAGTTCATGCTGTTTGTATCCTATATTGTCTATGAAGCAGCAGTGCCAAGTAATTTCAGCAAATGAAAGGGGATTGCTGTGTTCTATTTCTTATTTCACCTCTCATCTTAACACTTTAAAGTGCTTTAGTAAGGAATATATAATAGATAGAACATATATAATTTATTGATGGAGGGGGAAAACAGAGGGACAATGAGAATAGCTCAGTGGGGACCAGCACAGTCAGGAAATGAGACTGGATTGAATTAAAGCAGAAAATCCCAGGACTAAGAGTTAAGAACATCCCTGAGTGTTACAGTGGAGAGAGGTGAATGTGTGTACTTCAGTACATTGCAAAATCAGGATTAAAAGCAAAGACTCTGCTTTATGAGCTGGGCTGGGAGTGACAAACTGGCAGGGGGTGACAAACTCGCATGCACAGGAAGAATAAATGTCCTGCCTTGAGTTCCCAAGGTAGCCATTCTTTTATGAAGTGTGATTCACAAAACCAGGGAGGCTGAGGGGATCACAATGCAAAACACATGTCCCTGAAAGTCAGGATGGGAAAGCAAGCAGCAATCATGGGACCATCTGTGCTGTGGGATGGGCTGTGGCAGAACCAGCACCGGTCCCTCACCCCTCTGCGGGTTGTTGGGCTGGGGCAAACACTTCAGCTGTGGTCTGCTTGGAAAAATCAGTGGGAACAAACCCCTGGCTGCTTGTACAACTCCTTGCACAGAATGAATACAGGAAAAACCTAATAAGAAATCCCAAAGGCACCACTCAGCCAATCTGCATTTCCAGAGAAACAGCTGGATCAGCAGGAAATCCTCATCTCTCTTTGTGTCCCTCAGGTGGGTGGGAGCTCGTGCCAGCACACAGACATGCAGACAGGGACATTCCTGAGTGGGGGAGATGTGTCTGCTCCTTCACACTCCTGCCAGCACAGGGACACAGGGACATTCCTAATTTCCTATGTGAAAAGGAAACACCTCTCCTGGATGCTTTACTGTTTCCTTGTCCCCAAACTCTCAAAGATGTCCAGAGGCTCACCCAGAGTCCCATTCAGAGATATTTTCAGCCCTTAGCATTGTTTTTCATTACTTACTTTCAGCAGCTGGAGGCAAGATCAGCACAAAGAAGAACTGATACCTCCATGGGCTTTTTGTGGGACATCAGGAAAAGCTCCAAAATCTTCATTAGGACAATAACAACATCTTAGTGTTGGGGGAAAATACACACACACATAGATCTGTTGATCCTCTGCTTCATCCCAGGGGCTGGGGGTTGAATTTGGGCTCAATACTCACAGTCTGAAGCTGCTGCATCTCCATTCCTTGTTGGCCATACATCAGGCACTTGGTGGGAAGGTTTGGAGCTCCCCTGTGCAAATCTCCCTCTTAGGGACATGGTTTAGTGGTGCCCTTGCAAGTGCCGGGGGAACGGTTGGACTCGATGGTCTTAAAGGTCTTTTCCAAACTAAATGATTCCATGATTCTATGATAATCCTATTAGCATTAACATGGGCTGTGTGGCTAAATCCCCACATTCTGCACAGAAATTGAATCCCTGAGGGGTTGGCTTAAAATAACAAATACTCAGAAAGGGAGAGACGGGAGCAAAGGAGGGTTTGCCTGGTGATGGGGTCTCCTATGGGAAGTAAATCAGGCAGTGCTCAGGGATTTGGAGCTGCTGTGGAGAGTCATCTGGACTGGGGAGGGATCTGGAGGATGTGCAACTGGCTGGGGAAAATGATGTGCCCTGGGTGGCAGCACCTCCTTAATTTCCTTTCCTACATCTTTCTCACTCTTGTTTTATTGCAGTGAGAGAGAAAAAGGAAAGGAAAAAAGGAAGGGTCAGCGCACCATTTCCTCCAGACTTTGAAACGCAGGATGGGTTTTGAGGGACAGGGCTGCACAGGGCTGTCAGTCATCGAGCAAGTGCTGGCACTGTGGGGAGAGCAGAGAAAAACCCTGGTGCAGAGACACCATAGCAGGGGAGGAACAGCCATGCTCAAACAGCTGGAAAACAGGCAGAGCTACCACAGCCATGGATGTTGAGGTCCCGTCCACGTGTCCAATGGCAGAATCTTCCCATGGGATGGAGTGAGAGATGACAAGGGTGCTGGGCAATGGGGGAGCTGCTGCAGAGGAGGATGTGGGCCCCATGGCTGCGGGTGGCCACAGCTCTGGGCTCAGCCACAGGCTTATCCCAAAGTCCTGGCTGCTGCAACCCTTGCAAAAATAGTCATTAACCCAAATATCCTCATTAGATCCTCACGTGAGGACTTGTAGTCCACCAAAGTATTCCTGAAGTGTGAAGATTTCTGTTCTTTTGAGATTCAAAGGAGCCTGGAGTAAAGGGAACTTTAATTCAGGAGACCCTGGATGATAGTGATCATTCTTGGCCTCACATTTAATGAGCAGTTTATTCCTCAGAAGTGTCCATGAAGTGAATGGTGGCACAGCCTTGCTCGTGTCCCAGCTCAGAAACCCCCAGCGGGTTCACACTCGGCCTGGAAACCGACCAAACTTAAACAAAGTGGGTTGTTCATACTGTTTGGACAGAGCCTTGGATCAAGCCCCATTTATTCTGCTATTACTATTCATTATTCCCTCCACTGGTACCCTGGATGTTTGAGCTGGGATCTGCTTAATCCTGTAAAGCCCAGCTTCTCCTCGTGCCAGAACGGGGAACAAAGTCATAATTCTCCATTCGCAGCCTCCCAGGCTGTTGCCATGGGAATGATGCAATGTTCCCAATTCCTGGGGCTGCTCTCCTGCCAGTTCAGGTAGGAGAAGCCACTTTCCCGAGGGAAGAGTGCCCTGTATTGAGTGCTGTGCTTTGACAATTAGCCAGGGAAGTTACACATCACTCCATCAAGGTGACAGCTCCACACTCACAGGGACCTGGTTTCTGAATGGGAAATGAAGCCCTGGCCAAGCCTGGCTCACTGGGGGTACGTGGAAGTGCTGGATCTGTACCTTGGGGTGCTCAGGTACTAACAGTCCCACTGTGATTGTCCTTTTTAGAGCCTTCCCCAGTACTGCCCATCCACATCCAGGTCCCATCCCGCTGTGCCCAGCTCCTTACCCACATGACACCCCAAATGAGGCTCCTGCCCAGGACCCCATTCCCAGGGCTCCTCGCAGCCTCGAGTCTGTGCCTGGGCTTAGGCAGGGACTAGTGGAGGCTTTTGAAGTACAAAAATTCCCAGGGGCTGCTGAGAATGCATTTGGGTATGAGGGGCTGGTGTGGTAAGAACTTCCCATACTTCACCTGAGAGCAGCAACCCTGATAAATCCTCCTTATTCCACCACTGTGGTCAGAGATTGCCCCAGTCCCACCTTATCCCCAAAACCAGGGGGAACTGGGGCACTGGTTTGCTCAGAACACTGGTACAGGTTCCAGCCAGGCTCCACTCCATAAAAGCACCTTTCCAAGGTTATGGAAGGAAAAGTTGCTAAAAAGTGTTACTTCATGTAAAGTTCAGTTTGCCTTGTGAGAATCCAGAGCTGTAGGAAGTTTCAAAGCTAAAATGGGGAACAAGGCAGGTCCTGATGGGAGTCTTGTCCAAACCTGTGGAGATAGAACTGGTTAAAAGTCACCCTCTTTCCCCTTACTTGCTTTTCTTCCACAAACCAAATAAACTTGAAGCCCCAAACTCTTGGAGATGGCTCCTCCCTTCCTCCTATCCTTGAGACTTCAAAGCATAACCTGAAAATTTCATCAGTGCATGTTTACTCCTATGCCTTGCCCTAAATCTGGGTCTGAGTGGATCATCTCTGTACCAAACATCCTTGAGCTGTTCTCTGTCACATTAGAACCTGTGCAGTCCTGGACTGCCCAGACTGGTGCCTCCTCACCCAGCAGTGAGTGTTGGTGGTGTCCAGGCAAGTCCTTCCTGCTGCACAGGGACTGGATTTGGAGAGCTGAATGGTTCCTCTCTTTAAAACAACAACCTTGATCCAGGGAGATTGAACACAGGGGACAAACAGGAGGCTGGTGTGGAGGGAAGCCCCTCAGATCCCTGCCAAAGCTGCAGCTTGGCTGTGCCTTTGGCAGAGAATTTTCTGGCAAGCTGTGCAGCGCAGTGGGTCTGTGTCCAGCCCAAACACCCTCGTTTCCTTCCCAAAATGTCACAGGAGGTCTAAAGCCTTCCCAAAGTCAGGATGTGTCTCATTTCAGTTTCTTCATCCACACATCCAGTTTCCTCAGCAAAGAGGGGAATTCAAGGGTTTGATGTGATCTCTCTGTGACAAATGCATGCTGGCTCTTTTATCACCTGGTTATCTGCCAGGGGCTTCAATAGATCTAAAACCTCCCGTACTCCAGAAGCTTCCCAGGCATCAAAGTGCAGCTGAGCACTAAATAATCCCCTTGGTCTTCCCCTTAACACTTGGGAAGAGGAGTAGGAGTTGATCTCCTCTGTGGGACAGGCTGTCTGATGGCTCAGAAATTGCTGGATCCTGAAGCTCCTCAGCATCATCAGCACTAGATCCAGAGGCACAGAGGTCTCTCAATTCCCTCTAATCTCCCCAGCCACCCCCTGCCCTCCCTCCTGGTCCCTTATTCCTCCAACCCAGCTCTGTGCAACGATGAAAACTGGGTTAATAGATGAAAGAGGAATTGCTAAAGCAAATATTTTCTTTCCAAAGCTCTCTTCATTAGCTATAAACACAGGGAACCGCTGCGGATAACCAGCGTGTTTTAGAGGGTTGTGGCTCCGTGGTGAAAGCAGGGATTGGGGACATATGGATTTCTGATTTCTTCTTAAAACCAGCATTGCTCCAGCACCTCATCCCTACTTTGTGGCCTGTCCCTAGGGCTGGAGAGGGAACTGTGGCACAGTTCCAGCATGGTTCTTTCTTCCCACAAGCACTGCTGGGGTGGAGGATGTCATTAAATCCGGATAACCCAAATTTGTTGGGCAAAGATGTCTTCAGACACCTTTCAGGGGACACATCAGCCTTCAAAAACAACCCCCCGGCCAGGAAAATTTTCTGGCAGCAGCAGTGGAGCAACAAAACCCAAGAAGCAATGAGCACAAGATGCTTCCCTCACTTTGACATCCACTTAAGAGCAGTGGTGATGTAAAAATCCCCCCAACCTTTGGGAAAAGGGAATAAAAATGTGATTTGAACACCTGAGGGGCATTAAATCCCCAGGAGTTCTCCTGGTGTCTCTTGTCCTGAGCTGGAGTCGGCTTTCGAACCCGGCTTTGCCGTGATTATAATCCCTAATTTCTGATTTTGCCACCTGCACTATGTTTCATGAAATTTTAAAGCTAATGCTCTGCCAAACTCAAATGGCAGTGGAGCAGATGTTTAAGTGCAGCCAAGGATGAATAAATTATGGGGCTAGTGGCTGTATGGTGAAGGAGGGAGAGGGCGGATGGCTCCAAATAGGGAGATAATTGATTTAAATGACATTGTCTGTTGGAGTCACCTGGGATCAGCTCCTTGGGCACAGGCAGAAGAGATGCAGCAATTAAAGACACTGGTCTGAGCAGCAGTGACTTGCCTCCGTGCAGACTGTGCTCAGCCTTTCCTTTTTGGCTGTTCTGTGGCTTTTCTACCTCTGTATCCCACCTCAATATGAGGCAGGGAGAGGAAAATGAGGCTGATTTTGATCTTGGTCCACTTGTAGTTGAAATAAGCCTGCTTGGGTTATGCTGGGGCTTTGGGAGGGAAGGGAATATGTCGAACCTTTAAAGTGCATTTTAATTCCACAGAGAAATGTGTAATAATCATTGATGGCTGGACATGAAATCCAGACCTAGACCAATCTGTATTATTTAATCACAAGATGGATCAAAAGCGATGGTGACTCAGGGGCTCACAGGATTTTTGCTCTTCTCTGCTACAGACAACCCTGGTGACCCTGGGCAAGTTACTTAACCCCTTAGCATGGCCCAGTCCTTCTGGAGGGGAAGGTGCTCACCTGGCAGGGGTAAATAAATTCCCCTGGCCAACCCATAGCTGCCATGGAGGCAAGGATTCTCTGCAATCCAAGATCTTGGTAAGCCATGAGCCCTCTCGTCCCAGGGATGCTGTGGCTGGTTCTGCTCTGTGCCCCTCCAAGGACCTAAGTTTTGGGGGCTCAGTGCCACCCATGCCCTCACAAACCACAGCCCAGGGGTGGGACCTGCCTGAACTTGCAGCATTTTTTTTGCATTTCACCAAAACCAGGTTTTTTCCAACTCAGACAAGCCCTGTTGGAACGTGTTGGCTTTTCAATCATCTGCCTGTCTGTGGCTCCTGGCAGCTTCCTGGCATGAGCTCCAAGCCAGAGCACAGCCTCTCTCCAGGTGCTCACTGGCTTGGGAGCAAAGGCAAATCCAGCAAAAAGCAGGGAGCAAAGGATTCCCGCCTCTGAGGATGTTCACCTCAGGCAGACAGTGGCTACTCCTGTGGACACAGTCATCCCTGCAAAGGGAGTGATGTCCCATCTCTGCAGGGATGTGAGAGCCAGGGCTGCCCCCAGAGCAGGAGATGGTCCTCAGGAAAGACCTTAGCAGCCTCCAGTTCCACACACCATCACAGTCCCACAAGGGAGCTCTGTGGAGCTGTGTTGGAAACGCTGGCTCTTGGGAACACCAATCCCGGGTGAGCGTGTTCAGCACTGACACAACACCAGCTCCTTTGGGAAGTGGGGCCTAGGGGACCTGCATGGAGACTCCCTGGGCTGGAAGCTTCAGCTATGCCCAAGCAAAAAAAAAATAATCTCTGGGGATTTCCTGAGTGTGTCTGCGTGGCAGGGATGGGCCCATGCCATCCCCTCCCTGCAGCTCCCTCTCCTCATGCCAGCAGGAGTATCCAGGTGCTAAATCACAGTAGGAACTCTGCTGGGCTGCAAAAATAACCATTTGCTTTTATCCTCTGCCCTGCACTTGTCAGGCAGCTACCACTCTTTCTGTTCCTTCAGACCAGCAGTGGGCTTGCTGTCCCTCCAGAGAAGCTCCAGGCTCTGCAACAAGGCACAGAGAGGACACAGGCTGATTCCTAATGCTCCTGGCACAGGTTGCCTCATGGGAGAACATCGATCCAATATAGCCCCCTTCATCCAACAGACACCCAGGGCACACGGATTATCTTCATCTTGCCAACAGCTGCAGGAAAATACGCTCACTCCTGCCCTCTCTTCTGGGAGGCAGCTGCAGCAGAGGGCTGGAAAATCCTCCTCTGGCCAGTCCCAGCTCTGCCACCAGACAGCCGCATACAGGAGGGGGCTGTGCTTGTGCTGAGCCCCTCAGCCCACTGAGACACCCTTCAGAAACTCCCTGTTCCCTCTCTACCCTGCCCCATATGGACAGTGCTGGGGACAGAAGTGATGTTCCATGGATGAGCTGAGCAGGGTGATTCAGTGCTCATTGTAGAGCCCAGAGAGATCAAGGTGCCTCAGCACCTCTGGGTGACAATGCTGAGTGATCCAAGGGCCACTCTGACCCTCGTGCTGCAGGGCACATCTGTCTGACTGTCATTGTCCCTACCAGACCAGGGGCTGTGAGCAGAAACAGCAGGATCAGAGACTCCCAGAATTATTTAGGCTGGAAAGATGTCAAAGATCATATAGTTCAACCGGACCAATCCCCACCTTGTCAACCAGACCCAGGACCTGTGTGCCAGGTCGAGTTGTTCCTTGAACACCTACAGGGATGCTGACTCCACCACTTCCATGGGGAGCCCATTACAATGCTGGACAACCCTTTCCATGAAGAAATTCTTCCAGAAAAGTACCTGTCCTCCTTCCAGGGGAACAGCAGCGGCCAAGGGCAGGGCGCTGGGCAGCAGCGCTGCTTCAGTTTCGGGTTTGGTGGGGACATCCGTCTCCTGCCCACTGTGGCAGATTAGAGCTGCAGCCAGCAGGGTGCTTTGGGGAGAGCTCATGCTCCCGACCTCCTCAGCCTCTTAGAGGTTCAGGATCACCCCCTTTCTCCTGCATTCCTTTGGAATGACAGCTCCTCAGGCAGACCCACACCTCCGGCTCTGCCCGGAGCTCCACGTGCCAAGGGGGAGCCGGCTGCCGTCCCCCCGCCCGGCGGCTCCCTCCTCCCGCTGGCGCTGGGCCGCCTGCCATTTCCCTTTGGCGAGCACGCTGCTCCAGCCTTTTTTCCCCCATTCAGGCTGACAACTGGGCCTCAGCATCAGCTGCTTGTTGCTCAGCATCAGCCTTTCAGCAAACAGCAGGTGCAAGCGGGGCGACCCTGGGCTACGCTACAGTAATCCCGCAGCCCCCCCGGGCCTCCCTCGCACAATATTGTGCCCTCGGCTCAAGAATGTTTTTGTCTCCCCTTCACAGTTGTGAATTCTTGTATAGATTGAAAAGAAATCTCTTTCTAATCTTCCTGCGGTGCCGTGGCTGGGAGGAGCGGGTGCCTCGCTGCGAAGGGAGCGTGGCCGGCACAGCTGTGCGGGAGGAGCGGGCAGCTGCCGGCCAGAACGCAGGGAGAGAGCGGCCGGGACGCAGGGATCGCGTCCCCTCTGCCTGCATCCGTGACAGCGGGTTCGTGTGGCTCCGTGGGCTCTCACTCCGGCCTGGGAAAGAAACCGACTCGTCACCCACATGAGCAGCACGGCGGTGACACAGCAGCAGGTCCCTGCTCCGGCAGCGGCGTTGAACCGCAGCGAGGGCTGCCCGGAGCCCCGGGGAGGCTGAGGCGAGCGGGACTCTCAACACACAGGGATTTTGAATAACACATCGTGCTGTGCTGCAGGAGGGAGGCAGGAGCAGGAGGGAGGCTCGTGAACAGGGATGGAGCATCACCGTAGGGCTTGGCTTCAGCACATCTCTGTACAGTGAAATCAGGACGCAATGACACTTTTGTTATGTGTCACCCTGTACTGAAATTGCTCAAAGCCCAGCACGGGAGGGAAATATCATCCTTCCCATAGGTTACCAAAGCCTCCCTTCTGCTCATGGACCAGCTCCACAGGCAAGAAACCACATCCTCTGTCACACATATGCACAAGCACACGCACTCCCCACTGCCCAGAAAGCAGGAGGGACAGGCAGTGGGACAGAGCAGGGGACAGAGGGGCTCTCCAGGGAGTTGCTGATAGGGAGACACTGGTCCCACAGCAATGCAGTAGGCTGGGAACCCCATCTGGCAGCCCCAGCGGGACTCAGCGCTTTTTTTTTTGGGAGGTAAACCACTGCAGCCAGGTCTCTGTGGAGGACTGGGGAGAGCCACTGCCTTGCCTGAGGTGCTGTGCAAACACGAGTTCCTCTCCCACATCCTGTACCTCTTGGTGTGGTTTGACCTCGCTTGACAAGGCAAGATTTGCTTTAACCACAGCCCAGCCCCATGACGGGGCCATGGCTCCCGGGGCAAAGGGGCCGTAAGCCCAGCTGGCCCCACAGATCCCCTGCAGCAGTTTTACCTCACAAACTGATTTTAACACCATGTCCCTTGTGTGTGCATAAAGCAAACAGGTCCCTCACACTGTGGGCAGCCCCCCAAACACAGCCTCTGTTTAAACTCAAGCTCTGTCCAAAACTGGAAGGAGATGTGGTCCCTTCTGCCTGGGAAGCACGAGGCAGAACACTGGAGATGTCCAAGCCCATCTTCCCCCTGCATCTTCCACTTCTCCCTTGAGTTTCTGGATCAAACACTAGCAGTGCCCCAGCTCAGTGTGAGCCCAGCTTTTCTACCACAAGCTGATCACCGAGTCCAACCTGTGCCCGATCTCCACCTTGTCACCCAGCCTAGAGCACTGAGTGCCACATCCAGTCATTCCTTGGACACCTCCAGGGATGGGGGCTCCACCAGCTACCAGGACAGCCCCTTTCACTGCCTGACCACTCTTTCTGTAAAGAAATTCTTCTTTATATTCCACCTGAACTTCCCTGGTGCAGCTTGAGGCCACACCCTCTTTTCCTGTCACTAAATGAACCTCATTCTGAATGCCACACTGCTGAAATAACCTCTCTGTTACCTTGTACTGGGTTTGTGGCCAGGTTTTGGTAGCCAGAGGGCTACAGGGGTGGCTCTGTGAGAAGCTGCCAGGAGGTTTCCCCATGTCCAGCAGAGCCCATTCCAGGCAGCTCCAAGATGGATGTGCCAAGGCTGAGCCAATCAGGAATGGTGGTGACACCTCTGGGATGACATATTTAAGAAGAAGAAACTTATTAGGCAGATAGAATTGGAGCCAGAGAGGAGTAGGGTGAGAATATGTGAGAGGAACTGCCCTGCAGACAGCAAGGTGTGGTGCAGAAGGAGGGGCAGGAGCTGCTCCAGGTGCAAGCTGAGATTCCCCTACAGCCTGTGGTACAGAGATGGTGCAGCTGGTTGTCCCCCTGCAGCCCTCAGAGAGCCATGGGTGTGTAGAGATCCACCAGCAGCCTGTGGAGCAGGCTGGAGCAGGGGGATGCCTGAGAAGAGGGTGTGAACCTGTTGGCAGCCCATGCCTGTCCAGGGACCTGCAGACCCATGGAGAGAGGAGCCCACGCTGGAGCAGGTTTCCTGGTAGGACTTGTGAACCTGTGGGGGATCCACCTTGGAGCAGGCTGAGTCTGAAGGACTGACCCCATTGTTCCGTGGAAGAATGACCCACAATGCAGCAGTACATGGAGAGCTGCTGCCCATGGGATGGACTCACACTGGAGAAGTTCATGGAGTGCTGTCTCCCGTGGGAGGGACCCCAAGCTGGAGCACGGGAAGGACTCCTTTCCCTGAGCAGCAGCAGAAACAACTTGTGATGAACTGACTGTAACCACCATTTCCGTCTCCCTGCGCTGTGTGGGGGGAGGAGTTAGAGAAGGGAAGGAGGGAAGATGTTTTTGAGGTTTTTTTACCTCTCATTATCGTGCTCTGATTTTGTTAGTAATAAATTCAATTAACATCTCTAATTCGAGTCAGTTTTGCCTGACAGTTTTGGGTGAGGGATCTCTCCCAATCCTTATCTCAACCCATGAACCTTTGTTATATTTTCTGTCCCTGTCCAGCTGTGGAGGGCAGTGATAAGCTTTGGTGGGTGCCTGGCACCCAGCCAGGGTCAACCCACAGCATATCTTCATGAATAATTCCCCCCACTGCTCTCCATGCCTTCTCTGCTCAGCGGCCAGCCAGCTGCAAACAGGGCAAGGATCTTGAAAAGCAGGGAAGATGCAGCACATCCAGCCCTGCTAGCAGCCAAAGGCTGTCAGGCCAGGGCAATTTCCATCACACATCCCCAGCAGAAACCATGCAGATGATATCCAGCAGCACAGCCCCCTGTGTTTTCCCTGTTAGCTCTGCTGCTCTCCAGAGGAGCTAAAGCACAGCCTGCATGATCTCTGTGAATGTATTTCTTTTAAATGAGAATTATGGGGAAAAGCTGTGGTTGGGAAGACAGAAGGACAGGCAGGGACAGCAACACCGTGGCTGTTGCTGCTGCCAGCCTGGATGTGCTTTGGTGGGTAGCAGAGCCTTCACTTCCCCTCTGCTGGGGCCCTCCCAAGAGCACAGGCCACAGCAAAAGCTTATTTTATTAGTATAGTATAAAGATTAACCCTCTTTTCCCCAAAAAAGCTCTCCCATCCCTTTCCCAAGGCAGCTGCTGTGGAATGGAGTGAGATTTGAATAATACAACCCTGCTGAGGATTTATGAATGTGTCCCTGCCCCTGTCCCAAGATCTGTTAGATATTGATTCATTTTACCTTCAACTCCAAGGTGCTGATCAGCCTGGAAAGTGAAGGCATTATTTATTATGTGTATTAAAACCAGACCTCTCCAATGCTGAAGGACAGGTTTAAAAATCTCTGGGTTCCTTCCACCTCAGAAAACCTAATTTTAACAATCTGAATCTCACACCATCCTGTCAGGGCTCTGACACTCCCTAGAAAAGTTGCTGTGGCAGGAATGGATCTTAACAGTGGTCCAAGATTAATTTTGTGACAAAACATAAATGTCTGGTCACATAACTAAATTCTTACATCCGTGGACACCAATGCACTGAGTATCTTCTGCATGAAGTGCACCTCAAGATTCACTTCCACAGCATTTTCAGATGCAGCTCAACAAAATATTCCTGACAAAGCACCTCTGTCCACCCTCTATCCAGAGATTTAGGCTGAAAATTAAACCCTGGGACACTTCCTGAGTGACAGCCACCCACTGAGGCTGAATACATATGAACCTTTGGAGGAAGATGCTACCACCAGGACTTCAGAAGCTCTTTCTGACTCTTTGTGACTTTTATAAACTCTTGGTGACCTACCTGGCAATCCAGAAAAGTGAACTGTCTTCCATCTGTGACATTTTAAAATTCTAGTCTACTGTCACCTGGTATAGACAGGAGTCAACTATAACCAAACAAATACACACAGTGGAAGGTGAGTTTTGTTAAAACTGCTGGGAACTGCCTACATGGCAACGGTTTAATTAACTGTTCAATCAACTGTTCAATCACATTTCCAGCAGCCCATTTCCATTTCTGATTCACACTTAAAGGCTGGCAGGATGCTGGGCAATTTCTTTTAAAAAGCTGGATAAGCCCTGATTTGCTGGATACAAGATGCACGGAGATAACTCACAAACACATTGCTCAACTGCCCAGAGTTGGAGTGTGAGGACAGGCTTGGCCAAAACAACAAAAACAACAACCTTCAGAGGGAACCAAACCCCAAAGAAATCAGCTCTTTCTGCCTGCTTCATTCACAGATGTCATGACACAGCTCTGATGTGTTAACTTGTCCCCAGAGTGATGGATGGTGACGACTCTGAGAGAATGACCTGGTGGGAGCAGTCAGTCAGCGCAGCAAGGACTTGGGCCTGCACCCAAATAACTCCAGAAGCAGCCAGAATAGGAAAGCTGCAAATAGGAAAGGAATTCTGCAAAGCAACACACATGGGATTTAAGGAGGTTTTAGGAATCAGCACCTAAAACGCTGCTTGTGCACAGATGACTTTAAGTGCTCATGAGAGCAACCCCTCAATGTGGTTGGTCAGGTTCCCAAAATGGAAGGTATAATCCCATTGGAAGGTCACAGCAGGAAGTTTCACCTTCCAGTGGCAATATGCTAAATCCTAACTGTTTAATGGCACTCAAGGCATTTTGGTAAGAACAAAGTTGTTCCCTTATTGTCCATTTTTGTGGGTTTGGCTTGACTTTCTGTGTGCAGTGGCTGCACACCCCTTGCCAGCCTGCCTGGCAGGGGGGGATGAAAGTCTTTTGCCTTGCAAAACTGAGAATCAACAGCTCATGAACACCATGAATCAGGATGATCACAAAAGAGAAAAACCACTTCTTCCATGTACCCTCTGATTCATTTTGTCCAAGCCAGTCCAGCAGCATCTGTTCCCAGAGCAGGCAGAGGGGACTCCACAAGTGACAAAGCTGGAATGGCAGGCAGGAAGAAGCCGAGTTGTGCGCTCCAGCCTCACGGTCAAGGCCTCATGGTGGTCGTGGTGCTGCCCCTGCAGCGGTGGCATTACTTGAAGGTGGCGTTGAAGGCCCTGCCGATGACGAGCCTGCGCACCTCGCTGGTGCCCGCCCCGATCTCGTAGAGCTTGGCGTCGCGCAGGAAGCGCCCCATGGGGTAATCATTGATGTAGCCGTTCCCACCTGCCACACCAAAAAGCCACAAGTCACTCCTTGTCCCTGATTTCGGGGTGGGACAGCAGAGGGAAATGTTCTTGCACTGTGCTTGGCTCTGTCCAGCCAGCAGTGACTCACCCAGGCACTGGATCCCGTCCAGGGCCACCTGCGTCGCACACTCTGCTGAGTACAGGATCACTCCGGCGCAGTCCTGTGGGACAGTCACAAAGGGACAGTCAGGAAAGGTGTCACCTGCCCATCTCCAGTCCCTGTGCTGCCCTCATGCTGCCATCACTCTGCAGACACCTGCCAAGAACCCTGAACTACTTGATTACAAAGCGCAGGGACAGGGAGCTCCAGCAGTGTCCCTGTTACTACAGAACACTCACAGCAGGTCTATAAAGGTCACATGAAGACAGAAGAAGGAAAAAAATAAAAAGTGCACCAGAGAAGATGGCTCTCTCACAAAGGCCCATCAATCCCCCAGGATTTGCTTTGGGATGCAGGGATCTGTGCTCCCACTGTTAAACACTCAGCATCCTCCTCCAACAGAAGCGTGGTCACAGGTGGAGGTGACAACACCTCTAACAACTGCTACAGCCCTTAAACAACCAGGACATCTGTCTGGGCTTCTAATACACACCTATTGATGCTGCTAAATCTCCTGCCTTGTAAAAGGAGGTTTGCTTTTAATTTGTGAGTGAAAAAAGGTACTTTAGGTGAGAGAAAAGGACCCTTTGGGCTGTGGGGACTTGTTGTACAGAGGCTCCGGGACTGGAGGAATTGCCCCAGGACACACAGCCCAGGGAGGAGTTGAGCTCACCTTGGCGTTGAAGTGGCCCTGGTCACAGGCTTTGGCCACGTTGTAGACGTACTGCCGGCAGGCCATGAGCCGCGTGTACATGTCTGCCATCTTGCCCTGCATGAGCTGCACAGCCCAAAGACAAGGGACATGAATTAACAGCGGTGAGGGGGAACCACCCATTCCCCAAAATACCTCAGAAGAACTGGACATGGGAGGAGACATGGACCCAGCAGACATGAGGGAGCTGGAGGTTCTGTTAAGCCACAGACCCCTAGAAATCAGCTGCAGTCCCACATCCACCAACAGCGATCTCAGGGGAGCAGGCTCAGAGGTCTTTCCACCTTCTCACCACATCGTAGCATCCCAGGATTCCCTGAGCTGGAAGGGACCTTAAAGTTCATCCAATTCCATCTCCTTGCCATGAGCAGGAATCTTCCACTACCCCAGGCTGCTCATTACCACATCATGCAGCCTCACCACAAACAGCAGGTGACCTCCTCCATGCAAAGCCCCCACCACAACAAAGCTCTCAGTCTTCTTAGTTTTAAAGAGAAAAGAGGACAAAAAGTCCCAATTCCTTTTCTACCTCACCTGGAAGTGACCAATTTTCTGTCCAAATGCTTCTCTGACATGCAGGTATGGAATTGCGTGGTCAAGAACAGCTTGCATGAGCCTAAGAAGAGAAGAGGGAAAAGGGAAACAGTGGAACTATTAATTAATAATGATTTACCTTTGGAAATGTAACCCAAGGCAAAAAGGTTCTCATAGCTGAAGTGATATCCTGCTGTCTTCCTACAGCTCCACTCAAACAAGGCCAAGAATAAAATCCAAAGGTCCCATATTTCTCCCCAGTGCTCATTTGGCAGATCCTGTGAGAAGGTCTGACCTTTTAATTCAGGGGACTGAGATTTGAAGAGCTTTCTCATAACCACAGCCAGGACAGTTTGTGCTCCTCTTACCTCCAGAGGCCCTCAACTCAAGGAATAACAACCAACACCATAAAAAAAAAAAAAAAAAGCACAGGTAAGAACAAGGAGGGGAAGAAATCCTCCTCATGCTTTCTGGAAGTCGATCTTTCCACAAGAGGATTAGCCCAGAGAGACCACTCAGGAGGACAAAAGGACTGTGGGGTGCCAATGATTACTGGGGAGCTTAAGGATTGAATAAATGAGGAACAGACCAGTTTTGTAGTCTCTAGATAGTGTGTTAGATTCTAAGGAATTGATAACACAAATGTGCTGGTTATTCCCTGAGTAATAACACAGGGATACACAAACCAGCCACTGGGGACTGAAACAGATTTATACCTCTGGAAATTTTTTTTATCAAGACTGATAATTTCCAAAGCCTGCTCTGGAGGGTCAGTGGACACTGGCAGGGAGACTTGCAAACATTCTTTCTGGCATTGCTTCTCTCATCCCTTGCCCCTCACATGGGGCTCCACAGAGATGCTTTCAAACTGGAAAACCACTGCATGAGGAGCTGAGAGCTCAGGGATGAGAGCTCAGAGCACATTTGAGTGAGCAGTGGCTGCTGAGAGGGCCCTGAGGACCTTCAGGAGAGCCCAGCTGAGCAGCTGTGCTGGTGCTGGAGTTCTGTGCTGGTTTTGACTGGGACACCCAGCAGCCACAGGACCTCCTTGCACCTTGCTTCCTTCCCACATGTGACCCAGCCTTTTCTCTTCTGCTGCCCCAGTAACCCAGTTCTCCATCCAGGATCCATCCTACCAAGAGCTGCAGGCCCCAAGGGATCCTCACCAGGTTTGGCAATCACCAAGGACCCTTCTGGCCTTACAACCTACAAAAGATGACAATCCCTTACCCCAGGGGGCCCCCAGACAGCACGAGCCTCTCCAGGTCCAATCCACTCATCAGAACATAGACTCCTTTGCTCAGTGTCCCCAAGACATTTTCAGCTGCAAAGAGCAAAGGAAAAGTGATTTATTTATGTGTAAAACTCAGACAAGCTGCTTACTGAGGGCCTGTGTTCACTGGGGAGAGGAGTAACCTGGGCCAGTGGAAGGTGTCCCTGCCCACAGCACGGGGTGGGACTGACTGCAAGAGCTTAAGGTTCCTTCCAGCCCAAACCATCCTGGGATTCTATCAAAAATGACTGAATAGCCTGAAAAATTTCCTGGAAAAAAACTGTTTCAACTTCCAAAGCCAAAGATCAGAAGGAGCATGAATGGCCAGAGTGCCAAGTGCATTAACTTCCAACACTGCAGTGATGTGCTTCTCCACGTCATCATCCTCTTTCCACGAGAACATGCTGTTCCCTGTGGATGACTCCTGGGACATGATCAGAGCACCGGGGCACTGGCCTTGATGATTTCAGGGTGGAGGCATCCAACACAGTTAGAAATGTTAGGTTTCAGCTGAAACTCTTCCACTTCAGCTTTTGAAGGTGTATATGGGGAGCAGGAGAGCTCCTTGCTCTGCAAATGTGCAATCATTATTTTAATGGTAAGACATCTTCTCCATTTGCTCTAGAAAGGCTGGAATTTTTTGATCAACAAAAATTGCCACTGGAATAACAAATACTGCTATTACAGAGGCCTCTGTTATGCTTACAAACAGGGGAAAGGATGTCCATTTTCAGGCCCTGCCCCCAAAAGAACTCAGAAGAGTTACAAAGCCTGTTGGAAAGTCTCCAGTGAAAAAACCTTTAGGGCAAAGTAGTTCAGCTCCATACTAGACAGGACCTCTAATGGAAACAAATTTCTTGGAGAGCTTCAGCAAGGCTTTGGAGTAGCTGTGGTTAAGAACTAGGTTCATGAGGGTGAAAGAGCAGTGACCTGACAAACGATGTGCTCCCTCCCTGCAATCCAGCAGAGTGCACTTTTCAGTCCCATCAGCTCCCTCAGAGGCTGCCAGAGAGGAGATAAGCATCTGCAAAGCCCTCCAGGTCACAGGCTGAACGTGTGTGCAATTAGTGATCCAATTTATCTGATCAAGAACACAAGAAACCACCGTGATTTGAACCCAACTCACCGGGGACCTTGCAGTCTTCAAAGATCAATTCACAGGTATTAGACCCTCTCATTCCCAGCTTATCCAGCTTCTGGGCTGTCCTGAAACCTGGCATTCCCTGCAAAGTCAAAGCAGTAAAAATACATCTCACATCTCAGTTCCAACAGACTTAAAAAAAATAATGAGAGATCTGTGAAATTCCCCTGACCACAGGAACATGTGTAGGGTGTCAGGAGGGAGATAAAGTGACTTAAGAACAAGACCAGGTCTAAGTGCAAGTGCAGAGAAAGCAAATGGGCAGAGAAACACACACATATGAACCCTGTGCACCCATTTTCTAATGCACACAAACAGCAAATAAGTAAGTCATTTGTACAGCTGCCAACACAGGCTCTCCTACAGCAAGGGTTGGAAGCTCTGCCAGTAACTGAACTATTCTAATAATGAAGTTATGTCCATCAGAAGGTTTACTGATCTCAGATTCTGTTTTATTGAATGTTCCTTTCCTGCCTGAAAGGCAGAAAGTAGTTTGTCTTTGAGGAAGAGTCTGGCAGCTATGGAAGTAAAACCAGCTGACTTCCAAATGAGGCTGCTGAGGTGAAGGATTCTGCTTTAAAACCCTGTGGGAATGAGTGACCCTACCTTCTCCACGATGAAGGCAGTTATGCCTTGGGAGGCCGGGACAGCGCTCATGTCGGTTTTAGCGTAGACAATGAGAACGTCCGCATCCGGCCCGTTGGTGATCCAGAACTTGTTCCCATTCAAAACAAAGAAGTCTCCTGGAAGTCAAGAGATGAAATCTGTTAGCTCACGACAGCAACACTGCCATTTCCACTCCATTTATTCCCTAACAGGCTTCCCAGAATCACTTAGGTTGGAAAAGACCTCCAAGATAATCGAGCCCAGCCTTTGGCCCATCACCACCTTGTGAACCAGACCAGAGCACTGAGTGCCACGGCCAAATGTTCTTTGAACACCTGCAGGGATGTGGCCTCCAGCCCCTCCCTGGGCAGCACAGGACAGCTTTACCTTTCTTATCTGCTTTCAGCTTCATGGACACAACATCAGAGCCAGCATTTGGCTCGCTCATGGCTAAGGCTCCAATGTGCTCGCCACTGATTAGCTGGAAGAAAGGACAAATATTAGCAAAAGATGAGGACCAGGAGCATGGTTTGTGTTCCCTCTTTAGTCCCCTGGCCTGTTTTCCTGCACTGAACCTCCACAGTTGCTGCTCTCCACAGGAACTCAAATGAGAGCTGCAGTTCCCAGCACAGCCCGAGCAAGGAGCTCCCTTGCACTGCACAAAGGAACAGAACCAAACCCCAGAGGGATGAGAAGGGTGACTCAGCTCTGTCTCAGCTACACAAGCACAGCCCTGCTTGCACAACACATGAGGAAGGTGCCAAGGAATCATGCAGGCAGCCATATGCCTGTCCCCTGCTCCTGCCTGGGCTTTCTGCTGCCCTTTTACACAAACAGGAGCTGGTGAACGCAAAAGGCCAGCGAGGGGGTGAAAAGGGATGGGGAAGTTCTCTGCAATGTTCTCATAGCCCAGTCCCCCCACACTCACCCCACAACAGCAGATGGACCTTCCTCCTGTGCCTGCTCACACCAGGCTCTGACAGAGCTGTTGCTTCTGCCTCACTGTTATTTCATCCTGCCCTTTTCTCCTTGCCTTTTTTTTCTCTCCCTGCGTACTTTCATCCATCTTCTCCCCCTTTTGAGCTCTACTTTTTAAAAAAAAGACAACTCAATGCTTAAGATATGTTCAACCAATTCAATACATCAGTGCATTGCTACAGAAGTCCCAATGAAGTGCTCAAATCTAGTTAAGCTCTGTCAGGAGCCAAAACAAGTCAGAGCTGAAGTGACTTCACATCTCATTGAAAGGCAGAGAATGAAGCATGAAAATACACCTAAGGAAGGAGGACAATTTGGGGTTACACATTTGCAGGCTGCACAGGGCTTTGAGGAAGTGACACTGTACTTTGCATGTTGTTTAAATCAAGTTTCTTGTGCTGATAATTTCACTGATAATCTCAGTAGCTGCGATTCAATGTGCTCATTGTTTTTATATGCATTTAAAAACGGAAATCTAATTAATGCACTTCTGAGTTGCAACATCAATGCCCCAGGTGATGATGAAGTTTCACATGTAGTTAATTAACAGCCAAACCAAGCATTTGGGCAGAGAGAAATGGAGAATATAAAATAGAAAAGCAGTGACTTTCATTCCGAGATCTTAAAGTAATTTGGGAATTTGAAAGAATATTCTCCAGTGTCACCTCCAAGCCTCCCTTAGTAAGACAGCTCCAGACAGCTGGGCTGTGCTGCCAGCAGACAAGGACACGGGCGTGGGATGAGGTCAATATGGATTCATAGGATAAGAACTGACAAGCCAGAGAAGGGCAAGTTTGGCACGTTCAGTATTTCCTAAGGGTTGGCCACTGAAATCTGCTGGTACTCAAAAGATGCCATCCTTGCAGGCAGGGCCCAAAAGCTCTGCAGTGCTCCCCTCCTCCAGGCACACACCTTGGGCAGGTACTTGTGCTTCTGGGCCTCGTTGCCGTTGCGCACGAGCTGGTTGATGCACAGGTTGGAGTGGGCCCCGTAACTGAGCCCCACGGACGCGGACGCTCGGGAGATCTCCTCCATCACCACCACGTGGTCCAGGTACCCCAGGGCAGAGCCCCCGTATTCCGCTGGCAAGAGAGGAGAAAGCTCACGTTACCCACCATGTGCATGACATCCCAGGGCTGGGCTCAGTCTCCAATGGAATCCAAGACACTGAGAAAGCTTCTGGGTTTGACTGTTGCCATCCCTAAGGTGGGCACTTCTGGCTTTCCCCATCCTTTCTGAATTTCATTTTTCTCATCTCAAAGTCACAGGGATATTTTGTCTTTGGCATAATCCATAATTGACTCGTTTAACATAGTTTATATGTAGAACATTGTTGGGGTGTGTTGTAATGTCCTGTTTTAGATTTCTAGGTCACCTCCCAGGTGTGGCAATACCCGTTCCCCTTCCCCCTCGCCCCTTGCTGAGTGAGTCCTGTCAATCAGGCTTAACATTCCAACAAAGCATCGTGTGGTTGGTCAAAGGATGCCCCTCAGGCCTGGGGGTCATTGGCCTGTCTAGGTGTCCCTCGCCCCTTGAGACCCCGCCCCCCCTACCTGGTTGGTGGCTCACCTGTCCCCTCCCCTCCCCACCCCCTGAGCTTAAAAAGTGAGTCCAGCCATGTGCTCGTGGTTCTGTTGGAGGTCTTCCCAAGATTCAGACCTCTGTAACCATGGAATAAACCACTGCATGTAACCCTCCGGCAGAATCCCTCCTTTTTTCTCTTCAGCTTCGCCTGAAGCCTCTTCCTGAGGTAAATGGAGTTCCTAACAAGCCTGGACTTGTTTAGTGCCCAGCTGAAACCACCAGCAAGCTAAAGGTGTCTCTGGGGTGATACACCACAGAAGCCGCCTTTGGCTCAGCAGCGAGGGTCAGGCTGGCCCAGGCACAATCTACCTGGTAATATTGGGATTCATATTCCAATAGAACATGCACAAGGACACATCTTGAACATGCTACTGACGTTGAGTAATAATGAGTCCTTCTTATCAACCTTAGTATTGTCACAAAGATCACCAAATTGCAACCTCCTTAAGGTGAACAAAAGAACACAGGCAAGGTTTGTAAAGCCCATGTATGTTTGCCCCTAAACAAGTGAAGAATTCTCAAACTGCTCAAAAATGTGACACTAAGGACTTTTCTAAGCCTACAAATGTGCAGGACACCAGAATTTTGATGAGTGGCCGGCTGAGAATGAGAATGATCCATAAATGTAATTGGTCAGTGAGGAGCACGTAGGTTTCAAGAGAGGATGAAGCGAGACAGAGCAGCACTGAGATCCCAGCTAGGCACATGGAGTTGAGCCTAAAACTAATAGTAAAGATTAAAATCACACAGTAGAACAGGGAGAGAGAAGGCAGGTAAAAAGAGAAGGCTGAGAAACGCGCACTGGCCTTCAGGAGGCAACAGCCTACATCAACATACACACATGTACCTCTAAACACATTTATAGACACACAAATACAGTCACCTCCCAGCCTAAAAGCTCTGTTCTCCAGGTAGGAAGCAAGTGGTTGTACTGCTAAGAGAAGCACTACAACATGAATGCCAAGGAGCAGCTGGGGAGATAAGTTTGGAGCACTTACTCATCATCAATGTGGAGGCTGCAAGCAAGAGCAACAAGGTAAGAGCAAATCTCTGTCTGTGCTCAGAGTGACCAAAGGGCACAGCTGCTGTCCCAAATTCTTCAAATTAACACCACAGCCACTGGCATAACACACACATGGCCCTCATTTTGACTCCTGCTTCTATCTGCAGGGCACTTTATCCTTCAAAATCTCTCCCTACCACAAACCCAACTTTAAGGGTTTGCTATCAGTATCATAAAAGATGGGCTTAACAATTTTTCATGTATGCCAAAACAAGAGAGTTTTTAATTAATTCCTATATAATGGTTGGGTTTGCTGCTTTTGCCTCAAGAAAGGTGAGGTAACTGTGAGCAGCACAAATGCAGGATTGCTTTGCACTGCAAGAGGAACAGGAAAGTGATCCTGCCAGACATCTCCTCATATAACACAAATCATGGTGTGTTCAAATGATGCTGTGCTTTCAAAGCTACTCTTTGTACATGATATGCCTGTATTATCATTCCATGGAAACAACATATTTACATTTCTTCACTTTGCACTTTATAAAACAAATGGAAAGTTACAAACACCACAGTTATCTTAGTTTTAGGAAGAAAACAAACAGCACTGTTATTCAAAATGTTCCCTTAATAGACTTGATACACTGGCACCCAAACAAGACATTTAATTGTGTACACCCTCCTAAGATTCCACATGATCTTTACATCCTAAATCCCACTCTCCTCCAACAAAATCAACCTCAATAAAGAAACACACAACTCCACAATCCAAAATAAAGTGAAAAATCCTGGGCATAGGAGGGTTTGAGAGGTAAACCTTTGAGGAAATCAAGAAGGACAGGACTTGTGAGGGGATGGCTTATTTATAGTGTGGGAAAATGCTGTAAGCCTCAGGCACAACATCAAAGAAGAAAGAAGGTAAGAGTGAGGAAAAACAGGAGCAGCAGTAAATGGGGAAGAGGAGGGAGAGAAAGCAGAAATGCAGAGTCTTTCAGCACTGAAAGCGAGGCAGAGGCATTATTCCAAGGCATTGCTATTCAGCTGGATTCTGCAGAGCCTTTGCACAGCCACATCCAGCAAACAGACTTTTCCATGGGGAAAGAAAGGCCCCATCAGCTGCTTTTCTCCACTAAGGGCTTCTCCTCATTACCCTGCCTTGGTGCATTCAGCAGATCACACTCATCTGTAACACTCATCACAACACTTTTCACTAACCTGCTCGAGGCTGAATGAGATTTCCCCTGATTTTTTTCCGACTGGTTGGCTGTGGTCACTCCCCATTAGTTATCACAGCTTTTCAAGGCATTATTTTAGACCCTTTAACTTCTCCCATTACAGATGGATGTTTGTTCTGGGATACTTTTATCTCTAGCTCTCATTCTTCAAAACTTGCTTCATATTAGAAAGGCACAAATATGTTTGAACTACATATGTTACATCTGGAGAAACCATTTCTGAACAGTGCTTTCAAATTGTGAAAGGCATTTTGTCTAACAATGAAAAAGGACCCAAAGTCAGAGAAAAAGAAAAACAGTTGAGAAAGTTTTTTTAAATGCAAAGATAGGACAAAATGGATGCCACATCACAGACAAGGAAGGCTGTTGTGAACTGGAAAGTGAGAGTTTAAGGGGTCTCTCATTTGTTTGAAGTATCACCCATCAGAAGGTAAAAGATCAAAAGAAACTTACCAGGGGCTGTGACTCCCAGAACTCCCAGTTCTCCAAGTTTCTTCCAAAAGTCCTATGAATACAGAACAAGCAATCAGCCCAAACTGGTAGTCTGGGCATCAGCACAACAACTTTCCCCAGGGAGTTCACTGGACACATCCATTTATCTGCGAGATATCACAAGAATGAAGCAAATACAACCCCAATTCCAGTTTCTCCCCCAGTGCAGCTCCATCCTTGGAACTGAGAAACCACACAGATTTAAGGACAGTAGTTATGCTATACACAGGAGGAGTTTGTGGAATTCAGTGAAAATTCACATGCCTAAATTTAAATCTGGAACGACACCTCCTAAGATTTAACTCTTTGACCACTCCAATGAAAATTTTTGTGTAACAGCATAAACTATCCATTACCAAAACCCTGGAAATATGAAGCTATGAGATGGCACTTTAAAACCCTTCCAGTAAAACAGGAGCTTGCAACAAGGAAGCATCCTTGGGGGATATAAAAAAATGGGAATGCCACAGCCATGACAAAATGCAGTAGCAAAGGATGTTGTCACCAGGGAGGCACACATGTCCTGCTGGGGCATCTCCCTGCTGCTCCTTTCCTCTGCTGTGTGGTGGACACATAGGTGAGTGCTCCTCACGTGGCCTTGGTGTCCAGCAATAATTATCAGAGACTTCAAAAAGTAGAATTCAATAGCTCTGGATGACATCTGGAATGCCAGGCTAAAGTTATACACTTCACTTCAAAGCTGCACATACATCCCTGGAAATGTCAACATCAGAGCTCTAGGAAATGCTGGCAGATGTTTAGAGCTTTTTGAGTCTTGTGGAGCTTATAAAAACCAATAGTCAGATCTCTCATTTCCATCAATCACAGCACCCTGTGGCACAGGATTTGTTGGGTTTATTAGAAAGGCAAGTTTCAGCATTTGTACACAATATTTTCACAGCAAATCTGAAGAGGAAATTCATGTCCAAGAAAGGGACTGAGCCAGGAGTATACAAAGCACACTTGGGGAAGGAGCCAGACCAGACAGGCAGGAATCCCATGATAAGAATCCAAACGAGACCATTATCAATCTTTATTATGAATATTATCGCTGGGTTCTGCCCCAGGTTGCTGAAAGTTGGTAACAAATGCTAAAACAGGAAATCAAAAAAAGGTTTTCTCTGTGGCTTTTAAGTTTGAAAAGTTAATGCACATGTTCCTGTGGCGTGGCTTGGGACTGTCTGGAGTAATGCAGAGATCAAAGCCCAGAGAGGCTTTCAGCAGCACACATGGAGTACTTGCCCGCATGCCTTTGAATTCGTTCTCCTGGTCAATCTGTTGCGCCTTTGGAGCCAAATGCTCTTGGCAGAACTTTGTCATGGTCTGTCTAAGCTGGGAAAAGAGGGGAGGAAAAACACATCCATTACATCTCAGCAATAGATTGTCCTCTTCTTCCCCTGGTCCTGCCAACATTCCCTCACCAGGCCGCTCCAGCATCCCAAACCCAGAAGCACAAGTCCATAAGGAAATCCATGGTTCAGGTAACTGGCTGAAATACCACATCACAGGGTAACTTCTTTAGTCTTTTATAAAGGACTTCATGTACTTTAGTCCCTCTCAGCATTTAACCTTAACTGTACCCTGACATGAGAGAATGTTCCTGAACTCCTGCCTGCACTGGGGTTTCAGGCATATTTTTGGGTAGGGAACTTTGGAAGCTGATGAACTGAGTTTATAATGTGCTAACCCATCCCACAGCTGCTTACAGCATCATTTAATGGTGTGCAGATGCCTGCAAGAAGCAGGGATACTGATTGAAACATGTTTGTGTGTCAAGCTAGAACTACATTACCTACCTCACTACCTTCCACAGTGGGGAAATCTGATAGAGCCAGGAATGTTCATTGATCCGAGTGTTAAAAACTCAAAATATTTTTCTAAATTTTATACTCTGAACACTTACATATATGCTACAGAAGTCTATAAGCATACTAACAAAATGTATATGGTATCTTACATGTTTTTAACAAGAAGATTTAAAAACTTGGTCTTGATTTTATGGTCAAATTGAACATTTTTTTTTCTTTTTGGTTCTTTATTCCCACACAATAATTCTGATGAAGCAACAGTTTTAGAGACTGAAACCCTGAGCTGTTAAATCAGAACCTGTGTAAGGGGCAGGAACAACAAACCAGAATATGCCCACACTTCTCAGTCTTTCTCTGACCACCAAAACCTAAGCATCCTCGTTTTTACAACTGAGAAGATGTTAAATTTCCAAAGTCACACAGACCCTGGATTCCAGTACTAGCAAACAAGCTTTTTCTCCATTGCTAGATTTATAAACCTAAAGAGAACCCCAAAAGACATTAGATATCTTTCCACTGTGACAAAGCTGACTGCATTACACTTGGGCAAAGAGCTTAAAATAAATGAAGACAAGCTTAAATAATAATAAAAAATGTCTTAATCAATTAGAGATTGAGGATGAAGTCAGACAGGCAGCCCTGACACCCTAAGCAGTTTATAACAGTTATATTGCCTTTAATTCACAATTTCACTAATATTACTGGAGATTATTTCTGATTTTTTTTTTCTTTTTAGCTTTTCCATCAGACAGATAGGAATAAGATGAATATTTTGCATCTTCTTTTACATCTGCTGAATATAAGAGTACAAAGGAACGTCAATTTGAGCTGATGAGGCCATAAACATGAACAAAATCATGGCAAGGAATAATTCTGCTGCAAGAAAGAAGAACAAGTAAGTTCATTTTGCACATCCATGTGCTTGCACCATCAGAATTGTCTGGAAAGCGAGGCTGTAGCTCCAGTGTTTCACTGGCAGGATCCTGTGTGGAACAGACACTGCCCTTCACTCCAAGCCCTGGGCAGAAGGGAATCCATCTGGAATGGTCAGCCCTTGGCTGCTGCTGCACACAGAACACGGCAAAGCTAAGGATCACAGAACACTGAGCTGGAAGGGACCCACAAGGATCATCAGTCTGTTGGAAATGATGTAACTTTCCTAACTCATGTCTCATTAGCTGTTTTAATTAATTGTAAGCATGCCCACTTGCAGTCAGCATTAGTTCAGTTCCTTTTTCGCAGACGCTTACTTTGATCATTAATCACTGAAACCTTAGGTTTGCTAAAACTAATCCTGACAAACTCCAATAAATAAAGCCTAAGGAAGTTGAAGATTGGACACCTGAGATCTTAAATTTATGGCCGTTCAAGACACAGACAAGACTGAAGCCTAGAAAGCTGGAAACTCCCAATTTAAGAAAAGATGATAAAAGGACTAAAGAAAATCAGCCAGATAAGCATGAAGAGTGAGAAATCAATAACCAATAGAGGACAGAACACTAATTAATAAAGAGAATGATGCAACTCAGATGATAAACTTTTGCTTGCTAAATATAAGTGGAAAAGTTTTGTGTCTTGGGATTGTGTGGAGGTCAGAACTTTGTCAGCCACACAGACACATCTTGGACAAGAATAAAGTAATGCCTTACACACTAACACTAAAGACAGTGTAAGAGCCTTGCTTTTCCCAGTGTTTTCAGAGGCTTTCAGTAAAACGTCCAACTCCCAGCCCTGTACAGGAAACTCCAGCAATCTCACCCTGTGCCTGAGAGCGTTGTCCAAATGCTCCTTGAGCTCTGGTAGCTTTAGGGCTACGATGATTCCCTGGGGAGCTGTTCCAGCGCCTGACCACTCTCTGGAGGAAGAGCCTTTTCCCGATACCCAGTCTAAACCTCCCCTGATCCAGCTCTTGCCCTTCCCTGGTTCCCGTCACTGATCATCAGAACAGAGATGTGCTGCCCCTGCGTGTCCCCCTGCAGCAAAGCCGCAACCTGCATCGAGTTCCAAGAATTATCCTAAACCCTTATATGCCCCATTGGGCAGGAGAGCAAGCCGGGAGAGCTGCAACACTCCATTTGGGAGGATGTGCCGCGACCCCACCGAAGCGTTCCTTGGACGATCACGTTTCTGCCGATTATCGCCTATCGGGCAGGCCGCAGGCGGAGGCCGGGGCCGCTCTCTCGGGCGGTGCGGCGCTCCGTGCCGAGGCTGCGGCCGGGCCGGGCCGGTCACCGCCGCGGGCCGCGTGTCCGGGGCCGCCGCGCCCCCGCCGCTCGCGCGGGGATTGGGCGGCCCGACCCGGCCGCGGCCAATCGGGGCCCGCCCGCCCCGCCACACCCCCGCGCGGAGCGGAGCGGCGCGGCCCGGCCATACCTGGCGCTGCTCGGCGCTCAGCCCGTTCACCGTGTCGTCCACCGCCAGCCCCGCGCCGCCGCGCCGCGGCACCGCCAGCGCCCGCCAGCGCCGCGCCCCGCCCGCCGCGCGCCCCAGCGCCGCCGCCGCCATGGCCGCTCCCCGCCGCAGCCCCGCGCGCAGGCGCGGCCCGGCCCCCGAGCGCCCCGCCCCGCCCCGGTGCCCGCCTCCCGCGCGGCCGCGGCTGAGCCCACATGCTTGGAGCGCCTTTATTGAACTAAAACACACGAACGGCCGACGCCAGGCTGACCGGCCATCGCTGCGGCCTCAGCCCCCCGTCCGTCCCCACCCCGCCGGGGAGCAGCCACAGCTCGGCCTTTGGATCACCCAACGCAGGAACCGAGCTTGACAAACAGGGACCACTGAATTAAGGGTGAAAGAGCAAAAATCCCAGTCCATCCTCGTGCCTCACATTTCCAGGAGCTTCCCCAGCACTTCAAGTCTGGATTTCCACTCCTTAATTTGAGCTTGGAAGCCGGAGTGCTTCTCCAGGGCGTGCTGGTTCTCCTCTTGCGCTGATTTCCACTTGGCCTTGGCTGTCTGTGGAGAAGTCAGTGCACAGCACGTTTTACTAACACCAGAGTAAGGAACAGAAAAGCCAAGTCCTAAAGCATCTGAGCTCTTCCTCCTAAACTAAGATAAATCTGGGATTTCTTTTACCTTGATTGCTTGTGGAAAATGTAAATTTATCTATGGCCAAAATTTAGGAAGTCTCCTATAACGATTATATTTTAGCTCTAGGTCTTCTTAAGAATTGTAGAACTGAAATTTAACGACTGTTTTGGTCTCAATATCGGGAATTATTAAAGCCACTGGTGCTTGCACACTTCTCAGTTTCCAGGGTCACTGTTCTGCAACATTTTCCAATTTAAATCAATTCTCTGGCCTCCAGAATAACAACCAGGCTGGTGGATACATCTATTTAAAAGAGGAGTAACAGTTTCCTTAAGTGTGTTTGTATTAAAAGAGGAATACTGCAGGTTTTCATCTGGGCTCATGTGGAATAAAAGAGAATTGGGAGGGGCAAAATAACCTCCCTGAGGGCCTGGTGCTCACTGCCAGGTTGAGTCAGTCTTACCTCAAGCATCTCCTTCTCTTTTGCAGCTCTGTGACAAAATAGCATCAGTTCTTCTGTGACCTTGCTAGTTAGCACCTGAAGAGTCAAAAGGAAAATGACTTTTAATATGATGCAAATAAATGTGAGTCTCAGCTGTTTTAGCATCAGGAGAGAAGGGTGAGGGCACACAGACCCCTCAAAGCCCAGTTCAAGCTTTTCTTACTGTTGTCTTTTCCCGGCACGCACGCATCTCTTCCTCCTCCTTTATGTTGCTGCCTGTAAGGAATTCAGGAGGTGCATTAGTGAACCTCTAACATACACATAACTCTGAGAACAAACAGCTTTTCAAGGTGACTTTCTACAGCAAGAAATACTAAGTTAGTTTATCCAGGCCAGGGCTTACTACAGGAAGCAGTTCTTCACTTAAGCCACAAAAAACTCCCCAAAACCCTGGAATTCCAGCAGTATTCCCCAAACAAGGAAGCACAGTCTAAATTTCTTATGAATAGTCAAAACAGAAGGAAAAAAAACCATTCTGGAGAAGGAGTACCAGGATGAAAGCAAAGTGCAAACTCCTTACCAGGATTGATGTTTCTGCTTTCTAAAATCGTCATGCAAGTCTCCTGAATTTTCTTGAGCTTCTCAACCTCATGGACCAGCCTCTGGTTCTCCTTCTTTAACTCCCTTAACTTGAGAGTGCCCTGGTTAACACAGGCTGTAAGTGAGACAAGTTCCCAAGGAGATTTTCTTCTCCTTAGTAATACTGACACAAACAAATTCACAGTAGTGCACTTGGCACCAAGAATCAGACATTGCCTTCAGTCTCTACCACCACAGCAAATGAGGCTGTTGCAGTTCCTTGCTCCTGCTTCTTGACAGGAGTAATAAATTTATTACATCCACACACCAGAGCAATTACTAGAAAAATCTGATCATGGGCAAATTCCTTTTAGGCAACTCTATCTTTTCTTGTGCTCCCTCATTTATGTAAACAATGCACGCACTGAGGAGCATATAAACATTGTGAAGAAATGTGGAGAGCCTGGTTTAAGCATGGCTTAAAGAAAGAGGCCATGAAGGTATTCAGCTGAGGGAAATATAGAAGCCTGCTGTGAGGGCAGCCTTTCCCAGGCTTGATCCTGTAGATAATTAGGTTCTCAGCCACCTTTTATATAAACAACAAGATTCTCAGACCGTTCTGTCCTTGGCTGCTACTGGGGACAGACAGCCAGTCTGGGAATAGATATGAAGGTTTTGAGAACCTTTAATATCATGGTGGGAACACTGATTTTGGTTTCAGTAAACTAACTTCAGGTATTGTAAACAAAAGGAGGAGCTGAAGTTTTCTCTACAGCCTATCAGGAGCTCGGGTTTTGCAGTGTGCATGAGGTGAATTGACGCTGTTATAAAAAGTGCCTGATTGATGAATAAACGGGAGTCAGATGCGAAATCAACAAAGGTGGTCGCTCCCTCACTTCAACAAAGAAAAAGGGGTCTCAGGTCTTTAACCCCCAGCATTATTCCCTACACAATCCAGATATTACCAGGCAATTGGATAAGCTGATCAGCCTCCCAGGTTGAATGCAATTCTCCAAGAGGATCAATAAGCATGTGGATTAGGGTGATCTGCCTGATAGTGCCAGAAGCTTTGGGAACATTTCATAGGAAGTCTCAGAGGCTCTTAAGAAAATCAAGCTGTGACATGAGAGGAATGATCATCCCACAGACTGAGAACTGGAAAATAAAGTGAGATTTCACAGCTGTAGGTTACCAGGTGGGCCTTCTGTACATGCCAGAAGTGGTACTAGCATGTCCTAGAGATACCTCTGAGAGTCAGGGAATAATGAAGTGCCAATTCTGACTCTAAACCTGATTCCACAAAATCAGCTCTGTTTGAAACACAAGTCCCTGAACAGTCCCAGCTCTCTCAGCCTTTCCTTTCCTCCAGTCCCTCTGTGGCCCTTTCTTGGACTCTGTCCCGTACATCCATAGCTCTTTTGTACCAGGAGCCCAGAACCAGACAAAACATTCCCAGTTTGGCCTCCCCAGAGCTGAGCAGATGGGAAAACAACTTGAAGAAGATGCAAAGACAAACGACTCAAACAATTTGTCCAGAAGAATACAAAGACATTCTGATGAAGACAAGAATAAAAGCAAGACAATCCTTAACATGATCCTGTATGGATCAGAATGCAGAAATTACTCAATAACTTATTTATTTTTCTCTCCTATCCTTACCTCTCCTCTTGCTAATTGTTGTTTGAGTGTTTCCACCAATTGATTCTTGTTTTTCAGCTCTGCTTCTAGTTGGTATCTGCTGAGAGGGCTGTGGAGTTAAAGAACAAAGACTCAGGGGCAAAACCACCAGCATTGCACACCTCCTAATTTCCCTTTGCCCTTTTTTAAGCATTTGTTCTGACCAACAGATTTAATTAGCAAGCTTGGCAGGAAAGCTGCACATGGGTGAGAGCTCATCACCAGCCTTCACAAGAGAACACCACACACAGCACAAGGACAACTAACAGAGGTGGGAGGCACATACCGTCTTGCCACTGTCTTCTTTGAAACCGGTTCCACTTTCTTTGCAGGCTTAGGCAACCTTAAAAGAGAGATAAAATAAAATTACCAGAAGACTACAATGTTCTTGCAGATCACCAAGCCTGTTAGTTTGACAAAATGTGCAAAATGAGCCATCTTTAAGACATCTGCCAAATAAATCCGTCAATATTTTGCTTTGATTTACCCTTGGTTTGCAGGCTTGAAGACGCTGTCTGCTGGAACATTTGAGGCAAATTGAAGACTGGGAACCATGCTGAGCTCCAGCTCTGATGTGCTGACATGTTTTCTCGTTGAAGGAAAATTCATTTGCAATTCTGCGAGAAAAAAACAGCTGTGAAAACACCACAGACTGGAAGTAACCTCCTTTAAGGTCTCTTAAGCCTTCAATTTGAGGTAAAGCAGTTATATCTGGCTAGAATGGAGACTTCTAGATAGAAGTATAGGTAGAAGTAACTAAGAGTAGACTTCAACTTTTACCCACGGCCAAAGGTCCAGAATAAGCCAGAAACAGGTCAGATGTAGACAGTGTTAAAACACAATCACCAGGCTAGCACTAATGAGAATTTGAAATGATAATACACAATAAAGAAAGTCTCAACATCAAGCAGACATCGTGCCACAAGGTTGTTGTTCAATGCTGGAAGCAAAACAAGCACAGCCCACATGAAATTCTGTTAAGAGACCTCCATATTTTGCTACGAGTGAATAGCTACTAAAATAACACAGAAAACTAGCTTTTTATGTAGAGTTTATTTCTCTTGAATCACAACTGTTTAAGTATATAAAGCTTTGTTCACTCAGTAAGCTTAGAAAGCTGCTTTTTCTCCCTCAAGTTAAGTATTTTCAAATTAAACACCCATGCGCACATTTACATTAGAGCAACGCAGAGTTTCACCGATACAGCCCAGCTCCCATGTTGTTAACGCTAATCCTGGGTGCCTTCGGCTTATAAAATGCTACAAAGTGCTGTAAGCAGCATTTAAAGATTTAGAAAAGTAAGAGACTGTGAATGAAGCATCTTTCGCATCAAGGGGCCGCTGCCTTTAGCCGGTGGAGGGTACACACGGCAGGCTAAGCGTTAACTTAAGTCCTAAACAGGGACCAAACAGCGCAATAAAGCTTCCAATTAGATTTTGGAACAGCCACCACGTAGCCAGGCAGGGATGGAGCACCCTAACGCCGGCGCTCCGCTGCACCCCTCGGCCGAACCCCGCCAGCCGTGTCCCCCGGGTGCCCGTCCGTGCCCCGCACTCACCTGCGGGCGGCTCGGGCCGGTGGAGCCGGGAATGCACGGGGATGCGGGAGAGCCGCCCGTCCATGGCGGCCGCGCTCCCCTCAGGAGTTCAAACAGGAGCGCGCCGGGACGGTTGGGCGGGTCCGCGCATGCGCGGGGGCGCGGCGCAGGCAGCGAGCGCACGGGGCGGGGCGGACGGGGCGGGGAGGCGCGCGCGGGCGGGGATTGAGGGCGCGGGTGCTCGCGCCGCTTCTCGCTCGCGCCCCGTGTGCCTCGCGCCGTTTCTGCCTCGCGCCCCCTCCCTCAGGGAGGCGTTGGCGGCCATTACGGGGGCAACAGGCGCGCGCGAGGCTCCTGCCCTCAGGGAAAGGCGGAGCGCAGTTCCTTCCTTCCTTCCTTCTTTCATTTCTTCCTCCTTTCCTTCCTTCACTGCTTCCCACTGCCTCTCACTGCCTCACCCTGTGCTTTGAGCACTCGAAGCCCGAAGATCAAGGAGTTTGTGGCCCTCTGTGTGGACGTGCAGGAGTCAAAAGCTGTGAGGGTGCCGGTGCTGCTGGTGTGTGAGGTACTAAAATTGTGCTCTAATGCCGCAAGGTGAAATGAGGCTTCTGTATAAAATGTTTCCCGACTTAAAGACATTTTTGCAATGTTTGCTAACATGGTTTTCTTAATGGGTGGCCAATCTCTCCCGACAGCAAAGGGGGGAGCAGCTCCTTGAGGAGGATGCTGCAGTTCCAACCTCAGGGTGGCTTTGGCTGCCTAAATACCCATCTGAACATTCACTATGACAATCTCAGGAAAAAACCCTAAAACTGAAACGTGAAAAATACAGAACCACGCAACTGACATGTTTGACATGTTTCAAACTCTGGTATTAGCTTTAAAAGTCCATGTCCCTAATGGATATCAGGGAGTTGCTGTCTGTGTCCCACAGCACAGGGATAACTTGTGGATGTCAGAAGAATAAGTATTTTAAAGATGTGTACTTCCCCTTGGAAAATATGTTGGGCACTTAAAAGATGAATAAGCACAGTGCTCTTGGTGACAATGAAGCATCACACAGATTTTAGGAAAGGTTGTTATAATCATTTATTGTATGTCAACTTGTAGAGAGAATGTTTTATTTTTCAACAAATAAGGGCAAATAAATATTTGTTTTCCTGTTTGTTTATGGTAGAGAGGGGAAAAACCTTAAAATTCAAGATTCACCAGATATGTGAATTTTAAAAAGTTATATGTTTGAGGGGAATGCCTTGAGTGGAAACACTCTGTAAAGAGGACACAACAAGGCACCTGAGTTTGGGGGGGACAAGAACTTAATCCTTCAAGGGGGAAATTCACACTGAAAATCTTTGGCAGTATTAAAATTCCTTCAGATAAAACAAGCAGAAGTTGTTACTGGAAATAGGTTTGGGCTGGATTCTACAGCCTCTTCCACAGTCAGGAAGAAGCTGTGTCAACTCAGAAATCTTGACAGGACTTTTAGTAATATCTGAGCTATTTGGATGGGGTCTGTAGATCTGGACTTTGCATAAAATAGAAAATTAAATACTTTATTTTTTATTATTCACAATACACTTCACTTGATACCTAGATTTTCAGTAGTTCAGTTTTGGGATTTTTTTTTTTTTTAACATGAGCTCTCTTTCTCTGTCATTAAATACCTGGGGAGCTTCACCTCATAATTTATCTCAAGCAAACAAAACCTAATCACCTTGTAGGAAATGACAAACCAGGTGTACTCGGTAAGTCCTGTGAACAGCTCTGAACATGGCACCACACACTGGAAGTCAAAGGGCTTGTAGTCCATCACGATGGCTCTCACATCCTCACTGGCATCAGATCTGCTGATTCCTGTGAAAACACACGGTTTGCACAGCTGAAATGCTAAGAAATAGTCTCAGTCTCAGCTCTGGGAGAGGTGGGAGGAAAAAATTGATATTTACAGCTCTAAGGACATTCAGGCTTCCCCTTTCCCTGGCAGCAGCTTTGCTTTCTGCGAGGTCTCAGCTGTTGTAACCAGAACTTTGTGCACTGGATCGTTTGATCCAGACATCGGGCATGTCTGGCTGGCTGTTGGGCAGCACGACCGGCCCATCGTTCCCCACTCCAAAGCGATTTTTCCACGAAGAGCTGTTCTGCTGTGATGCAGCTGGAGAGACATCAAAGACCGTCTCCCTCAGGTCCAGCCGCAGGGTATCTCTCTTCCCGTTCAGGTACCCTCGCTCGGTACCGTAGGAGTCAGACAGCTCTAAGGCATCGGGACAGGAACTGGCTGATTCCGCCAGCTTCAGGCCTTGCTCGAAATCGCTGATTGACGTCTCGCTGGAGATGTTGAGCATATCAAAAGAGCTGCCAAGAGAACAAAGGCATCTGTGAATTTTGTAGATGTCAGCAGCAGGGAGAGGGCTGTGGTCTGAGGTATAATCTGACTGCTGCTGGGCAGTGTCACTGGAGCACTGGGATTTATTGAGCTGCCCTTCTTCTTTCATGCCAGCTGGCTGGATGTGCTCCAGCCCAGACCCATCCCATGCTTTCAGACCATACTTTTGACAGCGGCAATCTCGGCAGAGTCTCTCCCTGTGAATTTCTGTTTCTGAGGTGCTGTGCTTGTAAGGAGAGGAAGTTTGCAAGGCAGGACACTGGCACAGGCTGACCTGCTGGTCTCCGAGCGGGTCCTGCAGACTCTGTCTCTCTCTTTCCAGGGAGGGGTGCGTTCCCACTCGAGGGCATCTGTTGTCTTCAACTTGTATGTCTTCAGAGAGCACAGAGGGCCGGTTGGACAGCTTGCTTGTGGAAGTGCTGTTGTCAAAACTGTCGCTGAGTTTCCTAGACAAGGGTTGGAGCTCATATTGCTCGTTTGCGGTGTTGGACTCCTGGACCTTCCGCAACCGGTTTTGCTTCTCGCTGCCCCCACAGGCAAAGTTTCCGTTCGGCCCGGAGTCATCAGAGTAGTCTTTCATGGTGTGGGCACAAGGCCAGAGGATCTGCCCACAATTCTTCTCTGGGCCGAAGAAGCAGCAGAGCGACTGGAAGAAGAGGCTGGCAAACCCACAGCTGATACAATTGATCATCATGATGAATATGCCCAGCTTCCTGTACGCCAGCACTGTGGCAGGCAGCATAATGACCCCTGCAGAGAAGAGAGCAGAAGCTGCCATGGCTGTGGCACAGCTCATCTGCTTCAGGGAAAAGGCCACTCGGCTCAGGCGGTCGGAATGGGGGCACAGGTGATAGGAGATGCAGTAGTTGACAGTGAAGTCAACAGAGAGACCGACTGCAGCTGAAATGAAGAGAGACTCCACTGCGTTGAGCTGCCACTCCAAGAGGACCAAGAGGCCGGTGGTTACCAGGACGGTGCCTGCAATGGCAGTAACGGAGAAAACGCTAAGGAGAACATTCCAGGTCGTGAGCAGCAGCACCACAAAGGAAATGGCTATGGAGAGCCCCATGACCACCATGGTTTCTGTGCTGAGACTGTGCTGGAGGTTGTACAGCTCTAGTTTACTGGTAAACCATCCGTTCTGAAGCCCCACAGGGGCAGTTTTCATTTCCTCTGTTATCCAGAGGCTGATTTCCTCATAGAATTGTTTGGCTCTGCTATAGTTGAAGGTATAATGATAGATAGTTTGAAACTGCAGCACTAAGGCAGCGACATTTCCCTCCCCATCAAACCTGAGGCCCATATCATGTGTTTCTGCCCCTTCCCTGCCCTCTTCCAGGAGCATCATTTTGATGCAGTGCAGGAAGGCTTCGCTTCTGTAAGGGAAGGAGAACTGGTTACAGCAAAGGTTGAAGCTGTGGTCTCGCTGGGAGCACTGGCGACTGTTCATCCACCTGAGGAACTCCTCCATGAAGCACACAGTAGATTTCTGTTCTGCATCAGGGTAATAAAAAGTTCTGTTCTTCACTTTTTGGCAGAATTCGAGGAGCCACTTCTGGGCATCAGGGTTTTGGATGGTAAAGGTGGTGTCTGTCACTAGGGTGCCATTGCTTTTTGGATTGAAATGGTCCCCGTTATCCACGGGCAGAATGCCCCAGACTATGGTGACAGGCATACGCTGCCCTTCTCCGTGCTCCAGCCTCTCAAACATGAACTGGTGGCAGTACTCGGAATCGTACCTCTCAAAGGGATGGCTCAGCCTGAACACTTGGACGGACGACGTCTCCAGAGTCGGGAGTTTGAGTTTGGGGTTGGAACAGGAAATGTAGGCACCTCCTATGGCTAAGGCAGCAAACCAGCAGATCCAGATGTACCGAAACTTGATGACCCCGCAAGGCAGAAGCTTTTCAAAGAGCAGCTTGGAGGTTTCAGACAGTGTGTTCTGGAGAGCCCGGAGGATGTAATGGACGGAGAGAGCCACTCTCTTGTGGCTGCTGTTGTTCCAGTAGGCTTCTGGCTTGTAAACGCAGGTGGTTGCGATGTAGCGCTCGTAGAGCACGGCCGAAGAGGGCAGCCAGGTCATCATGAAAACCAGGTTCACCAGCACCGAGGTGCCCATGTAGACAGCGAAGCAGCGGATGGCTGTGATGTTGCTGATGTAGCTGGCGTAGAAGGCAGCACCAGTTGTGAAGCACGAGGCCAGCATGAGATAGGCAAAGTGGTGCATGGTTTGACTCACCCACTGAGCGAGCCCGGCGGAAGGGTTCTGGCTCTTGCTGAGGTTCCACAGGTCGAAGAAGACAAAAGTGTGGTTGGCACAAATGCTGCTGAGAATGATGACTGCTGTCAGGTTTACAAAAGGGAAATAGGTGAATCTGAAGGCCACCTTGTACAAGAAGTAGGAGATCATCAAAGAACTGACAACAGCGAGCAAGACCATCAGGGTAATAAACACTGAGCGTAAATAAAAAGAAATGCTTAGAAAAATAGCTAATATTGCCAGGACTGGATACTTAGTATCGAGTAAAAGGTAGTGCTGGAATAGTTTCTGTTTAAGGCCCAGGTCCATTCCAGTGATAGATGTGTAGTTATCAAACAGATCCCAGGTTTCAAGGTTGTCTAAGTAGATCCCCATCATAGATGCACCTTTTCTTGTAGGCAGGAAAAGCAGGCTGTATTTGAGAGAGGGCACTTGGTACTCCATTGTCTGGGGACTGAGAAAGTCCCTGTCAACCAGGAAGTGAAGCAGCTGGTAGATGGCATTGAAGCGGGTACATTTTTCTGGGACTTGGGCACACTGAGAGTGTTTCTGCCTGGCAGCTTCGGGGCCTATGCAGGAGGGAGTGAGGACACCTCGGTGGTAGTCTGGAGCACAGGCACGGAGCAGGGCCAGCGTGTGGGAGATGTCCCCTTGGGTTATCTCCAGACAGGAAGACCTGTTGTACAGGACAGCAATGTAGTTCCCCAGGGACCAGCTTGGGCAGCATTCGTTGGCTTCAGTGCGCTGGCAGAGGTCTCTAAAATGCACGTGGGAGCGTATCTGAAAAACATGAGGGGGCATCGGGTCAGACCCTCTCTTGCAGCCTCAGTGTTCCTTACTCACTGCAGTAATCCTCTCCTCTCCTCTCCTCTCCTCTCCTCTCCTCTCCTCTCCTCTCCTCTCCTCTCCTCTCCTCTCCTCTCCTCTCCTCTCCTCTCCTCTCCTCTCCTCTCCTCTCCTCTCCTCTCCTCTCCTCTCCTCTCCTCTCCTCTCCTCTCCTCTCCTCTCCTCTCCTCTCCTCTCCTCTCCTCTCCTCTCCTCTCCTCTCCTCTTTTTCCTTTTTCCCCTTTATCCAACATGTACCACCAATCCCTGGCCATCCTCCCAGGGACAAATCCCAAACACCAAAATTTTGGAAAGTTGGTAGCCTTTTGCAAAAATCAAACCCTGTCCATTATTTATATTTTATAACTACAGATTTGAAATTTTGGCTTCTATAGCAAATACAGCTCATCCAATTAAACTTCCCACTTATAAAACTTGCCACCAGTCTCCAAGCTGGTAGCTCAATTTCTGTAATTATGTTCTGCTGCCCAAAATCCTCAGCAGCTTCTGATGGACACCTTTAGCTTCTGGACCAGCTCCTGTTCAGTCTCCATTTATTCTTGTTTAATTTGCAACTGGCAGGTGGGATCATCCCTGTATTGCCAAGTAGGTGAAATGTTTTGGAATCCTCCAGGTGAAACCTGTTGCATGGCCTGTTTTTTGTCTGGCATCCTCTCAGCAAGACATCAAAGACTGCAGCAGACAGAAAAGAGACAGCCTGTACATGTGTTCTTCCTGCCATCACTGACCTTGTCTTGTTCCATTTGACACATAGACTGAATTGCTTGCAAGTTCCATAAGCTCCCAGCAGTTGTGGACATAAATACCAGCTGGGAATAGCTCTTTTCTGAAATAAAGAAGAAGGAAAAAAAAATCATAAAATGAGGTAATGAAGATGAATCAGCCAGGCTGTTTGGAGTAGACTCTGTCTTCACAGAAAAAAGGAATATATCTCTGTCTGTAGGACAGCTCTGGAGGGCTCCCTGGAGGGAAGCAGGTCACAAGACAGTAGTGAGCATGTGCCTTGTGTGACCTCGCCCCTGCCCCTTGGAATAGGTCAGCAGCATCAGGGCATTCTCAAAATCAAATGTCAGTTTGCCTTTAGTGACTGCTGGCATCTGGTTCTGCATCCCTGGAACAAGGGAGGAGCTTGAGCCCAGCCAAAAACCCCCAAGGAGCTGTGGGTTTGGTGTGTGACTTGTTTCCAGAGGTGGATAGAACAAAAATATCTTAATGCTGTTCTCCTTTCTACTTACTGCCCATTTTGGGACAAGTCTGGGGGGTGTGGGAGTTTTCTGTTTTTCTCTCCAGATTTTACTGCCATGTACACTTTTCAAGAAGAAAAGAAGGAAGGAACAGAGAGGGAGAGGGAGCAGACAAGGGGAGGGAGCAGACAGCAAGTGGGGCATGTGCTGTTTTTTCAGAGTATTCACTTTTGATATGGGTAAATGGTGAAAACATTGGTCCTTTAATATGTGTTTGCAAGGTATATTTCTAAAGGGAAAACAAGAACTATGGCAAAGAGTTAAGAAGGAGAAATAACTCTTCAGAATTTCTGAACCAGCCTTTTGTGACCGCTGAAGTAAGACGTGCTGGGAGGGCACTGCCAGAGCTCTCACAGGTGGAACTGCACACACTGCTTGCTTAGAGCAAATTCAGAGTATTCCCTGTGTCCTGAGCTCTGACAGTTCTGTCAGTTGAGTTCTGGGTGTGCAGTATTTACTGCCTCACCAAGATTTCAGTCACCTGGGGGACCACAGAAGAATCCATCTGCTCCATAGCTGGTTTCCACCATTCTCCGTGTCCTCGCTGCTTGTTCTCCCTGAGCAGCCTTCTGTCCTCTGCCAATGCCAAGGTCATCATAGCTAGCAAGAGGGCAGATTATTGTTAATAACTGTGATTATTAACAAGAGAGTGTCTGCCTGGGAGTTACATTCACTGACAAGGCTCTGGTGCCAGACACAGCAATAGGGAGCCTAAATCCATTGCAGGCACAAGGACTTCAAACCCTCCAATGCCTCAGTTGCTTTTAAGCATAGGATGTATGGAATTCACATAAATATTTTAGAATATTGAATGTGACTTTACAACCAACATGTTCCTCAAATCCCCCAAACCAAGCTCAAATACCTTTTCTTCTTGGCATAGGGAGAAAGGGAAAGAGTCTTCTTGTAGCCTGTATGGCTCTCAATATTCCTCCACACAATGAGCTTCCTGCCAATGTCAGTGTCCCGTGGCTCGAAACCCTGCACCAAGGAAAAGGGCTTTGTCACAGCTCCACTTCAGCTCAGCTTCCTTAGGCCTCCTCCAGCACATGGAAACTGTGGGAGACTATTACTGCATCTTGGAGAGATACACAAATTGAACTTTCCCTGGAAATACTGCATCCCAGAGATAAGAGAAAATATATGAACCCTTTCCCTTCCCCTTTCCCTTTCCCCTTCCCATCCCCTTTCCCTTTCCCCTTCCCTTTCCCTTTCCCTTTCCCTTTCCCTTTCCCTTTCCCTTTCCCTTTCCCTTTCCCTTTCCCTTTCCCCTTCCCTTTCCCTTTCCCCTTCCCTTTCCCTTCCTCTTTCCCTTTCCCCTTCCCTTTCCCTTTCCCTTTCCCTTTCCCTTTCCCTTTCCCTTTCCCTTTCCCTTTCCCTTTCCCTTTCCCTTTCCCTTTCCCTTTCCCTTTCCCTTTCCCTTTCCCTTTCCCTTTCCCTTTCCCTTTCCCTTTCCCTTTCCCTTTCCCTTTCCCTTTCCCTTTCCTTTCCACTTCTCTTTCCCTTCCCATCAACAATGGCTACAATTATCTCTCCCTGATCTACTAAGAATTTCTCCTCCTTTTTAAGGGTAGTAGTTCCTTACAGAAATGGCACTAATTTTCTTTTTTGTGGACAAAGTCTAGTGTATTCTTATTTTCTCAAGATTCCTCCATGAGCCAGAGCAGGGATGATTTTAGGGAATGTGGCATTCCTCATGGAAAACATTCCATGAGCACAGTGCTCAGAACAGGGCATGCTCTCCAAAAGCCTCATGCACAGACTGCAGGAGCCAAAGCCAGCTCCTCTATCCCAGCTCTGCCAAGCCCAGCTGTTCACTGGGGGCAATCCCAGCCTTCCAGCCTTGGACAGGGAGCAAAGGGAGCAATCCCAGTTTGTGCTGGCAGTGTCTCCACACTGCAGTGAGGGCATGGTGGGAGTGCACAGCACAGCTGAGGGATGAGCGTGGGCTGTGTTCTCCCTGTGTGTCAGGGCCAGCTGTGCAGGACTGGCACATTCTGCTCATCTTGGAGGGATGATTGATATCACGGGTTGGGCGTGGATTTCCTTACATTGCCGTTGATCCCTGAGCTGTAGGCACTCACCATGAGGGGCTGTGCAAAGTCAGGCAGGTTCCCCAGCAGCAGCCCAGCCACGGTGCAGACGGCCGCCGCCACGGAGCACAGCAGCAGCACGGCCAGCGGCCACTCCGCCAGCAGCTGCGAGTAACTGCACACAACAGGAGGAGAACAATGCAGCTGGTAAGGTGTTTCTGCTCCGAGCACAAACCTGCTGCTGAGCCACTGAGCTGGCAGTAACTGGAGGGAGAAAATCGGGGTCTCTGGTTTGCACAGTTATTTACTGTGAAGCTTGGAGGCTCTAGTGCAGCTATTAATGAACACATTACACCTCTAACTGGATATTTGCAGGCAGCTCTAATTAACTCGGGTAATTACATTTTGCCTCTCTGCGTTTTCCAGCTTTTTCAATCAGAAATAATAAAAACCAGACTCTTGTGTCCTCAAGCAAAATGAAGCTTTAAACATTTAAGTTCAAAGATTGCATTTAGAAAGAGCCTCTTAATTTCCCCCAGATTGTGCAATGTCAGCTGGTGGCTGCAACAGTTTAGGCTACAGATTTCCAAACTGGACCCTGAGAAATCTTTGGGTAATTCTGAAGAGTCCTTGAAGGTAACTGACCCAAGCAAGCCCACTGTCATTGGTCTAAATTAGTGTATTTAGACACTGCTCTAAATTCATACATGTTCACTAGAATACATTCAATTTTAATGATGTATCACAAAATTTTGATGACATCAAAACCCTTCCAGGGAAGCAGCTTACTCTGGCCCAAGTATTATTTGTCAGTTACTTTTGTTCTTAAGGAGCTTGTGTAAAATTTTCTCTCCAAGTTCTGTTTTTCCTTTGGGACAAACTGTCTCACATATAGGATGATCTATGAATGTTACTCTCCCACATTTTTTACCAGTGTAAGTTTTACTGTGTCAAGATTTTTGTCTTCCTCAGAAATATCAGTTGAGATGTAAGATAGCAGAATGGGTTCCTGCTCTGGTTTGGCAGGCTAGTTCTTTTGTGTTCTGATGTACTTTTGAAATATAAAAAATTCTTTGAACAAAAATAGCTGACAAATATTTGTGAAGGCAAGTGAAATAGTTATGAACTTTATTTGAGATGGAATGTTTCTCCTTGCCTGCTCTTTTCCCCCTTTTGCCTGGGACTCCACCACAGCTATTTCAGAATTAGAAGTCATCACAAGCACTTCAAGCAGCTTTTCACATGACTTTTGATTTTTTTGTTATTTTGCCTTTTTTTTTTTTAATTTACAATTGCCTTATCAAGTTTGTTTTCATAGATGAAGTCTTTACTATAAAAATGAACAAAACTGCTCTTCACTCATTAGAGTACCTAATTTCTGGAGGCTATTTTGGATATTTCCATGTCCAATTACCAGAAAAAAGAACAAAAAAACCAGCTGCGGTCGCTGATGACAGAAGGTGCTTATCCAAACCATCCAGAAGCAATAGTTTACAAAAGTCAGATTTTAAACAAAAGTAGAAGGCAATCAAATTATTTTAATTTTGATAAATGTATTTAAAATTTTCTGTCTTTATAAAAGATGAGTTTACTTCATGGATGGGCTCTTTTCCTTATTGCTCCTCTGATAAGACAAGCTGGATTAATCTTACACACACACACACACACACAGACACATCTAGAATTATTATATATATAAATATATATATAAAGCTACCATATGGGTTAGAGCCAGGCACCTGCCCAAGAACAGCTACTGAGACAGTGTTACTATTCATTAATGCAGGTTGAATTGATCTCACAAGCACAGGGAGATTTTTCCAAGGAGTGGAAAGCCCCAGGAGCGCTGACCTCGCCTCTGGAGCCGGGCCTGCTGGGATGTCACCAGCAGCAGCACTCTGCTTCTCCTAATAGCAGGACAGGAGAGCACTGATCACAGGGTACAAGGACAAGGAAGCTTTTGCTGTTCAACATACCTTTTTGGCATCCTGAAAGCTTTGTCATGTCTGCAGACAGAAAGGAAAAAAGATGTGTTCATTTATTATTTTCCTGGGAAGCCCTATCAGTGCTGGGCTGATCCCTGAGCAGATTAACCCTTGCAGCGATGTAAGCACCAAGGTGAGCCAGCGCTGCCACAGTTCTGTCACTGTGTGAATCAGTTAAATGAATAATAGAGCCTTTTCCTCTCCCATTTTAACCAAACAGGATGGGAAGCCATGTAGTCACTCCTCCTTTGTCCCTCTCAGAAAACCTTCCAGAGAACTGAACATTAGCAATGCAGTCCTATAGAAATCCATTAAAATCTGTCTGGTTTAAGTGCTTTCCCTGCACTTCCTAAAGTGTTTCTTGACAAAAGCAAACCTCTTTTTCAAATCTCATGAGCTGGGCTAGCAACAACTATAGTTAGTTTTTATTTTCTCTTTAGCTCAGCTCACCAAAAAGGTGACTCTCATTTGTTTCCTGGGTCCCTCCAAGGACTGTCTTTTCAGGCTATAAGAGCAGAAAGCCAGTGGAGCTGCTAAAAATATTTGATTTGGATTTTCTTCAGAGGAGCATTTGTTACTCCTACTTGAAGGGCTCTAAGAGGGGAAATAAAGAAGCCTTCCCCAGGGGAGCCAAAGTTTGTTAGTGAATCCCTGAGGACAAGCCTTCCACCAGCATCCTGGCAGAAAAGCTGCATCTTGTTGGGTCAGGTATCTCCAGGACCTTTTGTTCTGCTCTCTCTTTCTGCTCTGAAACATCCCCTTGAAACATGGCCCAGTCTGGCACGGCCTTGGCTTGGTCACAGCTCGCAGGGAACTGCTCCCACCTCCTTCCACAGCTGTGCCAGGCTCTGCTCAGCCAGTGCTCCCTCCTCCTCTCACCCTCCCACACTCCTGCTCAGCCTGGGAGAAGGTCCTGCTGCACTCCAGTATCTGTGTCGGGCAGATGGTCCCCCCTCCTTGCAGCAGCCAACCTTGAGGCAGCTCATCCTTCCTGGCCTTGTTATGAGTGGGAGAAATGGAGAAGCAGTGGAGGAGAGCTCCCCATGGCACAGTCACTCCGGGTGGCTCATGTAAAAAATGATTCTGTGTTTTGCTCGTCACGCTAATGCTCTGCAGATTCGGGACAGAGAGGAGCAGAGCAAAAGCCTGCCCAGATTATCAAAGCGAGGTCTCTCTCCAGCAGTACACTGCCCATCCTGTGCTAATTCCCTCACAATAGCTCTTCAAGCAGATTTGCTTGGATTAAAAACCTCATTCTGGCATTATTATGTTATCACTTTTCTGACTGCTGGCGCTGCACACTCTGCCAGGGATTTACAATCCAGTTGTGCTTCCTACTTAAATAACCTGTTACAGAGGATGTGGTTGGCAATTTTGTTGATAGCACATGAGTGAAAAAGGATCCAGAAAAAGGATCCAGGAAAGCGATTCAGAAAAAGGACCCAGGCTCCTTTGACTGCAGTTCCTCTACACAAACACAAGCAAATTAAATCCTGTGTAAATGGCTGGAAAATGAGACTCTAAAGGGCCTTTGTGGCTAACACTGCAATGCTGTACACAGGCAAGAAAGGAATCCTGCGCCATCTTTGCCATCTTTTATCAGGATTCAGTGGCTATGGCTACAGCAGTGAAGGGATCACGATCTCTTGTGCCAGGAGTGGACCCTAAAAGGCACACTCAGGAGGAAGGATGGTGCTGGCTGGAAGGAGCAGAGTTGTAGCTCAGGCTCTTGTTACCCAGGCACTGCACACAAATGGATTCTGTCATGGACAACAAAAAATTCATACACTGGTTGCTGCCCAACCTGGAAAGCCAAATAATGTTCTCCCCTTTTGTATCTCTCACTGCTCAGCTGTTACCCTCTGCTGCCATTCCCTCCCAGCACTGGCAGCAGCTTCTGTGGGGGCAGGAAAAGAACAAACTCTATTCCCACCACTGAGAACTCTGCCAAGATAAAGGACTGGCAGCTGGGTGGCTTGGAGTGCAAAGGGAGAAAATACAGAGGTAAAGGAAGATGGGCCTATTCACAGCTGCATGACCTAGGAGTGACTGAGTGACCTTGGCTTTAGCGGAAATCCCACCTCTCCCTGGCATGGGAATGGCTGCTCTCTGTACACCCACACAGAGGTAGAGAGCAAACTGGATCCTTCTGTGTGTTTTGGAGCAGCTGCTGCCCCGAGCTGAAGAGCAAACCCACGTTTCATCTACCACAGCTCAGCCCCTCCTCATCCCTCCCAGTCCCCCCCCCGAGTGTGGAAGCCGCTCTTTCACGCCGCCCTCGCTGTGCCCTTACCTGACTGTCACAACGTGGTGCTGCACCGGCCGCCGCTGCCCGGGGGACCACTGCTTCCAGGGCGTTTCCGAGGCCTCGGGGTGGGAGGCGGCCGCAAGGTCCCCGCTGGAGAGGTGGGAGCACAGCACGGGCCTCTCGCCGTGCCCAGGGAGCGAGGGCAGGCCGTAGCTGCCTCGGGACTCCTCCTGGCTGCAGGGGTAGTACGGGTGCTGCTGCTGGGAGTCCTGGCAGCTGGCTGGCACCTGCCCGTTGGACTGGGTGGAGACTGGCCCAAGCGTGTGGCTGGAGGAGGGCAGGTTGTCTTCTCCCAGCCCGGGGGATGCAGGAATGGGGCAGTGATGGACTGGGCAGATTTTTTCCCAGGAAGTGCCACTGTAGCTGAGCTCAGCATTCCCAATCTCTGGCATGGCAAGGCAGGTCTGGCAAGGTCCTGCATTTTGTTTTTCCCTATGAGAGAAATGAAGGGAAAGGTAAAACGGGAGAGGTTGAAAGGCTGCGCTGGGGAGCTGCATCCCAGAAACTGGAGATGCTTACAGACCTCCCACACAACACAAATGTCAAACCTCACCCACTGTATCCTCTACCAGGAGTCTGCCTGAGGGCTGAACTGGATTATGCTTTTTATAAAGACATCCATGACTCATTCAGGGATCCCAAGCGATGGAGAATTCTGTAATCCATCCTTTGTGTGTGTTGCTTCAAAAGTTGGAAAAATTGGGTAATATCCGACCCAAAAATTCTCTGGGATATTTCATTGTGCCAGGAGGGTCCTAACTGAGGACCCAGAGAAATGACACAAGTCTGGACAAACAGAATTGAAAGGAATCTGCATATGAGGAAGCCACTCAATTATCTGCACTCCTTGGGAGGATTAATTAGTGTGATTGCTCTGCAGGAGGACTGGCACTGCTCCATGTTGGGTCAGCAGGGGAGTGAGTCATCCCTGGCACTGACACAGCTGAGCAGTGAACCTGAGGGCTGTGACATCTAACAGGGCCTTCAGCCTCCAGCCTGGCACATTCCTTCAGGGCTCCCATGTCCTGCATGCTCCACGGGGCTCTTCAGGAACTTTTTAGACACACATCTCCCAAGGATGACAGCAACAAATTTTATTGGTCTTACCTTGTAGGGAGGGAATGGACTGGGATCTCTATAGATCCTTTGAAACGTGACTATCCTCTGGCTGCTGGATTTACTTACACAAAACATTTGCAGACTCTAGTTCCCAAGTAATGAGGTTTCTGCAGGATACACTTTCTTCCCTCCAAGGAATGTAAAACATTATTTCATTCCTATAGTTCTTGATTTATGGAGCCTGAGAGGTTTTGCTAGCTTTGAGAAAGTTTGAATCATACTTTGAGGGATTGCTTAGTATGTGTGACACCAAAAACCCCTTCACACACCACAGACTGAGGTCCTTATGACCCCAAAAATGCTTTAGGAATTACTGTCCCAAGAGATGCAAACAGCAGCAGTTTCTGGTCCTTGTTCAGAGCACGTGCCATGGTCTCTTACAGCTGAATGATGTGTCTTGCTGCAGTGCCTGGCATCCAGGATTAAAAAGGACAAACAGTTCAGGCCAGCCAGAATCACAAAATGTCTCAGGTCATCAAAGAATTATGAGTGTTGGAACAAGACTGCAGTGAGATGAACTTTAGCCTAAGGCACCTGGTGTGATGTGGGAAAAAATGAAGGTAAAAAGTTGGGGAAAGGCTATCTTTTATATTTTTCTCACAGCCTTGGAAAAGGGCAGAATTTTAGTGATTACATGTCTCTAGAATTGCACCCAAAGTTAACTGGCATGAGATTTTTAAAGACAAAAGAATCTGGAGAATACTATTAGCTCAGTATTGCTTGAAAATTGCTATTTTTTCCAGAAAGCAGGACATATTGGCCTTGGCAGTCTGTGCTGTGTACTTTCCAACATCAGCTGAGTTTATCAACACTGATAAACTATATTTCATGATTGTACCAAATGGGCTTATTTCATTAAAATCATGACAGCAGGGTCATGTTTGTGGTAGCAGTTACACCACTGCCAGTGTGGACACTCAAGGCACAGGCATCACATGTAGCTTCACGTGCACATTGTACTAGTCCAGGGAGCAGTAACAGAGAAATCTTGCCTGATTAACTACCATCCAGTGCTACATTTAGTTTCTAAGCCTAATGAAAGCTGCAGCAGTTACAGACACAGATAGCACATTCCTGGGTCCTGACTTCAGAAGCCATAATTGATGTGGTGTCTGTGCTGAAGCAGGTGCCAGAAAACCAGCAGACAGGTGTGTGCACACACCTTATCTCCCCTCAGTGAGATAAGGTTGAGATAAGGTTGTCCCCAGCAGTTCCAGTGCTCATTTGCCTCTAAGCTGCAGTCAAGGTACTGGTACTGAGCTGGTTCAAAACAGCAAGAGGCAGAGCAGCTGGCAAAGCAGAAGCTCCTGACTGTGACAATGATGTCCCAGTCACCCACAGAACTTGTCAAATAACATCAACAATAGGCTTGAAGTCCTTGCTGTCCTGTCCCAGGTGGATTAGTGACAGGATTACCTGGCCTTTCAAGTGTGTGATTTGTGTTAGAGCTCTGTGTAAAGGTAGTTCACAACAGGAGATTCCACACTTGTCATATATGAGATTACAAATGCAGAGCCAGCAAAGCTGCTCAGGAGATGCAATCTGAAATCTTGTTTGGGGTTCTTACAGCCCCATCAGAGCCTGGGGAGGGATTCAGGTGCAGCACGGGGCAGGAGCACTGCAGACAGAGCAGGGAAAGATCAGGATCTGTGGCAGTCAGCACATAAAATTGCACCTTCAATTAGTCATTGCACTTCTCTGCTAATTATAGCAGCAACCTGATGGGAGCATGCTAAACCACCATGTCCCCTACAGTGCTGGTGAGGTGCAGGGGCAGAGGTTGTTTGGGACAGCTGACCTGGAGGGTCCCTCAAGCCACACTATCAAGCTTTAAGTGTAAATCATCCCACTCCTCCCATGTGTCCAGTGACTTTGTGGTTTGTAGTTTTGTACTGCAGGGAATTTTCATCAGAGAGCTGTGGTCATGCTAGTGTTATGCTTTGACAAGGTCTAGACCTTTTCTGACTCCCTTTTTGTTGCCTCTAAGTTACTCTTTTTCCTCTACCTTGATCCCATTATTTTCCCTAGCTGCGTGCTTTAAATAGGTGATGTTCTCCTACAGTGCATAATAATTCATAAAGACACTGCTGCACTCACATCTTGTGTTTTGGTGTTCCTACACCTGTACTATATTTCAGATTTTTTTTTTTCAAAGGAAAAGCAAAATTCTTATCCCTTTAAACTACTGTATCTGTACAGTAATCTGGGACCAGAGGCTTTTCATGACTTAATTAGCCTGCCTGCCTCATCTGAGGGTGAGTATGTGACACTGGACAGAACAAAAGGGCTTTTACAAAATACACTTTGAATGTGGTCAGGGAGAGGCAGGAGACCATGCAATGACAAATTCTTCCTCCACAAACCCCTCGGCTACAAAACCTCCTGGTGGAGAAAGCAGATGCCAAACTCTTGGAGATTGCAGATTGCCTCCGGGTTTTCTGCACATACATTGGTAACGTTGAGTCTAATATTTCACACAAAATCACACTCTCCTTGTTTACCATCTTTGCTGTGAAATGCTGTCAAGTTCTGCTCTTCCCCCGCATGTCGTTTCCTAACTCAATCCCTGACCTGCTCAGTGACTTCAGATTCTGGAATAACTTTGGCAAGTTTGGATCATTCACTCGTGACTTCTCTCCATTATCTCTTTCTCAGACTAAACAATTACAGCTCTGTCAATCACCCTCTGGATATGAGTTCCCTTATGCTCACCCCTCTCCAACTCCATGACGATGTGACCTTGGCTATCCACCATCTCCAGGGAAACCTGGAGCTTGCAAATAATGATGGGTTTGGATAATCACTGCTGGCAGCTCAGCAGAATTCGAGTCTCCACTTGCTGCTCTCCCAATTAGCTGTAGTGCTGGTGAGCTTAACCTTTGCTCTGCTGAGGTCTGCACCAGACACGTAGGCTGCCCCTCCTTTGCCTGAAACTGTGTCACTATTACTTTTCTGGGCCCTCAGGACCCTGAACTATGTTAGGAGAATGTTTCTGGGGGTTTTTGATGTCTGTTTGCTGTCAGACATGAGGAGAAGAGGGCAGAGCACCACACTGGACTCTGCTTGCCACGCTGACACTGACAAAGAATTCTGTTTTTAAGATTCTTTCCCACTCTGCGCTGTGTCAGATATTTGATATGTTTGGGATTAAACAGGCAGAAATGGTGTCTTGGCTGCAGAAAAACCTACAGAGGCAGCTGACAGCCTCCATTTTCTTTTCCAGGCTCAGCTGGATGCAACCAGAGAGATGCTGGGAAAGGAGAAAAGAAGGGGTATAAGGGAAGGGATGGACTAGGGTTAACTGCTCCTGTTACCCACACCTGTGAGCTGTGTTGCTCTCACTGTTTGCTTCCCTGTCTCTTGCCCTGAGATGTCTAGACAGAATAATAATCCAATTTGTGGACCTGCCCAAGCCACTCTGAGTGCAGCAGTGCTTCTCTGAGATGAGTGCCAGGGCATAAACACCCCAAAGTATGTGGGGGACCCAGCAAACGGACTGGAGCTTCTTCCCACGAGGAAACAGGAAAGAGAAGGTCAGGATTTCTAAGGAAATGGCCAGAAGTTTTCTGCCATTCCAGGTCTGCAGGGATGTGGTGGGATGGATACAGGGTTTGTGGCAGGAGCCAAGGGCTGTATGCTGTCAGTCCGTCCCCCTGGCAGGGATTATCTCCCTTTTCCAGAGACCAGCATCCTTGTGCCCCACAGAGAATGGCTGCAGGAGCTGCCTTTAGGCTTTAGCTGCTCACTCGGCCCTAGCAGGTGCTTTACTGGAAACATGCCATGTTGGCTTCTTGCTCCCAGCACGTTCCCCTCAGGATGGTTTCGTCCTGCAGCACACAGAGCCGAGCTGGGCTGGAGGAAGCTTTGCAGGCAGGGAAATAGTAGCATATGACCACCTTCGTTTTCCTAAGCAATTCCAGTTTTTGGCTCTCTCTGGTCTTGCTGTCCCCCCCAAGCCAGAGCAGCAGGAGAGCAGCAGGAGAGGTTCTGAGAGGGTAATGGGCCAAAAATATTCAGCCTTTTGCAGGACCGGCCCCTTTCTCTGCCTAATTCCACCCTCGTCACCAAACCCATTTCTATAAGCACTGGGGTTTTTTTTAATAGATCATTTCCCCCTTTGCATACTAAAGAGAGGATCAAGAAAGAAGCACTTTGCATATGAAAGATGGGAAACACCTACTGAGTGAATGGAGCTGTCTGATGCCTGACTCAAACTACAACTTCTCCTGTTGCCCCAGGATTCTCAAGGGGGAATAAAAACAAGTGGGAAAATGGCAGAAGTCTGTACCTTGCCTACAACCAGAGCCCTTTTTCATCAAGAACCTTTGCTCAATTAGACATTAGGTGCCACAAAATTTCATTCAACAACAACAAAAAAAAGCTAGTTTGTTTCTCTTTCCCCTTTTTTTCCTTCCTCTAGCTGAGTTTTGTTTGCATATCAGCTGTGCAAGTGTTCCCCAATGAAAAAGAAATATGAATTCTTTCTGGATTAAATCCATGTGCTATAGGTCAGCTTCCATCTAGACTAATAGCTTTTTCCTGGAGAGCTGTAAATGACTTTTTAAGAATGTGCTTTTATAATGGAATTTAAATTTCTCTTTGAACATACCACCAGCAAAACTGCAGTGGAGCTCTTGAGAAAAAGAGCTTTGTTCTTTGTATTTTCTAAGGAGATAAGAATGCCCTTTCCCTGGGATTAGGGAAGGGTTCAGTGAGTTTCACTGTCACCTCGTTATCTCGCTCCCTGTCTCCCTGACAGGGAGAGACAGGCACTCCTGAGCAATCCATCTCCTGCTCTGGCTGCAGCAAATCCTTGTGCGCTGAACAATTCCTGCCGAGTTCTTTTGTTTTGCTTTTTCAGTCTAGCAGCAGGATCGTGCATATCCTTGAGAAGACCTACAGTTTTTTTGTTAGTGAGACTCCTGAGTATGTTAAATCATCATGAAAAATTAATGAGACTGCAAAACTCTGCTTCCCACGTAGTCTGCCAGGAAAAGTTTAGTTTTATAAACCTTTCCATTGACTTGTGCAAACAGCCTTACCTTTCCACCAGGCAGCTGCTGCTGCTGCTGTGGGTACAGGTGTTTGTGCTGGGATAGAGCCAGAGGCAGAGGGCTCAAGGCTCCCACCCAGCCTTCAGTGCCAGAACAGCTCTGTCTGCACTGGGAAAATCATACTTGCTAAGCCTTGTTTAGAAGGAAAAAAAAAAAAAGGGTTAAATGGAAAGGGAAAGGAAAAGAAAATCACCACTTTAGTGTCCCAGGCTGAAAGAGGCCGGGAGGAAAGTGGTGTTTTCTGACATCTGTGGTTTTTTGCTGATGCAGTGAGCATTGATGATGAAGAGCCTTGGCTAGGACAGAAGGTGGAGACCACAGAGCTAAGACTGAGTGAGCAGCATGGATGAGAAATGCATCTGTGTCAGGTGGCTTAACTGTCAGTAACTTACCTCTTGCAGGCTGCAGTGTTCATCTCAAGACCTGTCTGAATGGCCAAGGAGTACTCAGACAAGCAAAGAAAATGGCTCCAGTGACAGCTTTGCCCCCATTGAATGCACGAGGTCTAAAGCAGTGCTGGACTGTGTGAGAGCCACAGGAGACTGAGACCCCCAGGCACGGCAGCCTCTGGCCGGGGACATCAGAGCTGTCTGACAGCAGAGTGCCCTGCCAGTGCTCCCGGGCGGGTGGGGCTCCCTCAGCGTGAATGTCCTGTAGCAGACACAAATGGAACCCTTGGGCTTTCAGAAAGGATTTGTGTGCTGCTGACCTCGGGGTGTGCTCTGTCAAGCAGAATCTGAAGAGCTTAGGTCTGTTGCCCTGGTCTAACAAATGCCAATGTACTTGTGAATATGGGATGGCTCCTTGCCCATGATTTTGGGCTTGTTGATGTTTCCAGAAAATGTTGATGATTGTGGCTGCTAACCTGGCTTAAGACACCAGGTAAGGGAGCATATGGCACAGGGGGATGAGGGATGTGGGGGTTTATGGAGGAGATCTTTGGACTGAAACCCATGTTTGCCCACAGCTGATTGCACTAAGGCTCTGTCTGAAACACGCTGAGCTTCCCAACAATAGCTCTCCCGTTGCTGCAGAAGGGAGAGCACACCATGTTGCAGGATCAAAACCTGCCCGCGAGGCCAAACCAGGAAGCCCCCCTGGCACAAATAGCTGTGCTTGGTGCTCCTGGCCCCAGGGCAGGAGCAACCAGGACCCCGGCTGGGCAGCACACGTCGCCAGAGCCCAATCGCGGGTGGGCAGCCTTGCAGGCTGCGAGGGACTCTGTCTGCACCCCCGGTGGGAGGATGGGACACACCTCGGCAGGACTGGGGGGTCCTGGTCCCAGGAAAACCCGGTGACACCGACCACTTCCACACACAGAACCGGTGGTGGCGGCAGGGCTGCAGTTCCCACCCGCCGGGGCACCGGCTCCGCGTCCCTGTCCCGATCCCGCAGCTCCTACCTGGGCGAGGCGGGGTCGCGACCGCGGCGCGTCCCCTCGGGCCGCGGCTCCCGGGGCGGCGGGGCGGGCGCGGCCTCCATGGCCGGCGGCGGCGGGCGCTGTCCGTGCCCGCGGTGCTGAACACTCCGGAGCGGTGGTGGAGGTAGCGCCCCGGCGCGTCCCGGCTCTTGCCCGGCTCGGCTCGGCTCGGTGCGGCGCGGCTCTGCCCGATTCGGCGCCGCTCTACCTGGCCCGGCTCGGCTCAGCGCTCAGCGCAGCTCGACTCGACTCGGCTCGGTTCGGCTTTGCCCGGCTGGGCTCTGCCCGGCTCGGCGCGGCGCTTGCGCGGCCGCGGAGGCGGGCCCGGCGCGGGGGAGGGGGGGCACGGGGGCGCAGCCGCCGGCACCGGGAGAGCTGCGGGGGGAACTGTGAGCCCCGGGCCAGCCTGGCTGTCGGGGATGGGGCTGAGCTTAAGGGTGCGGAACAGGAGCTCGGGGCACCGGGCATCCTTTGGGCGAAAATAATTCCCTCATCCCTGCAGTTGTGCTGCTGCTTGGCCCGGGCTGGGAATGCTCCCAGAAGTGCTCCTGGCCCTGTGTGGCAGGTGCAGGGCAGCGTTTTGAATTGTTGGCTTTTAGAAGCATTAAATAGGTAAAGGATCTTTTGAAACAGATGGTACGTTTGAAACAACTGAGTTGAAAGCATGGAGAACACAGGGAGGTCAGGCATGTCCACCTCCTTGCAGGATCCTTCAGTCCTTGTCTATCCATACTATGACATTGCTCTGAGCTGGGTGGTAGCCACACGTGTCTCCTTGTGCATGGGGATAGCTTCCTACCGAGCTGGTGGAAGGTGGCTGCTCCTTCTGTAGCTGCTCTCATGCCAATAACCATGCCAATGACTCATGCAGGAAGGACTTGGGGCTTTCTTGTGGCTGTGTGTATGGCCATGGGAGTAACAGCGACCTTCTCTGCCTTGTCATCATCCTTTGTGTGGCTGTGGGGATGGCTGTGACCTTCTCCTTCCTCGTAACCATGTCTGTGGACCTCACAGTGGCAGTGACCTTCTTTCTCATGAGGGTGGCATCCTTTTTGCTTCACATATACAGAACAGCTGAAGCAAAAAGGGAAAGTATTAGAGTGGAGAGTATCCTATAACTTCCACTAATCCTCGAGCTGCTTAGAGTAAGCCCTTCCTGCCTTAATGACTTAAATGCCCGAGGCAGTTTAAAGAACAAAAAGCTTTTCCTAATGCCAGGGTGGGTGACTCTCCCACCGAAGGCTGACACTTCTCTGAACCCAGCAGGAGGGAGTTTCCAGGACAGCCTGCGGGCAGCACCGCTGGCCCAGCGTGGCGCTCTCTTCTGGGCAGGGCCGCAGGGAAAAGCCTGCTGTTCTGAGCCTAGCCACAGAAATGTCACTTGCCTGGTAGGATCGGATCCACTGCGAGGAGCAGCTCCAGAGCAGCTTGTATTGGTGTGGCCCAGCAGGAAAGACTGAAACCTGGTATCTGCTGGAAAGATTAGCTAGCATTAATGTGGTGACAAGGACATAGGTGATATTTCCTTTTCATTCTTCCCGATGCTAAATAAAAATTCTTGCAACAGTAATGATATTAATAGAGCCATGGGAGCCACAAGGATGGTGGGAATCAGCTGGATTCCAAACATCCCACTGCTTCTGACAGACAGGCACATCTTACAGCTTTAGTTTGGCTCAGCCCGAGGTGCGAACTCCTTGTCTGGTAAGTGGGGGTGATCACGCTTCCTCACTCCCACAGCTTGGCAGGTTTCCTCTGTACTGCTGCAAGGTATTCAACACATGGATTAATTATTTTTCATTGCCCTTAGCCAGGGGCTATAGCAGGGCTTGTGCTCCCAGCTGGCTGCAAAGCACTGCCCTAGGCAGCAGCGGTGTTGCCCACGTCCCTCCTGGGGCTGCTGCTGCTGCTGCTCTGCCAGGGCTGGGGGGACTGGCTGTAGTGGCCAAATCTGGGAATCCAGGAGTCCCTTACTTCAAACCTGCTTGGCTCCTGCCCCTGCAGTGCAGCAGAAGAGGAATTGCCTCTCCCATCACCCGGAAGCTGATGCTCTCCTTAATGTGTTGTGTCATTTGGAATATTGCCACTCTGTGACTCCCTGTGCTTGGCCAGCTTGAAACTGGTGGGGCAGATCTCAGTGTCATTCTAGGGGAGGCATGTGCTGATCCCAAGATGTCCTCTCCTTACAGAAACAACCTAAGGGTGAGCAGGAAGAACACGTAAATGGGGTTCCCAAACTATTTTAGGAACTAGGGACATAAATGCTTCCCACAAGACAATTCCATCAAGATGTGAACATCCTTCATCCAGAGGAACTCTTAATTTCATTGCCTGGCAAACCATGATGGGTAGGTCAGCAGGATGGAGGCCAAGTGGTCCGGAGCAGTCTCTTTGGATTGGGATGCATCCCTGCCTCTTTTTCTGCAGACAATGCTACCCCAAATCTCAGGGAAACCATGCTCAAAGCTGACAGCTTGAAGTGGTGACACCACCATGGTGTTTTGCACAGTGCAAAAACACTCATGTCATGAGTTTCATAGACACCCAAGCCCCTGAAGTCATCCTGGCCAAAGCAAGGCTGGGGATCATTGCGCAGCTGCCTCGGATTGCAGCAGACTGCTGGTTTCCAGGCAATGTGCAATGGCTCATGGATCTGCAGCCAGCTTATGAACCCTGGTTTGTCACTGCTCACTGGAGCAATGAAATAGCCAGCGTATTTCTGCTGCTCGAAGCCAGTGACAGTGTGCCAGACACCTCCCGTGCTGGAAGATTTCCATGGGTACAGCAGCAGTCCTGGCTGCTCCTGCTGCATAAACCTCCCATTGTCTCAGCCACTGAAATTGCTTCCTTAGCCAGAGAACAGCACTGCATTAGCCAACTGAGCCCCAGTCATTTCACCGTGCATGGCTTATTTTACAGGTGAATATACCTGCCCACCTCCTGAAACTTCAGGAGGGGTTAATTTAGAGATATAAAGTGCTTTAGTCATGGTTTCAGTGCCAGGACCTGCCACAGAGCTGTTTGTCTAAATATTTACATTATACACCAAAGCCATTGGTGCTGGGTGCCTGAAGAGAAAGGCCCAGATGGATGCTGGGTCTCCTCTACACAGCCAGTTTGATTTGCTGCTGTCCCAGCAGCACAGCACAAGCAATGTCATTGTGCACAGAAGGATGTGTGTCTCTGCAGGTGTCTGCACTCCACAGAGCCCACCTTCTTCTGAATTCTTAGGAGTATAACTACCTGAAAGAATAAGATTTAGTGCCTTTTTGTTCAGTGCTGTTTGTGACCACTCTGTACTGGGATGGGCTTGGAGGAACCATCACCTTCCAAAATCTGTGCAGTTGTCTGTGTTGATAAGAAGTATCTTCCCCAGTGTATGCCATTTTAAGGCATGAGGTTGAAAAGGGCTCAGGAATCAGGCTCACAGGTTGTTTTTGATTGTCAGTCATCATTTCTGCCCAGGGTGTGTGCTGGAGCATGGCCCACATGCTGCACACAGATGAGAGATCCATGCAGGGCCTTCTCTCTTTCTCAGGCTTCTGCAAGGCTCCTGCAGTGCTGGAAAGCTCTGAATAGTTGTTGACCCAGTACCAGGGCTGAGAAGGTTGCAGGCATATGGCAGTTATGTTTCTGGGCACTGGGACATTGCAAACTGAAGCAAATAAGAGATGTGCTGAATTTGCAGTGTGTTTGAATGGGGCAAGAGGCCCATGGAGACCCAATTCCACTTTGTCTTGGCAGGGGAAGTCTCTCTGTGGCAATATTGTCCCATTTTTCCTGGTGCTGTGTGCTGGGAGCGCAGCCACATTCGCTCTGAAGCCGCCCATATGTTCACACCATTTCCAAGCGTGACTGACAGTGAGCCAGTTCCCTCCAAGCATCCTGAGATATCCCAGACTAATTCATCCTTTGTACATAAATATTCTTCCTGTGACATTTGGGACACAAATTCTCAGCCTGGGGAAGGCCAGAGAAGGCACTGGGGTATGTGACACAACTTGACTAACTGCCTGTTACAATACCTTCACAGCCTAAACAAGGTCCCAATGGCACCAGTGCCAGCGTGTCAGTGTCATCCAGAGATGGCCCAGTTGACATTTGGCTGAGGAAACTGGGCAAAACGGCTCATTTCAGGAGGATCAGAGCCTTGGGGGGAGGAAAACCAGTTCTTTTGGCTCAAGAGCAGATATATGAGCAGTGTGGAAAGCTTACACTTCTCATATTTGTTGAAATGTTTCTGCTTTTTTTTTTTTTGGTTAGCAACTGCGCTTCAGAAATGCTCCAAGTATTTAATCTGGTGCTTCCAGAAAAAGGCATCTTTAAATGTTTGTTCCAAACCTTTCTTATCAAAAGGTTTCAATAACAACAGGGCAAAGGAAGAGTGCTTTTAATCAATTCCTTCTGAAAGTACTGAAGGGAACAAAATATTCCAGGGAGAAAGGAAATGGAACTTTTCCTTTTTTCAAACCCAGTTCTGAACCCTAATTGTGTGGTAGCCCACCCTAATCCAAAGTGTTTGGACTGCACAGTGTCTCTAGGCCTGGGCAACCCCTCAGCCTTTCTGCAGAGATCAAGTCAGAAGGGCCAACAAAATATCCACATTCCCAAAGGAGAATCACTTGGCTCAGGATCTCACTCAGGGACCCAAAATGGTCACCCAGAGAAAGGTATCATCCTTTTGAGTTATGATTTCCATCGTGTTGCAGCAGGGATTATTTGCACTTTCAGAAGTTTTCTGCCACTTTAGTGAAGCTCTCAGCAGCCAGGCACAGCCCAGTAAGTCTGGAAGTGCTTCATGTGATGCCTAAGATTTTTAGCTTTTTATATTTTTAATATATTTGCAGCTTTGTAGATTGCTAAAGCATGGCTGTAGCTTCTAGGAGTTTTCCTCTCTTTCTTCCCTACATTTAGGAACAATAGGATAACTTTACAAACCTAAGTATTGTGTAGTCTTATTTCAAGAAGAGAACAAACTACAAGGATGTTCTGTTTTCCAACCAGAATCTGGACCAGACATAATAAAAGTGGGGCAAAAGAAAGCTCTGGACTGCTTCCAGTGGACACCCCAGGAATTATTACCTAATCAACTAACCTTTTAAGTGGACAGTACATGATATGTATACTAATTGACTAACCTTATAAAAATTGTACAATTACTATACCACGTGTGATTTTTGCCATATAGTGTACTTGCAAGCTTTCAAGTAAAGGTTTGCTTTTATATTCACTCTAACATTATTGGAAAGAACTATTCTATTTTCCAGGCACCTCCACCCCTTCCCTTCACCCAAGTACTAATTATTGTTGAACTAGTCCTTTAATATTTAATTGCCACCTTGACTCCCCTTTTCATCTCCTCCCTTCCCAGGCTGGTCCTTCCTGTGTTTGTGCTCCCAACCAGCTGCACACCTTGACCCTCTGCACAAGCAGAGCCAGTGTTCCTGCTGAGCCCAGGCAGAATCCATGCAGCATCCCTGTGAAGTGGCACCGCTGGAGCCCACGGAGATTCTTCAGTCCAGCTCAAACCCTGGAGCCAAGGTTGGTCTCTGGAGCTTGCTTTTGAGTTCTGCTGGCAAAGGGAAATGAGATGGTTTGTTAGGCTTTAATGGAGTTTGGCTGGGATGAGAGGGACCGAATTTGCCACTTTTTTCTTCTTGCATCAGACTCAGAGTGGGTCACTCTCATTCGTGTAGCCCTAAAGCAGCCATACATGGAATAATTGTGACTTTTTGGAGTTCACAAAGGGCATGTGACCACGTCAAGAGCAAGCTGGCTCCTGGCTGCTCATTTGCAGCTTGTGAGCCCCGGCCACTGGGTTGTCCGTGTCCTCCTAGATCTGGGCTGAAGCCATGGCTGGAATGGGGAACCTCCCTGGGCCCCTGCTGATGACAGGGCAAACAAGTTGCTGTCTGCAGCATTCCATGCTTTCCCCAAGGACTACATTTCCATAAAAGATGAAAAAACCTGCCTGACTGGCTGTCCCGGCCACTTTCCACATCCTCACACCCTCCAAAGGCTGGGTCCTGTGTCCTACATCTGAAGGCTGGGTAGTGAACAAGGTCAGCAAACCTGTATTTGTCCCTGCTGAGAGTGTCTGCAAGGGAGAAAAACTAAGTGGACAGAGCAATTTTTCATTTGCTCAGGCTTTGACCACTTCAGAGGTCTTATACTGGAATGATAAGTTTTCAGGAGCAGAAAATATTGGAAGAGCTGACAAGATCATGGGTTTTTCAAGGTGGCATTAAACACAAGTATGAACAGAACTCACCCACAGGACTTGAGGCCGGACCCTGCACGCTGCAATGATGAACAGGGAAGGGGAAAAGAGGGGATGTCTTGTTCCAAATGAGAAGAGGGCTGCTCTGCACATCCTGAGATGTTTCTGTGCTGTGCCATGATTGGTATCCCTGTGGAAGTACCAATAGGCCACTATGATCCTTACTGCTGTTAAATGGGACCGAGCTGCCATTAAGTCCTTTAACTGTCTTTAGTTAATAGTTTTAATTTTGATCCATTTCAAAACAAATGTCTCAGCAGCTCTTTGATCCCCATGAGTCTCTCCAGCTAAAGTCCATTTAAGGTTCCTGCCTGGTCTCTCTTCCCAGTCTAGGGAATATGTTGACCTTTCTCCTGGCTGGAGGAAACACCTCAACCCCTTTTGAATCCTGCAGTGCAGCTGCTTGAAGGACCAGAGCTGGGGGAGGCAAGGGAGGCAAGAGGAATTGCCTTATTGTGTATTTGGTAGGAAGTGTGCCTCCAGGCCTCCCGGAACTCTTCTTTGATACACTGTGTTCCCATCCCTCCCTCTGTCCAAGGCATGGAGAAGGACTGCTAGCTCAGCTCAGGAGCCTCGGGCGCACATCGCTGCACACAGCCGTGCCTGGAGACTCGGCCCTGTGCCTTATCTGCAGTCCTGACACATAATGCAGAAACAGCCTCCCACAGCATCCAGACTCCAGCTCCTTCAGTGGGCTTTTGGCAGCTGCCTCCCAGATCCTCCCAGCAGTTCCCGAGTGCCATCTGTTGACTCGATAGCGGTCATGCAAAAAATGGAGAGGAGCCAGGATAAGGCTGGGTGAAGTGCACTTGGGAAAAGTGGCAGCATGGCACTGAGTGGCTCTGGAGGAGTTTCACAGAGTGCAAAAGGAAAAGGAGAGAGGATTTCAAGCTGAAGTTGTTCCTGCTGGTGGAAGGGCTGATGAAGGGATGCCAGGAATATTTCTCGGGGCAGGCAAGTTTGCATTTTTTGAAGAATCAGATTCTTTCCTTCAGTCTTTCTGTAAGGCAGAGAGACAGAGTCTTACCGATAAAATATGGGGCAAAACTTTGTGCCAGATGCTGAGTGCTGTCCTGGAGCAGGGAGATGGCAGAATCCTGTCAGGGATGGTTCTTTGTGCCAAAACTGAAAGGCCTTGCAGCACACAATTAGAGAAAGGGACTATTTCACTGTCACAAGCACAAAATGGAGAGGTCATTGCCCTGCTTTCCTTCCTTGGCCCCAGAAAAATCTCCAGCAAACTTTGGCCCAAGTGGAGAGTGAGGGCTCCAAGTAGGCAGCTGGAGGCTGTGCTTAAGGACAGTCAGCTGAGCCCCTGAGCAATGCAGTCACAGCAGGGCAATGCAGAAAAGACCCCCGTTATATCCTTTTGATTCCTCCAGCTTCCAGGCTTTCCTGAAGGAAGCTGCTGTCCACCCCAGCGACTTCTTCAGGGGCAGCCTGAGGTTAGCAAGAGCTGACAGATCCATGAAGCAGAAACCACAGAGCCAACCTGGGTACACTTCATGTGCCCACTGTGCTGAGCAGTTTCAGAGGTGGCACCAGCCAGAGCACGAGAGAGCCCAGAATTAGACCATCCCAGCAGGTCTTTTGGGATTTGAAAGAATAAAGAGATTAACTCTAGGTGTGGTGTACAAATTGCTGAGTGAGTAATGAGGCTGGTTTCTCCAGATGTCCTTCCTGTTGCTCATGGATGCAGGAACACTTGCTGTCTGAAATACTCTGTCAAGCTGCTGCGTGTGGGAAGCGCTGCCACCAACGGCTGGAGAGAGCAGGATTGGTGTCCTGCAGCCACCCAGGTGGGAGTATTGGTGTGAACAGGATTCAGTGTGTCCTGAAGTCATGCAGGACTCCCAAAATGTCATGCATCCAGCACACCCCGCTCACTAGAGCAGGAGTAATAGGAACCTTCTCTGGCTCCTCTCCTTCCCAAAAGCAAACCTCTGGGTATTGGAATCCCTGGTGCCTGGATAATGGTCCAGAAGGATTGCCCATAGCTTGATGCAGGCACAGACCTCATTGGAAGGCAGTGCCAGTTTTGGGATTGACACTGCACTTTAGAGAAAATCAGGGGTTTTGACAGCTTTTTAATGGGGACAGTGGTGGTATTACTGCAGCCCTTTCTGGCCACAGTGCTGGGAATAATTAAATTTACATGCATATTCATAATCCCATAAATCTTGGCACATTCATAGGGTTCTGTTTTCTCCTCTGACTGTCCCAAGGGCATCAGCAGGTCCCCAAACCAGCCTGTTTTGCCTCACTGCTGCAGCTGCAGAAGCTGCTTCCTTGACTGGGCCCTTTTGCCCATGGGTTTCTGTGTCTGCAGTGTTCACTGAGGGTTCTGATTGATGTCAGATGATGATGCAGAAGTAGGTGCCTGTCATTTGTACCACTCAGACATGGTAAAGGACAGCTGAGACATGTCAGCTCTTTGTATTGAGGTCAGGAGCAGCTGAGACTGCCCTGGAGGGAAATGCAGCTCTCCAGCGACATGAGCAAAGGCAAAGGTATTTTGGGGATCTTCACCCCTGGTTCGTGGCACTGCTCTTTGCTGGAAGAGCTTCGTCACACAGCCAGGAATGGCAGGGACATAGGATGCCATGGATGTGAGGTCTGGGGAAGTCTGGAGAAACTCCTTGTGAGCAGTTGGCTTAAGCCTTGATAATTTGAGCATGACATGGGCAGCACAATGGACCCAGCTGCATGTGGTGTTCAGCCAGCACTGCACACAGAACCTGGCCTTGGAGTTTGGGTAATGGTTTCTGTTTTAACCTGAACCTCAGCATCAACATAGTCTGCAGTGTCCTTGAGGCAGGAGACATGACCACCTCACAAAGAGGATAATGCACAGGATAATGCACTGGGGTCCCTCACCCCAAAAGGCCACACAAGGACTTGCACTTCCTTCAGGGCGACCTTTCAGTGGCTGTCACTTTGTTTTCTTGCCTCGCCTGGCTGCCAGCAGGCACGGGGAGCAAATAAGCCACACTGCCCTGCAGGAGGGGTGCTGGGGGCACACAGTTTTGGTGCTGGGGTTTACATCCCTGGCCAGGGCAGGTCGTGATAGCTGGTCAGGACATGGTGCCTCCCAGGAGGCAGATAACAAAAATAAATGCAGGCAGTGCTGGATGGTGCCTGTGCTGGTGAGGGCTTCAGTGTTTCCATGAACACTGACTCCCTGACTCAACCCAGTCCTGGGTGACCTTGTCCCTGTGGCCTCCAGCCCAGCTAAAAATGGGATATCACTCTGCCTTCAAAAGAGAGTGTGCCAGCTTGGAAAACCAAGGCAGTGCCATCCCACAGTTCCCCTCCATTCCCAGGTCAAGGTAAAGCTCCCCATGACTCTGCATCTCCTGCACAGCTGTGTCCACCACAAATGTCCTGACAAGCACTTGGGCTCCAGCAAAGCTCCTTTTCCCGATTTTCTGCCCACAGCTGAGTCTTCATTTCCTTCATCAAGCCTGAATCCAGAAGCACTGCCTTGGAAATGGTTTCAATTTCCCTTCATCATTGAGTACCTACTAATTAATATAGGTCACTCTGTCCCTCCAAGAGCTTTTACTAAGCTGTGCTTCCCATCTCCTTAGTGCCTTAGCCGTGATGTCCAAGTCATGTGCAAAGAAGGGACCAGATTCTGAGTTCTGCAAAGTCTTTGGCAGATTTCCCTTCAACTACTCCAGGTTTCAGGTCAGTTTTCTTGAATTTTGTGAGGAGTTGAACTGCTTAAAGGTTTAGAGTGGACAGTGGGCAGCAGTGGACCAGCTTGGTTTTTTTAACTTACGAACATAGAAGGGCTCACATTAAGGGGGGGCTGTGCATCAATCCTTGGGCAACAAAACATTCCCTTGTGTACTTCCATCTCCTGTTTGCCTCACACTTGATCTGTGTCCCTCAGGATGGAGGGAAAGGGCAGCCAGTCTGTGCTGAGGGAGAATGTAGCACATGGTCAGGACACATGGCTGAGGTTTGTTCAGCCTAGAGGAGACTCATTGGGGTCTGCAGCTTCCTCACAAGGGGCAGTGGGGGGGCAGTTCTGATGTCTTATCTCTGTGACCAGGTGCAGGAGCCGAGGGAACAGCTGGAGCTGTGTCATGGGAGGGTTAGGCTGGATATCAGGAAAAGGTTCTTTCCCCCAGAGGGTGGTCAGGCACTGAGCAGGCTCCCCAGGGAGTGGGCACAGCTCCAAAGCTGCCAGAGCTCCAGGAGGGTTTGAACAATGCTCTCAAACACAGGGTGGGATTGTTGTGGTGTCTGGGCAGAGGCAGGAGTTGGGCTGGATGATCCTGTGGGTTCCTTCCAACTCAGGATATCCTATGGTGAGGTAAGGGTTCATGTGGTGACTCAAGATGCAGCAGCTGAATGCTGTTCCCTCAAAGCCCCGTTGCTGCTTGTGACTCTCCTGAGGGTTGTTTTGGCAGCTTTTGGACAGGCACTTAGAGGAGCCCCTCTGCTTTGGCTGTGTGCCTCCTGCTAGTCCTGCTGCCAGCTGGTGATGCCCACCCCACAGCACTCTTCAGTTCCTTCCTGAAAGAAAGGCCCACTTTAACAGTGGGGAAATCATTCCCAGAGAATACTGAAATTAAACAGAAAAAGGCAAATCTGACCCATGTTTTCCCATGCAGGCTCGTGCACACACTCACACTCACAAGACGTGCAGGACCCCAGATATTTCCCGGCCCCGCCAGGCGTGGAGCCAGCCATGCATAACAAACAACACGACCCCGTGAATGGCCACGCAGCGAAGCCAAGCTGTTTGCCTGATCCATCCGTCATTGTTCAGCCGGCTTTTCCCACTTTGAACGAGGGTTTGTGGCATCAGGAAGTTAAAAGGAGTCAGGAGGGGGGAAAAGGGGGAGTGTTTCTTTTAAAAAGAGAGTGAGATTGGAGAGGAGGACACAGGCACTCCAAACCCTGTCTGTGCTTGGTATATTAGGCAGCCAGTGCTCTTGGCTGGGAGCCCAGACGAGGCTTTTGTAATCAAAACATGATCTTGTATGCTGTGCAACCAGTGCTGAGAAAGGCCGTCTGATGGCTCTCCTCTTTTAGCTCTGCTCTGGAATCCGCCGGGCTCCGCCGCCGATGTCCAACATGCACCGAGCTGTGAGTGCTGCCCGCGCGGGGCCCGGGAGGGGCGGGGGCGCTGGGGTCCCTCACCCCAAAAGGCCACGCAAGGACTTGCACTCGCTTCCTTCAGGGTGGCCTTTCGGCGGCTGTCGCTTTGTTTTCTTGCCTCGCCTGGCTGCCAGCAGGCACGGGGAGCAAACAAGCCGTACCGCACCGCGGGAGGGGTGCTGGGGGGAGCGCATTTTGGGTGCTGGGGTTTACATCCCTCGCCGGGGCAGGTTGTGGTGGCTGGCTCAGAATAAAGTGTCTCCCGGGAGGCAGATAACAAACAGAAACGCAGGCAGTGCTGGATGGTGCCTGTGCTGGTGAGGGCTTCAGCTGCAGCTGTCAAGGAAGAGGATATTTCTTAAAAAGAGCGGATACATTTGCTTACGCAGAAGAACGTTAGTACGGGCCGCTCCTGTCCCCTTTCCCTCCCCCCCTTCCCCGCCATTCACACTTTCCCAACCCTGCTGTCTCCGAGGTCTGGCTGTGGAAGCAGGCGATCGTAGAAGTGTATGGGAAAACACTGCACGCAGAGACAGTCAGGAGCGAGGTGTCCTTCCAGCCCCCAAGGAGCTGCGTAGCCAGTGTGTGTGCCATTTAGGAGAGGGGCTGTCACACAACGGGATGTCGTCATTTAACTGAAGCCTAAAGCCGATAGCTTTCAATTTTCTCCTTTTGTGACATTTTAATTTGCAATAGAATGAGGCCTCTCGTTCCGTGGCTATGCCCTGCTCTCGCGGAGGCTTTGGGTTCAGCTGATTGCTGATTCAAAGCCATCGCACGTTTGTTCTGCCAAAACCATTTATAACTCTCTGTCGCGGTGACATACGGGCACCTTGGCTCCCCGGAAGAGCTTTACTCTGGGGAGGGCACGGTGGAGCCACACTTTCCATCCTGAGCATCAGCTCCAGCACGGGCTGGAGCGGCGGTTCGTTCCAGAAAGGGAGGACAGGGCCCGGCCCCCTGTTATCGGCTGGCTCGGAGCGGCAGCTGACGAGCAAACGCTGACTGGGCTGAAGTGTACAATGGGTGAGCCCCTGGGAGCTGAGCGTGGGCTCCACACGCTGCCCGGCGCTTCGGCCGCGGGGCCCGGGTGTGCGGGTGAGCGACCCCTCCCGCCCACAGCTTCCCAGCATTTGCTGAAACAGGTTGTGCACAGAGAAACACCATAATGGCTTCGTTAATAAAGGGAAGGAGAAGTGCTGAACACCAGCAAACTTTCCTTCCAGTGACTTGTTTCCAGCTGGAAATGGAAAGACTCCCTCCCCCCCAATACCAGCCGTCTTGCAGTGCAGACAAAATGCTGACAAATGGGCAGAGGGAGGACAGCCTGACAGGCCTTTTCCATTTTTTTGCCTTAAAAAGAGAAGAGCATGAATAAGACCTCTGCAGGAATTTTAAATTTTTTCTCAAGCCGGCAGCTCTGCCAGTTCTCCTTCAAAAGAATCTGAAGATGAAAGGGGTGTGTTTGAGGGCATGCACCACTTTGATCCCACCCTCAGCAGCCAACACCCCAGAGCTCAGTAAACAGTGAACCTGCCAATTTAGTGCTCCCAGAACAGCTTCTGTTCAGGTAAACACCGAATTTGGCTTTAATCAGCCTTGCAAAATGCCCATGGAACTGTATCCGCCCACAAAGGCAATCTGCTCACCTGTCGCATATCCGATGATGAATGGCAGTGGAAAAGCCATTTGTTTCCCACAGATCTTGACAAAATCCCATTGTCCAGCAGAAGAATGTGTGGAGGCAGTTTAAATGTTCTTGTCGTCCCACTGGGACGCAGATGTGTGCCCGTGTCCCTGTGTCCTGGTGAAGCAGCCCTTGGCAGGGGCTGTAGGATCAGATACCCCTCAGAAGGGATGCCAGTGGGGATGGGCTGGTGCAGGAGGTGCGGTCTGTGTCATGAGCAGGTTCTGCTGCCTTTCCCTCACTGATGTCTGACAAGGTGTCTGAGAACACGTGAAGGCGAGGGTCATGTACTGCATGCAGATAAGCAGGGTGTTAACTCTGGAGCCCACTGACAGCCATCAAAGTGGGGCAGCAGCGCTTTGCTCAAACTACCTCATTGCTGAGCAAAAATTGTAAGAAAAGGAAAGGTGAATTCTGTCAGGAAAAGTCAGGGAGAAGTGATGGGAAAGACTCTTTCACTTCCCACCTTGTCCAGACAGAAGGAGCAGGTTTCATCCTGTTGGTAAAATGACTGAGAAGAGCTTTGCTCCTTGTGTTTCCAGGATGCTGCTGTGGATGATGCTGTGTTAAGGAAGAAAGAGCAGAAAGATGTTGAACTTGATAAGAAAATCTTGGCTTTGCGGAAAAAAAACGAAGCACTGATACGAAGGTACCAGGTGAGTCTGCAAGTCCTTACCTTCCCCAGCTCTGATCTGGGGTCCTCAACTCACAGTGTAAAGAAGATTGTCAGCACAGTCAGAATGACCGTGTTACTTAGATAGCATGTTTGTATTGGAAACACTCAGAGCAGGTGGGTAGAGCTCTGCCTTTAGCTTAGGCTTTACCTTAGCCTTTAACTACAATTCTTGAATTGCTTCAGAGAACAGATACTGACACTTGCCTCACTGCTGCAGCATCTCCTCACCCACTGCCACCTTCCTCTGTCTGCATCCCATAACTGGGACACAAGTTGGTCCACTCCCTCTTAGAGGTGGAGGTGGGTCCATTTAGCAGAATTAAACAGGAAAATGAACAACATCCAGGTACAGGCTTGTGATAAGGGCTATCTGTGTTTCAGGAAATAGAAGAGGACAAAAAGCGAGCGGAACAGGAGGGAATGGCTGTTACCTCCAGGAGGCCCAAGCAGGATGGACTCACTATTACCATCACCAAAGCTCACAACGTAAGTGATGCCTCTCCTTCACCATGGGCCAGCTCTCACTCCAGTCCTGCTCCTGCAAAATGGCATTTCTGAGAGAGACCATCCACAACAAAGTTCTTTGAGCACAGGAAATACATCCTAAGCCCTGAAAAGTGTGTGTGAGTTCTGCAGAGATGTGTGATCAGAGTGATTTTAGGTGCTGCACATATGTTTCCAGCCATGCCCAGGCACCTCTACCCATGCACAAAGAGATAACTGGGAGATGACTGGGTGTGTGAACAGGCACACTTGGCCCTCAATAGGTCCCAGGTGTCAGCATCACTGCAAATATGTAGGCAGAGTATATCAGGTGTATGTGTGTGTGTCACTGGAGGCATCAGGAGTGCCTCTGAGAATGCCATAGGCTGGGAAAACTTATGGTCTCCTTAGGCTCTGGGAGTGAGCAAAGCAAGTGGCCCTGGGCCAGAGACTGTGAGTCCCAGGTTTCCTTCCTAATTGGATCAAATCTGATAAGCTCTGTCCACCCATCCTGGCAGCATGGGGCTTGGGAAGCCAGTCCTGCCTTAACCCCTTGGTGAACTTTTCTGCCAGAGCTCATGCAGAGCCTGCTGAGCCAGCCCACCCTGCTTTCAGCACTCCGGGTTGTTGGATCCAGGCCAGTGCATTGCACTCCTCCCACCCTGGCCACGGCCCTTGCCTCTCTTGGGGTGCTGCTGCACACATTTTTCTCTCATACAGGACCTGAAAGATGCAATTACCCAGACTGAACACTATGGACAAGATAGCCCAGGCCTCTCGATGGTGAGCACCACCCTCAGCCATCCACTTGGCTTCCAAGGCCACCTTCAGCAGGACTTGGGCTTTCCCAAGCTAACTCAGTGTGCTGCAGAAAGAGATGAGGATGGCATTTCTTTCCCATAACTCTGGCATTTTAGTCTGAAATGTCAGATTTGTAAGTGCAAAGGATTTTTCAGCCCTGCTGTCTTTGTGGGTTTTGCTGCTGAGCAGACAACAAGCCCCTTGTTCCCCAGGAATGTCACAGCAGTGTGCTGGGCACAGAGAACTTCCTGGGGGCAAGGGCTGTTCTGTAGCTGCCTTCCCGCTTGTGTGCAGGTGTGTTTGGGGAAGGGAATCACATCCCTGAGTCAAGGCTCTGGATTTGCTAATGGAAGTGGTTCATTTTCCAGGACAAAAGGGTGGTGAGTGAGAAAAGGGGAAACCCCTGTCCTACAAGCCCTGGGTTTGGCATTGGCAGTGAGGAAGAGGAGGAGGAGGAGGAAGCAGATCATATGTTCACATTCAGGATGGGGAAGAGGGTGCAGCTGGCTGTTACCATGGACAACAAAGCAAAGGTGAGTAGGGAAGAGGATTGCTCTCACACTGCAGCCTCTTGCCTTACAAAGGAGCTTCTGTTCTGCCTCTCACTTGAGCTTTCTGTCCAGCGTGTCACATCCAAAGGGAACAGTTCCTTGCTGCTTGTTTCCTCTCATTTCACAGTTATTCAGCACAACCTCAGAGCTACCACATGCTTCCCTCTCTATATTTGATTCCCAGGAATCAGCCCTCAGGCTTTGCTAGCCCCCTCAGCAACACCCTCCACCCAGCCAGGTGGAACCAGTTCCCTTTCTAAGGGATCAGTCAATTTGTTGCCCTCCTGGGCCAGTCTGGTGTTAAACTGTATTGCTCTGCCTGGAAAGAGGGGCTTGCTTGGCGACGCTGGTGTGACTGAATGAGGCACCACCATCCTTCCTGTGACCACTGCAAGGTCCCAGCACCAGAGATCCTCGGCTGTGCAGGAAACCACTCACACCCAATCATCAATAACCTAAATCATAGTCAAGCAAGATGCCCCAAAGGAAAGCCAGCTGGAAAGCTTCACAAAATGGACATAAGTCCAGGAGTTTCCTTTGTTCCCCAGTTCTTTTTCCTGGCATGCCCCGGATGAGTATTTTTAACACTGCCTCTGCAATCTGGGGCATGCCTCAGGCATGAGATGGGCACATCTCACCTTACAGTGACTCTGTATGGGGAGTAGTGTAGTTCTGACTAAGCTAAAGAGCTGGTGCCAGAGTCCCAGATCTCTGTCAGGCGGGAATGACCCAGGACAAGCCCTGTGGAGGGGAGGAGCTGGCTCTGCCAGGCGCTGTGGCTGTAGACCTGCTCTCTGTCCCTCTTGGCTCTGCATGGGTGCTCTCCTCATATGACATCTCTCACTCTGGGAGCTGGGGCACCAAGGACCAGGATTTCCCAATGTGGACAAGCAGGCTGAGAGATCACCCAGACTGTTAAAATAGGAAACAAGGGAAGAAGACACATGTCAGCAGACACATTGAGCAGAATGTGCCTTCAGGCGAGGCAGCTTAGCCAGAAGCAAAATGGGGAGGGAGGGAGGGAAGAAAGGAGGGAAAGAGTGGTAAAGGGAGGGAGAGCAAAGGGTATTACACAGAAAATCTGGTGGTCTCGCAGCCTGGATGTGTCTAGCTGCCACATCTATGTTAAATAGCTGTTTCCTGTATTTCCTTTGAGTCTTCCTTGCCATCTGCTCAATAAATGCAGGGTTAAAAACTTTGTCAGCACACCAGCCTTCACACCATGCCTTTTAACATCCAGTAGCCCAGGGATGGTGTCACCTCCCTGTAATCCAGTGATGTTCTCTTGAGGCTTCTGTTGTGCTCAAGGTGTTTGGGCACAAGGTTCTTTGTGTTGGGTCTCATGAGAGACTTTCTCAGACAGCAAGTGATGAAGTCACCTTCAAATATCCTCCCAGTGCCAGACCTCCCTGGCAAGAGGTATCTGTGACCCTGTTACATGTCTAAAGGATGAGCCATCAACACCTAAACACTGAAGAGCTCTAGGGAACAGCTGTTGACTTAAGATGAATAAATGCTTGATGTACAACTTGTGGATTAATAGCTTGCTGTTGCCTTCTAAACCATCTCTGGGCTTACTTTCCTAATAAAAAAATTATGTTAAGTAGAATGCCAAACACCTCACACAAGTGCTCTGGGTAGGGCAGAGCCAGGCCAGTCTCCAGTTCAGGCTCTCACCTCAGCAATACTGCCTAGAATTACTGAATCCAAAAGCAGAGCTAGAAATCCCCAAGGGAATATGTAACAAGGTTCCCACCATGTCTGTTTATCTGGGGCTGACAGGACAGGCAGAGCCAGACCACTCCTCTCCCCTGCATCAGGCTGACTCAAGAACTATCTCTGCTGAAACAGCAAAATCACACAAATGTGAAAGATGAATAAACAAGAGACTGAGGTTCTGCTGCTGGAAATACTCCAGTGTCTCCTAAAACATTTACCATGTGCTAGGAAGCCTGATGACTGAGAAGCCGTAAAAAAGGTCATGCTGATGGAGGCTGTGAACAGGAAGGCTCTCTCCTCACTAACATCTGCACTCCTGGCAGAGCTGAGGGAAAATGAGGTTAATGTGAGGCTTCTTGGAATCACATGTCATGGCAAAGGCCCTGATTGCATGTCTTCCCTACAAACCAGAGGTCTGGGTGTGCTTTTTGTTTTTAAAAACAATTTTGTAGCAACAAAGTTCCCAAGTTTCACTAAAGTTTCCTTGGAGATTTTGAGTACCTTTTAAATCAAGACTCCAGTAAATGTGAAAGCTCAGGGTGGAAAACAGAGTAAAATGCACCATCCTTTAGAGAGGGAAGCTGCTGAGGTTCTTTCATCCCTGGTGAAGTTGAGCAGGCTTCATATGGATGAAGAGAAAAGAAAAAGATCAGAGATAACGATGGATATGACTTATTAAGTCTCTCATTTCCTTGTAAGGCAAAAATAAAAAGGCACATGACTGGCCTGAAAGATGATACTTTTAAATGAGAAAAAAATTAGTATCTTTTTGTACAAAAGATGTGCTCATTTTGTGGAATTGATGGCTGAGGGCACTGGCAGGACATCAGCCAGCAACAAAGATCATTAACAAAATAAGAAACAGATGTAAATCCATGTAGTGAAATCATGACACTAATACAGACAGCTGTAAATAATATCTGAGAAGGGTAAACTGCCCTTGCTCAAGGAGCTTATATATCAGGTTTCTTAAGTATTCCACTGCTGAATAAATAATTCCAGAAATACAAACACACAATGACTATGAATCAATGAATTATCAAATGCTAATACACTTCAGGGGAGTAACTGCTATGTGGACAAGGTTGAAGAGAATGAACCCCACTCTTCCCCTTCTCCTCCACCTTCTAGGCTTATGCTCTAAGGTAGCCTCACATTTTATTGGGACATGTTGTATGGGGAGGGGACAACCTCACATTTGTTTCTAAGACACAGACACAAGCTTAAAATAAAACCATCTTTCAGTGTTCATGCTGCAGATTATCCAAGCAGGGTAAATTCCGCCATGCTGGTGTTGTGCTCAGCTAAACACACCTCTGTAATATCACAGATCCCTTCCCGTGGGGTGGCAGCTTTATGAGCCAAGGGTTCTGACTGTTCTGCTCATTTTCTGTCCTGCCAGGCCAAAATCCTTTGCAGTTTGGGATGGCCACTCTCCTAGGAGGGCTATGGGGGTGTCCTTAACTGAGCCTGTGCCTTCCAGGGCAAGAGGATCGTCAGCGAGAAGCGCGCCGAGAGCTTCCCTGGCCCGGGCCGAGTGCCGGACCTGAGCGAGGAGGAGATGGACCATTTGGTGGCTTTCCGACGGGGAAGGAGGATGCAGATTGCCATCACCATGGACAACAAGGAGAAGGTAAGTACAGTGCCAGTGACTGGCCTGGAACCTATCCATGGCATCCACTTCTGCTGGCATGAGGAGAGCCTAGCCACAGGATGTTGGGAGACACTCTATGTTAATAGTGCAGCTTATTTCCTTATTTCTGCTTTCCATCCCTGTGAAAGAAGAAAGCCATGATCTTTTCCCTCCCCTGTGATCCTAGCTAAAGCTAGAAGCCTCCTAAACACACTGAGTTCATCAACAGATGCTGCTTTGGAAGGATTGATGAAAGCACTGCTAGATATGGGGCATGAATCTCACCTTGTCTCTTACCAGCTTTTCTTTGAAGCTACACAGCAGACTGGGACAGGAGCAGTGTCCTCCTGACTCACTGCACCACTTAAACGTTAACAGAGCTGGGCTATATCTGCCTCTGAACCACATCCTGCTGTGCCTGGCCATCACCTGCTGAGTGAACTGGCTGAACTTTGTTAATCTTTGAAACATATTTCAAATACTTCTTTACAAATACCTTTCTCTTTACACACACAGAGGCATGTGCTATTTTCCTCTTTGGAAGCTTTCACAGATAAGAAAGAATGCCTGCAGCAAACAGGGTCAGAGACTGTGTAGGAAAACACACTTGGTGTAGCTACCAACCACCCAGGAATGCTGGGAGACATCTGCAGCCCCTCTCTGCAATAGTGCCAACCATTTGCTGCTACTACCCACGCTCATCTTCAGCTTCTCCTCCTCCCCAGGGCTTATCTAGGCTCCAGGAGTTCAGGTGCTCCTTTCTTGTGGCTACCAAGCTGTGTTTTGAATGCCATAAAGCTCAAATGAGCTGCCTGATTGAGCCACTGGTAACCCCAAAGTCCCCATGACAGACATCATCACCAGCATTCCTGGATGTAATGGGATTGACCTGACTGTGCTGTTTCTGCCCTTAAGCTTGTCAAATGTACTTCTGTAATGTGCCAGGCAAGTGTCTCCTTCTGCTCTCTGCTGAGCCTGTTCAAACACTTGTCTCTGAGATCATCAAGGTTGGGGCTGTACTAGGACAGAGCAGCAGGAAGAGTGCCTGGATGTTGGCTTTAGATCCTGTGGTCTCTTAAATGTATGGACGGCCCTGGAAGGTCATTTTTTATCTGGTTTTATTATGGAATATGAAACTTGAGGCTGAGCATCCATGTATGTGGTTTTGGCAATGCCTTGCTCATCCTGGCCTCAAAGCATCTGGATTCAGAACATATGAGGGTGGGCCTAAGGCTGCACTGGCTAAAGCCATAGAACCATGGAAGCTTGGAATCCCAGACTTGTTCAGCCTTGTTCCCTGACAGCTCCATTTGCTGTTCCTGCATCAGGGGAAGCAGTGAATAGATCATTCCCAGCACTTCCCAAAGCACAAATGATTTTATCGACCTGTTTCACATCTTCCCTCAGCTATCTCACGGAACTTAAGAGATTGTCCCTATTTAGACTTGTCTGCTGAGGACTGTTCTTTATTTCTGATCATTCTCATTGTCCCCATTTGTGCTTTTGTTATTTTTACCATATTCTTTCAGTACAGGCAGACCAGAACTGCACATGGTATTCCAGCTGCGGGCTCTCCAGGATGTACTCAGTGACATAACAATGTTCTGGTTTGTTCTCTATTCTTCTCCCAGCAAGTTTGCATTTTCTTTGCTTTTTTTTTTCCTAAATAATTGAGCTAACATTTTTAGAGAACTAGTCACAGTAACACCAAAATTTCATTCCTGACTGTTAATCATAGCTCAGGACTCATTACTGTGTGTGTGTATACAAGAAGGGACATTTTTCTCTGTGTGAGTTATTTTCTATTACTGATATTGAATTTCAGCTGTAATTTTATGATGCAGGCATTCAATGTCAAGAGATCTTTCGCAGCTCTTTCCGGGCAAATTACATTCTTTGCCCTGGATGATTTAGTATCATCAGCAAACTGTCATCCCTCTCTTCAGCTCCTTTTCCAGACCATTTATGAGCATGTTGAGCAGCACATGTTCCAGTGGCACACTCCTGCTAATCTTCTGCCATGGAAACCACCATTTTCTTGCCACTTTTTCTTTTCTATCCTTTAATCAGTTGTTAAAAGAGAAACTTCATTTTCATCCCCAAATCCATCAGCTGCTGGGGAGTGTGGCGGGGTGTCAGTGGCTGGGTAGCTGTGTGTCAGGACCTGAGCTGGGACCCCTGATTCAAGGATTAACTTTCAGTCCCTCATTAACCCCAGCATGGTTCATCCTTTGGGCCTCTTTACCTTGTGCCCCAGCTGGTTCCCTGCTCTTTTGGGGTTCCCACAAAGGCCTAGGAGAAAGAGTCACATCCATCACTGCCCCTCCAGTAGCCTGGCCCCTGTCAAATTTGCTTCCTCCTCTGTGCATGTGTCATATTTATCCAATTAAAGTATTTGATGGGTATCCTCATTACCACACATTTTCTCTATTTTTATTCTTGATGAAATTCAATAAAGAAAAAAAGCCCAAACTAACAAAACAAAACAAAAAAATCCCCCAAAGAGGAAACCTGCTCCCATTCTTGCTGCCCATGGTGCTTCTGGCTAACCCCACGCTGTCAGTCCCAGACTGCAGCAGAGCTGAGATAGGAGCTACCAAAGGAAATGCAAGGGAAAAAAGATGCTTTCATGATCTCCTTTTCTGAGACAGCTCCAGTGCCATAAGCAGAAAGACTCTTTCACTCTGTGTTAGCCCACAGGGCTGAAGGGACCAAATTATCCTGTCTCCTTGCAGAGTCCATCGCTCTACTGCTGCAGCTTCATGACCTCCAGTGCTGCTGCTGGCTTGGAAGTGCCACATCTGGGACCCATCTCTGCCTGGCTGCCCCTAAACCTGCCTCAGGGCTCTCCTGCATGTAGGGCTGGAGACAATCCTTCATTTTTAGCCCTAAAAAGCCACTCCATGCTTTGGCAGTGTTTCAGGCTCATTAGTACATTAGAGCTGGGAGCCAGCAGCTCAGGACCAGTGGAGCACAATGGTTAATTAACAGGTTACAAATCATCTTTTAAATGGGCAGTTGATAGAGCTTCAGGGCTTTTAAATTGTCCTTTTATTAACAGAGTTTCCCAGGATGGTGTATCAGAAATGACTGTAATCAAGAGACACAAAAGCTGCTTTCAGGGACTAACACAGAGGAGTCGGACTTGGTGCTTGCAGAGGAGAGGAACCAAACCTGTGGCAGGAGAAACACTTGCTTTTACATTGCAGATGGGAGGGAAAAATAGGCAGAGAGGGTGGCTGAAAAGTCTTTAGCTCCCTTCAGGCAGCACAATTAAGGAGGCAGATTTTTCAAAAGAGTTATAAAAAAATCCTCTCATGTACTAGTTTCAAAAATCCTGCCCAGTGGGGAATCTGAGCACTAGAAAAACGGCTTTAAGCTTCTACAAAAATCTCCTCATTTCTTCAAGAAGAAATGCCAGTTGTGGTGCTGACACGTGCCTGGAGAGGTGGGTACCAAAGGGTTTGTTTAACTCATCTGATTGTCCTTATTTTTAAAAAAAGAAGGCATTGAACTAGCCCAGAGATATGGAAGCCTGTCAAAGCTTCTGGAGAACTGTTAGTACCAACCAGTGCTTGGCTGGATAATGGCATCAGTACTGTCACCGCTGCACAGTGACATTAGCTGGGAATATGTGTGCCAGGGAGTCAGAAAGACCCAGTGGCAAAAGGCATTTGGGATCCCAGGGCTGGTTTGGAGCAGGCTCTGCCCCACCTTGGGCCCCACCCTGGGCCATTCTGGACTGAAAAACTGAGAAATCTTGGCAGCAACCTCAGGATAAACAATCATAATCTTCCTTGACTGCTTCAGGCTTTTGTGTCCTCCTCCTGCTCTGCAGGAACAGTTACACTAGGAATGATAACGTCCATGTCATTTTTCTTAATTTTGGGGGCAGAGAGGAGAAGGAAAAGAAAAACATGTTTTGCTCCCTCTTGGCCTGGGTGTGTGGTAACAGGAGGAGCAGTTCTGGGACAGCAAGACAACAGGAATTCTGCTCCTCAGCCAGTGCAAGAGCCAAGCTGACTGTTCTCTGCACAGCTCAGACCCGCTGTCCTGGTACAAAAGAACTACATTTTTGTGGTCTTCTCCATTTTCCACAGTGCCCTCTGAGAAGCAAAAATAGAAGCAGACTGAGGCAAAAGGCAGCTGGCTTGCAGTGAGGGTGTAAAAGGATGAAGGGTTGTGCAGTGTCTCTGTGACCCAGGTTTGTGGTGGGCACTGATGAGCGACCATTCCAAGTGGGACAGCCACTGGCATGTAGGGCCCTGGAGAGCAAAGTTTCCAGATTTCTGCTGTTTGATCTCTCAGTAAATGCTCAGTTTGGGACTGCAGAGAGTCATTCAATCTCTCACTACAGGGTTCTTCAAACAGGGCTGCCTGAGCAGGTGTTTTGAGTCCAGAGGGAGCATCTTTGGTTATATAAGTTTTCACAGCAACATTTTAAATAAATCCCCAGTGTCATCTTTCACCATATCCCCTTTTGCAACAGGCAGGATGTGGTGAGGGGCAGCTTCTCTGAGCACAGACCCCTCTGTATTTTTCCCAAATCTTTGCAGAGAAATCCCAGGACAATATAGCTAAAATTTTCCTTGTTATTTCCAAGGATCTGTTTGAACAAACCTCCATCTGTACTGGAGCTACGAGTCAGACCAGTGAAGCTGTCATGCACCAAGTGCAGTGACAGTCCCTGAACTGTATGGCCACACTTCCCACCTGCCTCAGACTTAGCATGTGTGGGCAATCCCCCAAAAATGTGTCCCCAGCTCATTCCCTGCATGATTCCATGGGATACATGAGAACAAGCTGCAGCAGCATTTGCTGCCTTAGGAGACTGGGCAGAGCTGCAGGTATCAAGACTGATATCCCAAGTTTTCCCTGTAAAACTAAAGCTGTGTCTGGTGAATGCATGGAATAAAAGTCCTGTTTCCAGCCTGGGCTTGACCTCACCATGCTGCTGCTTTCTGGAAGGGCTGAGCTGGCAGTTTGTGCTGCCACATTCCTCTTTGTGTTTCAGTTCTGCTTGGCACTGCAAAATGGCAGCAGGACAAGCTCAGCCGTGCACAGCCCCAGCCCTGTAGCTGTCCAACCAGGCAGGGAGCCTTTCCTAAAAGATCTTTATGCTCTGCAGACTGCTTTGTAAAGACCCACTGCAATCTCACCCTGGCCTCTGACATGGCTCTGTCTCAATTATTCATCATGTATGGGGACAGAGAACCCCTGGCTTGGCCCGTGTTTGGTGCCCGTAGCTCACTAAGAAACAGAGGCTGATTGTCACCTCCTGCCAGGCTGGGGAATATCAACCACAGCAGAGCTTTCCAGTCTGGTGGCAGCATGGGTAAACCCCATGGGAGCAGGGATGGACCATGGTAGAAGGATGCCATGTTTGCCAGGGACTGAAATCACTCCTAGTTTGACCATGCTGGGTTGTAGCTGCACCTGACAGCTGCTGTTTGTAGCTATCCAGATCTTGTACCATGGAATTCTAAAATGGCCCAAATCTGTAAAAGTACCTGAAACTTGGTCTGCCTTGGAAAGAAACAGGACCATGTGGGACACCACTTTGCTTCCAGCCTGGGAGAAGGAACGACCTCTGGGAATGCTTTTCTCATGCACCCCTTACTTTCTGACTTCTTTTTTTTCTACATCAGTTTGATTTGGGGCCCTAGAAAAAATCCTTCCTCTTTTGCTGATCCTTTCTGAAAAGTTCTTACATGTCCCGGTCAGCATAGGTTCAGGTGCTGATTCCCCTGCGAGGAATCCTTGCTTAATCCTGAAATAATTCCTGTGTCCGTTCTCTTGCAGGGAGAAGAGCGGAGAACAGCAGAGAAGAGGAGAACAGAGAGTGACAGAGGCCCAGAAAGTGAGCACAGCCGGAAGGTGAGTGGGACCCAGGTCCCTTTGTGGGGATCTTTGTCTTGGAAGAGGAAACCAGTAGAATGTGCCTTCCCACCATAATCCTAAAGGAAGATGACCTTTGAGGTCTCTTGAGACCCAAACCATCCTGTAATTGTGTGAAGCAGCCTTGTGCTCTGATGTGGCTCCTGCTGTTCATCACTCTCATCATACAAAACTTTGCTGAGCAGCTGACACACCTGGAGCAAGCAGCACTGGGAAGGTGACAAGGACCTGCCTCCACACCTTGTCATGGCTGCTCAAGCCCTTCACACAGCCATAGGGATGTTAGGAAGGGTAACATGCTCACCTCTGTGGCAGCACAGTTTTGGCTGTTTCCTCTCTCAAAACCATTTCTTGTGGATTGAAAAGCTCAGGCTGTATTAGCTACAGCTCCTCACTTCAGCAGGAGCTGAGTAGGATGGAGGTAAATTAAAGCACAGGCCTTCCCACTGACTGTTTAATGCAAAGCCTGGAGACATGCTGGCTCCCTCGAGCCTGCAGATGCTTTAATTAATGGAGCACAAATAGAATAACCCCACCTCAGTGTGATTCATTAGGAGGACACAGATGGGCTCTTAGACACTAATTCCAGCTGAGCCCCCCAGAGCAGGAAGGGGGAGCACGATAGCCTGTGGTCCAGCTAACCACAGCGACGCTGTAATTGAGGTGAGGGACCGACTCCTCCTGCTCCATAGGCCTCCAGCCATTTCTGCCCCTCCCCAAAAGGGAGCACAGGCATCAGCCTCAGTCCTTCCCTTGCTTTTGGCTTTATGGATGCATCAGGGTCCATCCTGGCAGGACCCCCTCATCTCTCCCTCCTTGGGGACAGGGTGTTAGGTCCCAGCTCCTGCCAGCTGAGGAATGCAGGAGCAATTGGTGCCACCCCAGCTCCGGCCCACGCAGGTGAGTCACCTTGGTAACAGGGCTTTCAGTCCCTTCTTCCTGCTGCTTCTCTTACCCGCAGTGCAGGGCTGAGGAGTTAATTCCTCTTTGGGGAAGGTGTGAGGGTGGCTGGCATGGAAGGACACGTGTATGAGGTGATGAATTATCTGCTGGTAATTAGCACCCCAGGACTCAGCTCTGCACTAAGCTATTCCCTACACACTGTTGCTTGACAACACACCACAGCCTGTCGGCTCCTGCTTCCACCTCATCCATTAACCTGACAGCTGGGCTACTTCCCCCCCACATGCTCCATCAGCTCTGAATTGTCTTTCCATTAAGCTTTAAATTTTTGAGCAGTGTCAGCCCTTAACCAGTCTGTCATGAGGAGTGATAAACCAGGAGCCTGACAGCAGTGAAGGTAAAGAGCCCCTTTGCTCTGGGAATACTGCTCTTGAGCACAGAGTTGGCTGCAGCTCTGTGACTGTGGGCTCCCATGGATGCCTGGTGGTCACACAAGGCTGGCTTCCTTCCCTGCCTTCTCACTCTAAAGGACTTCACAGGCATAACTTCAATTTATGTATCCCAAAGCCTTCAGGTTGGGGGACTCATCATTCAGACCCTGTTGAGAGATGTTGTAAGCACTCCAGGAACTGACTCTATGCCATAAGTAAACCTTAGCAAAGGTTCCTGCCTCAGTTTCCCTTCTGTAGAGCCAAAAAGCCCCAGTGTATTTAGGCTTTGGGTAAAGCAGAGTCCTGATGTGCACACAGCACTTCAGAGAAAGGAGCTGACCTTGTCCAAAGTTGTTTTCAAATATTCCTGAGTATTTGTGGGGGTGACAGTATAAAGCACCCTGAGTGCACCTGTTTCAGACAGTTTTATTAACCAGAAGCTCTTTTCCCTCCACTAGGATGGTGGGAAGCCAGTCCAGAAGAGCCCTGGAGACCCGAGTTTCCCCATGAGTGGCCGGGAGCGCTCGGAGTACATGCGCTGGAAGAGGGAGCGAGAGCAGATTGACCTGGAGCGCCTGGCACGTCACAAGAATGCCAAGGGCGAGTGGCGACGGGCTTGGGATGTGGAGAAGTCGGAGCACATGTAGGTCCTTCCCTGTCCCAGGGTGCTTTGCCTGCAGCAGGCCTAAAGCCAGTGGTGGGAGCTTGTGCAGATACTTATGAATCCCATGCTGTCATGTGCCTGACCAAATCCACACTGCTGCTTCTTCCTCCCCAGAGCATGCCCATAAGTGGGATCTGGTATCAGAGTGATTCTCATGTTTTCTTCCTAATTTGAGCTCTCCTGAGAGGGGATACCATGTGCTGACAAAGATTGCCTGCCTTTGGTCCAACCAGGATATGGACTGTAGGAGGGAGGGGAGCATGAACCAAGGCTCAGTCTGCATCTGGAGGATTTTTTCCATTTCCACACAAACAAATCCAATGGCAGGAGCATACAGGTGCTCTTCCAGAAACCTGGGTGGACAAACTCGCATTGCTACTCCACAGGTTCTCTAACTGCCCCCACTCCTTTGTCCTTTTTAAGCACAGGAGAACCCAACATGCCTAAATCCTCCCCACTCCACAAACTGAGCCTGTTCAGGCACTGCAGGGCAAGGGGGTCACTTCAAAAGGCCACCTGTGTCATACAGGGACAATGCTGAGAACAGCAATGTGGGACAGCTGGGAATGGGGCCGGACACGTCCCTGCCTTAATCACTGTCCCTCTGACTGTGCTGGTTCAGCTGGGTCACACCAGGTAGAGAGCTTTGGAGGATGACTTGGCTCCTGTAGCAGGAAAAGCTTCTGGTAGGGTGTGGAGTTAGAGACTGTTACAAAGGTTTGGTGATAGAAGAGTTTGCACAGGACAGGTAGGTGGGACAGTCCTTTGGCTGAGGAATGGAATCAAACACATCAATTTTCAGTCGCTGAGACCCCAATAATTAGGGGTGAATTGACTGAAGTGGGGGCTGAGTGTTAATGTCAAGACAGCCCTGAGCCCTACTGTTTTTCCAACAATCCATTTTTAAGAGAAAAGCCATAATATAAAACAAGCAGGGCTAGAAGCCAACCAAATGGTCTGATTTGAGATGACAAATCCTGAAGCTACTTCAGATTGTATTTGGAAGCTTGGGAAGCTGCATTTGAGTGTAGTACAGCTACATCTATATATCTACAGAGTGTAGTACACCCTACATCTATAGGAGGTTCATAACATTCAATATATACGTATGGGTACTGATGAAAGGTTTTAGAGGTTCTTCTTTGGGGTAGAACTACCTCATAGCCTCAGTTAGCACATGCTGCTTCAGCTGCTGCTGAGAAACCTGCACAGGTTTGCCTGAGGGCAGGTGCAGAAGGCCAAAGGCCGGAGCTTGCATCGTGCCAAGGGCTCCTGCCCACGCTTTGCACACTGGAGGAGGATGGTCAGGTCTGACAATGCCTGTTTTTAACCTGCAGGTTTGAAGAGGACTTTGTTAAGGATGGGGAGCCAGCCTTGGATAATCCCAGCAGTAAGAAAGGTTGGCAAGGGACACCTAGACTCTGTCCTGACGCTAGTGAACGCTGATCGTGCGCATCCCAGTGCCACAGCAGCTGTCGTGGCTGTCAGCTGTGAAGCTCTGCTTTCCTGGGCAAACACCTCTGAGCTGGGGGCTCAGCCCTCCCTGCTGGGCAGAGGGCTCGGGGATGGGATTTGAGCAGCTGGGTGCTAGAGCTTTGGACCTTCCCAGGGAGAGCAGTGGCTTCTGGAAGCTGGTACAACACAGTGTGGAGGCGCAGCCCTGCCTCCTTTCCCACACACTCGTTTAAGAGGCAGTCCTATTCCAGAGCACATCATCTCTGATCCCTATGGCACATGCTGGCTTCTTTACGAGTCCATCCTGATTCCTGTTTCTCAGGAGATGGACTGGCAAAACAAAGCTTTCCCTCATGACACCCTATTTGAACATCAGGTTTTTTCTGCCTGTCCATTACAGACCCTCACTCACTTTAGTGCTTCCTCTGTTGTGTCCTTGCAGGGGGAAGGAATGCAAGGAAATTCCAGCACAGGTCCTTTCCTGCGGAGGGGAGAGGTGAGTAAACCACAGAATTGTGTTATGTCACCCCACTAAATGCCAGCACCTCTGATATCCCTCAGGGAGAATGTTCTCTCCAGACACTTGCAGATTTGGAGAGCCTTTTGGAACATACCACATGGCTGCTCTCGTAGCTGTGTGCAGGGGAGAAGTTTTCCAAGAACAGCACAAGACTGTATCCAAGGAATAAGATTTAAAGTTAGAATTGGAATTTGGAATTAAAAAAAAAAAACACAGAAGAAACATCCTAAATTCTTTATTGTCTTCATGACTTTAGAAAATATATGTGCATTATGCACACAGCTTCAAAGGCTTCCCACCTCAGAGGTCCTGTCCAAGATTACAAGGGTGTTGGCCTGTTCAGTGGTCCATCAGCTGTTTCTGCCTGCTTTTGCATGGCATTCTAACTTGTTTTCTAGGTGGAGGACATCATGGAGTCAATGTGAGCGACCCTGGGCCGAAGGCAGTGCCTGCTGTGAGCAGCCGAGCCAAGGGGAAGGACAGACTGACAGGCAGAGCCAGAAGGTGAGGAGCTGGCAGCACTGCCATGGTGTGCACGTCCACGCCTCACTCCCTGCCTAGTTATGAAGAGGCAGCCTCTGCCAGGGCCTCACCACACTCACATGGAAGCATATGCCACCTAACACTTCCCTGTGTCAGTGGGAAGCCATTGGCCCTTGTCCTGTCACTGCAGGCCCTTGTAAATAGTCTCTCTGACTTCCAAGCTACTTCAAAGTAATTTTAGCCTTCAATATCTGCCTCTGTGATTGCTGTCGTGGAGACCTGGGGCACTTGGGCGCTGTCAGGCAAGCAGGCCCACACTCTGGCAGGCATCAGCACAAGCAAATTCTGTCTTCTTAGTCTGACTCAACTGTCTGTTCTGGCAATTGAAGTTCATGTGCTCATTACAAGCAGAATTACAACAACCAGTTCATTAAGATTTAGTGATCTCAAATGAGTGTCTCTGGGTAGGCCTGGACAAGAGGCTCAGACAAGGAATACATGGCCCTGGAAGAAATCCCTGTCTGGGTGTCAGGCAAGGGACACTGGCTTTTTAAGAACTTCAAGGCCTAAATTCTGATTACTTTTTCTTGACAGATGGGATGCAAAAGAAGGCGAGGACATGTCTCTTGTGAAGGATGACCTTGATGGCCAGGTGAGTTCCTAAGTTGCAGGCTGGCAGCTGAGATTTGCAAACACATGCACTATCAGGAATATTGGATAATCTCAGCAGTAAGAAAGGTTGGCAAGGGACCAAGGAATCTCTATTCTATTCCAGAGCTGGCATAGAGCTGGTTTTGGGTAACTGTACTCACCACTAACACTCCTCACATGGCCTGGTTACTGCTTACCCTGACCCTCTGTCAGCACAACCACCTCACCTATTCTGGTCCCTGAACACTTCTCCACCTACATCCTTTTACATCCTTTTTTCTCAGGTTTTCAGAACCATCACAGACTAGAAATACGATATACTGGTATTTTAATAAGCTAAACTTCATATGTCCTTTGTTTCTCAGAGGAGCTTTGGTATGGACAGGCAGAAGAGCAGAGGTGACGAGGGGGTGGAAGAGAACTGCACAGCTGAGCTGGAGGAAAAGGGGAAGCAGCCAAGCCTCCAGGATCACGGGGCCTCCTCCTCCCAGCGGCTGCGAAGTGGGAAGGTCCAGCCTGCCCAGAATGGCCAGAAGGAGGAGCAGAGGGGAGTGAGGGGCTGCAGCACAGAGGTGTCTGTGGCCAGTGCTGGGGACTCAGAGTCAGGGCCCAAGCCAAGCAGGGAAAATGTTGGGGAAGATGCCAATGGGAAGCCTGGCACTGCTGACGTCTCCCAGGAGAAGGAGAGCACTGACAGCAGTGCTTCACAGAGCAGCCTACAGAACACTCTGCAAGGCACCAGGCCTGGCAGCGAGGAGACCTTGTCACTGCCCGTGGGAGCTAATGTAGATGGAGCTGGGTTGGAGAAGCAGCCAGCTTCGGAACAGGAGTCCTCTGAGAACTCTTCCAGCAGCCACGGAGGAAAGCTCGACACAGCAGCAGGAGACAGGCTGGATGCAGACCAAGGACAGCTGGTGAGCAAAGGAGGGGAAGAAGTGACCCAAACCACTGTTCTTGAGGGACAGGCACTTGCACTGAAAGGAAGTGAAGATGCTGAAGGCACTGAACAACACGAGCCTTTGCCCCCAGAGAAAGCCAGCTCTGACAAGGCTGTTGTGCCTGAGCAGGACATGGCAAAATCCCAGTCTGGGGAAGGGGACCAGCCTGAGGACTGCAAGGACAAGGACAGTGGGGACACTCACAACTAGCAGATTGCCCCAGCTTGCCTGAGACATAAGGTGAGTCATTGCATTAATGCTCTCAGCCATTGTACAGAGCCACAACTCCATTTTCTGAGGTACAAAGGCATCATACCAGATAACTGTTTAGAAATGTTCATTAGCAGTGCTATGGATCTCTTAAGGTAATTAAATCTGTGGATCACAAAGGCCTGTCCTGCAGTGGGTGGGGAAGGAATGCAAAGTCAGACAAAAATTTAGACAGAAAACTGGGCTGCTGAAGTTCGTTGATGACACACATTAGTTAGGGCACATACTGATCTATTCCTGGGAAACTATGACCTTAGAAAGGATGGGAGGAATAACCTCAGTGGGATGAGTTTATTTCTGTCTCTGGGGTGATCACAACTTGAGGTCAGTGTGGTCCTTCCCCAAAACACTTGCAGAGCCACAGGGGTCCACCTCGTGGGCAGAGCTCGAGAGAAGGTTGATTGTATGTGGGATTCTCTTCCAGTAGAAGGTCTGTGAGTGCTACACTTTGAATTACACATGGTAACACTGATGTGCAGGGCAGTGTATAAATGCACAGGGTGAGATGATTCCTGGTGTAAAGGCCCACAAACCAAACAGAAGGGAGGGAGAACAGAGCCAGTTATGGAGCAATGCTCCAGGTTTTACACAAACAAATAATTTTTCTTCCATAAAGGCAAATGCAAAGCCAGGAGAAGGAACAAAGGATGACAAGCACAAAGTTAAGGTAGAAATGAGGAGGAAGGGGAAAGGAGAGAGGGTAGGGGCTCTTTGCAAGGTGTGCTTTTTCCAGGCAATGTCCCACAGAGCAGAACCTCACACTAAACAGAGATGAGTATTCCCAGAACACAGTTCAGCTTGCCTAACATGGGAGTGGCTCTCAGGATACTCGTGCCTCTCTCCTGCACAGAGGCAGCAGCTCTGTTCCATAAGTAGGCACGGGAGGCAATGAGCTGCTCAGAGCCAGGCAGGCAGATCCCCCCACCAAGTGCCTTTCCCGGATTCCAGAAGCTTTTCTGCAGACCCTACACAGCAATGTGTCCCCTGGTGTTGCTCAGTATTCCTCCCAGAGGTACAAATGAGCTTAGGGATGAAGTGGCTAAGCTGCTAACAAAGACTCTCCCTATAATCCAATCCATATAAAAGGCAGGGAGAAGTGCAAGCGTCATAGTGATTTCAAAAAGACAAAACATCAGGAACCAGCAGGAGCTGGTTCTATGTTTGAACTAAAATTCCTTCAAGTGAGGGAAATTAATTCCAACAGCATTTATAGGAGTATGTTATGAAACACCTGGATGGACATAGTGGGAGATTACTGTCCAGCCACGCCTCTCCAATCTCCCAAAATTCCCACCAAATTAGAGGATGGAGGAATTAATGACTGCTTTGCTCACTCAGGATAACTTTAATTAGACACCAACTAAGAGGAAATGATAAATTAGAGTAGTCCATTTTCATCTCAGCGATGGAGATTCCCATGGTTTGGTAATAGGGCCCTGAGTCCACTTCAGAGCTCAGCAGGTATGTGTAACAGCTGGAAACATCTGTACTCAGTGATAACGATGTGCTGGCCCCCTGCCCGGCTCGTGGGGCCCGTGTCCTACTCACATTAAATGCAGATCTCACATCCCTTCCTGCACAAGTGCAGCCCTGTGCAGCCACCACGTGGGTTTCACAGCTCCCCCTCCCTATGTCTATTTATGGCACTAAAAATCTCCAGCACCTTCAAATCAGTGGGAGATGCTGTGCAGAGAGTGTGGTGGGGCTTTCATCCTTCGCTTCAAATAACAAGGAATAAATATTTACTCGAAGTGCAGGACTGGAATCCCTGGAGAACGTCCAACAAGTCCCAGAGAAGTAAACGATACACAAAAACCACAGAAGCTTTTCCCTGAATTCTCTTGAGAAAATTAATCTTAACATCTTTAGAGAAAATGCAGCTGGGGGTAGATTTCCAGAGCAGCTCCAGGGATCTGACCTTGCAGCACTGGCTGACGTAAACAGGAGTGGGGCAGGCAGGGCCTGAGTGCTGCAGGACCGAGGAGGTCAGCAGAGGTCGGCTCTGATGCAAACCAGCGCCCAAGGTTGGTGCAGGAAACAGCACAAGCAGAAACCAGCACTTCCCAAAACAGCTGTGGAGCTGCCGAAGGACAACCAGCTTCCTTGAGGTTCAGGAGACAGGAAGGTACCATCTGCTGGTATGTCTGGGGAGTTGGCCTAGGATTGGCAGGGTCAAGGGCTTGCCTTGAATAGCATTGGCTTCCCTGGTCCTTCCTGCAGCCCACACCACCCTCTGGAGCCCATCCTCGTGCCATGGGCATTTTAAATTCCCAGAGCACCTCTGAGTACCACCTAAGTGGAGAGCTCGGTCTTTACGCAGTCAGGGAGTGGGACTTGACATAGTTGTCTCCATATCTCTGGAGTCATGGCACAACGTGGGAGGACAGTGTTAACATTGGAAAACACAGGGACTCTGTGAGAATGGTGCAAGAGACTCGGGACACACAGGGAAGGCTCCAGAGCTGTTGAGGGAATGTTGTTTAGTCTAGGAAAATGAAGGCAGAAAGCAGTGGAATTGTGATCTCTGTAGATAGGTGGGTAGTGAACATCAGCAAAGGGGAAGAAACGTCCAAGCCAGAACACAATGCTGGGACAGGGACCAATGTATTGGAGAAGCCCAGGAACAAATATGGGAAAATTAGGACAAGGTGGCTTCCAGAGCACTTGGAAGCTCACCATGGCTGAATCCTGAGGGCCACTTACTGCAGCTTAACACGTCTAAACATAACTCAGGGCTCTGATGGGCGAGCTGCTGCCATTCCAAACACCAGGAATGGAGCTGCTCTCATATCCCACAGTTGTTCCTGCTAACCCAGACCTTCATCAGCTGTGTTCAGCTGCAGCTTCAGGGAGTTCTGCACATCCCTCCATCACATGGGCCTGACCAGTAGGTCCCACAAGGACCTGCTGTTGGCTTGGCTGTGAAGGCCATCCCAGTGACATTGCCCAGCCAGCCAGGCTGGGAGGTGTGAGACAGACAGCAGTGATCTGTGGCAATCCTTTCCTGTGACACTGACACACAAAGGGAATTCTGCCACCACACAATTCCCACTCTGGTGGCAGAGCCCAGGCAGCACAAGGTGGCAGTGCTGCCCTGAGCCCCAGCTCACAGCCAGCCCACAGCTGCTCCATCTCCCACTGTCCCTGGAGTTATGTATGGGAAAGAGGATACAGTGGGAAATGTGAGAAAGGCTAATCACTCTGGCTAATTACCATGCGAAGTAATGACTTTAAAGCCCACCAGTGTCTTGGCTGTAAAGACTCACTCAAGCATGGGAAGGTGTCTGTATTAAAAGGATAGTACTGCAAAGCAGGAAAGGGAATTGTCTCCCAGCACTGAAACACAGTCAGAGCCTTCTGAAAGCATCAGTGATCAAATAGATCCACAATAGAAGAACTCGTGCTGGAGTCAGCTCAGACTCATAAACCACATTACTTTACAATATCTGGACCACCAAGTGTGACTGACAGTCTGCTTCTGGCCCTTCCCAGTGTCATTAAATCCCAGTGTGCTGCCACAGCACTGAGCAGCCCTGGGCAGCAGGACACAGCCAGCCCTCACTGCTGCACACAGACAGGAGAAGGAATTAAGTCTCCAGCAACAATCTCATCTCAGCTGTACACAGCATCAGTTGTGTCAGCACCTCGGGTCTGATTTCAGTGCAGTTCCTTATTAAACACATGTGGCTGTGTCTTTAGATGATTCCTTGAGAAGTTTCTTTTTTATGCAAGCCAAGTTTCCTGTGACCTCTCCTGCCTTTGGAGGATTTAATCTCTTCTTTTTTATATCCCTCTCCCTGACCTTTCTTGAGAGCTTTGGGTGCTGAAATCTGCATCAGCAAAAGGCAGATCTATGGATTTAAACATGGATGCAGGAAAATGCCAGCTCAGCAATTCTGAGCAGCACCCAAGCTGGCAACTAGAAAAGAATAAAAATTCTGCCTTTCCCAGTTAAATTCAGCATGTCTGGGTCTAGGACCAGCTCTAGGACAGCAGGCTCCACTCACAGGATAGTTTTTCATTAGGAAAAGCTGATTCAGCCTCTGCCTTTGGGGTTCACAAGTGCTGCTCACCCAGGCCAGGTTCACCAGGAAGGATCACAAAGCCCTACCTGAAATCAGCCTCTTCTCTTGGTGCTCCAGGTGCTGAACCAGCACACACAAGAACACATCAGGATTGCTGTTCCTGAGATATAAGGAAAGAGTAAAGTTGATGTATCCCAGAGGAGGACTGAGAGTGTTTAATCCAAACTGGTACAGTCAGCTCGTCCCCTGGGCTGCAGAGCCTCCACTGCTCCTGTTCTGATTTGGCAGCAGGTATCTGGGTTATGCCCCAGTGGTGCCTCCCAAGCAGCCCCAGCCGTGCAGGAAGGGCAGGGTGGAACTCAGCAGACATTTTAATTTACAGCTCAGCAGTTCCCTGGAGACTGATAATCCTGCGGCTGTCTCTGCTCTTGTTTCACAGGATAACGTGCTGGAGGCAGTAGAGGAGAAGAGGAGCACAAGCTTGTCCTCACTCTTGTACCTTCTATGAAATCAGCTTCAGCACCTGTGCAGTGCCCTTTAGCACCATTCACAACGTGGGGTCCCCATCAGCACCCACTCACAGTTCTGGCATCCCCCTTCCCTATCCGTGTGTCAAAGGACAGGGAAGGGTGCACACACTCCCACCCTACAGAGAAAACACCATCACTTATCTATTTGTTTGGCATATATTGCAGCTGCGTGGCAAGACAAGGAAATGTCTACTGGATGCACTTTATTTTATTTAATGACTAATTCGTTTTAAACTTATGGCTTGGGTTTCTGGGCACACATGCTGTTTTTTCCCCCAAACGCTGGAGGCACGTGCCAGGGGCTGTGCCAGCAACTGGAACAGCAGGAAGAGGTGACTGGCAAAGCAGAAGGGTGAGGTGTTAGGGTGTAGTTCAGTAGGTGGGTGAAGAAGTTGTGTTCAGAGCTCTTGTACTAGAGGTTTGCACGTGGTTGAAGTGTTGGCAAAGGTGTACGGTAGTGGCAGGGGCTGTGGGGCATGAGCAGGATGGATGGATGGATGGATGGATGGATGGAGCGCTTCTGACAAGCACAGATCAAGCCAGCACCTCCTCCTTGAAGAGCCTCCAGCTGTTCTCCCCTTTTAGAGGCTGAGGAGCACATCAGGACAGTGCTTTGTGCCAAGGAAGGTGCCTGCTTGGGTGCCAGGTGTGTGCATAACCCAGCAAACTCCGTGCCCCCTTCCCAAGCGTAACTGGGCATCCCTGCAGCACGGCAAGGAGGGGGACAGCACAATAATCTTCCTCCCCCACCACACTGCCCAAAGCAGTTGGCAGCAGGACCCAAACTGGAGCTGGAGGTCCAAGACTTTGTATTAAACATTTTCACTTTCCTGGTTGTGCCTTCCATAGCCTTGTGTTTCATTAAGAGAGCAGGAATCCTCTCTAAGCTGCTCTGCAGACCTTCTGACCTGGCCTTAAAGATACCTTTCAAATGGAGGATCTGGAGGAGCTTTACAAGCACAAACATGTAGGAATTCTAGCTGCTTGGCTTTCCAGTTACAGCAAGCTAGGACCCAGCTGGAATACAGCTATCAGTTAAGGAGAAGGCACAAGGAATAACACAACATAATTTCTGACTTCTGAATGACAGGGCAGAGTGGGCATCACCCTCACTTCAAGGATGCTGTAGAATTTGATGCCAGAGTAAGCGTCCCTGGGACAGGTATATGTGGAGACTGCCTGGAATATCCTGCAGGATGTTGGCTGACCAGGCTGGCAGACTGCCCTGGAGATCAGGTTGGCACGTGTGGACTGAAATACTCTATGCTGCTTTAATAAACTAATATTTGCACAGACAAGCATTTGTTTTCCCACGTGACTCAGACCCGTGACACCTATCATGAAGCACAAGCCTGGGAATTTCCTCTTTGTGCCAAATTCAGGAGACTTTACTGGCATCACACCAGGTATTATCAAGAAACAGAGCATGCAGCTTTTGTGTTTTATCAGTAGAAACATCTCCACCCCACCAAAGCCCAGACTGGGTTTATTTGGACTTATCCAACAGATAAAACAGATAAACAGAAGATTGTAAAACTGCTCCAGGTCCTGGAGCATCTCCATCACTGTTAAAGGCTGATTTTCCTTATCTGACTGGCTCAAAAACCTGCTTGCAATTGTTTAGTTTTTTAATTCATTATTATTTTGTACATCAGGTTTGTGACCTGGCTCTTGGTCCAGTCAGACTGAGTCATTACCAGCATTTCCCAGGAGCCAGCTTGCCTCATGGTCCATGGAACACACAGTCTCAGCTCAAGAGCTGTTGTGCCCCAGGAACAGTTGGACACATGGCCAGGCAGGAATTTTACATTGCCCTGGTCCAGGACTGTGTTGAAGAGATAAAAAAACCTTACTGCCCTAGACTCCATTCTGAAAGGAAAAACCATCACTGGTCCTCCATTCCCTCCTTTTTTTCCTTTCTTCCAAGTGACTTTTCAGGTAATGATGCCCAGGAAGGACTGAGTCTGATCCAGGCTCTGGGAATGGGACTGGACAGCTTGTGCCTGTTCTAAGTGTATTTTTTCCTGCTCATTAACACTTTGCTCAATGCACTTTGTTTGGTGCCTGGGTTGTGATTTTTCAGACAACTGTGGCTTAGCTGTTTCTTCTTTATGGTGAGAGAAAAAACTGAAAAGTTGACAAATCTGATGTAGAGGGATTATTTATATGAAATAAAAGTTGGAATGAGGAAAAACCTCCTGTGTCTTACTATTTCTCAGTTCCATATGTAGAGATTTCCAAACAGAATCAGTAATCTCTGGCTTTTAGAGCAACAGCTCTGGTTCAGAGCACTGATTCCTTTGGGAAGCACTGAACTCCTGGGCTAGCTCAGCTTCCTCACCACAAAAGCTCCCTGCAACAATGCCAGGAAGATGAGGATCACTTTTCCTATGAGGCATCAGAGCCACCACCTCATCACCACTGCACTTTTCCTGCAAGCAAATGCAAGGACAGCTCACAGAGTTCAGAGTCACCTGCCTGCACAGGACCTGTTCCTTCCCAGCAGTGGCTGGTAGCTCATGGATTTCATGGAACTTGTTCCAGCTTTTCCAGACACAAGGGAAGCAGCAGCACTCCCAGGCAGAATGCTTTTTCCTTCAAACCAAAGGATCAGCTGGCCACTAGACAGCATTCTTTTCCTTAAAAATTTGGAAATCAATTTCAACACAGCCACTCTGTAGCTAAAACTATCAGAATTGATCCCAGACTGGTGAATCAGCTCTTGCATAAAGAAGGTAATTTAACAAACTTCAAGCCAAGGACAAAAATACATTTGGATAATGTTGGAGATACTTGTTTCCAACGTAATTACTGAAGGAGGCAATAACACAAAATCCTGACAGCAGTTCAGCTCTCCATTCCTACCTCAACAAGTCCAATACCTGCAGCAGGAGCATACACACAGACCACTAACCAGTAAAGCCCAATACAGAGTCTCTAGATATAAAAATAACTGAAAATTTCACTGGTTTTCCACAATGATCTCCCTCCAGATAAACTGGTTGCTAGTGGCAGAGGACACTGAGGACACTGAGGACACTGGCACTTAGCTATCAATTTTATATTTTAAGTGCATAATACAGTAGTTAGTGCTTTTCAAGTCAATGGAAGGCCCAGAACAGCAGCAGGATACAGCACTGCTGGGAAGTTAAGGAAGTTCAGGCAGCCTGCTGCCTTCCCTGGAAAGGTTTTACAGCAGCAGCTCAACCAGCTCCCAGGCTCTGCAGCACTGGCAGGCAACACTGGAAGTCCATGGCTGATTCCTGCTCACACCATCCCAGTGCAGTGACACAGCACCTGGCCAGTTTTCCCAAAACTGCCTCTGAACGTGTGTGGAACAGCCACAAGCCAAGCTTCATCCCCTTGGCTTCCTGCTATGACTGTTTCTTACGCCATTCCCCCCTCTGTGTGCTCCAGCAGCTCCAGGACTCAGAGCCAGCCGTCGGTAACACCGCCCTGAGCAGCCCACTGAGATCAGCTTTGACTTCTCTGGGGGAAATCCCCGATGGCCAGAAGCAGCCACTGGTTTTGTTATCATCCCTACACCACACAACTGCTTTTCAGCTACGCTCAGGGATTAAGCCAAGATTCCCTGTCAGAAATACTGCACAGGAATCTGGGATTAAGATGATGTGCATTGCATCAGATGAGCCCGCAAGAGAACGCACACGGGGAAAAAAGAGCTTTTAGAGATAGAAACGTGAGCCAGCTGCTGGAGCGCATTACATGCTCCAGTAACTCTTCCTGCTATTTCCCTTCTTTCTGGTCCCTCTGCATGTGAGTTACACTAAATGCGCTCCTTGAACAAACTGGACTCATTTGGACAAGGCCAGTCTGCACAGGCAGAGAGCAGGTATTAGATGTCTACCACAAAAGCAAAAAGCTTTAAGGTAGACTCAAATTTCACTCACATTTGAGTATTTCCTTCATCCAACTGACTTCCAGATGTCTTCCTTCCTCACCGACATGGGAACATGGCACAGCTCTGTTGGTAGGTGACATGTAGGACAGCAGCTGTGTGAAGGGAATAACCTTCCCCAGCAATTCCAAGGAATCAACATCTTGAATCACAAGGTTACAGTAATTTCTACCTGGGAAGCAACACACAACCCTGTGCCTTGTCGTGCCTGATACAATCACACTAAGTGAACCTGAATTTTATTTTTTTTTTGAGGAGCAATGAAGGGAAAGGGTGAACTGGAGCTGAAGTAACACAACAGACGACACAACCATCTGCCTTTTAAACCTCAGCTTTACCCCAGACTGGTGACTGCACCATTTTAGGGCACTAAAGCAATTCTGCTGAGATGCAGATGACTGTCTCAGTACAATGATAGCAACATAATGTAAAAATTCGCAGTCCAAGTATCTGTTGCAGCCAATCTACTTCCCAAGAAATCCCTAGTGCCCTGAATTTTAAGTTAGCTTACATCTAGAAACCAGTCCAGATGAGCCATTTTTATTACTGGAGTATTTGCAAAGTACACTTAGTCACAGATTTCTTCGACAGCCTGTCATGACAAGAGTAAGAAGCACAGCAACGGGCTCATCACAGGCTGACGACAGCATCCCAATGGGAACACATCTGCCTCTGGAGGACTATGACTCCTGGCTAGGAAAAGGATGGGGAAATGATTATAGCTGAAGAATATAGCTGGAAAAGATTTGGAAAACCAGGCTGCTGCAATCACCAGAGCTCCCTGGCTGTTAGGCTGGCAGCACACAACCCTTCTGCATCTTCCCCAGGCAGCTTCCCCTCCCTTGCACACTCAGTACAACCGGAGTGAAGCCCCAGGATGCTCCAAAGCCACTTGTAATAGGTACAGAAATAGCAGCATTTCACTGAAATCTGTTTGTCAGCAGAGGAGAAGATGCAAAAACACAGTCTGGGAACTCACCAAGCCTGCACTTTCCTACAGGAATGCAGACAGCCACAACCATCCTCATACTGGCTCATCAACTATTTTTAGCACCAGAAGGGGAGGCAGCCATCAGTGAAGGGCCTGTTCCCTTTGATCCAGTGAATCTGAGCACTGTCTCTGTCCCAGAGATCCTTTGCTACCAAAACCACAAACCAGGTAAAGAACTTTAGGTTGTTCCTGCTCCCGAGTACAAGGCATCTCTCAGCAGTTACACGACAGGTTGGAAGAGGGCCACACAGCCCATTTAATTCCATTCACTTCCTCTCCCCTCTGCACCACGCAGCCAGACTCTATTAGTCTTCTGAGAGCAACTGTAGTTAAAATGAAGGATGCCAGGAGGCCCTGGGCACTCAGCGCACAGAGTCACCAGCTCCAAGCTGCAGGCCAGCAGCACAGAAATCCCAGCATCCATGGCATTGCACGCAGCTTTATTTATCTCCAAGGTTTTACAAGTTAAACAGCAGCTCCTTCTCAGAGACACTTCCCAACTGGTTCTGCATTGCCACCTGAGCTGAGAAGCAGACTAAACTCAACTGGCACCACAATAAGCTTGGTTTCTCTGTCATTCATTTCTCCCTTGGGAAGCTGCAGGAACTTTGCCCCACAATCAAAGGTGGACCCTAAGGCCAGCAAAAGGCATTGATGTCACCAGGACCAGAACTGCTGTGGGCGTGAGCAGCCCCACAGAGGGATCAACACGCTGCAGGCAGAACCACCAAAGGAACACAATCCCCCCACTCACAGAACAGACACCCATGGGGCCTGGAGCCAGTGCTGTTCTGGGACACTCAGCCTTCCCCCTGCAGATGAACAGGGAGAGCAGAGAAGCACCTCAGGAGGTGACAGCTGCAGGGCACCTGTCTGCTGACTCAGTGCTTCCAGCTCTTCCACCTGCCCCGCAGGAGGGTGGCAGTGATTTTGGCTAAAGTGACTTAAGCGGGATCGTTTTGTCCTTCCCACCAGCTTTCTGTTCCAATAACACAAAGCATTCCCTGCATGCTCTCCAGAAAACTGGAAAAGAGGGTGAAAAGAAGATAACAAACCACTCTCCATTCACCTCATTCCTCCCTGCAAACCCTCTGCTCCTGGTTCTACCTTTCACAGATGATGTGAAGGCAATGCCCAGCTGATGATGCAGCCTTAACAAACCACCAGTCCCAAACCCCAATTTTGATATGAAACAGCTCTTTTCAAGCAGCCAAGTGCTGTATTTTATAGTACCTTTTTGATCTGCACAACTCAAATACGTACGCCACGTTACACCACATTTGCATCCCTCAGCAGAAGGAATCTGAACTGCTGTGATTCTTTCATAGGGATGCTGCACAGCCTGGCAGCCTCACAGATTCAGCTGAATCCATCCATCTGGAAAGCAGCAGCTTGGAACAACATGGCTCTTACGGTTTCCTAGTTTATATCCCACTTCCCAGAGTCATTAAAGGCCATTTTTTCACCCTGCTCATCAAGGAATAGAAGATTTCTGAAGATCACAGGGCAGGAAACCATGGAGCTGGGAGGACAGCCTTCCCAGGACTCACCAGGAGTGCCTGGGCCAGACCTACCCTGGTTCTGCATGCCCCAGAGGTGCGGGGACGATCCGTAAGCGCTGCCATCCCTTGCGGGCAGCAGCACGAGGGTACAACCGCGGGTACAACCGCGCCGCAGCTCAGAGCCCGCCAGCACCCACCGCCACAGCTCCGCCTGCTCTGCCAGCACAGATCAAACCTTTCCAGCACCACTGCTTCGTTTCCACAATTAGCCACGTACAGAGGTTTCTCCAGCCTCACCTACAGAGACCAATAACAAATGAATCAACATCATGTACCACAGCTGCCCATTGCAGTGGCCAAATTTTTGTTACTCAGACCCCTTCCAGTTCAGCATTCCTCCTCCCACCACCGAAGAGAACATACTTTGTTACAGAGACTTTCATATTGGGAAAATATTTTAATATAGTAAACAAGTCAATTTACCTTCCACATATTTTAAATAAGTTTATGCTCATCGTTAAACAAAACTGTTTTTACTTCAACAATGGATTACAGCCTCTAAATTCGTATTGTTCCCAGCTGATCCTGTAAATAGCGAGGAATTTTGGACACCGATATCCTTGTATAGGTAACAGACTGGCATAAACAGCGCAGGAATTCAATGCGGGTTCAAAGGGAGAGAAGCTAGCCCTGGTGAGGAAGAAAACGAAGCCACAAAATTCCCTTTTGAGGAAAAATCGGGGGGAAAAGAAGATACCGCAGTTCCACCGAGTCCAAACGGGGCCGAGTCAGTCTCCAGGTCAGTCTCCAGTCAGTCTCCACGGGCGCTGCACGGTGCCGCAGGGACGGGCGAGCCATCGGTCTCCATCCTCGGCCGAGCCCCGCGGCCGCATCCCCGGCGGCGCGCGGCCTCCCGCGGCCCGCCCGGCTCAGGGGCTGCCGGCGCCCGGCCCACTCCCGGCCGCGGGCGAGGGGGACGCGGCCGGCGGGGCGGTGGCGGCGGGGCCGGGGCCGGTGCGCGGCGGCGCGGGCGGAGGCCCCGCCGTAGGTCCGGCGGGCGCGGCGCGGAGCTGCGCGGGGGTGGCGGCGGCGCCGGGGCCGGGGCTGGAGGAGCCGCCGCTGCCGCGCACCGGCTGCCAGATGAGGCTGTAGTAGACGGCGAGCACGATGGCGGCCAGCGAGACGGAGAGCACGTAGGCCAGCACGGTGGCCAGGCGCACCCACTTCTTGTTGGTCTTGGCCGCCATGCGCGCCTTCTTGTCCCCGGTGTAAGTGGCGGGCTTGCCCCGCTCCGCGCCCGCCTCCTTCTCCTTCATGGGGGCCCGGCCCTTGGCCCGCTGCTCCACCGAGCCCTCCGTGCTGGCTCCGGCCCGGATCGGCCGCCGCCGCTGCTCAGGACATGCCGGTACCGCCCGTGCTGCCACCGGTGCCGCTGCCCGCGCTGCCCCGCCGGGGGCGAGGGGCGGAGCGTAGGGGGCAAGCCCGCCCTGAGGGGTGGGAACGACAGGAGGGGAGGAGGGCAGGGGAGGAGAGGAGAGGGGCGGGCACGGGGAGGAGCCTGGGCCACCTTTAAAAGGAGCCCCCTCCCCCGGTGCCCGTGTCACCGCACCCTTTACCCGCCCTGCAGTGAGGGGTGGGCGGGAGCGGTGCCTTAGGGACACGGGCAGCGCTCGCCGAGCCGCAGGAACGCTTCTGGCGTGGCCTCCTGCAACGTGCCCAGCGCTGGAGGAGGTCAGGAGTCTCCTCTCTACCTTGGCTTCCCGACGGAGTTACTTTTTGCGCTCTCCCTGGTGCAGGTATGTGCTGCCTGCACCTCTGTGAGGCTGCAAGGGTGCCTGAGGCAAGCGGCAGTTTTTTAGAGGGAAAGACTGCCTTAGTTTTGTCCAAATTGGGTTCTTCCCAAGCCCGTTATTGATACAATCTAAACCTCCTCTTAAGTTATGGCTTCACCTTACTCCACAGGTGTTAGTTCCCTACAAAATTGTTCTGTTGTCTTGTTCAAAAGGCAACTAAAATGGTGATTTGGGACATAAATTAGTTTTTGTTCTTTATGGTGCAAGAAAATTACTTTTTGGAATTATGTAGTTGTGCCTTCTGCAATCATTTTCTACCTCCCCTCAATCTGAGGTTAGTCAGGTGTAGTGGTTGCAGCAAAAACCTCCTGTAAACCAGGACTTGTAGATCTGGAGGAGCCTACAGCAACTGGAGAACTGCCTATAACCCAGAGGCTTCCCCAAGAAGACATGGGAATAAATGGAGTAGCTGCAAAATAACTGTAATTCTTGGAAAGCGAATTTATAGCACTTCCTACAAAATGGATTTTCTAGTAATATTTCAATGTGTTTCCCCTCAGTGATGGGTTTGCTCCAGCTCCTCCTTTTTTTTGGTTCAGTAGGTGAAATGATGATGAGTTACTACCTCCCACAAGTCCCTTCCCTATGCTCTTGCTTAATTCCAGTGAAGAGGCAGAGGGTTGACATGTACCAAGAATGCCTCTGGGGCTGAGTGAGGTCTCGACAGTTTTTGCCTGAAGCTTGTTGGGTTGAAGTACTGAGGCCTGAACAACAGGCCCTGAGCCAAAGCTGACCTCTCGATGAACCTTCCAACCAGATGTTGTATGTGTCCACTCATTTCAACCAATACCATTAGCAATATGGTAGATGTATCTGGTCATTCTCAAAGCCTGTATTTGCCTTTCCCTGTTTAGGAACCAGATAAGGCTGGATGTGCAGGGGAGCTGTTGGAACATTCTCAGCAAATGTACAGTGTGATGGGCTTGCGATGTTCTGCCTTCAGCCCAACAGCCTCCCCTCCCTGTTGCATTTATTTGTGACTCACTCATGCTGCAGTGGAGACTTGCCCTTCCTAAAACACACAATTCCATGGTAATATTCAAGAAATTCAGTATTCTTAAGGCTCTCTTCTCCCTGCCAACCCTTTGCTCTCAGGGCTTTGAGTAGGAGCAGGCTTGTGTTCATTAAGTGTGAAGTCTTGGCTTTTGCCAAGGTCAGGTGAAGGCTTTTCATTTTATTGTGGACAAGTAACTGTGTGTGAACTTCTCTGCAGGCAGCTGTGAGCAGGTCTGTGCCCTCTTTCCTAAAGAGAGCTCCTTGCTAACAACCATCCCTAAAGAGCTGCAGTAATAGTGCTTGCTTTGGCCTTGTGGTTTTAGCAAAAACACCAAGCTGTGCTCTGAGTGGATTCCTGTGGTACAGAACTGGAGCTCTGGGGTCTTGTAAAGTCACTGACTGTTTGACACTAGACACAGCTTGCAAATTATCCCTCTCTGGGATTCTTCCTAAGGAGCACAAAAGAGGTCCCTTGGAGACAGAGTCAGGGATACGTGATGCCCTGAGGGACTCCTGCCAGGGAAGGAGAGCTGCAGAGTCCCTAAACAGCCTTCCTCCCACCACTCCAAAAACTGCTCTGCAGGCTCCTGTTCTTTATAAGCTCCTTTAATTTTGACTTCTCATGTCTGAGGGCCATAGAAAGCTTGAATTCTGCTGCTACCTCTTGTAGTGGGATGTTTGTTTGGTCTCCAAGGGCTCCCGAAGGATGTAGCTAAATGAACCTGCATTATTGATTTCCCACAATCACAGTCAGTGAATAGCTTCCCAGTGCTGCAGGAAAGGGAAAACTTAATTAAGGGAAGATTGCTGGCCTGAGATAGATTCTCTCCATGCTTCTGAGAGTAGCAGAATACTGGATGGGATGCCTGAGACATCTGTCTGAGCTGTGCAAAGGCCTTTGCAGGGAGGAGGAGGAGCTCTAGGTTGAGGCTGGATATTACAGAAATGAGAGCTTTGGGCTAGCATGTGGAGAAGTGAAGGGAAGACTGTGGCTGACGCTTGTTCAGTTTCTTGAACCGAGTAGGCAAACAGAGTAAGTTGGGCTGGTGCAGCGGGAAGTAAATGTGGATGAGCTTAAGAGCACAATGGGGCTTTCTCCCCCAGTATCCTGATTTCCTCTGCAGTGTTTTGTACTGGAGGTGAATACAGGTGGGAACAGGCTGCATTCACCTCCAGGTGTGGTAAAAGTTGCTTTCCTCTTCTTGTTACTCTGCTACTGAAGTGTACCATGAAATGGGCACGTTGATTGTGTGCCACTGCTCCTCATGCTTCCTTTCCTGTTAATGACCTGTCTTGGAAAGTCTTGTTCTTTTCCCAGCAGCCATGGCATGGTACAGCCAGCCCTGGGCAGCAGTGACCTGGCACTGCAGGAATGTATGGGATGTTTAAATGTGATCCTGCTTGCAGCCTCACTGTGCTGGTTGGAAACATGCTGAAAGCTGTCAGTGCTGTAAACACAACACACTGCCCAGTGAGCAGTTAATTACAGGCCTAACCATGTCTTGGTGGTTGGACAGATAGTTTCTTGGGATTTGGGGTTTTTTTGCACAAGACCTCACTGCTTTTATGGTTTTGTGGCATCTGTGGTCACTTCTCTGTGCCATAGTCCACTGTCCTCTGACTTTTGCAGATCAAGCTGAAGAGTCATGCTGAAAGCTGTCAGGAGTCCTTGGCCGCGTGGTTTCAGCTCAAAATGGGACACAAGATACGTCCCTGTACACACACTCAGCAGTTCTGCTCTCCAGGGTGGTAAGAAAATACTGTCTTTGTGGTCTTAATGGGATTGTTAATCCTTTCCGGATTGCCAGCGCTCTGAGGGCAGAGCAGCCACAGGAGCAGTGGGATGGGCTGGCATTTGCAGAGCTGGGAGTTCATTGCTGATGTGCAGTGTCACAGCTCTTCACTAGAGGACAGCATTACACATGGCAAATTAATTCTCCTGCAACAATGCTGGGAGAGATTTCTTACAGATTTCCTGTGCCAGGAGTAAGCTGGGGTGGAGGTTACAGTAATTTGCTGGAAGTCAGAAGGGAGGTTTAACGGTGTGGCTTAAATGAGAGTCTGGAAACCTTGTCTCCTAAACCTTGTCTGAAGGGTGATGCTGCCTGCCTTGCTGCTGCATGCACCCTGGGGGGGTACAGGCTGCTGGATAGGTAGCACAGGGAGAGAAGGAAGAATATTAAATTTTAAAAAGGGAAATGTTTGCATATCAAAACTATTGTAGCAAGTGGTGGGTAGCCTGGCAGGGAAGGTATGGGAGGAAAGCAAGGAGACAGGGATGTGGGACAAGTATGCACTGAGTGATGTGCCTTACAGGACAGAGAGAATAAAGGATGCTTTGAATAAACAAATACTGCTCAAGTGCTGCTGTTCGTGCCTGCTCTGATGTTGCAGCTCTCAGCAGAGGGCAGGACTGCTGCTCTGTGCTATCAGGGCTCCATCAGCCATCTCTGCATGCAAGGGACAGAGGCTCCTACAGAGCAAGGAGTGTGAAGTGGAAGATAAGGAGGCTGGGTTGGGCAAGAGGAAGGGAGCTGCAGCTTTTGTGACAACCTTTGTGCAAGTGGGGGTTTGGCCCTTGCTGTTGGGCATCACGTGGCCTTGCAGGGCAGCCACCAACTTGGGCACTGATCTTCATGCTGCTTGTGTTGAGTCGCAAATATGATTTCATTATTCATCGAATTAAGGTTTTATTCCTTAGGGGAAGCTGACCTTGAGTGACATGTAGAGTTAAGCTGTGGCAGGATTCTTGCTTACTTTGTTCATGAGGCAGAGAAAGCTGATGAATATCTGGGTGTGAGAGAAGGACAGAAGCAGCCTCTCAGTGAGGCCCTGGCAGGAAGCACACTTGGTTCACAAAGCTGTGATAACTGACAGTACCAGTCAAGCCATGGGATCCAGTAGCTATGACTGATCTCACCTGCCCTTGGCAGTACCAGGTGGCAAAGCTCATCCCACCTCTCACTGCTTTGCAGCTGTGACCTGCAGGGCCTTCCTGCAGTGCTGTCAGTGTTCCAGAGGCTGGGAGGACTGCAGCACCTCTGAGCAAGATTAATGCTCTCTATTTTCTCCATTGCTGCTCCCTAATTTAAGGGAAGTGAACCTGAAGCTGCTCTGGCCTTGCAGAAGAGATCAGGTGAGTGTAGAGAACTTTCACTCTCACTGCACTCTTTATCATCTTCTGTTTCTCTCCTTGGGAGTAACCAATTTTCCTGAGTGTGGGATCCTGGTGACACTGGCTTGGCTGGGCCTGGAATATCCCCGTGACCGTAAGGAAAGAGAGCCAGCTGCCTTCTGTTGGATAGCCAATTCCTATAAGTGCAGAAAATGCCATGGTAGCTGGAAATGCGGAAGCTCTCTTATTCCCAGGGGTTTTTTTGGCAGATCCCTTGAAAGACCAAGGATGTTGTGTTTGCTCAGGGTTCTCTTTTCCTGCAGCAGGGAGCTCTGGTTCCTGCTTTTACTGTTTTACAGTTGGAGCACTTGCTAAAGTTCCACTTTATCTCTCCTGCCTCATGCCAGTAGCACCTGAGAATGCCCTTAGGATTCCTTCAGTGACCATTCCCCAGCTGTCCAGGCTGCTCCAGACTGCCAGACTCATCACATCAGGGCTGGGAAGAAAGGAAAGAACAAAACATGCAGCTGGCTCCTCTTACAGAGTTGGGGGGGGTGGGGTTGTTCTCCACCTTTTCTGTGCTACTTTTGCAGCAGCTTGTCCCTTTTGAGCCATGGCAATCTTGGCTTTGATAGGAGGTGAGGATGACATCCCATCATGTGCCTGGGAATCCACAGCAATCATAGCACAGTTATTTCCACTTGTAATTAGTTGTGGTGCTCTGCCTCTGACTAAAATTGATCTTGGCCATGTCAGGCCTTTTCATAAGCTGCTCTCTAGGTTAGCCAGTGCCCATCAGCCAGTGGAGCTGCTTTCCTCCTCTGCTGCCCACATGGAATTCCTTTGTTCCAAGGTCAGAAGCAGAGACTTGTTTTGGCCCTGTTTGCCTCTAACCTGTTCTGCTTTTGGTCCCTTCCCTGCTGCTTTGTCACTTTAATCCCCATCTTGCCCACCTCTCCTGTTCTATGTCCCATGTATCTGCCACAGAACCAAGTGAGTGTGTGGAACAGTGCAGTTCCTGGGACTCTGGGAATGTTTCATTTCATCTGGGGAATTTCCAGCTGCCCTGCTGGTCTGTCTCATTTTGAGGCTGACATTCAGAAGAGCCCATAAGAGAAAGGAAAACTGTTTAAGATTGGACAGTGCAGTGTGGCCTCAGAAATGGCATCTGTCCAGAGCAAGGAAGGAGTTTGTTTCCTGGGACATCTGGCCTCTTGCATGAAGGGGGCAGTCTGCTTGTAGCCAGAGCCGAGCTGCTCCGTAACACAGCTGCAGAAGCAGTTGGAGCGTTTCTGGCAATGCCTGTACTTCGTCAAGAGAGCATTTAAGGAAGTTGAGTTGCGGAAGTTCACCGAGCCGGGTGCCTCACCAGCACAGCTCCAAGGAGTGGATCCCTCCCGGAGGGACGGTGGCTGTTTGTGCCCACCAGCACGCCAGCCTTGCTCTGGGTGACCTTGGGTGAGGCTCTACTTGCCTGGAGAGCTGTTGATTTACAATGCAGATTCATCGCTCCTCGCCTGCCTGCCCCTGCCCCTCCTAAATTGGACTGGGATATAAGAGGTTGTTTGCTCTCCGATGCCAACAGAGGCCATGGCAGAACGCCCTGCCACGTGAGAGGCAGAGATAGAGAGGGGGCTAAGGAGGAGTGAGCTGTGCAGTTGCTCTTGCTTGTGGTAGCTGAGGAGCACATCTGTAGGACCATGTCTGTGCTGAACCCTGTCCTGCAGCCCACGAAGGTGAAGGAGTACCTGTGCAAGGGTGACCGCTTCATCAAATGGGATGATGTGAGTACTGGGGTGTCCCTTCCCTGGGCTCTGCCTGGGGTGGCAGCGAGACACTGGCTGGGTCATGGTTTGTGGGGAGGCTGGGAGCCTGTGTTCTGTGTGGGATCCCACCTGACAGCAGAGATCTCTAGATGGCGAGAGGGAACTGGGAAGAACAGGAAAGCTGAGGACTGAAGTTAAGGGGATGTTGTGTGTGTCTGTGTGTGTAAGAGGCTGGGGATATGCTTTCTACATCTCTTATAGTGGAGGATGGAGACAAATGGAGCGAGCGTGCTCTGGGTCTATGTGTGCAGCCCCTGGTGTAGGACACAAGGTCCAGCCCTGAGGAAGATGGTCGCTGCTGGGAGTCTCTGTGGGGTGATATGCAAATACCACATTTGGGCTTTCTGGAGGCACATAAGGGGTAGGGTAGGATCTACTTCAGAGTAAAAAACACACATTGCACTTTTCAGATAGAGATGAAATCAGGCTCCAAGTTGCTTCCTCTTATGGCCCTGTTGCCTGAGTGGATCGGGGGTGAGCCATGGCCTCCCACGCCTGCCCGGCCCCTGGGCCTGGGAATGACTGAAGAGCAAAGGGCCTGTGCTTTAACAGGGCTGAAGCCTCAGGGTGCTGCAGCAAGCTGCTGCTCTCTCCAGCTCATTGTCCTCTATACCTTCAAAACAGCTGCTTTGCAGTCACTGCCTTTCTGTGTGAGGGGAACAAAGTGTAGAGCAGCAGCAGTTCATTGGAATGTAAGGGCTCCCCTCCTCACTTTCGAAGGAGGCAAAAGAGTGCTCACCCCAGCACCCACAAACGTGAGCAGGAGGAGAGCTGCTGCTGGGCATGGATGTTGATAAAAGGGGGAAAGCCCAGATTATGGTTATTCACAGGGGTCTGGGGAGATGGTTCATGTGGTGGTGCAAATGAGATGATCAGAAGGAACCTGCAGCAGCAGTGCAGGAGGGATTAGCACTTTTGTGGGTGTGAAGCTGGAATAGAGTGTTAAGTCGCAAAGGAGCATGTGGGGGAGTGGATCACCTGTGCCCAACATCAGTGGGGTGGTCCAGCAGCACTGAGAATGAGAGCAGTGTACTGTGCAGCTGGCAGGAAGGATGGATGTGAGGAATAGGAGCTGGAATATGGCTGCCAGTTCCCCTGTGAGCAGTACATAAACAGGAGGATGACACTGGGTACAGTGAAAAGCACAGCCTTCCTCTTTCCTGTGGGCCTGCTCCCTGCAGAGTGCACTTAGAGCTTCTCAGAATTTGAAATCTGCTTTCTCAGAATCACAGTAGCCAAACTTGTCTAAAATTGCTGATGACTTTGTGTTCAGTCCTTGGGGGCCATTCTCCCAAGAATTGGAAGCTGTTAAGTTCATCACTGGGTATTCCTGGGTTAGGGTCCCCTGAAAACCAACGTGAGTCAGTTGGGCTTCCAAGACCCACCAAGTGTTTATTTCCTGCTGTAGCTGTTGATTGGTGAGCTCAATTCCCGTCTGGATCTTTCCTTAAGGTTTATATATTTGTAAACATTTCTAAGTGGTTGCCTCAAATAAGTAGTTTACAGGCTTCATCTCCACCAATAAAGAAAGGCTTTTCCATGAGTGGCCTGTTCTGGTCACATTGCTCCATCACATTGGGCTTTCCCAACCCATGGTTAGAATAGGCTGCAGAGGATGATGGTGAGAGCTCCAGACTGCAGGATTGCTGCACTTTAGAATTCATGAGTGTTAAGTTTTTTGTATCTCTTTCAATTGACAGGACTGTACTGTTGGTAACAGTTTTGAACTCCCTCCAGGATAAGTGAGGCAAAGGAGTTCAGGAAAATCAGGCTGGCCTCTTAAATCCCTGTTCAGCTTGGGACAGAACTAGGGCCTTCCAGCAAAAACGCATACCCACACTTTTTCTACAGAGCCCTCACCTTGTCCAGCTTTGGTAAGGCACTGTCTAGAGGAGAGAGCAATGGGTCCCTGACAGGCAGGACTGTTCTGACCTGTCCCATTGGTTATTGCAGGACCCTGGGGTAAAGAGCAGCTCTGCAGTGCTTTGGTCAGCATCCAGCAAGCTAGGGCTCCTAAACAGACTGAAGAGGTGAAGTTCTGCTACATGGGTGGTAGCTGGGTTAAAGAACCAGCTGGGAATCCTGTCAGAACCCCAGGCAGGGCACAAGGCAGTAGCTGACATCTTGGGCAGGGCAGATGGGTATGGGTATGGTTCTGTGCTGCCTCTGAGTCTTCATAGTAGAGTCAAAACTGTTCCTATCTCTGAAAGATTATGGATTACAGGATTTTAGCAGACAGTGCTTGTTTTTTGCCCCACAGAGTGAGAAGCAGCCAAGTTGGCTGCCAGACCATCTTCTGTAGGATTGCCCATTTCCTTTGCTGCCAGGAGCTGCCCCATTGGAGAGGCTGCCTGCACCCCCTGCCAGGAGTCTGGCTGGCAGCAGCTTCCTTGCAGCCTCAGCTTGCCCTCCAGAAAGCTGCTTTGTGGGAGATAAGGGTAATCTAGAACATGGCACAATCCTCTGTGGTGGTACCATGAGGCCTGTTCTGCTCTCCATGGCCATGTGTGCAGGAGCAGCCAAGAGCTCTGGGAACATGGACACAGTGCTGGGCAGGCTGGTGCTGGCCCTGGCACAGCAGGGGAAGACAAGAGGCTGTAAAAGGACCACACACAATGTGCTGTGCAATGAGCACTTTACTGCAAATATTGTGTATGGAAATGGAGGTCTCTGAAAACATAGATACACTCTAGAGTGAAGTATGAGTTGAGTAAAAAACTGAAGAATCTGAGGTCAACAGACAAGTACAACTTCCAGATTTCATTACTGTTTTCATATTAACAGTGATGTGTTCAGCTTCCTGAATTGAATCTGGAGCCTTCCCAGAAATGGTTGTGTGGGGTTCAGGATCAGCCCCAAATTATTTCATCTCATTGCAGCCTCTGGTGTGGGTGTTTGTGTAGCTGCTTCTTTCTATAGTCCATATAGAGACTGAGTGTACAGTCTGTGGAGTTTCAGAATCTCCATCTAAAGCAGCATGATGATGCTGCATTGATGTATCCCCTCCTTGAAGCCTTCCTGACAAGGAGCCCAGATAATCTGCACAAACACCTGGATGGGAGATGCCATGGATGAATGCTTTCTCTGCTTGGCCTGGGTTACTCCTGAGCTTGTAGAATGGAGCAGGTCAAAGAAGACTTATCAAATGAAAAAATTAATTGAATCTCCAGATGCTTTATTATCTCACTTCTTTATGTAGAAAATTCCAAGACAGCTGTTCTTGTTAAATGCACAGATTAGGTGATACTCAGGATTCAGCTTCCAGAACCTCACAAGTGTCGCTGTGGAGATGTCCTATAATCCTTGGGTTCATTTTCATAAATCCCAGAGGGTGTTCACCTGCTGGGTCTGTGTTTGAACTGGGAACCTTGTGTCCCAGGATGTTTTCTCCAAGTCACCCAAGGTGCCAACATTCTTTTGCTGTTTTTTTTTCTGTCAGGAAACATCAAATGCTTCTCCTGTGATTCTCAGAGTGGACCCCCAGGGCTTTTACGTGTACTGGACCCATCAGAGCACGGTAAGTGCTGAGGCCGCACAGCTCGGGCTCCAGCCAGCCAGCTCAGGTTTGTGTGAGATGACAACACTGCAAGTGCTCGAGTCCTGCACTTGGGAGCAAACTGCCACACTTATTCCTCTTAGTAGGGACACCCCACCATGAGAGAGAGCTGCTCAGTGGCAGGTTGGTCTTCACAGCACCAGGAAAGTGCAAGAACTGAAGATGTGAGTGTGGCCTTTCTGTGCCTTTCATACTTCCACCGTTTTTGACTCCTGCAAAGCTTGTGTCCTTCAAAGGACTTCATGAAGAACAGTTTTAGTGATATCACTGATACCAGTAAAAAACCAGTGCTGATATACCTGTCACCCAGCAAGATACAGGATTCTCCTAACCTGTGCAGTGGGGCCACTAACTGACTCATTGGGCTTTTAGACCTTTTAATTAAAAAAGTAGTGACTGTAGTGATGTAGGGCCTACATGGAGTCTGGAGAGCAAGTTGTGCTCAGGGTGATGTTTGCAGCTGCTGGAGGAGAGGGAGAGACAACACATGGAGGAAAGAGAATTCAGTTCCTCACTGATGAGTACATCAAATGATGGAGAGGGAGGTGGAAGGCTGGCCTTACTTCTGCTTTCCAGAGTGGGCTGTGGTTTGGCTTTACTTCCTCTGCCTGCCCTACATGCCATGGCAGTCAGACAGTCCTGCCCAGGCCTGGCCAGGGACCTGGTGGGTTGGGTGGGCTCTGCCTTTCCAGAGATTGTGCCCAGTGCCAGCTGGGACCGGCACTGCCACAGTCACATCCCCTGAGAACAGTGTCACAATGCTGGGGACTGTCACACCCCTTGGTGTCACTCCTGTTCTGCTTTCAAGGTCCACTCAGGCAGTAGAATATCTGCTCTAAGGGTACCAGCAGGATGAAGTGGAACACAAAGTGAGACAGGGATAGCTGGTGTCACCATGGAAGGGAGATACTTCATTGGGATACCTGGGGAAGGAAGCTTAGCTGCACAAGGAAAGCCAGACTGGAAGGGGTCACACATTCCTGGAAAATGCTGTTGGTTAGCAGCTAAAGTAAACTGAACTGCTTTTGCACTAGAGACTCAGAACAGAGTGGGATTAGGAGTAAAATTACTTCCTGCTTAACAATAAAATGGGGATACTAGCCAGAAGACATGGCATCCACATTGTCCTCTAATGTGATCTTGGAAAATAATATTATCTGCTACAACAAGTATAATTTGTTCTCCAGATCCATGGTGAGAAGAAAAATTAGTAACAGAGGAAGGAAATTCAGGTTGGATATTAAAAGAACAAACAAGACAGCAAGCCAGTAGTGAGGACACAGAGGGGCTGCCTGGGGAAGGCTGTGCAGTGGGAATGGCTTCCCTCCCTGCCTTGTTCCTGCTGGGAGAGCTCTTCCACAGGGAAAGACACTAAGCCTTGGAGTGCTTTCCTTCCTCCTTTGTCTTTCCTCATTTTTTTTTGTCCTTATTCTGTTTGTAGGAAAGAGAAATTCTGGATATCACCAGCATCCGAGACACCCGAGCAGGGCGGTTTGCCAAAACGCCCAAGGTGAGGCCACAGCTTCTTTCTGTCCTGTGTTTCAGTGGGGAGGCAGGGCTGCCTGAGGTTTTGGTGGGCTCAGGCAGCTTGTCCTGGATTTCTGTAGGAAGAAGCTAGAGAGAATCTCATCTCATCTCCTTACATCACAGCTATGTAAATACAGAAAAGCCATCTTGACTCTTGTCCCTGACCTCCCAGGGGCCCTCTGTGCTCCCAAAAGCAGCACTTCCACACTGTGGTAGATGGGCTCATTGGGAGGAATATGTCAGAAAGCCAGGAGAACCAGTTCCCCAAGTGCCCTGCTGCACTGCTAAGTCCTGCTGGAGACACTGATGCTCCTGCTCTGAGACACTGGAGCTGCTCTTGTGTAAGGATACACAGCGTGCCCACAAACCTGGAGTCACAATGCCACTCCAACAGTGTGTGCTGGGATCTTCCCTTTAAAGGGAAGAAAATGCATTTTCAGAAAAAGTGGTTTGTTTCTTCCCCCCCACATATTTTTACATTTGCACATGATCAGGGCTTTGTTCTCAATTTCAGTTATAATTGAAGATTCTTGCAGCCCTTGTTAGGACTTTGCTTCTGGGACTTTGTTTGTTTTTAACTTTTCCATGTATGGAAAAGGCAAGCAGAAAACTGCAGTAAAGCACAAAGGTGGAAAAGGGACCAAAGAAGTAAAGCTGATGCATCATGTGGTGACATAGGTGACTCTCTAAGGCAAAAGGGAAAGGTTTTGCAATATCTCCTGAGCCTGAAGCAGCCTTTTGCATAAGTTGTGTGGCTGTTTTCTCAATCTGCTCTGAAAATGTCTACTCAAAGCTCCCCAAGAGCGGTATTTTTCAAAATACTATAAAAAGGTGGGTGCTGAAGGCACAGCAGAGCTCAAGAACAGTGCCCATCATAAAAGTCATATTTCCTTCAGAGAAACTCCTTTCCTCCTTTCTCCTTAGAAGCTCATTAGACTGGAACATGCTTCAGTTTTCAACGGGCCTAAAACTTTGTCAGCAACTTGTTTTGTGGGAATTGTGCTTTAAAAATGCTGTCAGAGGTTGGATTTTCATTAGAGAGAATAAAATATTTGGGGCTGTTTGAGTTGGTGCTGCCCTCCAGATGGGACACACTGAGGCTGACTTAAAGGAGATACTCTTTTCTAGGGTGTTAAACTTTGAGAAATGACCTGTTGACAAAATGACTTGATCTTTGATATAGATAATAAATTGCTGGGGGAAGCACTGAGGCCATTGCTGGATGTCCTGGTGGTAACAGAAGGCTGGAGATGGCCTAGATTGTAAGACTTAGTTAAGGAAGACTAATTGGAGAGTACCAAGAGAAGACAGTAGTTTGCCAATGGTACAGAGTTATTTGGGGTAATAAAATCAGGCTGGTTTGTAGGAAGACCTTGAATTGCTGATTGAATGCATGATCTAATGAATGATACATTTTATACAGATAAAAATCAGGCAATGCATACAGAAAAAATCCCTCATCCTTCTGAAATAACAGGGCCTGAGTTGACTGTTGCTACTCAGAAAACATCGTGGGTGTGTGGTAAAATATCAATGTAGTGTTCAGCAGTATTTGCCTCCTAAAAGTAAATTGTATTTTAGAGATTATAAGGAAATCATTACGAAGTTGTGCTGTTGTTTACACCCCAAATTGATCCATATTTATGTGCAATTCTAGTGTACTCTCAAATTTAGTGAGAACTGGAAAAGGTATGGAAGAGCAGCAAGATTAACAAAGGAATGAAGTGGCTGCTGGGGGCAGAGCATCTGAGTGGGAGGGACTGTGTTCTGGCAGAAGGAGTAAGGTGAAGGGGATGTGGAGTGCTGTAATATCAGCAGTTGAATGGAGAAGGGGAGCATGAAATGCTTACTCAGAGTTTGAAGCAATTAGGGTTTCTTCCAGTGCAGGATCTCCATATAAGGTGGAATTTTCCAGAGGCAGGAGTGGCACAAGCAGGAGGTGCTGCTGACTGTCCCACCTCAGATCACCATGCCATTGGTAATGCTTCCTGCCCAGTCATGGAAGTGTGAATATAAAAAGTCAGCATAAGAAGGAAATGCCCTTAGGGGGTTATTAAATGTGAGATAATGCCTCTGGGTTAGGAAGCTGCTGAATCCCAGATTGCTGGGAGCTGCAGGAATGTGTCAAAGAAGTGCCAGTGCATATGCCCTGCTCCAGTGCTTTTCCCTAGGCACCTGGCTGGAGCTGCTCTGTTTTAGTTGTTGTAATAGGCCAGGGATGGGATTTTAGAGCCATGGGAATTGGCTGCAGCTCATTTTTGAAGAACAACGAAGCAAGGGTCAAGCACTGACTGATTTATTAAATATTCTCAGTGGGCAGAAGTGATGCACTTGATGACAACCTTTGCTGTGAAAATCCCAAGTGCTCTTTGAATTCTGCATTTTACAGAGACTCGTTTGAAATAGGTCTCCTTTTTATTTCAGGGAGTTTTCTGGAATTCTGTGATAACATGTAGTAAAATACACTAGATTGGCTCCTTATCCATCTTTTCCTTGTGCATCCTGGGAGGCCTTATGTGGGCACCAAGGGGTGTTGAACCAAGATGTGCCATCTGGGTCTGGAAGATTGTTACTTACACATAGCTCTGCTATCCTTGATGCCTCTGGCTTAAAGCCCTCAGGGTCATGTTCATTTGGCTGTCCTGAGAGCAGAAGTTCACAAAGGAATGCAGAAAGCAGGGAAAAATTATTCACATGAATTCTTCACATGAACCACCACACCCTCCACATGGGGCAGCTGTGTCTGGGGCGTTGTTACAAAAGGCATTAATATAAAAAACTGGTGCGGTGAAGCAAATAAAAATCTGTTTAGAGGTGGAAGAAAGAACATGGGTGCTCTTCTGCCCTGTTACAAAACAGTAGCTTGGAATGGTTGTAGAAGAGAACTTTGGGATTAATACAAAGAGTTAATTTTTTTCACTGCCTGAAGGTGAAGAAGAAATGAGCCATCAGCTTTGTTCAGGACAAGAATTAGGATAAGAAGAGCAGGATCACAGCTGTAGGAAGAACTGTGGATGGTACCAGCAATAAAAAGAACATCCTTTCCCCTTCCCTGCAAGTGATGCCCCAGTCAATCTGCAGCTGCTCTGAGGCAAAGCTTGTGGCCTGGTTTTCCTGCTGGATTGTTACTGAAAGAAGTCCAGAGGAAGGAGATTGCTGTATGGAGAGCATCTGTGCCACTGCTTTCCACAGCAAGGGGCTGTGCAGGTTTGTGCTGTATGGAGAGCATCTGTGCCACTGCTTTCCACAGCAAGGGGCTGTGCAGGTTTGGGCTGTGGCTCAAGGATGTAACCTGCCCTCAGTTTTCCAGTCCTGTGGCATGGAGAAGTCTCCCTGGGAGGGGGTGGGTCAGTGTGGTGTTGGGAGTTCCCTGCTTTCAGCAGCACCTTCCCACGACTGCCTGCTCAGAGGTTTGGGGTTTTTCTTTGTAACCTCTACACACAACAAGAATAATAACACCAAAGCAGCCACGTGAAAAACCACTTGAGAAGAGACCTGCTGCCGTGGCACTGCCAGCACAGGTCACAGCTGGAGCCCTGTCCATGGTTAGGGATGCTTAGGGAGCAGGTGAAGCATGGAAAGGGACTCACCAGGGGCTGCCAGCCATAGGAGCAGCCTCCAAATGGAATTGGCCCTTGCCTGCCTTCCCCAGTCCTTGCCTCACCACAGAGCAGAATCGTCCCCGGCCCCTCCTACGCAGGGCTCCCCTGTGAGGTTCTTTGAGGGTGGCTCTGCGTTTCTGCCGTGACTTTTCTTCGCGGAATTTTTACGTGGGGCAGAGCGAACTTTGGCATGTGTTCAAGAGAATAATAAAGATAAGAATGAGCAGTGCCTTTGAGCAGCAAGGAGACATGATTTAAAAACTATTGACTGTAGTTCAGCAGTGTGCTGATACAGATTGGGCTGTTATTTACAATCAGGTCTGTGTTTTCTTTTCAGTAATGAGGAACAATAAGGGCTGCGCCAGTTGTGGGGCTTCTTGTGGTTTCTTTTTTAAGGCACCAAGACCCTGGAATGCTGACAGAGAATCTAATAATAATAAAGGCCAAAATACATGATGTTTTAGGCCAGACTTCTGGCTATTGGCTGTGTCTTGGGGTTTGTTTAGATGTTTTAGGAGGCATTGGCTTTGAGACAGACATTTTTTAATAAAAACAAAAGTTGTACTTTCTGACTGTCATGATTATAAACCATCTTCATGCTCTGTCCTCATTCTGTTGGTGTTGAACCTGGAGCTACAGCCTGAACTGCACGTGTACAAGAAGGAAATTGTACCAAAGCATTTCACTCATCATGTTTTGAGATGATAAAGCCAGTGGGATTGTTTAGGAACCCTGCAGGACAATCACAGTGCCCTCACAGTTGTGGCTGTGAGCCACAGGCTCTAAACACTGTGGGTGGTCAGTGGTTCTGCTGCAGCACAGGGGCTGACCAGCTCTGGCACTGGGATTGAGCAACTTGTGAGCCCAGGATGGAGCTGCACTAAGTCTGACTCCAGCCCTCCAACTGGAGAGCAATCCTGTGGAGCCGTACGGAGGCACCAATCTGTGAGCGTGCAAGAGAGAGGCAGGTACCAGCCTGTGTCTGGCAAAGGATTTCTGAGTGGTGGAGCAGGAGCTGAGCAAGGAAATGGGCATGTGTGGGTGATGACCTTTGCCATGCTGGGCCCTCCTGCTTCTGCCATTGCTGTGCAGTGAGTTCTGGGGCCACAGCATCCACGGTGACACATTCTTCTCTGTCCCTGGCAGTGTGTCCCTGCTGGATTGCAGAATACCGTGGGCTATTTTGTGCCTGGGAATCTGAGCTGCTGATTTTCCAGTTCCTTTAGGTAAAACACGGAGGGCTGAGAGTGCTTCACTGTGGATTTTTGTCTGCCTGTGTCCCTAAGATGCTTGGCTCAGGGACAGGTTGGCCCTCTCCATTCCACAGCCGATATCTCCAGCGCGGAGCAGCAAGGCTAACGGGGACAGGAGTGTTACCTCCAGAGTCAAAGGCATACCCCAAATATCTTGGGGCTTCCTTTTTCCCTTCTGACAACCAAATAAGAGTTCTCCAGAAGAGAAGATGTGTTGTCCTTGTGCCACAAGACACAGCTCTGTCAGGGCACAGCAACAAACAGGTCCTGCAGTCAGTTGGCTCTGCCCCCTCTCAAGCAGAGAAAGGACCGTCCCTCTCCATCCTGTGTCTGTCTCTGACTCTTTGTTTATATTTGCATGAGAATTTGCTTCTCTCTGGACTGTGGATCTCTGCAGAGCTGAGGATTTTAGGGAAATCAGGAGGGTGGGACATGAAACTCCAGCTGACTCCATATTTCAGCCACTCTGCTAATAGGTTGTTTTTTGCTTGTCTGGGTTTTTTTAAGGAGATTTGCTAAGAGTGTTTCCCTTCTGATTTGCATGGCTAATATGCATGTCCTGCTTTTCATGCAGCAGTTCCTATTTTTCCTTTATGGCTGCCTGCAAGGTGACAGTGAATATTCCCAGAGTAAAGCTGTGGCACAAGTGCTAAAGGAGTGCAGGTTGTGAAAGAGCCATGATGTGGCATCAGGTTCAGAGCTCCTGCACACGGTCTCTGGTCCTCTCTCCACATCTTCCTTGGGTGTTGGATGCATCGTTGCCTGGATAAGGGCAAAAGTGCTCGGCTTGGTGGGAACATGGGCTGGTCAGAGAGGTCTGGAGAGAGCCAGGTGACAAATGTCTGCTAGGGAGTAGCGAGAGTAGCGTGCGGAGAAGGAAGGGGTGGGTGGAGCCCCGGATAACAAATACAGGAAATGAGTTCAGCACAACCACAAGTTCACTATTGTTTGGGCCTCCTCTCCTGTACAGCCCTAGAGCTGAACAAATGCTGGTGCATTTGCAAGATGAGTTAAAATCTCAACATTTTGCTGCTGGCACTGGAAAGCTGAGCTCCAACAAGGAGTTGCCATTAGCCTGGGAAGGAGATGTGGGTGTTTGGTGGTGCTCAGTTCTGTGAAAGAAAATGGCTCACGAGGCAAGAAGGAGCCATTTTAGAAATCCCCTTGTAGAAAATAGGCAAATCCTATTCCTTCTCTTCCCTCCCTCCAAATGCTCTGGGATAAACAGGTTGCAGAGTTACCCCCTTGGAGAGTTGCTTTTCCAAAATAAGAGACAGCAGTCAGATGATCCAGAGTTACAACCCACCCTGTCCTGTTTTTCTTAAAGATGCCTGTTTGCTACTGCTGTGACAAAATAGCAAATGCTTCAGAAATTAGGAAAATTGAAGTAAAAAAATTCTGCAGTTCCTTATAAAATGTGTATTCAGCTCTGTGTGCGACATGGTGCTGAAACCTGAAAGTGCTGAAACCTAAAGGTGCTCTCAGATTCCAGCTGCAGTTTAACTTCCAAGTCTGACCTGCTCTAACAATCCCAGACTGTGGATTTGCCCTGTTTCTAAAGGAGAGCAGGTGCTCTGACAGCTCCCTGTTTGCTTGGCTTGGACAGGGTTTTGTCCTGCTTCAGATAAGGGATTCCTGTGCTTTATTCTAGGAATGGAAATTTTTATACTCCCATTATAAATAGCATCATCAGTAAAACTCTAGGATACCTTGGATACCTTGGCTTAGTGACACCATGCATAGGAATGCAGAAAATGATGAATAATTTAAAGCATTCTATAAATACTTTCATATGGTGCTGCAATCCAAGTACCACTAATCGGATGAGCCTTACACTCAACAAAAAAAGTCTCTGGTGAGCCATTGCTGTAGAGTACTGGAATTGCTATGGAAAAAACCACTACTACCAAGTGACAGCAGCAGAAGATGGGGCTTGGAGGGGAAGAAGCCAACTCTGAAGTGACAGGGGGCCCCAAAAACCAGGTGTCACACTAATACGCTTTCTAGTGTGTGTATTTTGATAAAATCAACTGGTTACACACCTCTGGCACAAGCAGGCCAAACCCTCCCCTGCTTGTTTGCAAGTCCAGCCTGAAGTTTCAGAAGAAATTTCTTTAAGAGCAGTCTTCAGCTTTGACTTTTTCAGGGTTGTGCAGAGATGTTGGTCATGGTGATTTGTCCCATGGAGGATCCAGTAATGCAGGCTCCAGAATAAAGATAAAAAATAAGGAAAGCCAAGGAAAGGAAGAATGCACTAAGCAATTCTGCAACCCTTTAGATGCTTTCTGTGAATCTGAACCAATGTGTGTATTGGGGTCTGTTTTTTTTGGGTACAGTTTTCCCTCATTCTCCAATTACTCCCCTCTGTTCTGTTTCTTTTGCAGTCCCCGAAGCTCCGAGATGTTTTTAACTTGGATCACCCTCACAGCACCTTCCTGCTGAAGAACCTGACAATTGTATCTGGTTCTGATATGGTTGACCTCACTTTCCATAACTTTGTGGCCTACAAGGAGGAGATTTGCAAGGTATCAGGGCCTGAGGTCTTGGAAGTACTGGGAACCTCTAAGGATTGGGATATTCATTGGGGAGCAGGAAAGGAGAGGAGGAGACATGATAATGTAAGACAGGAGTTTAAACATAATGCTGAGCTCTTTCAGCATTACTGACAAGGTTATAAACAAGCAGGTTTATGTTCCAGTCAGGTGTGGTATCTCCAAAGTTCTAGAAGCTTCTGCCCTGCAAGGAGAAGGACCAGTAGAAAGTGGTCATTGTTGTCTTTCATGTGTTTTGTGTGGATGAATAGGCAGCTGAGAAGTAGAAAAGTTTCAGCTCCTAATGTTTATAGGCAGGAGGAAGGTGATAGAGGAAAGCCCAGAAGTCTCAGACAGAATAAGGGGTAAGAGTTTTAAACTGGAAGAAGGTAGATTTTGATTGAATATGAGAAGAATTTCTTCCCTGTGAGGGTGAGGGGCCCTGGCACAGCTTGCCCAGAGAAGCTGTGGCTGTCCCGTTCCTGGAAGTGTTCAAGGTCAGATAGGGCTTGGAGCAATCTGGGATAATGGAAGCTGTCCCTGCCCATGGCAGGATGTGGCACTGGATGGGCTTTAAGGTCCCTTCCAACCCAATGATTCCAGGATTCTGTGCCCTTTCCCTGTTTGGTGTGTACTTCCTGGAGCAGTTCAGTAGTGCCCCACTGCCTCTGCCCTGTTTGTTCCAGGACTGGGCTGAGGATATCATGGCCATTGCCCGGAATCCCCTCACGTACAACGCTCCCCGCTCCACCTTCCTAGAGAAGATGTAAGTCCTTTCTGAGTAACTTTTTTCTCTGAAATTTCCATGTCCTGCTCTTTCTGACAGTGCTTGAAAAAAAAAGACTTCAAAGCATCCAGGTCCCTTGGCAGCCTCCAGACCAAAGCCTGGGTCATGCCAAGGTTAAGCTGATGGTCTGCAGGACCCCAATTTTCAGTTCACTGTTAGATTGTTTTCCCAATTGCATGTTTTTTCTTTCTTCTCACTTAGTGGGATCTCTTAAGATGGACAGTGCATTCTACAAATGCATTTTTGTAATCTTGTTTGGGTTTTTTTTCACAGTCTAGTGAAGCTGAAGTTGCAACTGAATGAAGAGGGAAAGATTCCTGTCAGAAAGTGAGTGTGGATATTTGTTTCCTTGTGTGTTCAGTCAGACTACAGGCAGAGTACCTGGTGAGAGGATGGTTGCTTGCTCGTCCTGCACTTAAGAGGAGGAGAACTTTCCCTCTGTGTCCAGGCCATGGAAGTGCTCCTGCTGCACTGCCATAGGTGACACATAATTGAGTCTGGAAAGGAACCTTTGTGGCCTTCATCTACAGCAAGAAATGGCTTAAATAGCACAGATATAATTTCCTGCTTGTTGCCAAGAAAAGACCAACAAAACAAAGTAACTTTGGTTAAAGTCTGATCACAGATTATTTCCAAACCTGAGCTGAAAGGTGGATGAGGTGCAGGATTGTTTCCCTTTCCTGTACGGAGTTCTCCATCTGGACAGCTCTTTGCTGGACTCCCCAGCTCGCCTGCAGCAGAGCTCCCCTGCTTTTCTTGTCTCTTTCTCCCTGTGTGAGCACTCCAGTCCTTCCCCACTTCCTCCATCCCTCAGCCTTCACTCTGGATGTGCATGAGAGTGAAGCAGCCTCTGGGCCAGTTAGTGCTGGTTTAGGAGCAGAACAGATGGAGATTTGTCCTTCCCTGTCCCCAGCTTGGCCTTGTGCATCCGGTAGGGCTCCCATCAGAATGAGAAACAAAGCCCAGCCTGTCCCTTCTCCCCTGCACTATGTGGCATGAATCTGGAATTGATTTTGTGCCATTCAGTGTCTTCCCAAGAAAAATTGCTTCAGGGCTGGTCCTGTGGTTCCTCTGTGTTGATTTAGCTCATAGAATGACAAAAGGCAGCACTGCCATGTTGAATTCCCTTTTGGGTCCATAAATTATGCTTTGTTTTAAGAATAAGAAGGTGCAGACAGTGCATTTGGGAAGTTCTGAACCACTCTGCTCTAGGTCTGTGCTGTGTTATAGCATCACAAGAGGTGAGCACTAATTACCCCAAATAAATACAGGCTCCAGGGTGTCTTGTAAGGCAGACCTGTGCTGGATTAGGGCTGTGCTGACTAAATGGGCTCCTGGAGGGCTGAGCTTTATTCAACACTAAACATTTTTAGTTATTTGTTTTCTAAACTACCAACCAGCAGAATTTCATTGTCAGAAACCAGAATATTCATCAAAGGGCTGTTAAAAATGTGTAGGTCTATAATGAATAGCACACTAGGGAAGAGTGCTTTGAATTAATCTTTAAAATGCAAGCAAGGTAGCATTGCTGCAGGGAGAAACCAGCTTATTACTCTGGAACAAACCAGAAAAAAATATCTGATACAGGATGTACCTCTCCTCAGTGCCCATTTCTTGCGGAATGGTATAAATGCAGACCATTAAATAGTCCACATTAAGAGCAAGGTTTATAAAAATACTCAGTACTGCAGGGTAAAAAAATTCCAGTAAGGGCTATAGGTAAACATAAAGCTTTCAAAACTCCTAAAATTCTGAAAATTCCACAAGCATTTGCCTTTCCTTTAAATATGTAAATCCCTCTGGAATCATACCAAGGCTGCTGCAGTTTTGCCTTGCAAAGGGCAGGGTTTGCATGAGCTGCTGCACCCCCACCAGGCACTCCCACCTGGCAGCACAGGGCACTCCTTGTTCCCGTTTGCTGTGAGCACCTGTGACTCCAGGAACTTAACAGAACTGAGGCTGTTAAGTGCCTCCGTGCACTTACAAATCCATGTGGATTTATCCGTGGTGGAGACCATGGTGCTGTTGACAGGGATGTTCTAAAAGGAGGGAAAGTTCAGCTATTGTTACTTCTCTGCAGTACCATAGGAAGCACCTCCAAGAGGGGCAGAAAAGGACAGGAGAGGGATTTTGAGTGACAGAGCTCTTGCAGAGTCCACTGCAGAAATACAGAACTTCTGCTTTAAATCAGCAGTCAAAAAATGCTGTGCAGGTTTATCAAAGTCAGTCCCTCAGTTACTGCCCTGGAAAAACACTGTCTGTCTTTGCTGGCTCATGCTTACAGTTATCTTGCCTGTCTCCCTTGCTGTGTATGTGGAGTGTCCTGCACTGCCTGCAGCTCCAGCCCCCCAGCCTCTGTCCTGCCCCATGGTGATGTTTGTTTGCCTGTCTGGTCAGTATTTTTCAGATGTTCCCTGCGGACAAGAAGAGGGTGGAAGAAGCATTAAGAGCTTGTCATCTGCCAAATGGCAAGGTAAGGGTTTCTCTGGGTATCCAGAAGTCTCATGAGCTTGAGAAGGATCTCTTTCCCTGCCCTGACTGGGATGCCTTTGGCTGTGAAAAACCACTAGCCAAGATGCTCACAGTTGTTTACCTTACCCTACCACTGCCAGGCTTTAACTCTTTAACTCAGCTCTTAGTGTCTTCCAGTAACACTTGTGACTCCAGCACGTGCACTGTGTGGCACAAGGAGCAGCAACACCTGGCCCAGATGTTCCAGTCATTACTGGGGTTGTCACAGCCAAGTGCTGAGCTGTGGGTGTTCATGACAGGTAAGAGCTGTCCCGGGTTTGTGGTCCTGACACATCTTCATTGCATTCTCAGAATGATGCCATCAACCCCGAGGACTTCCCCGTGCCGGTGTACAAGACGTTCCTCATGAACCTGTGTCCACGGCCTGAGATTGATGAGATATTTACCTCACAGTAAGTTTCCCTCGAGCCACAGCCCAGAACTTGGTCTCTTGTGGCAAAAGATAGACAGGAAGGAAGGGATTTGGTGTCATGGGGTTTGTGAAGGGCAGGATCCCAGGTCACTTAATGCCTTCACTCATGGCCTGAATAAAAAGGATGAGACCTCAGTGTGCTACAGGACTCTGAAATATATGGCCCCAGAGGGAGGATCAACCTGAGGAAGGATCAACCTCTCCTGTGTGAAAAGATTTCTGGGGTAATTCCCAAGCCTTACCTCTGCCCCTCTGTGATTCTCTCACTGCAGCCATCTAAAAGCAAAGCCCTACATGACCAAAGATCACCTGGCAAAGTTCATCAACAAGAAGCAGCGCGACACCCGCCTCAATGACGTCCTCTTCCCACCAGCCAAACCTGAGCAGGTGCAGAGCCTGATAGAGAAGTATGAGCCCAGTGGGTTTAACGTCCAGAGAGGTGAGTCTTGTTCAGCCCAAAGCTCTTGCTATACAGGTGGGATGACAGAGCAGAAGATCTTGTGCCCTCTGCCATCCTGCTTTCCAGGGGAGCAGTCAGCCTGCTTCCCACAACTCAACTCTCTTTCCACCTCCAAAGAGAGGCCAGAACCGTTCTGTTTGGCGACTCTGAACAGCTCTGTTTGCCATGCAGGGCAGCTGTCTCCAGAGGGGATGGTCTGGTTCCTCTGTGGCCCTGAGAACAACCTGATAGTGCTGGACAAGCTGATGCTGTACCAGGACATGACCCAGCCACTCTCGCACTACTACATCAATTCCTCACACAACACCTATCTGACAGGTAGGGCTGTGCCAGGCCAGGCACCCCCAGGGACGGGGTAGGGACACAATCAGCCTGGCAGATGGGTGTGCCCTGGGGGATTTGAGGGCCGGGCTGACTCTGAATGATGTGTGACATGAAGCAGTGTCACCCTGCAACCAAAAACATCTTGTCAGTCTGCTGCATCCACCCGCTGAAGGCTGGCAGAGACTCCTGTTGCCCCTGTGTGTGCAGGAGCTAACACTGAGCCCCTCTCCTGCAGCTGGGCAGTTTTCTGGGACGTCCTCTCCCGAAATGTACCGGCAGACGCTGCTGGCCGGCTGCCGCTGCGTGGAGCTGGACTGCTGGAAGGGCCGGCCCCCGGATGAGGAGCCCATCATCACCCACGGCTTCACCATGACAACTGAGATCCTCTTCAAGGTAGTGAAGAGCTTTCTCCATGGATGCTTTCCCCTGCCTGCTTTTAGACTGATTGCTGAGGGAGCCAGATGGCTGAGGATGTTTGAAAGGAAAAGACTGATGGTGAGGTGACAAGTGAATGAATGTGTGGGTAGAAGGAAGAGTGAACAGATAAGCACTAGGCTGGAGTTTATACAATTTTGGAATGGGAGTAGAAGAGAGGTTGATAGCTAGATGAAGATAGATGGATGGATGGATGGATGGATGGATGGATGGATGGATGGATGGATGGATGGATGGATGAGGGAGATATGGGAAGTCAGGCAGAAGCCATGGAGAGACGGCTGCCAGAGGTGTGTGTGTGCACAGGGCTGTGTCACAGGATGGATGCACAGAACTGGCAGGAGGCTGGGGGGTTTATAGATAGAGGCACATCAGAGGAGCAAACAGGAAACAGTTAAAGTGAGTTAATCTTCTGGTCTGCAGCAGGTTTCTATGGCTGACTGCCTCAAGTGGAGGCTTTTGGAAGAACAGGGTTCAATTCCTTGCTAATGACCTGAGTGTTGGAATGTGTTTTGTGGAGCAGCTGGCTTCCTGAGGATTCAGCTCCCAGCCTTTGGAAGCACAGCACAAAGCCAGGCAGTACAGGGCATTTATCCACAGCTTGCAAGTTACATATAAAGGCATCACACTGACATTTTTCTGCACTCCTTTACACAGCTGCTGCCAACAGGTAGAGGTGCTTTAGATGTTTTTTTCCAGCTCTTTATTTTTCTTCTGTATCTTCCCCCCAATTCTCATACTTCACTATTACTAAAATATTTATGTGTGAAGGGGAAAAAAACAACAAACCAAAGTAGTCCTTAAGGTCAGAGGTATTGTCCTCAGACTCAGTTATTTCCAAAGCCCTGTGCTATCACTGCTGCTTTTTGCACAGCAGTTCACTGCAGATGGAACAGAAATAATGGCATTTGTAGCTGCTGTAATTGCAGAGTGCTGCTGAAGCCTGGGACCGTTTCTCAAGGAAATTATAACCTGCTAACACAGCATGTGCTGGGTTTTGGTTTTACATAACACATAGTCCTTCCTTCCACTACAACTCCTGTGGCCTTTTAGTAGCATTGTCTGAGGCTTCTCCTGAGAGCCTTTAGGCTTCTGTGACAGACTCCCAGTGGTCCAAGGAGGAGCAGCTATGGCAGCCTCCCTCCCTGCTGAGGTCATGGCTGATCTAGGATTTGGGATGATCAGGGGACTCTAATTGCAAAGGAGCAAATGGCACTTCTTTACCAATTAGCAGGACCAGAAAGGAAAATAGTGGAAAGTTTGTGGCAGTTTAACAGGGGCTTGGGGAAAATATTATTTTTTCTTACATCATTAATGCTGAAAAGGTTTCCATGGTATTTGCATTTGAAATGTCAGCACAGCTGGTAACTGAACACTCAGCTCTCTTTGCTGCCAGGCAAAAGGATTTTATAAGCAGCAGAAATGATAGAAAATTGGGCAGGTTCAGAGGTAAGTATGGATAGAGTTTGCAGTGGTTTAATGTGGTGCTGCACACACCTTTCTGTGCCGGTTCAAGGTGCTTGGGGCAGGGGTTTGTCCCTCTGGCCACACGCTCTCATGTGCAGTGATGTGTACACTGACCTGTGCAGCAAAACCAAAATCTCACCTTCAGCTTCATTTTGGGGCAAGCTGTTGAGTTTAGCTCAGAGTGCATCCTCTGGAACTGGAAATCTGGGCAGGTATGAAAAAGATGACACTTCTCACCTTCTTACTGGGAGAAGCTGAGTGACTTTGAAAGGAGCTCCTGAGAGACAGTTATGGAGTCTGTTCAGTGGGAGGTCAGCTGTTATTAATAACTGTTGAGCTTCTCTCTGACCATGGCCTCTCCCTCAGGATGCCATCGAGGCCATTGCAGAAAGTGCATTTAAAACATCTCCGTACCCTGTGATCCTGTCCTTCGAGAACCACGTGGACTCGTGAGTATTTGGTGATTGGGAGAACTGGCTGCTGTGTCCAGAGCAGAAAATACACAGGCAAGGGCTGCTGGGTTTTAAGAGAGTACTGAGATGAAGTGAAGCATTAATTGAGGTCTCTGAAGCAACCTAAGGTGGGTCAGAGCTGAAAGATGAGCCTTAACCTGCAGAGTGGGGTGATCACAGTTGTGCAGCCTTTTACCTTAGGACTACAGAATATGAACACAGGAGTTGGCTTGGGAATGGGGCCTTAACATCTGCATAGCTGAGATGCTTTTCTGGGTAGAGGACATGGACACCTTTTGTTCATGCCAAACTCTGATTTTGGGCATTTGCTTTCCTCTTCACTCCTGCCTGATCTCTCTTAGGCCCAAGCAGCAGGCAAAGATGGCCGAGTACTGCCGAACAATTTTTGGAGACATGCTGCTGACAGAGCCACTGGAGAAATACCCGGTATGAGGGAGCTGGGGCAGGAGGCCACTGGCGAGGCCTTTCTGGAAAACTTGGTCATTCCTGGTGCTGGGAGGTGCCTCAACAACAGATACAATGCCATGGACATGGATCCTGGTTCATAGATATAGGTGGAAAACTCTTGTTTAGCACTCTGTCACCTGAGGGGCTCTGGGCACTGAGCTCTGGGTGGCCAAGGATGTACAGAGGGTACCAGGTGTGTTCTGTATGTGACACCGGTCCAGCTCTGTCTGCCAGCACTTGGAAACAGGAGCAAAGGCCTAATCCTGCTTCTAGCCTGGAAATATTCCCTTCCAGGCACAGGTGGGCAGGTCAGTGTCATGTGCTTGGAATAGCTGAGGAAAGCTCCCCCTCTGCTTGACCGCAGTCTTCATCTTACCTGTACAACAGGTATTTCTGTGGCCCCAGTGGCAGCTTTGGTGACACAACTGCCCTGCCAGGAGACATGGTTTTAAACATCTGAGCAGGATCTGTGTTCTGCAGGACATGAGGCAGATCCTTGGGGTGCACAGAGGAGGGATAGCTGAGGTACCTGGCCCAGGCATCTGTTTGAAAGCACTGAGACCCAGAGAAGAGTTGGAAAGAAGCGGTGAGCCAGCAGCAACTGCCCACTGTCCAGCCCCATGTCCAGGCAATAGGAACAGAGGGATGAGGGGGGAACAGTTCAAGAGATCAGCTAAGCTATTTATTTTTGCTGTCTGTGCAGTCTGTCACATGTCCTTGTCTTGAGCCACCTCCTCTGGGATCTTTTTTAAATCTGCTGCAGGCAGTGTTTAAATGTGGCCTGAGTACTGAGGAGGGACTGAGGATCTGGGATATAATGAGAGAAGTAGGTGGAATGGGAAGCCAGAGGTATGTGGATGCCTTCAGGCCATCTAGGTGGGTTTTTTTTAGCAGAATGGGTGGCTAGGCAGCATGGCAGAGCCTGAGAGGTGCAAAATGCTGGTCTGAAACCACAGGTGAAATCTTAGGAAAAATCTGCATTGATCTAGCTGGCAGATGGAGGAAGTTAGGAGTATAGTGGGTGAGAGATGTGTCTGTGCACTGGCAGTTGGCCAGGGGGACAGGAGAGGTGAGTGTTTGAATTCTGTGATGAAGTTTATCTGTTACAGCTGAAGCCAGGAGTTCCTCTCCCAAGTCCTAAGGATCTCTTAAGGAAAATCTTGATTAAAAATAAAAAGAACCAATCTATGTCTGAGAAGAGGCAGAGCTCTTTGAAGAAAGGGAGGAACGCGGAACCAGAAACCACTGAGCAGCCAACCTCTGCGGATGCTGAAGATACTGGTATGTCTGAAGGGAAGGGGGAATAATAAAACTGATGGGCAAAGCCTTCTAAATCACTCAATACTTGGTGAACTTGGGACAAGCCAGCACTAGTTATTAAATCAGTTATTCCAAGCAGCAGCAGAAAATTGGAAGAGAAATTAAATCTTCAGAATACTTTGAACACTTAGTCCAGCCAAAAGAGAAGATAATTTACCTGCCCATCAGGTCATCCCTTAGTGATCCACTTAGTGATCCACTCAGGCTTTTGGGTTGAGGGAAGGGGAATTATTTGTTACTGCTTGTAGCTCTCTGATAACCACAAATTCACTACAGCCTAGTTCTTCACCATGAGGGTCTTGGAGGTTCATAAAACCTTCAGCCCCTCTCTCCTCCCTTCCTATCACCTCCTGGGCTCAGGGCCCCTGTGGTAGAACAGTCCCAGTCATGGTAAGAACACATGATGTCATGTGAGGACAAGGTGAGCAGCACTGCAGAACACCTGGAAATGGGCATTTATTCCCACAAGTACATGTGACCTAGGAGGGGAAACAGCCCAGTGATTGTTGCTCCTGAGTGTGAGGGGAGCCTGCAGCCGGAATGGTTTGGTCTCTTGGGTGTGCTCATTCTCAGTGTACCAGTTCATGTTTGGATTTGGCCAATAAAATTGTAGGATTCTTCCCCTCAGTGTTCCAGCATTACTTGGTGGTGAAGTTTGGCAGAGCCCTCCACTGCCAGCAGCCTGCAGGGTCCTGTCTGTGTCCTGATCCATACCACTGATAAGGGCTTGTGTGCTTAGTCTGGGCAGGTGATGTGGCTGAAGAGGAGCCAGAGGAAGAGGATGAACAGCTCAGAAATCTGGATGAAGAGGAAATTAAAAAGATGCAGTCAGATGAGGTACTGTCACTGTTGGTTCTTTTCCTTTTCTGTTTGGATTTTTGCTGGCTTCCATTTTTCTCTGGGGCCTCACCCTGTTGAATAGAGATGAACCCAAAGTGCAAAGGGGAATGAATCTGTGGGGGACTTTCCATCCCCCACAGGACAAGACCTTTGCAGTAAAAACTGAAAAAGAAAAATTTTGTTGCAAGCATAAAGAATGTGGCAAAGGAGTTACTGCTGACTGTGCATGATTTGGAGATAACTGTTTGCCTTGGGGCTGTTGGAGAGGCTTAGCCTTAGTCTGAGAAGTTGTTACTGAAAGTGCTGCTGCTGAAGGGGGAGGGAGGAGATCAGCATTCCCTTGAATAAAAGATCTGATCTGTTTCCCATTTCCATCTCCCTGGTATCCTTTGGAGAGGAGGAAAAACAATATCCCCATTTATCCCAGACTCCATGTTCTGAGGGGTCAGAGAGATCCTGGGCTTTGTACATCCTCCCTGGAACCTCTCCATGTGCCTTAATTCCATTTTTGCCCAGCCACATGGAGATCCTGTGCCCCTGCTCACCATGGAGCTGTAGGACTGGGGAGCCAGAGAACCTGGAGCACTTTGGTCAGGGCAGCCACCAGAGCTCTTTGACTGGGAGACCCTGGTGCAGTTTGTTTCATCTCCAGGGAAGGTTTCTTCATCTGTTCCCTTTTGAATTGTTCTCCGCTCAGGGCACGGCTGGCCTGGAAGTGACGGCGTACGAGGAGATGTCCAGCCTGGTTAACTACATACAGCCCATCAAATTCAACTCCTTCGAGCTCTCTGCCAGTAAGTCAGCCTCAGTCCCTCTGGAATGCAGGCCGAGTGCTTCCTGCCTCTGTCAGTCCCCGTGCAGAACGGGGGCTGGGCGTGCCTTGCTCCTGAATGCAATCTCCTGTTTCTAGAGAAGAACCGGAGTTACGTCATCTCTTCCTTCACCGAGACCAAGGCTTGTGATCTAGTGAGCAAGTTCCCTGTGCAGTTTGTAGAGTATCCTTTTGGCAGCCCTTTCCCAGTGCCACTGGGTGCTTGGAGTGTGAGGGAGATTCCTGACAGGATGCATCCTAATGTCAAGGCTGCCAGATTCTTGTCCTTAAGTGAAAAGTGTATGGACAAGGAGCCTGAGCCTCCCTGGGGTCTTGTCTGGAAGGCTCTGAGCATTTGGTAGCAGAGCTCCAACAATTTTTATAATGGGAATAAGTGGGCTGGCCCCAGGACACAACAGGAATGGTGTTTCCTATAGAGCCTGTAGATACAACAAGTGGCAGATGAGCCGCATTTACCCCAAAGGCACCCGGATGGACTCCTCCAATTACCAGCCCCAGATGTTCTGGAATGTCGGCTGTCAGATGGTGGCACTCAACTTCCAGACCATGGGTGAGTGTCAGGGTGTGCTCCAGCCTCTGAGCAGGTGAGGTCAGGCACTGCTGGTTCCCAGGTGCTCCTGGTCTCTGTCTCTTCCTTTTCTGCCATTTCCCTGGTCATTGCTCCATGTGCCTTTTCCCTAAGTGCTGTTCTCCTCTGATTTGGTCTCCCACAGACCAACAGCACTCTTCCATGCCTAGCACAGACCTGGCATGCACACATATGGGCTGCTGTCACCCTGTGTCCAGGCACTGTCCCTGGCTGTCCTTTTCCACAATGTCACACTGAATCATATCCATGAGGGCACCTGCAGCTCCCATCCCCCAAGTTGCTACCTCTACAAGGAAGAGGCAGAGCTCCATCTGGCCACAACACTGACCTGTCTGTGCCATTATTTCCAGAATTTTGACCTGACCAGGGAGGAAAGGCCTTTCTTTGCTGCACAACCAGCATAAGAAGGAAAGAAAAGCTTTGAGAGAAAGCTGCACCTTACCCCTCTTCCTTCCTCAGAGGGCTGTATTATGTATAGAGCGTAGGAGACAAAAGGGAGCGAGTGCAAGGTTGGTTCTGAAGAGAATGACAGTGCAGGCAGGTGCAGCAACCACCAGGCAGTGTCCTCACTAGTGTCAGACAGAAGATGGCCTCAGAGGAGGCCCAAAATGAAAGGGGGAAGGAGCAGAGGAGCTCAGACAGTTACTTATTCCCACCCAAAAATAGCAGGTGCTTCTTAAAGCAGGTTTTAATTTAGTTCTGCCCATGACTTAAGATGCAAGCACAAGCAAACCACTTCCCTTCCTTACAACAGCTGCTGTAATACTTTTCCCTGTAGGGTGCTGAGAGGCTTAATTAGTTTTCAAGATGGCTTTGCGAGCTGTGGGCTGGCAGGGGCTGGGAGCTTCCGGCAGCTTTCAGCTCCCTCCCAGCACACAGGCTGCCTGTCCCCCCAGCCCTGTCTCACTGTGTTGCTCTGCTCTCAGATGTCCCCATGCAGCAGAACATGGCCCTGTTTGAGTTCAATGGGCAGTGTGGGTACCTGCTCAAGCACGAGTTCATGCGGCGCCCCGACAAGCAGTTGGACCCCTTCTCTGTGGACCGCATCGACGGGCTGGTGGCCACTACTGTCTGTGTCACGGCAAGTACAGCCTGGGACCCTGTCCTCTGTCACCCAGGGGGACTCTCAGTGCCACATGAACCCACAGAGTCCTGTGAGAAATCGTTACTGTGGCAACTCCCAGGCTTGTCGCTATTTTAAATTAATCATAATCACATAAAAATGGAAAATGAGCATCTGCCGTGCAGAGGGAGCCAAGGCTGTGCTGGTAGGGAGAGAGGAAGCGCTGAAGGAAGAAACAGAGGTGAAGGTAAAAGAAGAGCTGGAGCAGAAAAGCTGTTTTGGAGTGGGAGAGTGACTTTAGGGTGAAGGAATGGGTGGGTCCCTCCGTTTTATTCTTCCCAGCAGTTGCTAACTCCGTTTGTGTTGTTCACAGGTACTCTCTGGTCAGTTCCTCTCGGACCGCAGCGTGAAGACCTACGTGGAAGTGGAGCTCCTTGGGCTGCCAAGGGATGCCAAACGCAAACACAGAACCAAACTGACCTCCACAGCCAACTCCATTAACCCTGTATGGAAGGAGGAGGCTTTTGTTTTTGAAAAGGTGAGAACATTTGATAGTAATTTAGGCAGAAAATCCTTAAAGCTCCTGATGGCCATGAGCATTGCCTTGGCAGAGGTCAGTGCCAGCAGAAGGGACGCCCCTCTGGAGACCTCTGGCCTGGCTTTGGACACTCTCAGGTAACATCCAAACAACAATATCCAAAACAACTCTGCATCAGTATTTCCCAGAACAGACAAGGGGTAGCTGGGAATGGTTCTGGAGATAACAGACATCCAAAGTCTCCCCTCTATGATGCCCTCTTCAGACTGATCAGTTTGGAAAACTTCCAGCATCAGAAGGGAACTGAATTTCTGCGGTTAAACTGTCAATGAGAAACAGCCAAGCTGAAGCAGTAATGGGACCAGTTTACAGTTGTGCCAAAACATGGAAAGCTGCCCTGTCTCTCCCCAGGAATTCAGTGATCACCAATCCAGCTGCAGGGCACAGGGAAGATAAATCAAGTATACATTATACAATTCATCTGTCAGGCACAGTATGAAGCTACAGATATTTTCAGCCTACTTGGCTAAAATATCCTCCTTTCAGAAACACTCGGAGGCTTCACTCCTGGCAGAATAATTTTGAATTCATTTTATGGCACAAGAATACAGGGAAGGATGGAGTCAAAAGCCTTTATTAACAATGTTACCATGTTTGCTAAATTGTCCATTTCAGTTCATTCCAGTGAGTTCTTTATGGAAGCAGTGGTTTGGAGGGCTTGTTGCCCTGTTTTTGTCTTTAGGTAACCTGTAATCCTGGGCAGGCTGAGAAGACTGTGTTTGGTGGAGTTTCTGGGCATTCAGAAATAATATCTATGATAAACTGTGCCCTTAAATTACAAGGATTACAATTTCCAGGATGGCAGTGCCATCCTGGAAGAGATGGAATTGTTTGGTTGGAAGGAGGAGGATGCTGCTATGAGGAGTGAGGTGAGGACACTGGTGCCTTACTCTGCTTTTCCCTTAGATCATGATGCCTGAGTTGGCATCTCTCAAAATTGTGGCCTGGGAAGAAGGAGGGAAGTTCATTGGCCAGCGTATCATTCCCATCATCGCAATGCACCCAGGTAAATCGGGGAAATTCCTTCAGCTTTTTGTGCCCTTCAGACCTGTCCAGTGGGAGCCATAAAGACCGCACAAGCAGCTGCATACTTTGCTCCTTAATCTCCATGCCCACAGGCAGAGGAACCTTGAAATCCATCTTTTTATAGCCTTGGCTTTATCCCATGATATACAGGCTCCTCCTGTAAAGAGGAGCCTTGGGCTGCTGGAGCAGACAGGGAGGGACAGGATGCCACCAGCTCAACTGCCTCCCCTCTGTGCCCCAGGCTACCACCACGTGTGCCTGCGCAGCGAGAGCAACATGCCGCTCACCATGCCCGCCCTCTTCGTGTTCCTGGAGATCAAGGACTATGTGCCAGATGCTTGGGCAGGTAGGGAGTGCTGGAATGTGGTGGGAGGGGGAGGGGGGGTGCTTCTGGCCTCCTCCAAACTCTGATTCAGAAGTATTTTTCCAGCATGGGAAGTGCTTTCCTGCTGCACCCTCAATTCCTTGTCAGGGTGGGACTTGAGTGCATGCCAGCATCCTGTCACAGCCTCGCTGCCTTGGGGAGAGCGTGGAGGCTCCCACTGCAGCTGTGCCTGGCTCCCACCTGAGGTGCAGTGCAGGTGGACCAGGCTCCAGGGTGGAATGGTCAGCCCTACCCTTGTTCAGAGGCAGGGAGAGGTTTCCTTGAGAGAACAGATGACATCTCTCAGGGGCTGCAGAGAACAGGGCCTTTAGGGAGGTTTAAGGAGTGATTCTCTTCCCTATTGGAAGAGAAGGGAGGTTCTTGCTGGTACTGAGATATGGGGACCTTCCTTTGAGAAGGGTCAGAGCTGGGTGTGACAGAAGCCTCACCAGAGGGCTCAACTGTCATGACCAAACCAGAGTGCAACAGCATGAGCCACAGGAGCTCTTGTGAATACTTCTCATGTTTGCTCTCTCTCTCCCTGTGTTCAGACAAATGAACCTTATTCACTGGGGAAATCCCGAGAAATTCGATTTATCACATTTTTATTAAAAAGATGAGGTTTATACAATGTTGGGCTGGAATTGGAGCAAGCAGCTGTGCAGGTGGGAAAAATCTTAACCTGGCCCTGGCTTTTGGGAGCAGAGTTCCCAAAATCACTTCACAGAGCTACCCTGAACATCAGTTGTGAGCCATGGCCTTGGACAGGCACTACGGTGAAGGAGGTTCCCTTCCTCCCTCCCTTGTGCTGTCAGGGAGACTTTGGTTACAAGCAGAGAACACAAACCATTCCTTCTTCCCAGTGTCCTGCACTGGGCAGGGAAATGAGTCCATGAGTTGTTTGCTATCCAAGTCAAGCCCTGCTCTCTGTTTCCAGATCTCACTATTGCCCTCTCCAACCCCATCAAGTTCTTCAACCTGCAGGACAAGTGCTTGATGAAGCTCAAGGATACCTCAGGGGAGGTGAGTTTTTCCAGGTTCTGTTCTCTAGAGCACCTTGCATGGATTCAGCTTGAAATAATGGAGTTTTCATTTACCTCTGATCTTTGTTTTAGAAGCCTGGCACACAGACAAACCTCTTATCTGCTGACACTAATGGGGTGGCAGGCTCCACTAGGAAACCCAGCATTCCTCCCTCTAAGAGGTCCTCAGGTAAGTTTCCAAGAGTTTCCAAGCATTTAAGCATGTTGGCAGTTTAATTCATTCTTCTGTACTGACACCAACATCCTTCACACGGGCTGTGTTCTGGTGAGCTCTCCTCTGTCCCTTTCCAACCTGGACATCCAAGATGGGACATTAACAGGAACTTCTTTTGGGATTTCAGGAGCAGCAGTGTTCACCAAGGATGAAGCTGTGTTGGAAGTAATGCAGATGGGAGGTAACTCCTCATGCTGAGCACCTGGGCTGACACCCTGCCTGTCATCTTATATTTCCACATTAAAAAGACTTGTCCCAACCCTTCCTGGTGTAGCCAGCACTAAAGATAAATCCCAGGAATCTTGGGGCTCCAGGACAGGTTTTCTTCAGCACAGCTGCACTCCCTGTGCAACATGTTGTTCACCTGCTTCTGGTTGCCTGAATGCAGTGGGATGCCAATTCCTGCAAACACGAGGCCTAATTGTGCCTGAAAACTGAACTGAAGGCACAAGAGGAAATGTGTTTCACTCAGCATATGTTGGCAAATTACTGTTATGTACACTGCTTTTTTAGAAGTTATTCCTAAAGAAAAGGGTTTGCCAGGACAGAATATGTACCTGGGGAGAAGCATCCCAAGGTGTGGAGCAGAGGGGGCTCTGGTTTGGATGTGGTGATCGAGGCACTTGTACTGGAGCTGTATGCTCCAGTTTCCCCACTCCAAGCCTTGGGAAGGAGCTGGCACTGTTCAGCCTTTTTATTTTGATTCAGAGCCTGAGACAATCACCCTTGCTGAGCTGCAGCAGAAGAAGCGCTTCCTGAAGCTGCTCAAGAGGCAGGAGAAGGAGCTGAGGGAGCTGGAGTGGAAGGGAAGCAAACAGAGGGAGGAGCTGCTGCAGAAATACTCGGTGCTCTTTTCTGAGCTGGCCTGCTCTGGGGGCAAGAAAAGGACAATACGCACAAGGAAAACACAGAAGAAGAGGTAACCACAGCCTGGGGTCACCTTCCCAAACCAAAACAAGGATCCCCAGGGAAACATGGCCTTCCCTTCTCTGCAGGAAGGTGGAGCAGTGCAGGCACGTGCACGTGCCTGGGTTGTTCTCACTGAGGGTGGGTGGGGAGGTTGGGATTGTGTTGGTGTGGCGAGAAGCAGCACGGCCCCTGTTCCTGTTCTGCAGGAGCGTGACCCCAGGTGATGCTGGTACCAGTGCAAATCCTGTGAAAGCAGCAGAGAGCATCGATTGCCACTGGCTCGTGGAGCTGAGGGAGAGGCTGGAGAGGGACCTCATCCACCTTGGGGAGGAGCACCACAATTGCATCCGAAGGAAGAAAGAGCAGCACGCTACCGAGGTGAGGGCTGTGAGTGTCACCTGAAAATGTGTCCCGGGATAGCCCCAAAAATCCCAAGTTAGTCACTAAACTGAGCTTGGGAATGTGGGCCCAGAACATACCTGACACATCCACACACATGCACAGGTAACTGAGAATGAAGACATGAAGCTTATTATATGTCTGCTATTTTTTAAAACAAGAGTAGCATTGCCCTGGAGCACATCATGCTCCATCTGCTCCAGCTCTTCTGATGCCTTGGCACAGAGTTAATGTGGTGTTTGGTTTCACACCTTGCCACCTCTCCAGAAGCCCGGGAGCTGGGGTGATGTGGGGGTGGGCTGAGGGCTCACCAGTGGCACCATCTGAGCATGTTCTGCTGTTTGACTTGGTGGAAGTCATAGTCCAGGTGAGGGGAGTCCTGCAGGCTGAGCTCAGCCAAGGCCAGAAGGAGCCACGGTGTTGCCTGGGGACAGAGTGCAGGCTGTGGGATGGTGGTGATGGTAAATCCAGCATATGCTATCTGTCCCAATGAAAGGGGAGTGATTCCAGCACTTGGCTTGAGAGGCCTTTTCCCATTAGTGTTTTCTGAAGGAATTTGCACTGATGTATCTTAAATCTTCAGTTCCCTGGCGCACCTTAGGCTTGACAGGCCTCTTGCAAGCTGTGTGCAACCCTGAGGGGAAGATAACACTTGGGCACTGGCTCACCTGGGAATCAGGTTTCTTACCTGGGAGAGGAGCCAGGGCTGAAACCTTCCTGTCTCACAAGTGCAGTCCAGTGGCACAGTGGGGCCTGCATGTACAGCTGAGCTCACTCCTGTGCCAGTGTTTGCACTGAGCCTCGGGGTTTCAGAATTTGTTGCTCCTGGAATTCAGTGCAGGGAGGTGTACATGTGGCTTGGGTGCAACTGGATACAGATGAGGTGCAGTGTCTCATCCTGCTTTGTTCCCTTTTGGTTCTTGTGTTCATCCCTTAAACAGCAAGTTGCCAGGATCCTGGAGCTGGCCAGGGAGAAGCAGGCAGCTGAGCTGCGGGTGCTGAGGGACACGTCGGAAAGGTAAATATGGCACTGGAATCACAAACAATGCCAGGTTCTGCTCCAGGCAGCACTTTCTGCTGGATCTCACAGCTCTGCTCTGCAGCCAGGGAGGGAGGATGGTGAGAAATTGAGGCAGGGGGATGTGACAGGGGATCTCACACAGTGGTATGGGGGAAGATGCCTCTTGTGATCTCCAGAACAGTGTTCCTGCCATGAGGCACCGAGCAGGATACAGTGTTGCATCTGCAGTGAGCAGCCTGGAGCCACTGAGGGGGAAGGATAGGAAATACACTGCTGGTCCCTGGCTGCCACCTCTGGCTCTTACAGTCGAGACCTCACATTAATCCCTTCCAGGGACTGATGTGCTCAAAGTGAATTGAGCATCTTGGCTCCAGTATTTAAACAAACTGGCAGAATCAATTGACCAGTTTCTAGCCAGACATGTATCCATTTGTTCTTACAAGAACCTTGCCCTGAAGCTGGAATCCTCACTCATTCCTACTTCCCATTAAATGCTGTCTCAGTCTTTAGTTGCAAATTCATCTAAAACTGCCTCTGTGTCTGTACCAAACCAGAGTCCCTTTACTCAGCTATTCAGCATATTCAGGCAAGTCTAAGGAAACAGGTGAGTAGCCAGGTAATGTTTTGCTGACAGTAGGATGTCATTAGTACAGTCACATCTCCCTGGCTGGGAGAAGCTCCAGAAAGATTCCAAGATCTGCAGCAACAGGCAGTGAAATGGCAGTTCAGTTCAGCAGGAATAAATATACAATAATGTGAATGGAAAACCCTGGCCACAGCCCACCAGTGCACTGGTTTTGGCACTCAGGTAAGAGATCTTCAGCTGCTGTGGATGTTCCTCATTCCCAGCTCTGCAGTGGCTAAAGTGGCAAACAGGATTTTGGGAATTGTACAGGGAAACAAAAAAAAAAAAAAGATTGAGTCGGCCTTGTGCCACTGGATCCATTTGCATAGAGCTGTCCCCTTCTCAGTGTGCCATCTCAAACAAATGAAGTCTTTGAAAGGCCAAGAAGAACAGCCAGCACTGGGGAGGAATTTGTGCACAAAAAGGAATTAAATGGGACAGCTAGGAGAACAGATGTTTGAGGGAATGTGACAGGAATGTGTAAATCATTAATGGTCTGGAAGAGGGAAGTGATTGCTCACTGTTTCTCAGTGGAAAGAAGGATGGGACATCCAGTCAATGTCTTGGGCGTGTCTGTCACATTGTGTATAAATTAAGTGCTGTTCTTCTCACAGCAAAAAGCTGTGAAATCCAAAAGTGAAGGTAAACTCTAGAGTACAAGTGACATCATAGAACATGATACCTGTATAGATACTGGAGGATAGACTGGAAACTGGGAAGGTGGAGGAGGGAAAATTTCCTGTACATTTGTTCTTTCTTACACTTGCCTTTAGCATGTGCTGCTTCCACTGCTGGGCCAGGACATATCCTGACTCAGGGCTTAAAATATCCTTGAGACTCCAGGCCTCCTGCTGCACAGTCTCCCACATTTGGTGTTTCTGGACAGTGGAACACTGCAGAGGGCTGTGGCTGGAGGACTGCTGTGCTGTCTGGGGCTGGTAACCAGGCTGTATCTCCTCTCTTCTCTCCACAGCAACATTAAAGACATTAAGAAGCGGATGGAGGCAAAGAGAGTGGAGCGGGTCCAGGCCATGCTGAGGAATACCAGTGACAAGGCTGCTCAGGAGAGGTGGGGGAGTGGATGTTCCTGGGCTCTGCCCATGCAGGGTCTCCTGCTGACTTGGAAGATGAGAAAGTAGAATTTTGCATCCAGTTATTTGCCTTATGGCTCAGCCAACTCTGAGTGGTGTTTTGGTGTTTTATTTGTTCTTTGTAGCAGTACAGCAGCTTCTCTCTGTGGTAGGACAGGGTGGGGATGTAACACACCTGTTGATCACTATAGAACTGATCAGTCCTGACAAATGGGTTTTATGGAAGGAGAAGAGCTGGATTTTACAGGGTTTTATAATTTTCTTTAAAGGTTGAAGAAAGAAATTAACAATTCCCACATTCAGGAAGTGGTGCAGACAGTCAAACGGGTGAGTTCAGGGGGGTCAGGCTGCCCCAGCAGCTCTGGGTTCTGCAGGGGAGGGGGTGGCCAGGGGAACTCAGTGTCCCGGGCATTTGTAACTCACGACTTGGGAACAATGGGAAAGCCCAGTGGGAGGAAAGACACCTCAAGGACCCCAGCTCTGCCCTTTGAAGACCCAGTGCCAGTCCATGTCTGTCTGTGAGTGTCAGCATTTGAGTCCATTTGTCCATCTGTGTGTCTGTCCATGTGTAGCTGTGCCTGATTGTCTGTGTGTGAGTACAGGTATCCCTGTGTCTGTGTGTGTCCAGGTGTCTGTCCTTATGCAAGTGTGTGTATCCATGTATCTCTGTGTGTGTCCCCCTGGATGTCTGCATCCCTGTCCCTATGTCCCACATGCCCATGAGCACTCAACCTGCCAGGCTGTCATGGTATCCCTACATCCAGGCTGCTGCTCCTGGCCCACCATGCTAGGCTGAGCTTGGGATATCCAAAGCCCTTGCATATAAAACTGAAACCTGAGGGGGATTAATTTATTCCTTTTAAAGATGACAGAGAAGACTGGCAGGTTCCAGCAGAAACTGGAGGAGAAGCAGGCAGCAAATCTTCAGTCCATCAAGGAGAGAGAAAGCCAGGTAAGAATAATGTTTAGGGTCAGGGCTGTTCCTTGGCACAAGAAGTCCAAACCCCAGAGAATCAATCTTGATGGCTGCTCTCAGCCCACCCATTCCCAGGGGGTGAGAAAGTGGATGAGAGAACCCACACAGACCCCAGAAGGACCAACAGCTCATCCCAGAGCTCCTGCTCTCTCTGCTTGACTCCAGTGTGTGGGAATGACCTGATTCTCCATTTGCAGCTCCAGCAGCAGGTACGGGTGGAATATGAGGAGAAGTTGAGAGCTCTGAACATGGAGGTTCAGGAGATGGTGAAGAACTACACCAAAGCCAGCTTTCCTGGAGAGCCACAGACTGGGAAGGAAGCAGGTCAGAGCATTCTTGAGGGAGAACAAGGCTCTACAGATCAACTGGAAGCAAATATCCCAGTGGCAGAGGTGTCCAGGCTTACACTGGCAATGACTGAGCCCTCAGGAGCTGCAGTGGATGTGGAGATAGAAGAGAGCATATTCTGAGATGAGGCCCTTCCTTACTGCTCACTGCAAGAAGTTATATGGTGAAGTAACAACCAGCTTCACAAACTACTGCCATCCCTTTCCATTCTGGGGAGCTCCTGAAGTCCTTCAGGAATGTACCACATTATTCCAGATATCTGGAAGCAGTCTGGAGAGCTCACCCTTCAGAGTACTGCACCTTCTGATTTCCCCAGCCTGAGCTCTGAGGTATTTCAGCAGTGGGAAAGGGCCGTGCCTGCAGACCAACACTCCCTGTTGGCATCACAGCAGCAGCTACAGGAATATTTACTCTGCATTCAGAACAGTTTTTAGAGTCAGTTCCCTCATCATTCCTCACATGCATCTCTTCACATCAGTCCAGCTCCTCCTGACACCTTCCACACGGTTCAATGAAACAGCAATAAACAAACCTAAACACTGATACAAAGAGACACCACAGGTGGGGATAGGGGTGGGAAACGGGCTCAGTCACAGCAAAGCACACCATGCTGTGTGTCCTACAGGAGAACAGTTACATCTGAAGCTGCATTAATAAACAATTACAAATGCTGCTAGAAAACAACCAAACCCCAGGTCAAGCAGGTATGAGACAGCATGTTCCAAGCCTAGTCTGAACACCCAACAAGAGTCCACCTCTCCCCTGTGGTGTCATCAGAGTACTGGAATTATGGATTGTACATTTCTGAGCTATTTATTTTCTAAAAAAAAATAAAACATAGCAGTTCTTAAACAGCGGGGTCACTTGTTACTTAGCTGCAGTTAGTGTGTGTGTGTCCAGGTGTCTGTGTAGCTGTATCCATGTGCCTGTGTTCATGTGTGTGTCTATGTGTCTAGGTATGTACATGTACGTCTGCATGTGTCCATTTGTGTGTCTGGTGTCTGTCCATTTGTGTCTGTATGTCCACATGTGTGTGTGTGTGATCCATGTCTCAGGGTGGGACACTGTGTGTGTCCACACGTCTGTCTGCGTCCATCTATCCAGCTGTGTCCCTGTGTATTCTCTGTGCCTGAGTGTGTGTTTGTGTCTGTCTTTGTATCCATGCATCTCTGTGTCCATGTCTGTCTGTCTGTCCATGTCTGTCAGCATGTGCGTGTGTCTGCATGTCTGTGTCTCTGTAGCCAGGTATGTGTGTCAATCTTTGCGTCTGTCTTCTGTGTGTCTGTCCGTGTCCCTGTGTCTCACATCTGTCTATTCATGTCAATGTCACAGTGTCTGGGCCTGTGTGGCTGTGTCCATGTGTGTGTCCCTGTGTGCTCACGTGGGTGTGTCTCTGCTCCACGTGTGTCTGTGTGCACGTATCTGTCAGTGAGTCTGTGTGTCCATGTCCCTGTGTCGCTGTCTGTCCACCTGTCTCTGTGGTGTTTGAGGCCCTTCCTCATCAGAGAGCAAAGATCCCAGCAAGGTCCAACTGCAGCCAGGGAGCAGCTGGAGGTTTTACCTTAAGTCCAGAGAGGCACCACTGGCAGTTCTAAAGCAGAGCACAGGGGCACTGAGCCCTGCATCCTACACCAGTGTGTCACCAGCTTTGGCCACTCAAACCCCTCCAGAGGAGCTTTTTAGAGGTTATTTTAAAGGAAAATTTGTCCCATCTCTCCCTGGGGGGAACCCAGACACCAATGTCAGACCAGAACATGGGCACAGGGTGGCCCCTTTTCCACACACTGCCAAAGTTTCAGGGCTGGGTTTTTTTTCCCTCAAAGCATCTCTGGAAATGAATCCTGCAGAATAAATCTGGGTCAGAGAGAGATGCAGGGAAAGCCAGAACACAACAGCAGGGCCGGGGCTTGCAGGTTTTCCTTCCTCCAGGGCCACACCCTAAAGATTCTGTTGCACAGGGACAGTGGCAGTGGCAGGCAGGACATGCTCTGTCCCTTCACACAGCATGTGACAGGACAAACACTCCAAGTCAGGCTGGCCAGGTTCACTCTCACACCCTGCTCCTACCAACAGCACCAGCACAAGCTGTGACACTGGACAGCACCACTGCAGTCTCCTTCCCTCCATCCTGCCACAATTCCCAAACAGCTTCACTTTCCAGCCTGGAGACCTCTAATTCATGCCTTGCCTTGAGTACTCCCCCAGGAGCCATCTGAGAGCCAGCAGAACCCATTGCTCTGCCCTCCTCAAGCTGAGCTCCTCTGTCCCTTCCCCATGCAGAGCATCAGTGTCCCCACAGCTCTGAACAGCACAAACCCAGAGGCCAAAGCAAGGCCTGACACAGCACTGGGGCAAAATGCTCTGCAGGGGGTTACTTGAGGCATGGGCATTTCAAAATTGACCAGAACTCAGTTGGACTATGACACAGGGAACTTCAGCAGAGAGAATTCATGGCATTAATGTCCCCTGATGTTTGAAACCTGAGCAAGGAAACCCACCACAACAACTTGTGCCCTCACACAACCCCAGCACAGTTTCTGCACTGCAACCCTTCTGTTATGGAACCCAACACTGGCACAGGGGATTAATGCCAAATTTCATTAAAAACAGCTGTAATCTTTTACACAGATTTCACCTCAGTGCTAAATAACACCTAAATGTACTTTTCAGCATGCACACAGAAGCATCACTAAAAACAAAGCCAGGGCTCCCATGAAGCACAGACCACACTCTGCATCACCCCCTTTCTCCCCATGGTGCCTCCAACACCTCCCTGCCTGTCTGCACAAAATGGGGGAAAGTTCTGCAAGATGGAAAATGGACAAACAAATAAATAATAAAGCATAATAAATAAAGGCACTAAACCAAACGTTACTGCAAGGGTTCCTGAGGACATCTTGAACCCGACCATCCCTCCCAGCAGCACAATTCAGTCACATCATGGTTGGTTACTCACAGACTCCAGAGGGGAGAGGCCATCTGATTTTCCAGCACTGTTTCTTCCCACGGGATTCAGACATCCTTGAGGATTCCTTCCTGTGCAGCCCTGCCCATGTTTTCACTTACCTGCCGAGCACAGGGCAATGTGGTATTTTGCTGAGACAGGCCTCTCATCAGGCCTGTCATTACACACACAACTCCAGTTCAATGGCAATTGATACAATAACATCCAGTCACACACCGAACAGCAGCAGATTCAGGTACAATCTCTGATCCTTTCCAAATTTTCATCTTTTAAATGGCATATTTTAGATCTCATCCTGCGCCCAAAATATTTAAGTGAGGCCCAACCTTTGTACTAGATAATTAAAAATTAGATAATGGGGATGTCTAAAGACAAGGAGGACTCCAACCCCAGCAAGGGACACAAACAGGAGACTGTACCTAAATGACCCAAATCCTTCTTACCTCCATAGCAAAGGTACTGCTGATGTGCCTAAGGCACTCAGAGAAGGAGCTGCTGCACAGTATCTATTCCATTTTAGAGATACTCTCACTGCCCCACATGTATCTCACATGTCAAGATTCCCTGAGATTATCTAGATTATTACTTGTTATCCCATTTATAACTTGCTCAGGGCATAGCCAGCAGCTCTCCCCAGTCTGCAGGGGAAGGGTGGCACTTGTCTCAAACCAAACTGAACAATGTCAAATTCAGGAACCTCATTTGAACCAGGGTCCTTCTGTTGCCACTGCTTAAAAAACATGGGCCTCTACACAAAGATTTGTTTGGGTCCAAAAGAAATGGGATAATAAGCTGCTGCATCCAACATCAGAGGCCTGTTGGAGGGAGACAGGCACCATTATAGATAAAGCAGTGCAATTGGGATGTGACAGCACTGACAGACTCCCTGTTTGATTCAGCAAATTGTTCATATAAATACCATGTGCCATCTTCAAAGGCCTCCTGGATGCTGATTGCCAGAGCTATGCCAGCAAGGAAAAAGGCTCTATACCAGCAAAGCTGACAGGAAGGAAAATAAAAGGGAAGGATTCAGGGGAAACATGACATAGAACAGCAGCAAACCCTGAGACACAAGTGCACCCTTGTAGAAAAGGAAAGATACTCAGAGAAAACAGCATCTCTGAGCATAATTACCCACTGAGTAGGCTCTGGGCTCGTCAGAGAAGAGGCTGCACCTTGCTGTACAATCAGATGTCACCCAGCATACATGAAATCCCGACCTGAACACTACTGCAATTCAAATTCCAAACCTGCTCTGCATCCTCATTCTCCTGCCTGGCTGCCTGGTTCCTGGGGAAGGAGCTGTCGGCCCTGGGGACGGAGCTTCAATCTCTCAGCTAATCTAGATTTATCTTAGGATTTATGTTTGATTCCACACTCATCTAAGTAATGGAGCAGTTAATTGGTGCTGGGCCGTGCATGAACTGCAAAGAGAGAAACATAAGAAGCAGGAATTTAATTCTACACTGCACAGGAAGATGGATCCTTTCTGCATTCCTCAGAAATATGGTAATGAGATTTTAAAATTTTATAAGATACTTGAAGGCAATTTTTCCAGGACCTTCCCTCACTGTGTTTAGTTAGATTTGGACTAAAGTATAAAATGGTGTTAAATGCTAAACCTGTCATCCCTGTCTCCCAGAAGCCTTTGTTTCAGGGCTCAGGATCCAGGCTCCTGCCCCAGTCTCCTCTTGTTTTAGAAGCCATATAGCCACAGAACGGGGAAGTTAGAGCAGACTCCAAGGTTCACACTCGCATCTCTGAACTACAGACATATTTTTAAGCATCTCAACACTTTAACAGGTTTATGAATAAATCAAGAACTACTTTAATTTAAAACACAAGTGCAAAGGATTCACAACTAAAGACAGGCAGGACTGTTTGTTTCAAATTATAAATCTTTTCCAAGCCCTGCTTTTTTTGCATTAAAAAAAAAGTAATATATCTGGAATACAGAAACATTTTACATCAAAAATTTTCCAGTGCAGCTAAGGAGGAGCTTAATGAATTAATTTCAACCAACTCCATCGGCCCAAACTTAGACATCCAGTTTACAGAAACCCCCTACGACCTCTCTACCTGCCATGAGTGAGAGAGAGAGTGATTTTGTCCTTCAGCAGATGTCTGAACCACCTCTGGAGCTGTTGGCCCAGGGGTGTTCCTCTCCCCATGGGCTACAGAGCCAACCTACACATTCTGCAGACTGGGTGCCCACCCTCTGCTGGCTGGCAGCAGTGCAGATGAATTCCATCCCAAATTACTTCAAGTAATCAACCATGGCTTCAATTTTGAAGCAGGATCTGTAGCTGGAGCAAATAGCAGAGGACAGAGGTTATGAACATCTTCTGAAGAAAATGCAGTTCTGAGGTCAGTTTCTGAGACAGCAGGACTGTCCTGAGAATACCTAAAAGTCCAAAATCTTGGTATCTGGAGTTTCAAAACAAGATCCCAGCTCCACATCTACAAATATTTTCTTGAGACCTCACAACAACACACACCATCACTGTACAATGTTAATCCCGACCTAGAGTCCAATTACCTTGAGGATCTCACTGATCAGAGAGTGCAGCATACAAAATACCTAAAACTACATCAAAATAGCTGAAAGAGCTGTTTAGACAACCAGAAACCTTCCAGATTAAAGGGCTGACAGGGAAGGGCAGACCAATAGCCAGACAGCAGCACACAAACACAAAAATCAATCCTGGGATATGCAGGATAGCTCAAATATTTCCATTTGGTCTCCTACAGCATCCCCAAAATGCTACCCAATAACTGCACCAGGGCAGCACTTCTCAGCCTCTCCAGAGAGAAAGGACTGGGAAGGCAAGCCACAGGAGCATGCTGTTCACATTCCAACCAGCACACAAGGTGTTGCAAATGGTGAATTTTTAACCATAAGATCCTGGTGGTAAGAGCACCTGGTCTTCATAGAGTCCACTTTGAGGACTGTATCCAAGGGTTTCCCCCTCCAAAAGTTTAAAATCATGAAATGAATTCAAGATTGACCACTAAACCATACACATTCTGCAGCAAAAGAGAAGCATGTTGATGCAAGAGAGCCACTTAGAAACAAATATATACATATCACATCTGATCCCTAAGGAAGGGTGTGCAGGTTTCTAGGTCCATATTTAACCAAGGGAAATTAAAATAATCTGTGAAAAGGTCTCAGAGGAAAAAAAAAAGGTCTTTGTGCATTGACAGTTTAAAGAGGTCTGTGCCCCAAAGTGAGTCAGCTCATGGCTCCAGTGCACAATGAAGGAAACAAAGATCACATTTCTAAGTGGGGAATATCGTTCCAGCTCAGTAGTCAGCAGCCTGGGTGTGCAGAAACCCACAGACATTCAGAAACACAACTTCAGACTCCACTTTCGAATGCCATCCTTCGGCAGCAGTGACCTGCAAGCCATGGAATACCCGCTTTATCCTTGAGACAGACTTGGTCTCACTCAGATCCAGTCTGTATTGATTGTCTTCAGCAAAGGAGAAGCCACAGGAGGCTGAGGATGCATGGACAGGATTCACATTTGTCCTCCAAAACAATCACTGGCAAGTTCCAAGCACCATTCACAGGTTGAGACTGCCTGGGCTCTTTAATTTTTTCTATATATTTCTTTTATAAACATTCCTTTTCCCTAGAGTTTCCCCTCATATAAAGTCAGCAGGTGGAGGTGCGCTTCCTGTACTGTTGGATAAGGGGCACCAAGCACTCTGGAAGTCCTGTCTGGAGCAAAAAGGGGTGATCCAGAAGTTCTTGTGCTGTTGCTCTTTCCAATGGATCTCGTGTCAACATCCTCTCCAAGAAGTCTCTCAGAACTGGGGAGGTCTGTGAAAAAGCAACCAACCAAGTCAACCCTGCAAAGGGCCCAGGCACAGCTCGTGCAACACCAGGCTGCCAAGGTGGGTGTGGTTAAAAGGATCCTGCACATTCCCAGTCTGTATCCCTGTTTTTCCAGCAATGTGACATGGGTCACATGCTTTTTATGCTATGGACATAACTTTCTGTCACTGCTAGGCACAACACTTAGGCTGTTTTCTTTTCAATGGGATACAGTCAATTAACTAAGACTACCTGCCACATCCTTCCATTTGAATTACTTCTGCTTCCCATTTTGTTACTTAAACTTTCCTGGATCTCAGCTCAAAAACTCTGCAGGACTCCTGCTACCTGGGCAAAGCACTTGAGTGGGAAGGGGGCATCAACCCATTCTTTTACTGGTCACAGATTATGGAAAGGTAGTTAAATAGAGTTCTCTGTCACCCTGATTTCTTAATATTTTCTAAGCCTTCTAGTGTTGACATTTTTGTATCGAACTTTCTCACACACTTTCTGCAGATAGTTCATTGTTTTACATTCCTTTATAGAAGAGGAGAAAGTTGACAGACTGTTAGTTTGTCCAGTGTCATTGGAGAGGTGGCACCGTCACCCTCCAATCCACTGTCACGTTTGGAAAACTATAAATGTTAGAGTCAGAAAATAAACTTCCCTTTTACCTTCACCTTGAGAACAGCAGTGTGTGCTTGTGTTCTTTCGTATCCTATAGCGACAGCTCTCCCCTAGGTTCCGAGAGCCTGAAAAACCCTCGTGCTAGTGGTACAAGAAGATGAAGAAGCTGCAGCACCAGTACCAAAAAGCTGAATGACCTCACAGGTTTGTCCTTTGGAAGGGGTGTAAAAGCCTCGTAGTAGGTAGCCCCAAGCATCACTTCATGACCCTGCACATCTCTGACTGGCTTAATGCTCTGCATTATTAAAACGGAATTAAAAAATTATCTTGGCATATATTTATTTATTGTAATGCTGATAATTACACCCAGTTTAGACTGGGGGCATTTTCCCAGCTCTGTTTCCCTCAGTAGGTCCTGAAATACTGTTCACTCTGAGATATTGCTCATCTCAGGAGTGCTTTGGATGACTTCACTTAGGCTTGCTGGAGAAGACACCACACAGCTCAGGACAAGTGTCAGGATCCAGCCTGTATCCCTGTCTATAAATCTGCCCATGCTTGAGCAATGCAGCAGGGATTATCCTAGGTCACATCCCTTTAACCTGCTGCCCCCAGAACTGCAGTCACCGACCACAGTGAGCCATGAATGGGCACCAGAATGGAAGGCTGGATCCACAGCTGGAGCTGCACTCCAGCAGGACACTGGGGAGGATGCCCACCAGCCTGTAAATCGGCCTGCTGGAAGCCAGTCTGCTTCCCAGTACAAAGTGGAGCAGAGCAAGACCGTAACCAGCTCTGGTTGTCACAGCCTGTGGCATGGCCATGTCACCAAGCAAGGTGTGACCCAGACCAGGATGGTTTTACACTGCCCAAGGAGAGCAAGCACCAGGTCCAGAACGTGACCGTGAAATTTTTATTAGTGTTGCTAAGGCAAAAAGGAAAGAACAGCTGTTGATGTTGGAATGTGTGCTGTTAGTTCAGCAGTCTCCTCTCTTAAATAATTCAGTTTTAGCAGCTGCAGATGCTCTGATTAATTGGAAAGGCTGGGTAGCTCAGGATGCTGCAGAAGCTGTTTGATCTCTCAGAGGCTGGGCATGGAATGAAAGGAAGACTTCTTTAAGCAGGCACTGAAAGGTGAGTGCTATTTCCTATGTCACTGCTACTTTTTCCTAACAAACCATGGAGCCAAGTTCATCTTCTGAGCTGCTGCAGTGTCTCTATGAGTTTGCATCTGTCCTGAGCTCACCTGCTCTGACCATAATGCATCCTTTGTAGTCCTGAAGGCCATGAAGCTGAAAACTCTCATGAGCAGGGATCCTCCTGTTCCCTTCCCTGGAAGATAAGCTACTCAATCAACATCAGTAAGCTGGGAACTGCTGGGTGCACCTGAAGCAGCTCTGACCTGCACTCTCCATTTATGCCCAGGTGCCCTCACACTGCCAGGGCTATTTCCCAAAGCAGCCACCAGCTGTCAGCAGCAGCTTGCAGCCACTAAGACCCTGAGGCCAAGGCTGTTCCCCAAGAAACATGTCCTAGCAAGTCCATTTCCACAGCCAGCTGTACTGGGAACAGCTGATATGGATATTTGCCCATGATAACCATCAGGCTTACAAGTGCTTGGCAGCATGCTCACCCTGTGGAAGTTTTTCAGTTTGGGAGGAGGGCTGTCACGGAGTCTCTTCATTGCCTGGACTGGAGAATCACTGAAGTAGGGGGGTTCTCCATCTACCATCTCTATGACCATGATCCCCAGGGACCAGATATCCACCTGTGGGAGACAATGTCATAGCAATACACACACTCCAGAGGAGCGGGTCTTTGTTTAGCTGCTTTCACAAAGACCACAACACCCCACTCATGACAAATGGCACTGAGAGTCCAACACTGATGCCCTTAATGCTTTTGGGCTCCTTACAGAAGTTGAACAAAGTCAATTTTGCACCCAGGACTGAGCCGTGCTGGTGTTGCAACATGTAAAGGTGTGCAAGTAACTGCCTGTACCTGGCTGGTTGGTAAACAAAACTAGTCAGTCTGCTGCCACCTGCCCAGAACTCCAGAGCTCCCATGTCTGCTTTCCTGAGGTGAGCCTCTCAGAGCCCACATGTCCCCCCTCCATCACCTTTATGGAACTGATTTACTGATCCCTATAATGTCACAGGCTGCTCCTTGCTCGCATCGGTCCACAGCAGACACAAGTCCAGGCCAAGCTTTAGGTGTAAAAATACAAGAAGTTGATGCCTTGTTCCTAGAAGCAGAACAATCTGGTTTTCTACTGATTTAGGAAATATTGATGTTAACACCATCAAAGCAGTAGTCATAGTTGGGTTTATTTTCTAAATAGAATCTAGAGACTTCCTAGAAAAGCCAATAGCTATTTTGTGACACTTCAGACTGTTACTTGCTCTCCTGCTATTAGGGAGGTGGTCCCTTACCTCGGTGGTGTATGGTATCCTTGCAATGACTTCTGGAGCCATCCAATAAGGAGTACCCACCAGGGATTTTCTTTTAGGTACATCTTTACTGATCTGAGCACAGAAGCCAAAATCAGAGAGTTTGACCTGTACAAAGAGAAAAGCAACCAACCTTAAAAATAAGCCTTAAACAACACAGAGGGAAATGCTACAGACAAAAAGAGTAAAAGGACAAGGGGAAAACAAGGGATTGGGAGCAGAAAGGAAGTAAGAGACAGAAGCTGCAGCAGCACAAGACAGGAAACAATTTGTCTGAGGAAACACACCCTGCCATCCAACGTCAGAAGGATGGAGTCGCTCTTGATGTCTCGGTGAATGACCCCCTGAGAGTGGAGATAGGTCAGGGCCTGCAGCACCGACTCACACACTGTGGCAATCTGCTCCTCGTTCAGCCTGCAATTACAGACAGGGCACTTAAACTGTGCAGAGCACAGTGCTCCTCACAGGGGCACAGGGATTGAAACACAGACACTTTGGTTCCCTGTGACAATCACCATCTCACTATCACCATTCTTCCACGTCTGTTACTGAGGAAAACATTTTTTACTTGAGGCTTGACAACTTTAAAGTTTTCATAGGTATAATATCGAGAAATTGCACTTCGAGCTCTGTACCTAAATTCATCCTGCAAGATGCTGTTTCAAGCAGTTCTGACAGGCAGCAGTGCTGCTTGATGCCAAGGTGCTGCAGTAACTGGTGAGACAGCTTTTTTTAAGCAAACACAGTAAAGACATTATTCACAAGGCTTATTGTGCAACTGTATCCACAAAACATCCAAATGCATAATTCGACAGCGAATATAGGGATCCTTTAGGATCCTTTAGGTGTTTGCAGACACCTGGGGTACACTTACACCTAACTAAAGATAGCACAGGCTACAAGCAGGGAAGGCACTACTGATTTCTACCACTGTTAGCACATGGAAATGAGCCCCAAGAAGCCCCTCTTTAGAAGCTGTTGCTAGAACAGCAATACAGAAACCTTCACAATCAAGTGAAAATGGTAGAAATGAAAATTCTCTCCTGTACCTGGGGACAGTGACAGCTCTGCATGTTTACACTGAGCAATGCTAGAAGCAAATGATTTCAAAGAATAGCTGAAGTACCAATTTGAGTACTGTGGATTATCAGCCTATCTCTAGCAGTTGTTCTGAACAACATCTGGTTGAGGACAGAAATGAAACCTCCTCAAATTCGGATCTGCAAGTGAGCCTAAGGAGAAGAGAGCACTCAGAAGGCAGAACTGTGCAGTGAACAGTACCTTCTAAACCCATAACAATTCCTATACCATCAGCTGAGAAATCTACACTTGCACTGCCTGTCTGGCATCCCATACCTTACTCTTCCAAACCAGGACAGCTACAAGGTTGTACCTGCACTGTGCCACACTGATGGCAACTAAATCTGAGGGATATCGGGGGGCTACTTCTGTCTTTAAGATTTAATCTGAGAAGGGAAAGGGACAAAGGCTACCTGTGGCACTTCCCAGCACAGAAACCAATGCCTTTAGGAACAGTGCTTTTCCTTTCATAGTGCCTGAGCTGATCCACCTGAAAGCCCTGGGGTTCCCAAAGATCACAGGAGGTGCACTTTCACCCTGTCACGTATGCAATTTGGTTTCAGTCAAGTGACTGCATAGTGTAAAACAGATTACTGGAGGATTACCTCACTCCTGGAGATGTAAATCACTTATCCCCCTCAGCAAAAGTTTAATGACTGCAATGATGGCATTTTCCTTCCTGGGAAAAACTGATAAAGGTTTGCAGCTTACTTCTGATAAATGTTATGGTTATAACAGATCCTTCTTCCATCATGAGGTTAAAAACAAAACCAATCACTAACAGGCTTAAAGGAAGCTTCTTTAAACAAATCTGGGCTGAGGTCTCACTGGTGGATATAAATACACAGACCCTTCATAAACCTCTTCATCACTTTTTATCTGCAATTCAGTACTAGCCAAGAGCTACAGGAGTTTCATTGGCCCTGTAAGCTGTAACTGAGCACTCCTCAGAATTAAATGTTGGCTTGCAGACCCTGAGATGCCTCTGAACTCAATTCTGGAAGGGCCTGCCCCGGTAAGTGTCTCCAGGGCACTCCTTCCAAGTGGGGTTGTGGAAGCTATCGAGGACAATGTGGCTCTTGATGCCTCTCAAAATTATACTTCCAAAACTCAGAACACAACAGAGCAAGATACATGCCTTAAATCCACCAAGCAGAGTAAGATACATACCTTAAACCCACCACAGGACCTAGGCCAAGCACATATGTGAACTAAAGGTATACTATGGTCTTTTAAAAACTGAATACAATTAGTGCTATCAATACTGCCTAAGTGTAATCCAGTTAAGATCCAGAATCTTCCAAAAAGAAACTCTCATCCTACAAATCTTCTTGGTCAGTCTCTCCAGTGGCATTCCCTGTCCCAGTTTCCAGCCTTGCAGGACTGCTCTGAAGCAGGAGAAGGGTGCTCCAGAGTCGTGGGTAAGACACAATCACCACAACTGCATCATCAGAACACCTTCTGAGAGGGACCAGAGGCCGTCTGAGAACAACTTATTTGCCCTACAGAAATGCCTTGGGTACTATTGAATATGAAGCAATATAGATAAGGAAACAAATTTAGGAGAGTGTCCAGTAGTTGCTATCTTTAGGCAATGAAATTTGGGAAGGAGTCCAGATCTCAAGGCTTTGCTGCACTTCTCCAGAGAAGTTAGTGAGGTTGAATTTGTGGCTAAGGTTGCAGCACTGAAAACCATTTCTTTAATACTTATTCAATGAAGGTCCTGGCCGGGATTCAACATATACAGTAAACACTTATATAAGTACTGTGTTTTACAGGGAAGGTCATCAAGGAGATGACTAGTGGGTATCTAAAGGGATCAGTACTTTAAATTAGTCCCTTCTACATCAGAAGTATTATCACATACTCAAAATTGGTAACAGTTATAAACTGTAGTAGTTTCAGGGCACTGCAAACACAAGATCTCTAAGGGAACCAATTTGTCTCAGAAATCCCCACTCTGCTGTCCTTGCTCTCCCATGTTGATGTCTGGGATTTTGCTTTATACCTGATCTGAGACACGATGTCTGTGAGGGCTCCTCCCTGCAGGAACTCCATCAGCACCCAGAGCTCTTCTCCCACGAGGTAGCTCTTGTACATCTCCACGACGTTGACATGTTGATAGTCCCTCATTATCACCACCTGTAAAACCACAGTGGACAAGTGACCACCACAAAATCACTCACCACACCTCATTCTATCCAACCAAGCGAGCACACACAGCCCTGCAACCGCAGCACAGAGCCTCCATCCCCCCAGCAATAGCTGGTCTTGGTATGAGCATAACACCAGTAAAAGGAAGATGATCCTGCTCTTCCCTTGCTCTTGCCACACTGATGGCTCCAGTGAGGACAGCAGAGTCCCGCTGTCTCCAGCACTCTCACCTCATTGAAGAGGAGCTCCCGGCGCTGCTGCTTCCTCAGGTCCATCATTTTCACGGCCACCTGGCGCCCCGAGTGCTTCTCCCGAGCGATGCACACGATTCCTGTGGAGCCCTCCCCAATCTTGATGTAGTTTTCCAGCAGTGCCCTGGGATCTCCTTGGTCCACAACCATCCTGAGGGCAGCTTTGAACTGCTCGTGAGTCACAACCACAGGGTCCTCACTGGCTGGCTGCCCCTTCCCAGCAGAGTCCTGGGGCAGGTGGAGGTTGCTGGAGCTGGTCTGGGTCTGCCTGTTCCTGGGGGACCCTGCTGGGGAGGGTCGGCCTGGTGGCACTGCCACAGCCTTCTCTGCTGTTGGGGACTTCTGGGGGGTCCCAGCTTCGGAGATCATCCTGGGGAACTCGGAGGCAGGTTGGTCTGGGGGGAGAGACTGGGCTTTGGCTGCAGGGCTGTGCGGGGAACCCCACTGCTGGGGCTTGAAGAAAGCATTAGGCTTCAAGAAGAACAAAGAGGAAAAACAAAGTGATGGTTGGATTAACAAGCAGAGAGGTGAGGAATCAGCTCTGTGTCATCCCACTCTGCCCTAGCACACCTGGGAGCAGACTGGAGTCAAGAGCTTCAGGTTCTTGTCTCCAGGTCTGTCCAACACATGGCTTGGATGAAGATCTCCTTAGATGCAAGATCTTCAAGAATCCCTTGGGGAATGGGTGCTATGCTTTAGCGGCCTCCAAACTGACGCAGTTTAAAGGGAACATGCTTTAAGAAAACCACCAAGACACAAAACCCACAGAAAAAAACCCCAGCTGCTAAAAAGCATTCCAACCTTGCCACCAAAAATCAGGGGCAACCTGTGCTGCAGAGAATTTGAAAATCCTTTATCCCTCCATGCCTCTGATCTTCCTTTGTATAAAAGGAAAGGGGATTCATGCCAAGGCTGTAAATCACTTTGAAGTCTTGGCCTAATTCCCTTTGGGTAATTACACTCTGCCTACTGAAAACACTCTCTGCACTTTCCACTGGTACCTGCAGAGCATTCCTGTCGATCAAGCATGGAATTAGCTCTCCACTTTGGGAAAAGCACCAGGCACCAGGACAGCTGGAGGCAGTCAACACAAGACTCCTGCTACACAGAGCCACCTGCCCCCTTGCTGGCTTAAAACTGACCTGCAGTGAATTTGGATTAGCAATGCTCGAGGTTTTTGGAGACCTCCCACTCAAATGACAAGCAGGCCCAACCCTACTTAGTGTAGGAGATATAGTAAGATCACAGCCTGTGGGAATGTGGCTTCAGGATATGCATTCCCATGCCAGGAAGGATAAACACTGTCGTGCTAATACTCACCCTGGAAATGTTGATTAATTAAAATCAACAACATTTAGCAGGTGAGGTACAAAATACATTATATACGTACATATGTATATGTAAAATATACATAGTATATGTATATAAATACATGCAAAATAATAGTAGATCTGTCAAAGAAGCAACTTCAGAAAGAGCAAACCCATCATTTATATTATAGGGCAAAACAGAAACTTCAAAGCAAAAAGCTTTTTCTTTCTCACAATTCAGAGAGATTATTAATAAAGTTAATAATATGGGCATGGGAACTGAAAACTGCCAATCGAGAATTTTTTACAAGAGCACTCATTTTCCCTGTCTCAGACAGGGAATAATTGTGTAGGATTTAATTCTATGCACTTTGGGTTTTAATCAAGGATTTTTGTCAAGAGCAGAATCTGCATAAGCCTCACACACAGAGAGGCCCTGGAAAACACGACTGAGCAGCATCAGGGCACAGCACAAACACAACTGCCTGTCAGGAGCTCCTTCCTCCCCTACACCAGCTCCACCCCTGCAGTCCTGTGCTGACATGCTCACAGCAACACAGAATTTACTTCCCAAATCTTGTTTTGTCTCAGGAGAGAGAAAAAACCCCACGTTTTACATAACCCAGAGCATGCAGAAGGGCACACGACATGCATGCAAGCTCACACATGTTTGCTTAACCACATATAAGTCTTATTTCCTGCTCCTGTAATCTGACAGTCCCCATGTACCTGTTCTCTGTCTTGGGACATTTTGAGGTGTCACTGGCTCTACCACTCCTTCCCTTCATAAGGAAGGTGCATTCAAACTTACCATGGTGCTTTTCAAGGCACCACCTTTTCATTCCAGCCAGTTACCCAGCCAAGTGGTGGATGCTCCATCTCTGGAAGTGTTCAAGACCAGGCTGGAGCAGCCTGGTCTAGTGGAAGGTGTCCCTGCCCATGGTAGGGGGTGGAACCCAATGGACACTGAGGTCTCTGCCAACCCAAACCAGTCTGGGATTCCATGATTCAGTTATATTATTGTTCCATTAATCTGCAATTACACATTTCTTACACATCATCAGCTCCATCAGAGCAGGAGACCCAGGTTTTCATCATCAGAAGCTGGTAAGAACATCTTAGATAAACAACTATGGCACAGATCCCTCACTGGATCTGTGGGAGATAGATTAGTCCTAAAGGTCTGCCCTGTTCCTCTCCTCTGACAAACAGCTGGAGCTCACACAATCCCAAGCACATTCACTGGGCTGGCAACTTCTGGTCCTGCTCCTGGAAGTGCTGAGCATGGCAAAGACACTCTGGGGAAGAAAGAAGTGGCCAGTTCTAGGTACTCAGGGGACAGGCCTCGAAGCAATTTAAATCAGCCCAGAGTCACTGAGACAGCAATAAGTGCACTTTGTGTTACACAAGGACTGCATTCTTTCAAAATCCTCTCCCTTGGAAAGAAAAGCCACTGTGCCCAAAGCCTTGAGCCTGGATCCTTACACAAACTGCAAGAAACTGGACTGGAGACATCTCCTCCCTGCAACACCCTTCAGTACAGTCAGGCTGGTTTGGACAGTGGTTCCTGTCATCATCCTCCCAGTTCAGAGCTGTTGGGAATCAGCCAGGCCCAGCATCACCTTTGAAGCCATGCACAGAAGACAGATGCTGGGTCAGCCCGAAATGGAAAAGAAGCAATGGTTGCATTTCCTATCCAGTACCAGGAACCAGAGATTTTCAGTTTAACAAGAAATGAGTCATCCATTCAGGACAGCTTTCCTGGGGGAGCTGTAGCTATGAGCCTTTACAAAATCCAACAGTCTGACTTCCTGTGTGACAGCACCGTGGGTGCTGCTGCAAACCCTGCTGCTGTAGTGGCCTGGCAGATAGAGCTATAACCAACACACTCCCCCAAGTTAGTTCTGGTTTACACAGGCAGAAAAATACTCTGCTAATGCAAATCGTGGCAATTTCCCAAATGGCAAAGGCTTTTTGGGGCCAGCAGAATGGCATTGCAGCTATGCCTTTACCTCACAGAAGGCAGTGACTAAGACCCCTCGTCCTTCCCAGCCCACGCTCCTGCAGCTCCGCCAAACCTTCTGCTGGAGATCTGGCTGCCATCCTGAGCTGTGCCTTGCAGCATCTCGCGGAGCTCAGGCGGACCACACATTTCCTCTGCTCAGGACTATTTAATTCCAACATTAATCATAACAAGAACAGATGGTTACCCGATGTTTGCAATTAAATTGGCTGCATATGTAACCTCTGGAACTGTAAAGTCAACACTGCAGTCCAGTGAATAACTCCTACCTTGATCTGCAGGGGAGGGCCCGGCTTGTTTGAGGTGCTGGACGAGGGGAACACGCTGCGCAGGAGCCTCCTCTTGAGGCTGTTCTCCCGCGATTTGGAGTTGGGGCTGCCCTCCCCCGAGGGCCTGGCGCTGGGCTGGCGCTGAAGCCAGCCCTCCTCCGGGCTCCTCATGGCCGTGTCGCTGTCCCCTGGCACAGCGGGCACGTGCTGCAGCCCAGAGATGCGCTGCACACAGCTGCCATCGGCGCCCTGGAACTCCGAGGGCCCCAGGGACTGGGCTTTTGTCACCATGCCGTTGGGATGAGACTGCCCTTCCAGGCGGGGCTTGTAATCCGGCCACATGGTCTGCCTCCGGGCCACCTTGGACCCACCATTGCAGTTGAGGTAGTTCCCATACTTGTCTGCCCAGTCTCCTTCAGGACTCTGAAGGTACATGTCTGGGGGTCTCTCATCTCCCAGGAGCCCGAGGGACTGGGCTCTCCTCCTGCTGGTGGGGCTTCTGCCTCTCAGAGTGTTCGAGCTGATGGCAGAAAGCTTCTGGATGTCATTGAGCAACCCAGAGATGTAGCCTTCCACTTCCACAGTGCTGCCCCGCACCACGGTCTGGGAAACACAGGCAAGGTGAGAAACAAGTCAGTGTTGTAAGAATCAAGGCTCAATTTGTCTTACCAAAGGTTAGATTTTGTACATATAGCCAAAGACAACTCAAGGAATTCAGGAAAAATTACCAATTTTTGTCTTTTGTTTCAATGTCCTTTACTGAGGGAAAATAAAAGTCCTTGGGTTACATCCCGCTGTCAGAGCAGCAGTGCTGTCAGCCAGAACAGTCAATTCTGCTGTTGTGCTCACATTCTAAAAGACTAAGTTAGAGCAAAACTGGGATATTTCAACACTCCTGGCTTTCTTGTGCTGAAACTGTGTGACACTACATACATCACTAATGCTCTCACCGAGCTCCTGAAATATTAGTTCTCAGAAGCTCCAGCATGCTGCAAGCTCCATTTGCAAAACTCACCTTTGCTGTGCCAACACAAGGTTCATCTCTCCCCTGAAGCACTCTCAATAGCGTTGTAATCAGCGTCCCTCAGTCTGCTTCTCTACAATTTCAGCTAATACATCCCAATCCTGACCACTGCAGACTGTGCTGTTCCAACTCTGCCTCCCTGCTCTACTCTGCCAAGCTATTATAATTAAAAATGATGAACAAAGGGTCACAGCAGCTCACAACTGCCCTGTAAGCAAACACTGAAGAACAAGGCTTCCATCCAAACAGGCACCAGCTCTGTACAGTAGGACAACCTGAAGCTGTTGGTATATTAGGTAGTGTTCTACCTTGTTTTTTTCTGGAACTGAAAAGCTTCTTTAGCTCTTCTAGTGCTGGGAACCAAAAGGTTTCATTTCTCCACAGAAATTTGCAGCACAGGATCACTCCTACACTTTCCTGAACCTCTGCTTGAGGAAAGTCCTTCCCTGGAGTGACAGCAATCTTCTGTTTGCTAACTGAGCTCCAGGGATCTTCTAAACATGCTGAATTAATTACACTGAGACTAATACTTAGCTGGTGCAACACAGTAGCTCCAGTAATTTCAACAGAACACCACCACAGTGCACAAACGAGCACCTGGTTCGCTCAGTGTCTGAGAACGAAAGGCAGAACAGAAGATTTTTGTTCAACAGGGTGAAGAAAGGACAACTCAACTCACTCCATGGCGCACACAGCAGCTGCAGCTGGAAATTCTGGTCTTCACTCCTACTCTCTCACCACACACACACCCCTTCCTCCACAGCCCAGCTGCTGTCACGGAACAATCTGCTGGGGACACGAACTTTTTGTCCAAAATTGACAAAAGTGATTCCAGAAAGACATGGGTATTCTCAAAATAAGAAGGCTCCAACAACATGCTATGGCCTCTCCAGAAAATCCCCTGCAGTGCTCTTCTCCCCTTCTAGCTAAAACTCCCTAGAATTAGACTCAGGTCACTCCCATGAAGTCAGACCTAGCCCCAGCAGACAGGGAAGATGGGAGTTAATCTTGCTTTGCTGCTATGTTTAAGCATTGCATCAGATTAATGAGGAAACATCCAAATTTGAGCCAAATGTATATGGAGTGCTGTTACATAGCTCATGCCCTACTGACCAAAACTGAGAAATTCTAATAAGAAAAGCACCTTTTTATAAGCTACACACAAACCCAGGAACTACTATGATAATTTAATCCAGGACTATGTACAAGGGCTTGGCCAACTAGCACTTGAAAAAAAAAAAATCAAATTGATTGGTATCATCGAACCAGAGTTAATTCAAATGGAGTTTACCAGAAACAGTCAGCTTTGTTATGCAGTCCATGAGAGTGCTTGCATTTGGAATTACTGAGAAAAACAGTGTTAGTTTAAAATGATTCTTTAGTTTTTTAAAGCCTGTTGGGTATTCTGTCCTTGTTCTCTAAAGGATTTGCACCTCCTTTCAGCTTTTACCATCCTCGGGTTTAGTAAGTCAGACATGAAAGTCCTGACCAGAATAAGGCTCAGGGCAAACTCCAGGAAATCTCTTCACACACATTTCTGTTTCAACAGGGATGCCTCACTATTTTTTGAGCATCCATGGCCTAATACTTGAGGAAGTTTGGCTTGCTCTGGAAACGCCATCGGTGCAGTGCCCAGAGGCTTCCTGAAGTCAAGATACAGGGGAGTGCTATCACTTCTCCCTGACCCAAAGCCCCCTACCCTGTGATTAATGAAAATTGGGTTGCTTGACGTGATTCTTTTCTTGATAAATCCATACTGGCTGCCAGCTATTACCCTGCTATCTCCTTGGAAGCGGTTGCAAATAGATTACTTGCTTATTTGTTCCAGTCTCTTTCTGGGGATAGAAATTATTCTGACTGATCTGCAATTCCTTGAATTTCATTAGGCCCAGCTGACTTGAAAATATGCAACTTCTTCGCTAAGTCTCATTTCTGTTCCTGTTCTTTTCTTATTCTGGTCTGCATTCTCATCCCTTCATCCTCATGCTAATTGTCAGCCCACTGATCACACTTAATGAAGACCAGAGAAAAATCATTAAACACTTAGGAATTCTCGGTATCATCTGTTAACTTTCTTCCAAAACCCGCAGTGAACAAATTCTTTCCTTCATCCTTCTTCTCCTCCTCATTGCCCTCATGATGTGTCCTCAGTGCCCTTTATGTTCTTTGAGAATAACATCTCTTTTTTGTGCATTGCCCTTCCAGTTTTGCTCCTACATGAATTTCTTTTCTCTTTGCCCTTTATAACTTGACCTAGTTTCCACCCTTCTGAGCAATCCTCCTGCAGTTTAAGCTCATTACAGAGCTCCTGATCTAACCAAGTTGGTCTCTTATTACACATTTTATCTCTCCTCTGGATTGTGCTCCTATCCCTCTACTATATTTTGAACCTCAAAGCACATTCAGGACACCAGGCAATACCTCCTGTCTTTTTTTTCCCCACCTATTCTTCTTAAGCAAGTTTTTCCTTTATAAACCAGCATTCTGCTCCAAGATCCTGATGAGCCATTTCATTTGTAGGTTTGATTATGTACCAAAGCTTACATTATACCAAATATAGTCCTCTTTATTCCCCATGCTTTAAGCACCTGTACACAAAAAGCTAAATATATTCATCAGATAGTCAACTCTTTTTTTATATCCCTCCTAAAACCCAAGTAGCAACATCTCTGTTTTACAGCACACCTCCCAGTTTTCAGGCTCCTGCAGGGTTTTTTGCCTTTTTTTTTTAACTGGGAACAAAAACTTCTGCCAAGCAAGCAAGATTTTAAGCACAATATTTCTGTCACCATCTTTCATTTCCTTTCCTGAGAGGTCACCATGAAGTTGCCTTTTCCCACAGCATGTTCCTGCTGTCACTTACACAGTCTCCAGATGCCAGCACCAGCAGCCATCTAAACCCACCCATCTACAGGAATCACTTCTTTTTCCTTACTGAAGGACACTGTTCCATTACTATGTCCCACTTTCCATTAAAATGCTGGTTTATTAACCCTTTTAGCCCAGACCCTAGTTTAGTCCTTGTGTTCCTTACCTGTCTGTGAACAGCAAGGCAGTGCTACATTGCTCTCTCTCCCACTTAGGCTTCCCTGGCAACTTCATTACCAGCCAAATTTGCTCACCCACAAGAATGACAAGCCTTCTAAAACAGGTCTCTCCACAAATTCTTCTCTTGGCTTCCCTGTACAACTGCTGAACGCACCCTGGCTCCTGTCAGCTACCACAGGAGCTTTCACAGGTCCCCATCACCGTAACAGGCAGCCTGGTTATTTCAACAGCAACAGGTCAGGATCCTACTGTCCTTACTCCTGATGAAGTTACTATCACCTTGGGGTATCAAAGCCTGCTATGCACTGAATTCCATACAGATACCACCCTTAGTCCCATTCATGGGCACCAGAAGCAGAGCCTCAACTCGGAGGCAACTCCCTGAGGAACAGGGAAGAACTTTCTGCCTCCCTCACCTTCATAGGCTGGAGCTGCATCCTTGTGATTCTTGAAGGGTCTACCACTGGCTTGGGGCGCCTCAGCGTGTCCAGAATATTCTGCCATTGAGGAGGCAGGCCCACAAATTTGCCCTCCTTTGGGTCAAATGAGGTGTGGACACGGTGCTCAAAGTTCTGTGGGGCCGAGATCTCCGGGCGTTTCTTCTTCTTCTTCCGGAACATGGTGCCTGAGGGGGAGAGGGCAACACGGTCAGTGCCTGTCTAGGGCAGAAGTGCCCAAGCAGTAAAATCAGGTATCAATTCTATGAGTTAATTATGTTGTATTGAGAACATTTTCCAGTGAAAAGCACTTTATCAGGAGTTGATCACCTGCTTTTATAGATGAGGACACAGGGACCAAGAGAGCAATGATTTTGCCCAAGGCCACCTTGCAGGTTCATGGCTCAGATGGGATTTCTAGTGACTTCCCTTATTTCTACAAATTAATATTGCCTGATAAAACTATTTAAAAAGTAATTAAGAGATACATATTTATATTTTACCTGCTTATACCTACATTAAATGGCTTTGGAATCCACCCAGTTAAACAGCATTGATTCCACCACAAGCTTGAAATTTAAGGTGGCAATGAACAGGGCTCAGGTTGTCTTCCCACTGCTTACTCCAAGTAAGTAATATCTACTTGGTTCCCATTTAATGACAGCAGAACTGTTGCCAAAGGAAGAGCTGCCAGAGACTGACTCTGGATCTCAGTTTTTCTTGCTTAGACAGAGGGCTCAGGAGGGAGGGAGGAGGTGGTAGGTGGAAATCAAACTCTGTCAGCAGGTAGCTGAAGAAGCTAAAATTAAAAACTAAGATTCTTTTCCCTTGGGGGCTTGAGAGAGACAGCTTGTGTGAACAGCCAGTGCAAGTGCAACAAGCCAAAAGCACCTAACACTGAAATATACCCAAACACAGGAGACTTCAAAATCTGAATTAAGAATTTATAAACAAATTTATAACCAAAAAATATACTTAGAAAGCTCAGAGACTGGACCTTTCTGAAATTGGGCAGATATGAAGGAAAAGGAAGAACCAGAGTTGTGCATGCAGACAAGAGGTGGGAAAGCTGGAGGACTGCAGTGGATTGACACAACCTCTTCACAGAAACCAGATAGGGAAGATACAGTGAGGTAAGAAGATTTTCTATGGAGAGCCAGGTTTTTCACAGTGGGGAGTAGTGGGAGTGAGAGACAGGCATAAATCAAAACAGGAGTGGTCCCAACAGCATGGACGGAAAAGCTTTCCTGTGACCAGGAGAGTCCAACATTGGAGCAGCCTGCCCAGACAGGCTGGGCAGGCTCCATCCTCAGGGGTTTGCTCTCAAAGCCAAAGCCCTGAGTAATCCAGCCTGACCCTCCAAGCTGACCCTGCCTTGAGCAGGGGGGTTGGGCTGCACCTTTCACGGCCCCTTTTCCCTGACTCTATTTACTGCTTTAGGAATAAGCTGCACAGGTTCTTTAAAGCAATTAACATCTGCCAGCAAACAATAATAACAATATTTATATGCTCTTCCTTTTCCAAAGACAACATTCCTATTGGCATTTGCCTCCCACTAACACTGTTACAGCCACGAATGCCATCTCTTCCCCAACATCAGGCTTAGGATTTTTACCACTTAATCTTCAACTTTGTAGCAGTCACTCTTCCCCTGTACAGGACCTCAGTTTCCAACTATTTGTGCTGAGTAAATATTTACAAGGGTCAGAGAGGCAGACCGCATAGAGAGATAACCCACTGCGGTGTAGACATGAACACACTTCTGGAGGACACCAGTCTCCAAAATCAGCACATCCCAGTGAAATCTATGTCAAACATTTCCCAGATTGTCCCACTCTAAACTTGTTTAGGGAGCAAAGTGCAGCCACCACCTGAACAATGGCTTTGCTCCCTGGTGCTAGACTGGGATTGGATTGAAAATCCAATACACAATGGCTCCCAGTTTGGTTACAATGACCCTGCAGTCACAGGGGTAGGAAGTGTTTGCATGGCAGAGAAGGACTTGGCTCCATCTAACCCCCCATTCAAGCAATCCACCCTTGGTGAAACACCAACTTCACATGCACTGTCCATTTCAACAGCCTACTAAAGATACCTCACAGGTGAAAAAGAAAACAAAAGGTTAGGAAAGAAAAGAAAAAAACCAAAAAGCTTACGAAAGAGGCTGGAAGCAACTGCTCTGCCTAGAAGAGATTTTTCAGCCAGAATAATCTTTGCTTAGAACAAGCTCCAATGAAAACCCAAATAGATCTTAATGGAGAGCTTATGGGAAGGGTGTCTGTGCTCCAGGTCTGTATTGCAGCTCCTCAAACACAGTGATTCATCTCTCAGGCCCCTTAGGTGCTGCTTATTAACTAATAATCAAGACTAAAGTCAGAGGGCAGTTCTTTAAGGAAAAAAAAGTGCAGACAATCCCAGAAAGGAAAGATACTCTAATAGCTCGTGGTGTTAGTAGTGCTCAAACCAACAGCTGGAGCTGCTGAGGAGCTTGAGAGTCTCCAAGGAAAGCAGGGAGTAACTCTGTAGTATTACAGCAAGTGGTTCAGTTCTGAATCCTTGACTACATGTGAGTTATGACAGCTCCTTGATCCACCTTAACCCAGCCACAGCAATCCCAGGGATCTTACTATTTCAACTAGTACCTCTTCTTCTGCTCCTACTCTCACAGCCTCATAATGAGAGGATACCCAGGGCACAGCAGACAGTCTTAAGTTTGCTTTTTAAGTGCTTCATGTGGCAAAGGGTCCTGTAAAACAAATGCCACAATCATTAGCACTTGTAGCATCAATGGTTTTGTGAACCATTTCCTGATTTCCTCATAACAAGAATGATTCTGGCTTAAGTATTTCAAAATGCAAAATTTTAAAGCCCAGGTGATATTTTGGCCCCAACCAGAACAGTGGCTCTATTTCACCATCTCAGCTTGCAGAAGCATAAACACAACACTACATTTGTATATTTACATAAAATCCCTATCCCTGACAATCAACATGTGGACTACAGCTGGATCCCATAGCCAAAAGCATGCTTCCAAAACCCAGAAAGGAGCACCTACTGAGTTCCTGGTCAGTTCTAAGTGACTGGTTGGCATGGCCTGCATCTGCCTTATTGGCTTAAAACAGACAGCTTAAAAACAACAAAATGTAATCAGCTCCAAATACAACACGCCCCTGGGCATCCAGTGGCATTTGCTCTACATGGTCAGCATCAATCCCTGATTATAAAGAGATCAGACAGGTGGTTTAAAGGTAAACTGCATTAGGATCAAATGAAATACATACACTAAAAATAGTTATTTGAAATCCAATGAATTCTAATAATTTTAGTAGGTTTTGCATCTCATTGAGGAGGTCTGTATTTAACCAGTCTCCTTTCACTTTGTGGTTTTCATGCAAGATCTATTTACTTGTATTTCCAATGCTCAGCTAAAGAATATTTATTGTTAAATAAAACACATAAACCAGGCCTTTTCTAAGTCAGTAAGAAATTCATAAGAACATTTTATGCATATAAGATTTTGTAAATCAAGCCAAACCTGTATTTAAACATAGACAGCATCCCTTTAATATAACAACACAAATACTGTGATACTGATTTTATAATAATCTACTAGACTTTAGTCTTTCATTCAGTGCTGACAACTGTACTGTAAGAAATGTCACAAACATAAATAATAAAAGTCACTACCACAAGACAAAAGCAGTCGGAGATTGAAATTCTCTCAGCGATCCATTCCTGCTGCCTGGGAAACCACGTTAGGTTTTTCAACTCCAGATATAGCTGTTCCTGGATGATACAGTTCCAAAAGCTGTCACATCTGCCAGTGAGCACGAGAAAAAAATCCCACAGCCAGCAGATCCAGAGCAGGGGGAGGGATCAGCTGGGAAGGAGGGGCAAGAAGAGAGAGGGGTCAGCTTCAGATGAGAGGAAGGGGTGGGAAGATTAAGGATGGAAGGGGAATGAGTGTTAGTAAGGGAGAGAGGAATGGTTGGGAGACAGGCAGCCCGAGGAGGAGGGCGCAGAAAAGAAGCAACATCACCCGGAGGGGAAGAAAAAAAAAAAAAAAGAAGAGAAGTAGATAAATGTTATCAGGAGTGGCTCGTTCCAACGCCCAGACAAAGGCAGCAGCATGCGCTGCCTTTTCACCCGACCTGCCTCCACCCTGCTCACGTCCAGCCACACGTTCCACTAGGACACCGCGCCGTACGGAGCCGTGCTCATTGCTCCCTCACTCACACATGCACTTGATGATAGCACGGCAGCACAGAGCTACTTCAGTCTCACTTGTGCAGTTTCCAGTTAAAAATAAGCTCTCCCTCCCCCTCCTTGCTGCAGCACTGAACTCGCTCATCAGCTCATTGCGTCGCTATCGCAGATCTGGATGCAGTTCCCTACATTCCTCCTGCCCCGGACGAGAGATAACGCTTGGTCCCTGGGCTCAAGAAAGCCATTCCCATCATTTCCAAGTCCTCCCACAGCCGATCTGCCAAACTGCTCTGGCCAGCTCCAAGAGGAGAGGGAGAGAAGGAGAACTCTTCCTACAGGACCTGAGGAGCTGCAATATGCAGATTGAGTTTGCAGTGGGAAGATGAAGATCCCAGGGAACACACCAATTAAAAGGAAAAATGTATTTCCATACTCTGCTACTCAGGTCACTGTCATGTGCTGCATTTGAAATGGATTACAGGTTAACTAGGCCATTATCCATGCATGTCATATGCATGTGTTCACACAAATGTATGTGTGAATATGCACACATGGAATTTCATTGCATCCCATACCTTCTAAAATACTCATGTTTGCCTTCCTGAGGTTTCCAACACTCTTAGTATTTATAACAAGCCATAAACTATCACAGCAGTTTGCAAATAAAGGGAAATGACAGGTTAGGTCCCTGAAGAGCTGACAAACTCGAACGTGACTTCACACAGCGGGGAATGGCAACGAGGGTCAGTGAAAGGGAAAAAAAAAAGCCAAACAGTCCAAAATCTGAAATGGGATCTAAGAGCACTGTCCTGACACCTTCTACATTTTTCTGCAATCCTACTTTTAGAAATATTGGTTGAAGTATTTTTTTCCTCCTAAAGGAAGAGTGAATATTTCCTAGCTGTGCTATCCCTTTCCTCATTGCAAGTCCTTTCCTTCTATTTCCTTTCTCCCTCACCAGCCCCCCATGGCAAAGCTGCATGTTGGAGCAAAGCAACAGCACAGCAAACTGATGTAATGCTCTAAATCCTGCCCAAACACACACGAGAGCACAGATTAATATTACATTAGAAATAAGCTTAGGGAAAGACATATTTGTTATATTGGTGGGTTTATTTCTGGGGGATGAGAAGAACATCACAACTGGTTGGACATTTTTGGCCATGCCTCCACTGAGCAGGGTCTGAAGGTGCTGCCTCTCTCTCCTCTGCTCCATTTCCTTGCTCATAAATTAGGATTAAATCCCAGTGAACGCCTGTTTGCTCAGCTTGTTTGGGACGCTGCTGGGTTACATACTTTTAGATGTGTTTTAGTTATACTGTACCAAATTCATTCTGGGACATATATAAAAGCATTTGCAAAGAAAAGACCTCTTGAACTTTACAAAACCAGCACAGGCATGTACCAAATGCTAATGGGCTTTATCCCTTAACAAATAAAGTTTTCCATTATTTACAGTCCCCTAGAAATCCCAGCTGAAGTCACCATCCCATTGTGTCTGTCTCTGAAGTCAGGCCCCACCCTCTGGAGGTTTCATCTAAACAGACTAAAGGTGAGGAAAGGGAATCATTATCCTCATTTGCAGATGAGACAAAAAAAATTACTAGCCCAATTTCTTCCCACCTATGTCTAGATGAGCAGATCTACAACATCTTTGAGCTATGTCTCCTGGCTGCTTTTTAACTTTATATCAAGGCCAGATCCCGGCCCAACACACCCTGGCTTGGATGGAAAACATGGGTGCAGGGCCCCAGTGGAGGCCAAGACACGCTCTGACCACAGGTTTGATCTCAACACCAGCATGTAGGTCCAGAAGCCTTGACAGAACTAAGCAGCACAGACAGAAATCACACCCAAACCTCAGCTGCAGTGCCTTCATTACAAGACCAGCCTCTCCCCGTTGAGCTCAGTGTGTGAGAGGGTTCAGCCACCAAACGCTGCTGCAGCACCAGGGAAGGCGGATCACTCATCGTGTCCTTGGCACGCAGGGCCAGCAGGACGTGTGCTGCAGGTCACCAGGCTGAGACCAAAGCCACAACAACTCTGACCCTTCTCCCCCTCCTTTTATGTGATTCATGTGGCTCATGTCCTGTTCTGGCTGTACCAAGCCATGCTGTGCTGCGCCTGACACTCACCTCACACCCACATCCCCTCCCTGACCCCTGTCCAAAGAGCAGCTGCATTGTTCCACATGGATTTCTCCACATTATTTTGCTATGAAGGATGCATCAGGGTTAAAACCAGGTTGCTGTATTTTACTGTTTATCCAAAGCACCACAGAGCTTCAAGACAGGGCTTGATGGATTCAGGGCTTCACTCTTCACTGCCTTGTGTGACAGATCCATTCAAAACCAGCATAAAAGTACTACTGAGATTAGAATAAGAACATTTAAGGTCCTCTCTCCAAAAATCCACATGAATAACAACATCTTGCATATCAGACAAGAGGTTACATTGGGACAAGCCAAGGGGCCACATCTGGCATGTGGGGTCACATGGCAGGGGAAGGAGCCAAGGCACTGGGCTGCAACACTGGGCGCCGCATCCTGCAGCTCCATGTGAGCCCTGGAAGCTCAGCACGCTCTTGCACTGCTCCCAGATGCAGCTGCCTCTGGCACACGGGGCTACGAGAGGGAGGCTGCAGCTCCATGTGCAAATGGGCACAGCACAGATTTTACTGTGTGCAGGAAGAGTCACACACTCAGGGAGCAGGGCTGGATTCTCACAAGCAGACCTGTCCCAGCAGAGGCACTGGTGACCACCACCCTGGATCCCCGTACTCGCTCCAGTAGCACAGCAAAGGGCTGACAGAGACACCCCAGCAATTCCCCAGATGGCCCAAGTATAGAGATGCAAGAGTTAAACTTGCTTCCAGCCAACACTAAACAATCTCAGTCCCTAGTTATGCTTGTCATGTTCTCCCAAAGAGAAATAGAAATATATTTAATTGCTGTCAGCAGCCTGCAAGACAGTTTGCTTGTGTTGTCCCCACAGGATAACTGATGGGAAAACTCCAGGCCAGGCAGTGCCCCCCAAAACATGGAAGGACAGATCTGCTTAACCCCACAACCTGCCTGACTCTCAGTGCCTTCCTGCTCACTGCTGCCAACACTGAGATGCAAATTTAAATTACAACAGACAAGTCTTCTCCCAGGGAATATCAGTTATCCTGCTCTGTTTGCCACAACTCTGAGTGTTCACACAGGCCCTCTGTATGTTAAACCTGAGGTGCACTCCTAACATGAGATATATGACTGCTATTGGCTACAGCTACATTTCGTTCATCAATTAATTACAAAATAATCTAATTACTAACACTACAAGTTAAATGGCTGAGCCCTAGGGAAAAGTGTAATTTCCTGAGACATTTTGAGGGAAACAAATTTCAAGTTTTAGTCTCTGGGCACCCTCCATTCCCACTGTTCTTTTTTGCCAGACAAATGGAAGGTCAGTCTAAGAACAACAGTACCATTGGTAAGACCAAATGGCAGTGCATTAGTCCCTGAACCTCACGGTAATCCTGCAGCTTAAGAACCCATAATGAGGAATTCTTTAAAAACAAGACCTGTAGCAGCCAAGTGCTGATTTTGTGCTCCATTGCACTAAGTCTGTGACATTATAACTCAAAGTCAGCGAGACTGGTGCAGGAGCAGCGTTGGTGGCACAGGCAAGGAAGCTGCTCCCCAGCCCAGAACCCCCCTGACAAGGTGTCAGAGTTTGCTGGGCTCTCTGCAGCCCTGAGCAGCACAACTCCTGGTGAGCCTTCAGCTACTCCTGCTCACTTGTGTCCTGTCCAGGTACAGCACTGATGTGCTGCTCTGAACAGGATGGAACTTCAGTAGAGTACCCCTGTGGGTGCCCAAAAACCCTCAAGTGCAATACAGAGCTCAGAGCCTGGCTGTGCGTTTTTTACTTGCAGTTGGGCTAAGCTAGTCCAAGCCGCTTTAAGCAATTTTGTTTAAAGCAATTTACACAAATACTTAGCTCTTTTCTCTGCCTGTGAATTTCCCTAAGCATATTACAGAAGTAGGTTAAAAAGAGCTCTTTTTTCAGATTGGAGGCAGGACAGCCAAAGTTTAAAGAATTCTCCTTAATTTCATTCTTCTTGGGAACAAAAACCACTTTGTGGCCAAGAAAGTGTTGTTTCTCACTTTGCAACCCTTGGCAGCAGGACCCAGGGTAGCCTTCCCAGGTACATCCATACTCACACCCAGCTAGACAGAAGCAGCCCCTGTGCACAGAGCAGACTTTCCATCTGGGAGCACAGTTACTAATCCAGCAAGCTATTTGCTGATAGTGCTTTCCACTGTTTGATCAGCTTTGCTTCTAGATTCATAAATCATTGTTCACATAGCATGCAGGATGTACGTACCAAGGCAGCACTGAATGTTAAAAGCAATATAAAACTTCATCACATCATCAGGAATGAGATTTTTCCGTGGGACATGGCTGGAGAGAGAGCAAGGCAGCAGCTTCCCTTCCCCAGCAGCTGTGTTAGGGGCTGACAGGTTGTACCCAAACAGAGAACCCAGAAAAGTAGACAAAGAGTGGCCAAAGGTCTCTTACTCCCCGTACACTCCCCAGCTTCACCTGAGAGCTCACACTCACCAGACACAAATTGCTCTTCTGTTTTTTCAGTGCTCTGTCCCCAAATACATTAAAGCATTAATGCCCTGGTAAAGAAGAAAGCAAATATTAACAGACAGGACTGTTTTCTGTCACTGCAAATACCTGCCTGTATGCACTGGTTACCTGACAAAAATAATTAAATACAAATGCACAATAAATCTGTATATTGTAACTTAAATAGAACAAGATTAGGCAGCTTTCAGCCAGCCAAAACACACACATCCAGCCCCACACGAGTACTCCAGCATAGCTTCAGGAGGTGTTCTGAAAGGATCCTGGCCAGCACAGCTGCCAGAAGGTTGGGAATCCGCACAGGAAGGGTTTAACTAGACCTCTCTGTAAGGTATGGTGAGGGTCCTTGCAGATAGAAGATACTTAAGAGCAGATACTGCTCTGTCTCCCGCAAAGGCGATGAGCATGCATGTTCCTGACATGCTGTCTGCTCTCTCAAGCATCATCCCGAGTAATTTTTAACCCCTTCTTCACCCCAAGGTTTTAAGAGCATCACCCTGCGAGATTGAACAAGGCATTTTCCCTCCACATTCCCCATCCTCTTGAGTATCAGTTGGCTAAACTGCCAGACCTCAGCCCCACACGTTGTCCCACCTCATAGACCCTGGAAAGTAAAAACCACAAGATCTTACTGGCAGTCCTGCTGCAACAATGCTGGTGGTGGACAGTTCCAAGGGAGAGGAGAAAGAAGGGTCTGGAGGTAAACTCTCCCACTGTCATGCAGCAAAGCCGATTGGAGGACGGCGTTGCTGGGCTATAGGAGTAAAGATGAAGCAAACTCCTTCCCAAAGGAATCCAGCTCCCAGTTTTTCTTCTCTTCCAGAAACATCCCTTGAGAGAAAAAAATTGTATGACCCCCTGAACTATTCCACTCTCACTTCACCCCAGGCGGGCACTGCCAACACACGTGTGATCGTTACACTAATCCATGCCAGTGGCACAGCTCAGCTCCGAAGAGAAGGGGTTAAGCCGAGGCAGCACAGCCACTGGGAAGCAGAGACTTAGTTTAAACTGACAAACCCAGTCCTCCGTAAACACAGGGAACAAATCCCACGAAACAGCGGCCATTAGGACGGTTGTTCTGGCTTTAAAGCAAGCAAGCAAATCAATGTTGATCCCCAAATCTGCGGGAGGGCGCTTACCCCTGACTCCTCATTGCTCCGTGACCAGAGATGAAGTGAGAATGCTCCGCCACTGGAATCCGCTGACACGTCGATAAACTTGAGCGAGAAAGACGGCAGGAGAAAGCGGGAGAAGAAAAAGGGGTGGAGGCAAGTCTGACATGTTTGTACAGTGCCTGATTCACCTAAGCTGCCGAGTTTGATTTCAGGGTGTGGTAGCAGATGGGACACAGGAGCACTCAGCGTAGAGAAGACTCAGATTTCTGTTCCATGGAAAACGACAGATGCCAACAGCAGTGTCTTGGGACCATCTCGCCTTCTTCTCACAGTCTCCTCTCTTGGTCCCTAGAGGGGATGAGAGAGAGAAAGAGCTCAGAGTCACACCTGGGCACCCCGATGTTCCACATCTCAGGCAAGAACTTTGGGGAGATCACCTCCTATTCCCCTCCACCCTTTTTCACACCCCACTTCACTGTGACTTATTAAAGCTCCGCTCGTCAGCTCTTCTCTCTCAGCTCGACAGCCTCAGGGCCGGGAGCTGCTGAAGCTTCTAACAAACCCAACATCTCTGCCTGTGTCGCCTAGCTGCACATTTTGGGACCTGCCACCAATCCCTTGTCATTCCAGGAAGGAAAGCTTTGATTGCTTGCTTTATGGCTCGCTGTAGAAGAATTCATCCTATTTATTTGCATTGCAGATGAGCAGCACATGACCTGGCGCTTTTACTTTTCCCCTGTCCTCGCCATGAGTCAGTGCTGCCAGGTCTGGAGTCTGGGATCACCCTCTAATTCAGTTGTGCTGCCTGTGCCTCAGGCTTTACTGACTACTGGAAATAGACTTTCCACAAGCAGCAGGACACCAGCTCTGGCAGCACCGCCTGGGCTTGGTGACTGGGCCATCATCAGAGGACACTTTGGGGATTACAGCCTGGAGCGTTTAGAGTTCATGGCAGCAAACTCATCAGCTGCCCTTGCTCCATTGCAAACAAGGAGGGTTCTTGGCCTATCCAAACCACTGACAATGCTGGCTTAACCCTCAGATATTTTTAGGTCCAAAGAACAGAGATATAAACCATAAAAACCCACCCCTGTGACTTTTTAGGGTTTTTTAAATAACATTGGTTTTGTTGAACCACCCTTAAATAAATGAGAGGCATGCTACAAATAATCATTAGGCGGTCATTATTATTGCTGGGAGTGGCTTGTCCCACAGTGATGAGCCAGCCCAGTGACCTTTTAGCCCTGTTCTCCCATTCCCATTTTCCTCCCTACCTGTCCATTCCAACTAAAAGAGCTGCAGTATCTTTGTGCAACCACCTCAGTCTCAGCTGTAGTTGGAATTCATGAGCTCTACAGTACTATCATGGAGAAGGAACAGAACCAAGGTTTACAGAGACAACCTTTTGGAGCTGATGGTCTGAGGTTCCTAATCCTCATTTCCCAACCTGCTGGCTAAGTTGTGGAAGGCTGGTTCCTGAACATGCTGTCACTGCTTCTACATTACACTGCAGGTCCCTGCCTGCCACAGTGACCCAGGTTTCCTGCCTGTTCCCTCCCCAGGGTATAGGAAATAGAGCCAGCCAGGTTCCTTTCTGTCTGGGGATTAGCTTCTCCCTTCTACGGGGCAGGCCCCATACACAGATGTAATCAAAAGAAGGAAAGTTCCCTTTAATAGTAAAAAAATCATAGTAAATAACAAAGGGGGACAGCATTCTTGCCCAGTGCACTGGAACTCACAGGGCAGAGCAGTGTGGTGGAGGATCAGGGATGAGGAAGCAGAATGTGAATCTAGTAGGTGTGGATGGCAAACCATCCCTGTCATCTGTGCACCTGGGCTTTGCTGCTGTGCCAGGCAGCGCGGAGTCATCTGCACAACCGTGGCGTGGGGAGCGTCACACACAAACAGCTTCTGCACTCTACAAAGAGTCATCCAGCCTTGGAGCTCCACATTTGCATGAGTATTGTATTTCCTGGCTTACATGCTAGCACAATCTTCTAGAACAAGACTTGAGTTTGTTATAAATGGCAGAGCCTGATTTTACTTGTCAAGGCACAAGCTTAGATGAAACCAAAGCAGTTCTGAATCAGTGTGAACCTCTGCTGCCTACAATCTTAATGAAAAATTAGGACACTTTCCAGTCTTTATATTCACAAGTTTGGTCCCAGCAGTCCTGCATACTTTGAAGAAAAATTTCCCAGTAAAAGTGACACGTCTCTAATTTTCCCCTTCAGCAACTATCCCTTCATTAGACATTTTACTGCTCCTTGCCTGCCCACTGCTGTCTTCTTAGCTGGAGAATTGCACAAGACAATATAAATAATTATACTGGCGCATTTATATAAACACACGATACACGCCCCACTCCTCCTACGGCGGCTCTCTCAGGTCCCGTCGGTCTCCGGGACAGCCATTCCTGGCAGCAACAAGTGCTGCAGGGTACGTTGACTAAATGTCTGCATTGCAGCCTGCCTGATTTATCTTCCCAGCAAAGGCCATTCCATATTCCATGTCCCCTCCCCAGACACAAAGCAAAGCAAATTTCAGATCCAAAGTGCTGATCTCACCTCGTTCCTCATCCTGCCCAGCCACATCACTGCGCTAGGAGAGCTCCAGGATCTCACATCCTGCACTGCTGCTGCAATAGCTTCCATTTAATCACCACTGGAGGAAGATTTTGTGATGAAAACCCCATTGTTAAATGTTTTCCTACTCCAATAGACAAAACTGGGAACTTTTAACTTAAAATATAAAAAGTCTGAGACAGCCAGGCCAACTGTACCATATACAATGTCTGTCTTCTGCCTCAGCCAGGAGAAACATACCTGCTCACCTGTCTGAAGCTGGTGGAAACTGAGCAAACTGCTAAGGAAAATGGATCTGTAGTCAACAGAGCTTCCAGGAAAAACCTAACACCAAGGCACAGGAAATCTGATACATTTATGAAATCCCAGTAAGAACTACAGCAATTCCACCTATGAAGTCAGGCTGTGGCTCAGGACCGGACTTTCCATCAAGTCTTCCCTGTGCTCAGGGATCAGATAGGAAGCAGAAATGCTCTTCCACACAGAACCCCTTCCTTCTCTTTCATAGTTCTGTAAATCTAGAGAAGCTGGCCAGGGAATTGAAAGAATGCACTTAAGGATTGGGACAAAGGGGTCACTAGGAGAAAGGGTGTGTTTCACATCAGAACCAGCCAGTGGGAGGAAGCACGAGATAGGAATCAAGTCTGGGAGTCTCAATCAACACATGTCAGTGAAGCCAGGACTGCAGATAAGGAGGGAGCAATCCAGAGGCAGTTTCACTTTAAATAAGTACTTACAGTTTAGCCACCTTTCCTTAAGGGTATCCCATTCGGAGGTGGGCAGAACATTCCAAGAGAGCATTACCTGGATAGCCAGCTCCAGTGTTGGGGTTATCCTCCTGCTTACTATGCATTGCTGCCATTATCCAGGTAGGATCCTGAGATGCCAGCAGGACAAAGTCCTGCTTGTACTCAAGCTGCATGAGCTCACCCAGTGTTTTTATCCAAGGTTTACAGTCTAAACCAGAAGAGGTATTTTCCAATTCAAAACAAAACACAAGTGCATGAGAGCTGAAGAACTGGAAGTTCATCGAGCAAGTCCAGAACTCTGAGTGCTGTCAAAGATCTGGACACATCCCCACACTCCTATCTGGCAGGGCAGTGGGGAGCTGAGTGTCTCTATTTACCCTATGCCAAACAATGCAGATTGGGGCACATGGAAGAAGGGAATTTGTCCTGCTTCAGGCTCACAATGGGTTACAGCCAGGCTCTCCTGGGCCAAACACCTCCTGTGGTGGGGCAAAGCATGGCCAGCAAGGAAACAGCACAAGGACCTGGGAATTCTGCCAAATTTGCAGAATTCCAGAGGTAAGAAGCACAGAATCATTAAGGTTGGAAAAGACCTCTGAGATCATCAAGTCCAACCTTGGACCCATCACCACCTTGTCAGCCAGACCAGAGCACTGAGCGCCACATCCAGTCCTTCTTTGAACATCTCAAGGGTGATGAATCCACCACTGCCCTGGTGCAGTGCCCCAGTGCCTGACAACTGTTTCAGTGAAGAAAGCAGGTAAGCTTAGAGAGGGTAAGAAAACACCAGACTCTTTGAAAATTTTAACTCCTGCTCTGATGAGAAACTGAAGAAGATCACCTGAACACAGCACATGCTATTTTGCTGCTGGTTAAATTCCTGTGGCTTGGTAGATGTTCCTGCAGATAATATCAATATAGCTTGGAACACAGCCACCTCACACGTCTTCCAGATCTTTTACTTGTAAAAATTCACAGACTTATTTGGTTATAACAGAAGTAACATCATGGTCCACCTCACAAGGCTGTCCCACCATCTACAAAAGGTGCTGCTTCTGCTTCCCACAAAAGCCACAATGATCAGTCCTGCAATGGCGCCATCACAGCAGAAAGCCAACATTGCCTACAGATTCCCAGGTCACCTTGGGAAAGGCATTCTGCATGCTGCTAAAATGACTGTGACAATGCTCTACTCCCCCAGAACAGAGGCGGCTTAATCTGTTGTTTTTCCAAGCATGCTGCGATCCTTAAGAATGCTATAGAAATGCAGATTGAAATCCCTCGCTGGCACCAGAGGAATACAGACCGCAGCCTCTGTTCTGAATAACTAGGTCAGTCAGCTATCGCTGAAGTATTAGCCAGAATCCAGCGAATTCCTAGTGGCTAAAATAACGGCTGCAGGAGTCTAACACCATTTGCTGCCATTAGTCACTCTACCTCTGGGTACATTCAAACCCAACTCTGCAGAGCTTAGAATAATTTGAGGGCTGGAGCCTATGCTTGTCAAAATCCAAGCACGTGTCTCCGTGCAGCACAGGTTTCCCATCCCACTTGCAGCCGTGTGGAGGCAGGGAACAACTGTCCTTGCAGCCAGCTCAGCCTTACCCTGAAAGCATTCAGCCCAGGAAAATCAGGAAGATGCACTGCTAATCCCATGCCCAGGGAACAGGCGTCACCTCCCAGCAGCAGCTTCCCTAAGCAAGTACAGAAGAGGCTTTGACCTATGGTGGTGAGTGGGTGACATTTTTGGGGGGGAAGGCTGATAGAGGCAGAGCAGCTATTCCTCCCTGTGGAAGAAAAGAAGGAAAGGGCTGACAGCTGCAATGGGAACAAGTATCCAAAATATATTTCAACCCCTTCCAGCTGCTGACACTGGATCAAGTATTTGGTTTCTTCTCCCTAGAAGTAGGAGGCAGTTGAAGGGTTAAACCTGGTTGGGTTTTTTGGGTGATTTTGTTTGTTTGTTTGTTTTTTACTATTATTTAATTTATTTTCAAGCTCTGGTTGTCTCAGGAGCCTGGCCTATGGTTCAGCTGCACGAAGTCATGCCACAACACAGCAGCCACAACCTGCATTGCAGGAACTGGACCTTCTTGTTCTGCCACTGAGAGCAGCATGTCACAATACTGAACCCTCGCTTTCCCTTATCTCCACAGGCGGCGAATGCTCTGGAGTCCACAGGAGGGGTTGCAAAGGATTAAATGATTATAATCCCCACTTAGAGATTTATTGATATTACACAGAAAAATGGTAGCTGAGACATCCTTGCCTTGCATTCTAACTGCTACGACAGAGGAACAAGTTAATTCCTACCTCCCCTAAGAGTGAGTTTTGCTTTCCTGATAGTAGTTACACAAGTCTTACTTTCTCTATCCTCAGCAATCTCCTCCATCCTTCATTTAGGCTGGAATTTTAATAGCCTGAATACTGCCCAAGCCAGAAGGAGGCACTGGTTGTTCTCAGGTACCGGTTTCAGCACAGCACAGACTAGTGGGTAAACAGTAAAGTTCAACTACCACAGTCTCCATTAAAAACAAGTTTCCAAACTACCCAACACATCTGTGCAACTGCTAAGGCTGCCAGATTCCACAATAATGGACCAAAGCATGCACACAGTCAGGCAATGCACGTTAGAAAGGACTGGAACACGCCGGCTGTCTCTGATACTGTAGGAACATTTTTCTACCACAGCCCTACCCTACAATTAAGGGAGGCCAAGCTGAGCACAGGCACAGCCTGAGCACATGGACCTGCTGGCACTTGGCAGAGTGAATGCCTGTCCTTTGGAAGGAGTCTAGATCCTGCTGGCTGCTGAGAGGGGAACCATGGTGGAACAACTCAACCAGAACCCTCTTCAACATGACACCAGAAACCAGTCCACTGATATACACGTGTGTGTGTGTGTATATCTAAATATTAAAGAAAATCTCCATCACCACCATCATCCTTAAAGAAGAGCAATATAAGACATAGCCATTTAAGTTGTAAATAAGATGTAATATTTTCTAATCTGCACATTTACAGATTCTGAGGCTAGCAAAAATAACTGAAAAACTTCAGTTGATCTTCTACTTAATCATCATTCCTCAAACTACTAATCCAAAAAAAACTCCTTTTCTTGTTCACGTGCTCTCTGAGGTGCCAAATAAATTCTATAAATAAATCAATTTTTAAAAATACATTCCAACACAAAAAAATATTAACTAGTTTGTCTCCATTCCACATGTGATCTTTGGGGGGAAAAAAGGCTTCTTAACACTTAAAATTACAATTTTTAAATTTAGCTCTCGAGAATTTTAATGAAAACTGAAAGCCTGGGTAACAGTTGTGCCCAAAGATGTCCTGCAGAAATACTTGAGTATTTATCTGAAAAATTCCTTCATTTTCTTCTTTCCACAAGTACAGTCTCAGTCTAAGCACAGCCACAGACCACTGAAGGTGATCCACAGGTTAGGAGTAGCCAGAAAATTCAGGTGAGCCCAAGTTCTAAAAGACTCTTTAAATGAATAAAATATAATATTCCTAAATAAGTTATTGGCTCAGCTTTATGTGACCCAGACTGCTGTTTTGAGATGCTTTGGGAGAACTTATTTAGAACTTGGAGAGAACACAAAAGGCCAAAGAGCTTTGCAAGTTTCTGGTTCGGGAGCAAGCAGAATTATTTTCTTTGCTTTAATACCAAACAGTATTCTGTAAGAAAGAGGCAGAAATCAGGAGGTTTTCTCAGCAGCAGTCACAGACAGGAGCATTTTGTCTATTGACATCATCTCATGGCTGATGAGGTGCCACAAGATTCGAAGCTATTTGTGCCATTAGTTAATACATTTAGGTTTCTAATGAAATAAACACAAGCAGGCGTTTTTCCTTTTAGGCCCCAGTTACTCCATCCCAGTGCTAGGTTTGCAGTCTGACTTTTCTCCTTTCCCTGCACACTCAGGAGCTCTGATGGCTGCAGACTGAGAGTGTCCCCAGAGTGGACAGCTTGCTGCAGCATGGCCAGCTCAGAGATGACTTGCCCAGAGAGACTTCCCAAAGTCAGCTGTAACATCTGTTCTTCGGATGCTATCCAAAATCCCTTGAAACCAGAGCTTTTTCACTGACTTCCACAAGTGCTAGAAAGATCCTCATTCTAAGCTGGATGTTACAGGAAAGAAGTTAATTTCTAGCATTATTGTATGCAGTGATGTACTTTCTTGGCCAAGGCCCAAAGTACTCATTATGAAGTGTAACACCCTGCTTAATTCTTCCAGAAGCCAATCATAAGGCTACTATGAATTTTAATGAGCACTGAATCAAGACCCAGATGGTTTTTTAAGCCAAATTATCCTGTTCTTGGTTATTTTAAGATCTGTGTAGTGCCTTCTGGCCACTACATGTTAACTCCTCTGTTCCTGGCCCAGATTAAGGACAGACTTGCACCCTCCTTCTCCTCTAAGCGCAGCTTTCCAGCTGTGCTGTGAAGACCCTCAGCTCCTTCTGTGCCTTGAAAAGTCACAGATTTAGAAGACTCAAATGTTGACACAGGTGGGGTAAAAAGGTTTCCACAATACTTGGCAGGGAAAAAAGTCAAAAAGCTAGAAGGCCGTCAATAAGGGAACACTGACCCTACAGACAGTCAACTCTATTTAGCCAATTCTCAGGGACAAACAATTGAGCTGAGAGCCATCAAGTTGACATTATCAACTTATGGAGTCACTGTCCCTGCTCAAGTTGCTGAGTACCATTTGCTTTCTAGTTTGCAATGCCATGTTTCATTTTAACAATGACACAATCTTGTCTATACATTCTCTCCATGCCATATGAGCAGGTCACCTGCCCCTGGCCAGGGGATGCTGCTGCATTGCCTCAGCTGGGTCTACACCAAAAATGACACTGCTCAAAGCCACAGTTTAGCTAAATTGATTTTTCAGAGCAGGTTAAAAATTGCCTTCCACATCTACCACAAGCTACTATCATCTTACTCTGTCCTTTGACTAAACTTGGGGGTTCTGGGGGAGAGCTGAGGGTAGTTGGTTAGTTGTTTTCACAGGTGGGGTAAAATGGACAGTAAAGGAAGAACACAAAAGGAAAAAGGCTCTACTACCTGCTTTCCTGGTCCCCAAGTATCCAGGATCTTCTCTCACTGCAACAGCAGTTCTCATTCCAGTGTCCCAAAGCCTCTTCTTCATAATATACTCATAGAATCACAGAATAGTTTTGGTTGGAAGAGACCTTAAAGATCATCTAGTTCCAGCCCCCATCCATGGGCAGGGACCCTTCCAATAGATCAGGCTCCTCCAAGCCCTAACCAGCCTCACTTGTATGGGTTTTTCTTTTTGTATTCTGGGATTATTTCCACCCCTCTCCCGCCCCCCCCCCCCACCTTGTCTGGTAAACAGATGGATGTCACAGAAATGAAAAGCATGAAATGGAAGGAGCAACCAAAACTGAAATGCAGCATTATGCAAGGCAGTTATGGAGAAGAAATATGTTATGTCACTGGCTGTTACTCAGTCAAGAGTGGTTAATGAGTTCACACTATTTAACTATCTCCCCAAAATGGGCATCACAGCTTGAGGAATGCAGATAGAACTTTGAGATGATCGAAAATAAGGAATGGAAGGGAAATAAGGAAACCAAAACGGCTTAATGCTCTTTCTTGCCTTCAGATGCATGACACGGGGCACAGTTGTCCTAAGTCTGGGTCTCAAATATTTGTTTTTAATTCACAGAAAACACCCTGACTGAGCAGCAGGAGTGCAAGTGACACACAGAACTTGCCATCATTTCTTAAAGCAGGGGGAGCTCAGTCTCTGTGCTGGGATTGCCAAGTCCTGCAAGAACATCCAGCTCAGAAACTCGGACAGCTCTGTCTTTGGAAGAGGCCTGAGGAGCATGTGCTTTAACCAGCATCTGTCCCTTTTCACTTGAACCACATTTGAACTTCTTAGCAGTGAAAAATCATTCTGCCCTGTTTCTATTCCTCTGAGAAATTGCACACAGGCCCCTCTTATTACTACATTAGTGTAATTTTGTCTCTGACATTCCCCCTGAGAGGAATTACTCATGTCCTGCTATTATTTATTTTACTGCTAAGAACCTGGGTTTTAGGAGTAGTTTTAATTAAATACCAATGCTCCTCCTCCTCAATTAGGATCACCTTTATCTAGGTTGCTGTGCTTTGCATTCTCTAGCAGCAATACTTGTTTCCTCTTATTTATCCATCCTACCACCGTTCTCTCTGGAACTCAAAAAAGCCCCCCTCTACCACCAAGTCATTGTCATGCAAAATACAAGGTTTTACCAGATATAAAGAACCATCCCATGGAAGATAACCTGATGTTTAATACTGGCTATGCAGAATTCCAGTTTAAAATTATGTTAAGTGGCACTGCCCAAAGCAACAGCAGCAGCTTCCATAATCCCCCAAAGGCTGCTGTGCCAGTCCACAGCATGTGGCTACTACTGTCCTTTTCTGATTTCCCTGCTCCTCTGGGGCCTTGCTTCCACTTCCTTTGCTCCCCCCTACCCTCTCATGTCGTGATTTTCTTTGGGAGCTTGAAGTGCAGCACAGCCACCCCTGGGTAAACACCTCTTCAAAGTCTTTGCTGTCCCTGGATAATGAATCGGATCACAATGTATTCCAGACTTGGGTACACAGGATTCTTGGAAGCTGCCCTAGATTAATGATTTAAGAGTTATTCATTCATGCTCCCCAAGTGACAGAGGCAGAACTGATGACTCCTGACTTGGAAGTTGGCAGGAATATCCTCAACTATTTCTACAGAGTGGAATCAAGCTGCAGCAACTCCATCCAAGTGCGTGAGCTGATCCAGTGCCTGGCAGCGACAGCTGCGGACACAGCACAACGTTACACAAGCACTGCTGGCACCAAGGCCCTCCTGGCCACCAGCCCCTGCCAACACTGGCACAGGTGCCCTTCCCCAGGCAACCTCACCCAGCCATTCTGCAGCCTGCCCAGGGCACAAATTCCCTCCAGGCACTGTTTGGTTCCCACCTTCCCTAGGGAAAAGAAGAGGCAACAAATTATTTTGATGTCTCTCTTCACAGACTTGACAAGGCTTTTTTCCAAAAGTTTACTGACTATAGTTATTTCCCTAACCAGAAGGTGGTTTTGTTTTATGAGCACATATTATTCCTTTTCCAAGAGCAAAATGGAACTGCATTCACGTATTAGCACCATTAGCATGCAAAGAGAAAGTGTGGATGCTCTGCCCTGCACTTCTGGGCTCAGCAAGTGCCTTCCCTCCATGGCTCCAGCAGCTCTGCCAAATCCATGCTCTGCTGTGCTCCCATCAAGGACTGTCATGTATACCCATGACCTAAGCACACATTTCTGGAGGCTTCCCAGCTAGGAATCGTTTCAGTATAAGGAAGGGACACTGATGATCAAACATTTTTTAGGTTTTACCAGTTTTTTTCAGAGCCATCTCTGTACATTCAAGGTATTTTTTCCCTACCTTTAACAGGCTTTTCCTGCAGCTAGGACAAGCTCTCTACTACTTTCTGGCCTCTCAACCAATAGTTTTCAACAGCCATAAACTGATTGTTCAGGTGTCATACAAATTAAAAAAAAAAATCTTATCTCCTTACTCTAGGTTTCAACAGCATTTCCTCAAACCTTGCCAATTAAAAAACTTTAAGTCCAAATTCCCAAGGCAGGAACCATCTTCATTTCGCCTCCTACAGAACAACAAATAATCTAGCAATGTTGAAAATCACTAAATTAGTAAACCATAAGCTGATGTCTATTTACTAAATTTTACTTTCATTCATCTACTGTTCTTTCAATACCCATCATTCTGCTACTTAAATATATGTTTTAGAGGCACAGTCCCTGGCATTTATTCACCACTAGAACACAGGCAGTGTTAAAAACACCACAGGCACAAGGCAGTGTTAAAAAAATTCTCTCCCACCCATTTTTATGGCTTCAGACCTCAGAAAATTAGCTCTTACTAGTTGATTTTTCAGCCTAAAAAGGGAGTACCAGAGATATAATACATTTATCTGAGTTCTACAGACCGGGAAGGTAATAAAAATGCAAGAAGTCATTTTAGTTTCAGTGTCCAGAATGCTGAACCCTGTTGCCCCATCTACCTCCCACAAAAGCAGGCTTACCTTGAAAAAAGATCCCAGAGAAATACTTCTGGAGTAAATTCAGTCCCTTCTTCCTTCTGACTGCAGGTTGCTGCTTGTCTTAAATACAGGAAACATCCCTTGCTTCAGGCAAAAATTCTCAGCAATTTAGTCTAAAAGCTTCTGCAGAAAACTCCTCATGCACATGCAAAGCCCCCGGCTCCAGCTGCTTCCTCAGCAGCGCTGCCCCTTGCCAGGTGCTGGGCAGTGATCCCAGTGCTCCCACCCCTGTTCCCAGCACGCAGCACAGGTGGTAGCACAACTCAGGGAAGGTACAGCAGCCTCACAAACACCAATTCCATTGAAACCTCGCAGTTCCGGCTGGGGAGATCTCATTGCAGACACACAGCCCTGTCAGGATGCTGGGATGCAGTGAGTCAATGTTTTCTGGGACCTTTTTTTATCGTGGGCTGATGCTGTGAGCTCAGCAAAGAGGATGGCACAGTGCCTTGAGTGGCATTTTACACAAAAGGCAAAAGCAAGATACTAATCAAGATTCTGGTGTGTAGAGACTCCATGCATTTTCCCCTCAACCAAGCCTGGAAAACACAGGCTTAGCATCACACTGGGGTGGGGAGAGAGCTACAGACATAACAGCCTTACACTTTGAGAATCTGTGATTAAAAACTCTCAGGCCTGTAAACTGCAGGCCACAAGTGGCAAATAAAGTGTCATTCCATCACAGACTCGTTTCTCTATGTGGGGAGCATTGCCACGTCTTTTTGTGGATGTCAGGACTCTGGGCATTGTGCTGGTGTTGCATAACTTGCCTGGGTCCCAAGTAATGCAATTTCAAAAATTGCAAAAGCTAATACAAAGTTGACACTTCTGCAGGCTAGGTTTCAGCAACAGTTTGCCTGGCACCCTGAGAAGGAAGGTAAACTGTTCCATGGCTTCAGACTTCACAGGGATGTAAATGAGGACAGATTTATTAAGCTGATTGAAACGGCTCATACTGGCTGAAACTCTGCAGCTGTAACCATTATATTCCTGATCCTTGAGTCCCAAATGCAACCCAGCAGAATCCAATGTTTTAATCAAGACACCAAGTGCCATGGCTTCTCCCCACTGCAGTCAGTTTAGAAATCAACACCAGCAGGGCTGCCAGGGAGGCAATTAGGTATTTTCCATAGGTATCTGATAAAGAAGCCAGTTATTTACAACTTCCTGGCACATCAGTTACTTCAGTATTTCCTACACAACACTCAGAAAAGAGAAGCACTGTTTTTTGGTGTTTTTTTTTCTCCCAGATAAAGGTGTTGTATTCCAGAGCCAATTCATTTTTCGTGTTCTTGAAGCTGGCTTCTATTTCCTCACCTGGATAACCACAAGCACATTTTTGTGAACATTAGGTAACAAGAAAGCCTGCTGCTAATTCTTCCTCATCAGAGCCTGGGGAAAAATCTGAGCTGTTGGGTGAAAGCTAAAAAAACAAACAGAATAGATGGGAGGGGGAAGAGGAGTGAGAAATAATTCAGGAGTGAGTCAGTCATACTCCTCCTGCTTAGTCACCTGTAGTTGTGCTCTCCAGACACACTGAAGATTGGGAATAAGATTGCTGCCTGCCCTCCACCTACCCCCTCCTGACAAGGACTTGGGAAAAGAGATAGGGCAGAGTTTGGGGAATCAGACACTAGAGATGCTTGTTTTCCAGTGTAAGAGAGCTGCCAGTAGCCTCTTTGTTTCCCACCTCCTTCTGTTGCCCCTGCACTATTTTGCAGTTAAATCATCTTGATTCAACCTGTTAATCTGCTGGTCTGAGTTCCTCTGATGGTGCCCTGCAGTTTTGACATCGTAGGGGGTTGCCATGGAGAAGAGGGTGATGTCATTGACACAAAAAGCACCCAACTTACAAATACAACAGGAACCGAGCTATTTATAAGAGCTGCTTCTCTTCCCCCACTCTTTGCTGAGGTGGGTGGAAGCAAAGACAGCAGCTCCATTCTTGATGTTTCTGTCAACAAGTTTCAGAAATGAATTTTCTTGTCAGAAAATATCCCAAGACTGTGAGATTACTGAATGCTGTCAGCTTTCGGACTTCATTCATTAGAGCTCGATTTATGTTTCCCAGCCCCTCACTGGTTTGAGGTTAAATAACATTCATGTTTGTAGAGTAACTTCTGCCCTGAAAATCTCTGCAGCATTACTGAGATACAACCACTTCTGGAAGGAAAGGCATGTCACAAAAAGAGAGGGGACAGAGACCCTGGTTTATGTAAAGGCTTCATACTGCTTATAACCACTCAGTAATAACTCAAAGAATCACAGAGCAGCCTCAGCTGGAAGGGACCCCCAAGGACCCTGTGACTATTGGTTTGGCCTTGACTGTGTGGGGTTTGCACATCAACACAATTCTTACAGAAATAATGTTTAGTGCATGTAAAAATGGCAAAACACAGAGGAGAGAAAAGGGAAGATTAAGAACTTAGAGAGGAACAAAAATAATAATTTTAGAATGCACTTGGAATAAGGCAGTTCAGTTCACATACAGGTAAAGTACTAATCCAGGTTGGCTGAGGGGTAGATGCAGAACAGTCCAGTGCCTTTATTGCATATCAAGGAAGCATACCAATACTGAATTCTGCAATATTCCAACTTTCTTTTTCCCTACAAAATGATTCCCGAGTGAATGATAATATAAAGTATTGCACTACAAAGTACATTACTAGTTTAACTTCAAGGAAATATACAACCCAAGGCACTGAAAAATCAAGAGACTCCAAAGCACTGGGAAAAAAACCCATCAGCTCAGGCCTAGAAACTGAACACTAACATTTGTCTTTTATCAGCATTGTGTCATCCAGCTCCTGATCCTGCTTGGTAAATCACACTTCCACACCAGCTGGAACCATGAGGTCAATAATTAAATAGCTTTGGATCATAGTTATTACAAAAGGAAAGCAGGGAACAAATATTTCTAGAAGCAACAAATGAACAACATTGTTCCTCGGTCTTTACTGAATGACCTTGATATTCATGTTGTTTAATAATTTAAACTATTATGGAAATGAAACCTTCATATTTCTAAGCTTCCAAACAGCATCCAGCTTCTGCTGGATTAACTGAGCAGAGGGGCAAAAAGTGTGAAATAGTAAGAACCAAAAGAATGAAACTGTTAAAGGAGTTCAGTGTTCCTTGTCAAGCTTTAAGGGTGATCTGTACAAACACAGGCACATCCATGTGACTGCAGCACCCATAGCCCGAGGCTAAAGGAAAGACTCCAACCACCAATTCCCAGCCCACAGGCAAATAACTCACTTCAAATAAGAATTCAGCTTTTGTACATCGAGGCATCCTTGGGGAAATCACTGGGGCGCAGCAGTGAGTGCTGCACCTCAGCCCAAATGCATTTTGGAATATTATTTGGGAAAGCAGCAGCAGAACAGAAGAAAGACACAGAATTACTTGCTGATGCTCATGCAGAAGGGGTGATTTGTCTTCTTTAAATAATAGAATCATTAAGGTTGGAAAAGATCTCCAAGAGCCCACCCAGCACCACCAAGGTCACTACTAATCCAGGTCATCCCCAAGTGCCACCTCCATATATTATTTAAATCCTGCCAGGGACACTGACTCAACCACTTTTTACTAAAGAGTGCCCTAAAGTCCCATAAGAATGGAGATTCTTCTCAGCCCTTTTTGTTGCTCATTTATTTATAGAAGCATTTTTATACTGTCTTTCACAGCAGTACCCAGATTAAGTTTCAGTTGGGCTTTGGCCCTTTTAATTTTGTTCCTGCATAACCTCACAACATCCTTATAGCTCTCCTGAATTGCCTGTCCCTTCTAGTTTACTCTGGAACCCCAAAAATCCTAGTTTATTCTGTGAAATCATTTTATCTGCTAGCACAAGCTCAGGCTTACACTTCTGATAATGTACCAGTTATCAGGTGCATCTTTCTCTTCTGAGGTTTTCTTGATCTTTTTATTGAACACAAACCCCAAGCTGCAAAAGTCTCAGATACAAATATTCTGAGTGCACTTATCTGATAAATTTTAGATTTCCCAATTATTTCAGAGTCAGGATTTTAAATCTACAAATCACATATCTTTGAAGACCAGCAGATGATCAGTACTCCTCACCTTTCCTCAAGCTTCCTTAAAATGGTCTCTTCAGATGTTAAGCGAGAAAATAAATCCAGTTTCAGAGATCCCAATGGATTTGTAAATGCTTGCAGGTGTACCTTAAAAAGCAATTAGGTTCTGTAGCATCATAGGCTGCTCCCCTAAGAGCCACTAAGGAGGTAACCTGGACCACCTGTATTTCAGTGTAAGCAATGATCTTGGTGAGCCCTCAGAAAGTGTGTAATCAACTCCAGCTGCAGCCTCAGAGCTGGAGGAGAAGAAAATGGCTCACACCTCTGGGGTTTGTCCCATCCACAGCTCAAGCACATTAAATGAGCCCCTAATTTTTACCTTTAGCATTTTTGATTGCTCAGTGATTTCCTGCAAATATTTCTAGACCCCTTTTTGCTTAACAGAGTGGACATTAATAATTTGATTATTTCAGTTTCTGAATCAAAGCAGCTGAAGCCTGCAGATATCTTCCAGACATCCCTCTTGTATCTCTGGTCAAGTTTTGTTCCCAAGCAACCTGGTACAATCATGACCCATCACATTCCTATTTTCCTTTGTGCACTTTTATTTATATAATAGGCATTAAAATTTTCCATAGCCCAGATTCCATCACTCTATTTTTTAATGATAACTTCACTAGGACTTCTACATCTGGCTGTCACACAATTTCATTTTACCCTCTACCTGCTGTGGAACATTTTGTCCTGTCAGGATTTATAAATGCCTCTTTTCCCTCAGAAAGTATTAAGACAGTTTTCATCTCCAAATATCCTGCAGGCAAGGCTGGTGTGTCTCCTACTTCATGACCTTGTGGCAATCCCAGCCTGCAAGGTCACAGAGCACCTCTGTGTTACACAATGATGCAAAAAGTGATGCTTGGGAAAAGCTTGTTGAAGGTTAGAGGCAGTTACTTGAACACACAACAGGGATGTCCCAAGAGCTCCCTCAGTTCCTGTTCCATGTTGGTGCAATCAGCTCATGGTAGAGGGGAGGCAGCAGAGAGGCAGAGTTCGTCAAAGCAGGAGTGGGAACAAACATCACAAGAGATGACTGCTGGTTCTTGTTGTACCTGCTTGCTCCTCTTCATTATTTGGGTGTGTTTATTATGGAGAAATTGATAATGCCATGGCTGTTTCTGTTTTTACACTACTGGGGGGCAGTTTTGTGTTGTCAGGGAGGTAGATGAAGAGTAACTGATTGTAGGCAGCCATATTAGACAGAGAAGGCTTAGCACACTTTTTGTTTAGAAAGAAAACAGATGCCAACAAAAAAGTAACAGTGGAGTATTGCAGCTGTGATTTAGATCTCATTTAAGTACCGACAAATAGGTTCACTTACATATTTTAAAGACCTGAAGAACAGATTTCCTCTACTGAACTTCTGCTGAGAGCTCTTATCTCTGCTCAGCCTGTCCTCAAAAGCTTTCTGTGCAAATTAGACACAGTGAAGTTGTTCTGTACTGGCTACAAACACGCCTTGTCTGAGAAGTCCTTGGGATGACTGAAACTTTGTTAGGAGCCTTCTCTTCCTAATCTACCTGGAATTCAGCTCAGTGCTGCAGGATATAAACTGAAAAAGTTGCAAGTGAGAGGACAGCAAATGAGATTCCCCAGATTTTGCCTAACAGTTAAAGGATCAGCAAAAGCAAAAAAAAATCAGTTAAATAAAAGAACAAACATGGCATCCTTTTAGAGCTAGCAGAAGTTAGCTGTGCATTGGATTCCTGAGTGCTCTACCAGTGATCTTGGCTCTAAACTCTGGTTAGAGACAGAGCATTGTTTATCTGCTAGCTCAACACATGACTAATCAATGTACTACAAGAAGCATTAATTAAGGCACTAATGGACCAAAATAAATTCTTCAGCAGCAGTTTACATTCGATATTAAAGCTGGTCTACCAGGGCATTTAGGTCCTATTCCTGAATTAGAATATGTAACCCTAACCCTCTCAGAGAAAGTGTAAAAAAAGGTATTAGGAATCCAAGACAGCAAAAAGAAGACAGGCCAAAGTAACAGGAACAGTGATGGAATATGCAGAAACAAAGCAGGAAAGAAGGTGGCTTGAAGCAATGTGGAAAAGACAAAACTGAGTTCCCCCTCAAAATTTGAAGGTAACACAAAGGGGGAGGACCAAATAGAACCATGGCTGGTGAATTCAACAAAATGAAAAAACACAGTCCATTTGGCTTCTTAGGGAGAAGAAATTGCTAATGATGCAGTTGTCTACTCTCACTTTCCTGTGTGGGAGAAGCTGTAAGGAAGTAAATCCCAAGTCTGAGAAGTTTCCCTACACTTCAAGTACATAGTACCACCCTGGGTTTGGATCTGGTAAATTCTGTTGTCTTGAATAAAATGAAGCCTTTGTACTGGTTTCAGTAATGCGGTACATAAAAGGTTAACACATATAACTATCCCCAAAACCTCCCACAAAAGCCTGCCAACACATCACTTAGGACAAATTGAGATTTCAGGGATGCTCAAATCCAGTCAGGAACTTCAGCCCTTGCAAAAGTAAACAAAACTCTTGCCTTAAGAAGAAAAATGGTTTATGTGTGCAGCTTTTCCACTTCTGGCTTCATCTACTTCTTCTTGTGGCAACTTTCTACAAGAACACATTCCATGTAGAATCATTCAAGCTGTATTCAGGTGTCCAGGAAATCCCATGTGGTTATGAAAGCTGCCACCAAATGAGAGGCTTTTGCATCCAGCAGCCACAAAATATTCCCAGTCAGGCAGCAGCACTTCTGCATGGATTCTAAATGAAGTCTTTTGAAACCATTTGATAGCAATGTTAAATATGATACTCACTACCAAAACACAACTTTATTGATTAAACACCAATAAAGGACCAACTGAATGCAGGACAAAGACATTTCAAAGAGTGGGGTGCAAGTTAGGTGTTAAATTTTTAAGGAGCTGTACAAGAAGGGGAGGTGGCAGTTAAGACAAAACAATTTTTTCTCACAAACTGCTCCAACACAAAAAGGTTCATGTAGAGGCTCAGGAGGTTTTCCACACACTCATGCAATAGAAACATTCTTGAGCAAGTCCCATGTGAAGTATTGCAGAAATGGCTCCAATCACTCTCATGTTTACATTTGAAAACAAAAAAGCAACAACAAATTCTTCTCTAGAATACAAAATGTGTTTGTTTTCTATGAAGTCACTGGAAGTTCACCAGGAGGAAAGTTTCTCCCACAGCAGTTAAGGTCAACAAAAGTCGTTCTTTGAAAGAGCTGTCAAACATTTCACTGATTTCCTCTCTTAACTCCCTCAGCAGAGGTACTGTGGACTTACCATCTGCATTCAGAATTCTCTCAAAAAGTTTACTCCAGAAATCACTGTCAGGAGTCCTAAAACAAACAGAGCAGCGTTCAGTGGAACAATACACACACACACACATATATACAGTGTGTCTATCAAGGTCTCCATTTATATTCAGCACCAAACATCCTGGGAGAACCATGCCTGAAATAATAATTTCACTCACCTGAGTAAATATAAAGGAAAACTAGGACTGTGTTGCTCATTTTATATGTATGGACCCCATTCTCTTTCTCCAATAGGTTTCTGGATAGTAACTACACAGGTCTAAAGCAAATGTTTATACAGTTACCTCTACTAGCAGACCTGACCACTACCATCATTCACACTAAGCCACAGCAGTTTTAGTTTACAGGAATTATCAAGAACATTTTTGAACCAAACAACTTGGGAAACTCCTTTCATGAATAAAGGGCAGAGGTAAATCTTATTTACCCACTTGCAAGCTAAGTTAACAGGGCAATATTAAAGGAAAGCTGCAAGAAAAAATAAAAGAAAAAAAAAAAAGAAAAAGATGGTTTAGAGCCAGTTTTGCTTCCTTTTTACCCCGCCTCCATCTGCAAGAGTTCTGTACAGATAATATTTTGGAGACAATTAATAGTAATAAATCCCCTCTCTCCCAGATGTACCCACACAACATGAATAAAAAGGTTAAGTGACTCATTTAAGTTCCAGAAAACTGATATTAGAGCAAACCCTTTGTTCTTCAGTCTTGCACTGCTACTGACTACTGAAGCATTTTTCTCCCTCGAGCTAAGAGTTACAGTGGCTTTGAAACAAATTATCTGCCTCTGCTTTATCTAAGTGACTCACAAAACAGCAGCAGCCAGTCTCAGAATGAATCCAGCCTGTACTGTTTGTGCTATTTCACTGGTAACTCCTGTATTTGCTAAAATAATCAATGCAGAACCTAACCAAGAAAACAATATACAAGACTTGAGTCCATTTTCTGTGTGGGATTAGATGAGCAAGAGGTGTGGCACAGGAGATGAAGTGTTGCTAAGGAGGTGTCAAGAGTTCCAAGTGACAAAAATAGTCCTAAAAATTCAAATGCAGCTTCTATATCCTGCTCACATAAACCTGCACAGATGACATTTCCTAAAATAGTAGTGAAAAAAGAAAAAAAATCACCTTATCCATTCCTTAATAATGGTAAAAATCCTCCCCTGAAAAACAGGCTGTCAGTATTATACTTGAAGATTAAAAAACCAACTTGATCACAATTTACATTCTACCTTCTCCTAAATCTCTACCACAATGTTTCAGTGGGTTCAATTCCTTCTGTCACCTTTTAAGTGGGTTCTCTTTTATTGAAAGCCATTGACCTTGGAAGAAAAATGTTGTGCTCTACTCTGCAATTCCCCATTGCTTTGGTAATTTGCTGAACTGGTAGTAAAATCAGTAGCTCTTGCAGTCATTATGCTATATCTACATTTGTTTAATAAAAATAATTAAGTCCTGTTTAAAAAAGCTTTCTTAAGATAAGAGGGTCATGGTTGTTGTATTTAACCCCAGTCAGCCTTCTAGTAAGAAGCTTTATTTCTAGCTGTCAATACCTGAATTCTCAGAACATTTTTTGAAGAACGTTATTCTGTCAATAAAATCCTTGAAAAAAAATACCCCAAAACAAACCACCAAACAAACTCAAATGAACCTCAAAGAAATAAAAAAGTCACTTGGAGTACTTTGAACACAAAGGACAGAAGCAATGCCATCTTTACAAAAGCAGAATTACTAAAAGCCACAGGAAGAAGAATCCTGTGTCTTGGGGGGTGTTACAGTGCCACCAGCACGTGTGGCTGTGTGCACAGGATGAAGAGCAAAACTGATCCCCATCAGCTGACTCTTCTCCCAGGGAATACTCAGCTGTGCAGCCTCTTCTGGTGGATGAAGGCTCCCTGCAGCAGTGAATTTGCTTGTCACAGATTACTTGAAAGCTTCAAACTGACTAGAGCAAATGTCATCAATCAATAAGAACTAGACAGACTAAAAGATCCATGTGTGAATGGAAATGGATTCAGTGCAAATTCCTTATTCCCACATAATGAAATAGCTCATTTACACTGTTGATATAAGATTTCAGTACAATGTGTAACTAAAGCACTTATGCAGACATTTATTGGAATAACTGATATTGAAAAGTAATGAATGATAAGTCTATAACACTTTCAGAAGCAAAGCAGAAGAGAGGGTGGAAAATGAATTCCTTATTTGGACTCTGAACTCCCAAATTATGAACTGATGCATGCAGGGGAGTGAGAAGCCATTACAGCCTGGTTCCAGCTCCACAGAACTTGTGCCCAGGCTTTATCTTCTTCCTGCAGTGTCCCCTGTAGCCCTTCACAGGTCTCATTCCTCAAGACTCCCTCCAATTCCTACCTCAGCCCAAAATCCTGATTTTTTCAATCCAGCATCCCCAGCTTTGACTACAATTCCTTTCCAATACACTCCTCCCCTTCAAACTCCACTGAGTTTGGACAGACAGCTCTATCCTTCCCAACTCAGACTTGCTATTCCTCTTGCTCCAGTTATCCAGACAGTTACTGCTCTTTTTCCCATACCCACATCCTGATCATGTCCCTGACACCATGTCCCAGCCTCCTCAACTCAGGCTTTATGTGGCAGTAGCTCAATTTAATCTCCTGCAAAATTAAACAAAGGATATCATAGTAGGAAACCAGACATATACCCAGTTAAAAAAAAAAAAAAGACATTTTTTCCTCTGTACACAGCTTAAGAAGATTGGATTTTTTCCAAAGGCTGAATACAGCAAACTGGGAGATGTAAGCAGTGCAGGTTGCTAGGGAACTGGACAACTCCCACGCTGTAGTGGGTTTTCTTAAAGCAATGGTCCTAGGAGTGATCCATGATCCTGAATCAGATACCTGTCCAGCAACTGCTGTCATGAGTGCACAGTTCTGGAAAATCCTTGTGAAATGCCAAGGCAAGTAAAGCTGCAGTATGTGCCTAACAAAATAAACAACTGTTCAGTCTAAGAACAAATAAAGGGCACAGGAAGGCAGAGCAGACTGATAGTCAAAACATGCAGCTAAAAGTGAGCAGTAGAATTTAATACCTGAGACAAACAGCAGCTTCCAAAAAGCAGCTGTTTGCACACTTGCATCTTAGATGACAGTTTTAAATTATTTTCTTTGCTGCACAAGTGTACTGTTTCTACAGCTGTTACACCCTGCCATCAGTGTCTTAGTAGAATGAAAGAAAAAAGCAGAAAGCCAAATGAATCCATTTCTGAGGCAACATGCTCTTGTGATCTTTGCCCCTCTCACCAACCACCCACTTACAAACTTCTCCAAGCTTGATCTGTAAGGTGCTGACTAAGTCTCATCTGAAAGGATGGAAAAAGCAAAATCATCTCAACCAGATTATTCATATTCAACTTAAAATTGTCTCCTACACAGCACTGAAGCTACCAGTGAACAAGTCCAACAACTTCACAATTTCAGGCCCCACAAAACTAACATTTTTTGGCAAAACCAGCCCCAAGCTGCTGTACATTCCAAGCCCTGAAGATAGTACAGTCTAAGCTCTGAAGATAGTATCACTATAAAGAAAATGAAGTTAGAGGTCTCTTCTTTCCCAGCAGCCCCTTCTGCAAAAGGACTTACTTTGATAAGTCTTGGCTGATTTTCCAGATGGCATTCTCCTGATAGACCTGGATATGATCCCCAAACAACAGCAAATGGACTATATCTGCAATGCCAACCAAGTCTACCTGTAATCACAACAAACAACACAAAATTCAATGTCTATCACTTCCTGCTCTTACTGCTTTCACACATTTAAGTTGGAAGCATCTTTACACCAGAATCTTCCAGAGACGTGTTAAGCAAGAAAACTTCAAAAGGTAAAATTCTGTTTTCATTGTAGGTTTCTAAATAAATACAGTAGCTACAATCACTGAACAGCACTGCTAATCCTTTCACTTAATGCCAAAGAGTCCATCAGATGCAAAATTCTCTTTATTCAGTATTTATTGATCAGAGCTTTCCACAGCACTTGGAAATTTTAACTTAAGAAAATAGGTTTTGTAAAGGAAACACAGAAATTAAGATGTCCTACTAAATACAGACTCACCTGATAAGGAAGAGAACTTTCTGCCAGAAGCTGCTGTCCATGAGGGGTGTGAGCTGTGGGACAGTTATAGGGCAAGCTGACTCGAGGCAGTACCCTCAAATCCAGGCTGTGAGAGAAATCCACCACCTTCAGAGCATTTGGCACCTCCTCATCAGAAAAGGCATCGCAGATCCTGAGCAGAAGAAGCACATTAGGCAGAAGACAATCCAACAAACTTTTCCTTTCTTTTAGAATTAAATTGAGCAGCATAGTGAAGGCAAGTCTTAGCCATGTCAATACTCCCCTCTGATGGCTGCTGTCAGAACTACTGCTGCTAGGGCTGCCCTGCATGGCAAGAGCTCACAGCAGGGAGCTTGGGGATGATAGTGCTGTCTCCACAGTAAGCAATAGGAAACAATAAAGAGTTGAGGATGATGCTATTTTTGTATTTGTCACAGTTATCTGAAACAAAGTCTGTGGACTGTGGGAGTAGTGTGATGCCTTTTCAGTGGTCCTGAAATGATGAGCCAGACACAGGTGGTGAAAAGGGGTTATCTTTGCAAGGATCCTTATGGTGCACAACAGCCAGATGAAAAGCGCTGAAGATGCACACATAACAAAGCAAACGCAATTTTTACAAGTCTAGCAAATCAGCATAACTGACAAGAATCTTCAATTAAAGACATAGGTGATGAGGTAATTCCCCCTGGTTCTGCCCATTTCTGAACAACCCCCCTCAGATGGGAACTAAGCTTTGTTTATGAATATGTGTCTTGAAGAGCTGTTTGCAACCTTGCCTCTCAGAGAGCCTAACCTTGGACCCTGGGGCTTGGAGCCACTGGGGAATTTATTTTGTCTTTCTGTCTAATAGAGTAGGTTAAATGCTAGCTATGAATGCAATCATAGGCTACAGAGCTATAAATATACATATGTAAATAATATAGAGAATAGATAAAAGCAAAAAGGCAAGAATCAATTTGGAATCAGTGTAATGTTTTACACTTCTCCTTCTCCATCTAAATCTCAAAATACTTGTTACAAAAAATAATGAAGCTTGATAATACTTCTAGAAACTTCTCCTAGTCTACAGGTGAGGAAGGACAAACCAGAAGGGCAGGGAGGAGTCTCTCTATTGACAACTGCCAAGCCAACAACATCTATATATCACAGCTCTCATGAGTACTCTTCTTACATACTTGTATGCTCTGAGCTTATTTTTTAAGTTGTACTATGCACTTGTCCTTTTGCTATCTGAAAAACCCCCAAACCATTACCCTAACTTTTTGGCAGTTGTTTGTTTTGTATTTGCCACACAGAAATACAGCAGGAGGTATCAAAGTCCATCAAGCCACTCTTAGATCAGTGACTTCCAAAACAGGATGCAGCACCCTAAGGGATGTGCAAGACAACCCACTGCAGGATGTGAAGAAAATAGTAGAACTTGCACAGTACAGGTATGTACTTTATAAATAATTATGTAAATAAGTTAATAATAAAATAATCACAAAGAAATGATAAGTAAACTATGTTGGGAGTATGTATGTGAGATGACTGTAAGCTCCAAGTAAATTTAAATTTAATAGCTATTTTTAACATATCAATGATAACTAAGAACAGCCCCAGTGAATTTATGTAATGGAATTATATCTGATTCATTAGACATTCTGGCTACTGGCTTCCCACTGATGCCTTAAGTTTTTAGCTTTTATGTATTTTTCATGTATTTGTAGTTCTGTAGACTGTTAAATGACTCAGTGCAACTTTCAGTACTTTTCCAGCCTTCCTTCCCACAATGAGCAGGCACTTATTAACACATTCCTAAAATTTTGTTGTCTTGCTTGTAAGTTCCCCAAGGACACTTAATTTTGTACCACGTAATCACTGGCATAATAAAGGTAGGAGAGGAGGGCAGAACCCAAGGAGATTACAAACCAACTGCTCCTCTAACTGGACAATATTGACCAGATATTCTGATTGCCTGATCTTATCAATTGCAAGGATCTAATCTGGGACACTGGTTTTTGCCATATTATGTACCTAAAGGCACTCAACCTTCACATAAATGTTTGCTTTTATATTATCATTCTAACATGGCCTGGAAAAGTTTGTGCTTTATTTCCAGACATCACCACACTTAGTTCACAGATCACATTCCAAGGGATACGTGACTTTGTTAACATCACATGGGAAAGAGCTTTAAGAAGAAAGTTAGGTGGGTGCATTAAGGTACAAGCTGGACTGCAGAGGAAGCTGAACACTTTGTTTGGAGTATCTGGATATTCCAGTCCCACCTGTTTCTGTCTTCTCATCTCCTGGGTTTCAAGTATGCAAAGACAAGTTACAAACTATATTGTGACTTGCATTAGTGGTCCAAAACCTTAGTAAAGCAGAAACTTAAAAACACAGCAAACCATAATAGCAAAACCATTTTGTTGAACATGAGTTTTACAAAGTCAATTATACTATTTCTACAGGAAGGCTTATTCCTAAATTAAGTGTTTTCAGTCTTATCAGAATACACTGGAGCCTAAAAAAACCTGGACTGCAGAATTAGGCCTGTTTTGCCAGTGGGCAGGTTCAGCACAAGAGGCACAGAAACCAACTTAAGGAATAGTGTAATTTTCTATAATGCAAGAACTTAAAGAATCACACGAAGGGAAGTTCAGCAATGCACCTCACCATTGCTGCCAAGGATTGCCTACAGCAATGGAGATACAGCACCAGTTACACTCTAAAGATTTCATCACCCCCCAGAGCCACACAGCAGCTGGGGGACTCTGTCACAGCACTGGAGATCCCCTCCCAGAACTGGCAATTCCTACAGGTACATCCATCCACAGACAAAGAGGCTTCCAACTGTGCTGGGACAGGGCCCAGCTTGACCAGGGGGCAATAAACAAACTGACACCACTTCCAGTGCAGGAACATCTGGGGTCAGCCTCCTCCTGGGTTCTTCCCAAAGCCTGGCTAGGGCTCAAGGAGCAACCCTGAGAGTTGCCTTTTCTCCTATATCCCCAAACCCCAGGTGTGGCCTTACCTGGTTTCTAAATACAAGAAAGTGAATACATGTTTTGACAATGAGTGGATACATAGATGATACTACTAATGAGTCTTTGTTAATGTATATTTCCAACAAATATAACATTTGGTTGGAAGGTCATCTAGAGATCAGCTTTGGCTCAGGGCCTGCTGTTCAGGCCTCAGTGCTTCAGCTCAAGGGTACAAGTTACAGCAGCACGGGAGCTGTAGCTGAAATGACTGTTCTGTACCCTCCCATACTGACAGGCAGAGACAAACCTGTCTCCCAGGAAGAACACCTCTGGCCTCAGATCTCCATGGACAATCTCAGCTTTGTGCAGCTTCTCTACCACATGCAGAAGATCATGAACAACCACGAAGATGATTTCCTTTGTGATGAACTTACGGTCACAGAGAATATCCTGAAAAGAGAATAAACATCTTTCTCTGTACCCTTCTACCTTCGATTAGGTGAAATATTTATAGCTCACTTTTTGTTTCATTATTCATTTGTACAGAGGTAACAGTCCCACCATAAATTCACTATAATCAGATTTTGCCCAGACAGAATTACAAGAACTGTAAGCCAGGAAACATTATTATTCAAAATTGGACAAAAGACCAGGAGGAGGAAATTGAAGACTGAAATCACTACTGAATTTCAGTCCTATTTGTATGCAACAATTCAAAATGCACTTACAAGAGTTAAAGTGAGAATCATTCAGCAAGACATTAATTGCTATGACCTTGCTGTAGCTGACTGGAATGTATTGAAAGAGGTTAAATTAAACAACAGCTTTAGATGCAAATCTCGCTGTGGAATAACATGTGGGTTTTGGCTCCAGTCCTTTATGACTCACTAAGACAGAAAATGTGAAAAATTGGTCCAAGATTGTCTCGGAGAAGCACATGATCTATGAATGAGAAACCAGACCCATCTGAGGCATTAACAGACAGCCCTGATTTGTATACAGATAAAGCCCAGAGCATCTGTATTGCAGATTAGACAGGAGAAGCTCTTCAGCAAGCAGCATAACACCACTCCAAACTCAATACTGGCACCCAAGCAGGAGTTTGGACCTTCCAACTGCCCCTGGTTTGTCTGTACTGACCCTCAGTGTGAAGCAATTTGTATCCTTGTGCACAATGGCACAGCCATCCTGGTACAGGTAACAGCTGCAATTCTCACTGAAGCTCTGGTCAAAGTCAGAATTCAAACGCTTCTGTAGCTCAAGGGTGATATAAAAATCCCAAGGCACAGGCTGAGAATACACCTACAAGAAGGTACATAAGAAGAACATTTATTTTTGGAATAAAGTGAAAATTGCTCATTTTCATATTCTTCTCATCCTCTTTTTTTCCCCCCTCCCACTTGATCAAGGAAGACATTTTTCACAGTCAGAAACTTTTAAACTATATCCTCAGTTAGGAAGAGGACTCAAACTAGCAAACTTCTTCCATGGAATTCAGAAATTAAGAGTTGATATTAATAGATGAGATTTTACCAGTTCACACTTCTTGTACAATAACCATCGTGTGTGTTACCTTTATTGCAAATCCCTTTGAACCCGACTGCAAAATGCATCCAGTTGGAATAGCAAAAAGCATCTTGTATTCTTCATCGTTCCAATATTCCATTTTGATGCAGTAAGTCTCATTTCCTGTGAGGAAAGTTTACATTCATAAACTGTCACAGTAAATACTCTTCCCAAGTCATTCCCCACCTGTGGCACATAAAACTAAGAGGGTGGATATGAGCCATAATTCAAACCCATTAAAGCACAAACTGCACTGCAAAGGGTCTGGCACACCTACCCAGCTCAACGTCCTTCTCAGGCTCCATGTGAGGCAGAGCTCCAGCCTCCAGGTGAAAATCTGGAGAGGCAGCCAGTGATGGCAGCACAGAATCTAAAAGCTTTTTACGCTGTTCAGGGCTCCACGGGAACTGAGCCACATCATCATCTAAGAAAACAAACAACATGTAGAGATGAGCTGAAACTGTGTTCTCTCTCTGCAATTTGGTTGTGTCTGTCAGTAAAAGTAAGCTGGATACTGGAAACTTTTGATGGACATTCTGATTTACTATTCATCTCTTAGCAAGTCAACTCATCTCTTTCCAATAGTTCTGGGAAGTCAATGTGACTCTTGTCTTCAAAACTGCCTTAGAGACTTTTACCATGAGGTCTCAAGGATTCTACTGTAGCATCATGCAAAATGTATCTATCTTTCACAAGAGACAAAGCTCTGAATTATTTCAGCCACAGCAGAATTCAAACTCATTCTGCAAATCAACACTCCTTTTTTAAATCTATGCCCATAGCAAGTGATTAGTTTGGGGTTTAGGGAAATTTAGTCCTTTGATTATAGCAGAGGTTTGATGTAAGAAAAGGAAAACAAAGCTGGACTCCAACTCTGTTGTTCTTGGCAACGCTAAGAATTTATTGGCTTTTATGTCCTGGAAGACACCTGTAGGACTGGACTTACTCTCCTTCTTAACAGAACATAAGGTCATTCAATAGATGAGTTGATCTGTAAAAACCAAGATAGCCTCAATGTTTACTCTGCTTGATCATTTGAGATAATACACAAGAACTAGACAGCCTCTACTGCCTTCTCCCAAATGCCATGGCTGAAATGAGGGAGAACAGTTTAAACTTTCACAGAACACATGTAAGAACCAGACTATCTACTGTTATGCCCACACTTATTTGAAGAGCATTGCAGTAAGCACTGCTCAGGAAGCAATTCTGTGAAAGAGCCAGGAAATAGTGTAGGCTGGAGGCTACAATGTGTTCCAAGCTTTTGCCATCACAAACCTAGGAAATTTACTGGCATATTTTGTGGGAATAAACTGACAGACATCTGAAGCAACTTCTATTTTTTACATGGTATTAAGAATTACTATATCCAGGGTGAGAGCTGCAGTTCAAGGGAGATGTGAAGAAATCAAGAAACAAAGACATTAAAACATCTGAACAAATGCTTTCTTTTTTTCTGAAGAGATTTTTCATCTTGCTCTAAAGTTTAGTACATATGATAAAAACAAGACAAAGATCCATCCAAAATATCCCAGCTATTTAAGTGACGTGATTTCTAATTGTATTTTCCTTCCAAGTCCCAAGCATGCTTCATCATAAAATAGTTTGTAGGCACATAAGAACATAACTCTGCAGAGCAGATATACTGAAATTTCAAATACACAATTCTAATAAAGCACCATAAGCCAAAACCAAAGGAGTCAAAGAAAGTTAAACACCTTGAACACCATCATCCAACACACATCTAGTTCCCCAGGTCAGATTTTGAAGGCTTTTTGTGACCATTTCTGTTCTAACTGTAATCTAAATATTTAGAACAGAAAGAAACAAATGCCTTTAACTGGAAGAAAAATAAGCAAAGAAACTGACAATTTTAAGTATCAGTACTGCTTTCCATCAATAGGAATAAGAAGGATACTGTGAAGCAGCACAGCAGTTTACAGCATAGTTAAAATGCAGATTAAACCAAAATTATGCAACTTGCACTAGACTCCAAATTCCTGTTCATTCCTTTCAAAGTAGTAGCTTATCAGCACATCAGGAGACACACAATATGATGACAGAGAAAAAAAGAAGACAGACCAAAACAAAGCTACCTTAGCAGTTATTACTGCCATCCAGTCCAAATTTTTAATTTTGGAATTTGACCTCATTACTCCCACAGAATGTGTGCTTTACTACCCTAAGTAACTTCTCTGTCACCTCAATACTGACATGCTTGGGATGCTGACAAGGAGAATCCTGTACTGCACCTCACTGCTGCTTCAGACAAGGGAGACAAGCTCAGTCACAGTAATGGGAAACACACAAAGCAGAGCAGGAAGGACAGAAAAATCCCCACATTTAGTGACAGGTGCAAGTTATTTGTTGTGAATGAAATTCAGTTTAGTACTAACCAGTAACCCCTTCAGCAGGCAAGCTCTGAGCCAGCTCCAGTTTCTCACTGATCTGCAGGTATTTAATAGCAGATGTTTGTGTAACAGAGGACAGAGAACCTCCAGAGACCGAAGCAGCCGATGAGTGAGTATCTTCCAGGCTTGCTTCCATGATGGGGCTGTAAATAAAACCATCGAGTACTCAGACTAAGCAAAGATACAAGTTGTAGATGACATCACCCCGGGGACTAGGAGAGGACACTGTGCACACCCAGATTTAATTAACATGAAGGAATTCTTTCCCATCCCTAGCAGAAAGCCAGAAGTCATGTCAGAGCTTCATTTCAGTTTTGATGATTGATTATACTCAGAATCTTAGTCTAGAGATGATTTCATCAATCTTTTTTTCCACCAAATTTAACTGCTACAAAAGAAGACATCCTGAATATTTATCACTACCTTTGCTACGCAACTTCAGTGCTTTCAAAGCAGTGAAGGGTTGGGTGGGAAATATTTCTTCCTAATTATCATCAGCAAGGTTTTCAAGGAACCTCCTGAGTAAAAAACACATTCAAGCATGGTATACATGTTTACATCCTAAGAGCCAGCAAATCAACTCAACTCTAGATTAAGAAACTCCCATATACCAGATGATTTTTCTTCACAATGATAAAAAGGCTTCTCTTCTCTCCAGCATTTTTACTCTGTAGAAGAACTAAAGTACAAACACTATAATCATTTTATATAGTCAAAATAGGTACAGGAGCCAATAGTATAAAAGGAACTGATGATACTGGTCTTCATGTTTGATAATGAAGATAGAAAGCATTTATTAAATTCTCTGAAAGTTATTTGGTTAAAAAACATTGTCCCACAGCACTAATGCAAAAAGCCAAGTGGGCCTGCTGTTTCCACTTCAATCTGCTCAAAGCAAAATGGACCCTGAGCTAAAGAAATGGCTCTCGCCATGATATTCTGGTCTTCTCAGAAAAACTCCTTCCTCAGCAACACTAAAATCACAACATGAAAGGCATGCAGGAGAAGGGGCTGTAGGTCCCTTGCTGTTATTTACCTCAGTTTCTTTACACTGAGAACTTCAGTGAATGCCTCTTCACCCACTGGTGTCTCCTGATTCAGTGGTGCACCCCTGGATTCTGGACTATCTTCCTTCAGCTCACCCTGAGAGAAAGCAGGAGCTGGGAGTCTCTGAGCTCCCACCCCGTGAAAGGGCGTTGAGGCCAGGTGGGCAGCCCTGGTAAAGTCACACGTGTCCTCTGGGTTGGCACAAAGGCTCTTGTTCTTGTAGGAGCCCGTCACAATTGCATCCTCACTCAAGCGTTCAATTCCATTCAGCTCATCCTGCAAATAAACAGAAAACACACTGAAAGCCTCCAGATTGTACGACAAATCTTTCTTTATTTAAAAGCTGAACATTTCTCTTCCCTTTCTTCCATTCCACCACCTTCCAACATGAACAGGACTTTCAGCCTTCAGGAATTCTACTTAGCACAGAATCCCAGAATGGCCCAGGTCAGAAAGGACCTTAAAGACCATCGACTTCCACCCCTCCCCATGGCAAGGGACACCTTCCACAAGTGCAGCCTGCTCCAAGCCCCATCCAACCGGGCCTGGAACACTTCCTGGGACACGGCAGCCACAGCCACAACAGGATATTTCCTGTACCAGCTCACCATCACCCCCTTCAATTACTGCCATGCCAGGCAGCAGCACAGGCTGCCTTGGTGTCTCCTGGCCAGGAAATCTGCCATGGCCCCAAGGGTTTCCTTACACAGGCTCCTGCTGCTGCTGCCGTGCTTTCCTTGGCACTCAGAGAATCCACAGCATCACGAACAGCGAGAGGCTGACGGGCACTTTTCTCATGGGCACCATCTGCTGAACAACTAAGAGGAAGTTACACTCAGTTACATATTTATTAGAGCAGCTGCCCATCTCCAACAAATTCCTCTCAAGAGTTTAAGTCTATTGATCCTTCCAATCAACCCATTTCTACTACAGAACTAGCACTAAGCAATAGTTACTTCTCTCCAGAATGAAGCAAGTTCATAGAGCAGCTTAAATAGTTCTAGGTTGAAGATGAAGAACAGAAGACTATTTCCTCATCAGGGACTCTGACTAATCAAATAAAAAATACCAAGATAAACAAAACAAAACACACACCCCCACACACCCCTACAAGAAGCAGTTATTTTAGCTGCTACAGCAAGGGTTTGATGCTTCTGTTTGCCTTCCCTCTGAAATCCAGTTCTTTATAATTCTACCTTGTATTCTGATGTGTCAAAGCAGAGGATTCATCAAATATAGAGAAAAATGGAACAGCAGCCGGTGGGGGAAGCAGACCTACACCTGTAAAGAAAAACCAAGAGGCTCTATCATATCCACAGTTCTTGCAAAACAGCATCTCCAACTCTACTTAAAATAGTTAATATGCAGTTCTAAAAGTACTACTCCTAACAGGAAGTTACAGAGCTGGCATATAAAGAAAGCCATTTTAAAAGGTTTGGTTTTGCCACATTAATGAACCACCCCTTTACCACCATATTATGTGAGCTAACTTGCTGTGTTTAAACTATGCTTCAGAACTTGTACATTTTTCTGCAAGACTGTCTTATTCCTTTGTTTCTCCTTAGAGTTTAAAAATGTATTTCCACTGTGGCTGTCTGGGGATTCATCAGGAGTCTGGATAACCACTGTCAACAACAACAAAAGTCAACTCTGATCAGAAGTAAAGTTCTTCAGGATTTGACCTTCCCAACAAAACTTATCAAAATCAACAACATACAATTTTGGGATGTATTCCACTAGCCAAACCTCTGAGGAAAAAGGACTTAAGGTAGTTATCAATCTCATGATAGATTTAAACTCTTCTGAAATGTTACTGAGACTGCAAACATAAAAGATGGAAGAAAACTTTGCAGCTACTGAAAGAAAAATGCTCTTCTTCTTCTTCTTGAAAGTCCTTTCAAATAGTGACACTTCTCAGATCTCATATGCTCAATAAGGTAAAAGGCACTACTAGCACACACACTGTCATTCTTCTAACCCACTTAAACTTTGGGTTTAAATTTGCTGCCTTCTTGGTATTCATGGAACACTTCCCTTTAACCAGACCTTCTTGTTAATGGTAAAAACTTGACTACTTACCCTCAGAACAAGATGGTTTTTGTAGCTGAGTATCTTCATAGACCTGGAATTCACTGTGAAAAAGATAAAATAAATGAGTTTGTATTCTACAGACCTTCAGAAAACCTAAATAAATTCTGTGAAAAAGGCAAGCCAGGATGACAAATGCTTCTTGCAAGAAGTTAAGATCCCTCAGACAAATAATCAAACAGACGCAGAAAGAGCCCAGCTCCTGCTTACAGGCTGATGCCAAGGCTATATTCCATTCCAGCTGAGCAAACAGGCTGCTAGTGATCCATGTTACTAATTGGACCTCCACAGCCTCACAAGTGTTCTCCCTGCTGTCACAAAAACCCCTCTATTACCTTTGTGACTGAGGCTGTTTCTCCCCATATTCTTTTGCACTGGGAAAAGCAAATCCTTGCATTCCCAAAGGTGTGAAAGCTGCCATCACCTCTGCTGCCTGTGGAAACAAAGCCACATTTCAGTCCTACAGTGGTTGCAAGGCTACAGAAATGCTTGTAAGTGGTTGCAAGTTCTACAGAATTGCAAGCCAGGCAAAAAGGTTCAAAAACATGAAGATAATCCCATGTAGCCATTAAAACCCTGATAGAAAATGGTTGCCTTTGGCCAGTTTTATTTATTTAGCTTACCTGCATGAAGAAAGTAAAGTCCACTTTTATTGCATAGTGAAGTTAAAAGGCATCATTTACTCTTTGCAACCATATTTATACTTTCATAGGAGATTTTAGTTACCCTGCAACTATTAAGGACATATGTAAGCAGTTCAGCAGCTTACAAAGTCACAACTCTGTTTCATTATTTAAAGTACTTACTGTGAAGGCATTTTGGAAACAGAGAAGGAAGAGATAGAGAATATCATTTACTAGTGAAGAATCCTTTCAAAAGAAGTTTAAAATGTGTTAGAATAATATCAGAAATTCTTCCTTTTGGCTTTCTTGGGTACTTTTATTTAAAATTGCAGCTATTTGCAGTTAAATGAGGACAATACCTGTTCATGTCGCTGTTGCTGCTTGTAATCTTCTTTCTTCTTTAATTTCTTTACCAGCTCCTCAATTTCCCTTTGTATTTCTTCCTTCTCGCGTTCTATGGCTTGTATTTCATCTAAGAAAAAAACACCTCTAAGGCCCAATGCCTATTTCACATACAATTGGTGGCTGCAGCCTAAATTGTCAAGGGGCCAAAACTTCTGGTGGTCTTTCCCTGTCCCACAGCTCCCACATAAAGCTGTTGAATGTGTTACTGTATCTGCACCTCCCAGCAGTTAAACAACTACTCCTGTAGAAATAGAGAAGCAGCTGCAGGAACAGAAGCAAATACAATTTTATGATTCCATCTGGAATGCCTTACTTGCTCCAGCCCACTTTGGAACATACCCTCATCTTTCTTTCTTGCTTTCTTCCTGTAGATTTCAGCTCGGATCTCTTCAAAAGAGAATTCATCCACTCCAGCATAAACTTTCTCTTTGCAGTACATCACCATCTCCTTCCGGGCCTGAGCATCCTGCTGCTGGTGCTGCACTCGCTGCAGGGGGTCCTGCCGCTCCTCAGCTTTGCGAGTACTTAACACAGAGTTTATGCTGGGCTCAATTTTACACGGTGTCCTGAAAAAGCAGCAATTTATTACTTAGGTTTGGTGAACTTCTCTGTACCACAGAAAAGCAGGCATGGGAGACAACAGGACTAGTTTCAGAATCTAGTTTTGGAGTAAAGACATTCTGTTCCATGCTTAGAAAAAATACATGAGAAAATTGGAATGAGTAACACCAAACTACTCAGAATTGTGTGATAACTAAAACAAACAAACAACAACAAACAAAACAAGACAAATCCAACCTGAAGTGTCTATAAGGTACAGTCAAAAACAAATAAAATTCTTATGATGTCTGAACTGCCCAGCATCTTGCAGCAGGACCTGGCCAATTTAGTTCCATTGAGCTGTGTGACGACCACAGGCACAAGTCCCTAAACTCTGGTTTGCAGCATGATTATCTGGGACAAAAGGGACACAGGAGAAAAGGGACTTAAAAATGGACATTCTTGGGCCAGATGAAACCAACATGCTGATTCCAGGAGAGAAGAAGCAGTGCTGCTACAGCTTTACAAACATCAGCAATCCAGATGACTACAGCTGGATAAATTCAAATCTGGGAGTGATCATACGGCAAAAAAGCGCTCCAAATATTCGGGGTTATAAAGCTTTATTGGAGGAGTGTGGGGATCAATACAAAGATCCCAACAGGGTCCTTCTGCCAAGAACCCTGCATGACAGCTGATGGCATGATTTGCATCACATTTAAACAGCTACAGCATAACCCTTCCACATTTGCAGGTAATAACAGTATCATAAGGAAGTGGATTCAAAGACAGAAAAAAACCCCCAAAATCTAATTTTAAGATTTCAACTACATAATTTAAACCTAGATGCCAAGTCTCTGCCTAAGTCCCTTAGAGATAACTTAGCCTGCTGCTCAGTTCTACCCACTCTGTCCCTCTCCCTGCTATGAAAAGCCACTGCCTTGGTAAGGAACAAATCTCCATCCCACAGAAATGGGCATGCCAAGAGATTTACCCTCTGATGTGGCATCACTGACTTCCAGGAGAAAGAAACAGTCTTACAGCTTAACAGGAATGCAGATTTTACACATTTGTCAGCTAACCCTGGCACAGCCACGGGCAGAGCCACTCTGCAGTCCACAGGCAATCCCTGCTGCTCACCCCTCCTCAGCATTCCCTGGTTCCATGCAATCCCAGCCTCTGGGAACTGCCTGTAATACCAAACAGTCTCTGCCACTCCTCCCTCACAGGGAGCCTGTCTGTTCCCTGGCCATCATTAGCCACAGAAAGGTAGAGCAACCTTGCAAAAGAATGTGTTTGCCTCTGCTCTGACTAAACCACCCCATCTCCTGGGATTTATCAGCATTTCAGGGAGCACTGTACAAGCACCACACTCACTCCTCCACAACCTAAGCAACACTGTTGGCATGGCAACTCTGACAGCTTATTGCAGAATAAAACTCCAGATGTGCTGAGCACAGAGTTCCCAAGACAGAAAAAAACAGCCACAAATCTGCCTCCATTTGGGGCTCTTTCACAGCAAACAGCACCCTCAGACACAGAGCTTGTGCTTCTGCCTCAACACACTGAGCTAAGCTATTAAGCTCATTAGCATATATGGATATGACACAGGCCCCCACATCATGAGCAGCACTGAACACTCCCCGTGTCCTTATGCAACCTCTGCTGAAGCCTCTGTCTTCAAGCTGCAGCACTAATTGCTTCCAGGCTGACAGATTTTAAATTCTTCCAGCTGCAAGAGAGGCTTAAGTACTCACAAAACAAGTCCCATTTCAGGAAGCAGCTTTGAGAATCCCAGATGCAATTCCCCATCCCAAACTCCAACTCACATCATCTGTGGCTCAGCTGGCTCGTCCACATAGGGGGTGAAACTGGGCACTGGGGGGGGCACTGCCAGGCCAGAGCTGCCAGTCCTGCGAGGACGCTGTGGAAGGAAAGGCAACATCAACAACACAGGGATCATTTCAGTCTCCACATCCCTCTGCATTCTGCATCTCCCTTCCCTCATCTTCTGCTCAGTTGGGCATTTTCTTACATTGAAAATTAAACTTGATGGAGACTTTTCCAAATGAATTCCCTTCTGACACAGTCACAGCCCACCAGCTGAACACTGGCACCTAAAAGGCTCCTCCTGCACGTCCTCACCAGCCCCAGCTCCTCTTATTCTGAGGAAATGTTTATATATATTGAGGGATATATATACACACATTATCCTGGTCAGGCTGGGTATTCCTTATTTTCCACAAATGCCACAGTTGTCATTTTCCAGCCAAGATTGTGCCAATTCTATGACAATATTCACTCCCTGTCCACCAACAACCTCCAGACTTGGAGTTTGGTTTTTTCTCAGTTTTCCCATCAGAGGCCATTGCAGCACCACAAAAATCCCTGAACAGTTTCTGAGGTCCATCAGTAAAGAGAAGAGGTGGAATTTAGTCTGGCAACACACTACTCTCATCTGCCTATTTCATCAGGCCAAGAAAATTTACATGGTGGGAATACTTCACAAACTCACTCCTCTTTTCCATCATTTCCCAAACTGCTTCCTGAGGCATCTTGAAACCAGCAGTAAGAGAAATCCCTTCTTCCCTGTGCAAGTTTTAATGTGTCAGAGCATTCACCCAAGCTTATTCTTGCACTCCCCTTCAATGGAGTGGAATTAACATCCTTGCCTCTTCTGCCAGAAACAGGATATTTTATTTAATTAAATCTAAGAAATTTCATTAAGAGGGGAGCAAAGACTACTCTAAGGGCAGACACTAAAAGAAATATGGAAGCATTCAGAGACCAGAATGAATGTGTTAAACAGCACAAAGAGACTGGCAAAATAAATTTTATATTAATAATTCTTCCTCACTCTTCTCAGTTATATTAAATCTATGATTTAGTTAACTTTTCCATTCATGTAACCAAACTGCTTTCCATCTGAAAAGAAAGTCCTTGGAGTTTCCAAGAATTTTAGCCTGGTTGCATCCCTCCCTTATTCAAGTTTTTCTTACCAAGCTCCACTTACAACAACGTCCATATTGAAAAGATGAAAATACTTTTATTATCTCAATGCCTGAAGTTGTTAGCTTGTATGTATTCATGCATTTGGAGTTCTGCAGACTGTTAAATGCCTCAGTGTAACTTCCAGTACCTCCCCACCTTTCTTTCCCACAGGGAACAGGCCCTTATTGACACATTCCTAAAATGTTATCTCTTGCCTGGTACTGCTCCAATTTTATTTTGCACCACACAATTGCTGGCATAATAAGAGTAGGGGAGGAGGGCAGAAGCCAGGGAGGAGATAGACATACACACATTATCCTGAGGAGAGGATATTGTGTGTATATGTATCTCAGAGGAGAGGAGCCAACTGCTCCTCCCATTGGACAACATTGCCCTGATATTCCAGTTGCCCAATCCTTTCAACTGTAAGGACCAAATTCTGGGCACTGGGTTTTGCCATACTGTGTACCTGAAGGTTTGCAAGGAAAGCTTTGTTTTTACATTGTCATTCTAACATGGACTGGAAAAGTTTGTGTTCCAGCACGTGACCAACAGAACAGACCACTGGGGACACAAGCATCATAAAGTCACCCTAGGGCATCCAGGCACCAGCCTCGTGCCTTTCTATTCTCCTTCTCTCAGCTCCAGAGAACATGGCAACACTGGGCTTATCCAAGCACCTGTGAAACAACCCCGATCTCCCAGGATGGATTCCCTTCACACAAGCTCTTCCATCACTCCCCTCCAACAGCCTCAACACCTGTAGCACAGCTGCTCCTTTTGATGTCTACTTGAAGCCATGGGAAGCTCCTCTGTCATCCAATTGCCAGGATAAATATTCCATTGATACTGCTCTGCAATTCTTTTGATCTGTGCTCTTCTCTTTTCCTCACAAGCACTTCAAAACAAGACTTGCAGAATGCTGCACAGCCCTTCTTTGCACAAGGCAGCCAACAAGTTCCTCCTTCAGCTTCTAGTTTCCAAAAGAATTCAACTCTTACATTTCTGTCTTACACTTTTAACTAATGCCTGCCTTCTCCCCTTCTCTCATATTTTACCTCTTACATTCCTTTTCTGCCCTCCAAACATTTCAGCAGGCCACCTCTGCCAATTCTTCTGCTTTGCAAGAATTTCCTTTTCTTCAGTTTAAAACTCCACAGAGAGTTTTTCAACCTTATTCAAGCAGTATCAGCCTGCTAAACTTGAACAGAGTACACATGGCCAGGGACTCTTTAGGAGAGCAGCCATTCACAAGGGATGCAGTGACAGCAAAAGGGGGAATGGCCTTAAGGCAAAGCAGGGTGGCTTTGGGTGAGATATTGGGAAGAAATTCTTCCCTGGGAGGATGCTGAGGCCCTGGCACAGGTTGCCACACAGAAGCTGTGGCTGATCCGTTCTTGGGAATGCCCAAGGCCAGGTTGCATGGGGCTTGGAGCCACCTGGGCTAATGCAAGGTGAAATCGGATATCTATAAGGTTCCCTCTAATCCAAACAATTTCACAATTTTATTATTACATCTGTATTTGCAACAGACACAAACCACAGGCAAGGAAGAAAGAGAAACCTCTGTTTCAGCAATCAGAAGTCATGAACTTCCACACACCTTCCTCTCTTTTCCCTGTCCATTTTGAGCCTCCTTACCCTGCCAGAGTTCCACGGTCCTGCGCTGCGTTCATTCTCCTTGCCCCTGTGAAGTGGAGGTATTGGGCAAGACTCTGCTGCAAGTGTGGGCATCTCAGGTCCAGACACAGAATTGTCCTCAAATACAGAACAACTTCGTGCTCTTGGAAGCTGTCGAGAGCCCTGAGGCTGGGAGCTTCTGTTTGGCTTCATGACTATAAACAAGAAGATTTATGTCAATTAACCTTCAACTGCCACATTCAATTGCAAATCTCACTATAAAGAGATTGAGCTCCTCCAAGAATAGGTTTTTTAGCTCTTTAATGTACCTTTAATTGCATCTCCGACACGACTGATGGGGACTCTCCTCCCTCTGCATTTGAGTTCTGCCAAAGAAATTCTCTGAGGCTCTGCAACTTCCAGCAATCCCATATTGTCTCCATCAGGAGTATCCTCAAGTGCCAGTAATGTCTGCCGAGAAACACGGGCCTGAAACTGCCTAGAAAAAAACCATTGGAGAAGTCAGCATAGCCTTCCCCATCCCGGGAAGCCAGGTGAGCACCTAAGCTCTTCCCTTACTTGTGATGAGCCTGGAGTTTGTCCAAAGGCTCAGCCTTGCGCTGGAGTCCTTGCTGGAATATCAGATCAGCTTTCCTGAAGCTGCCCCTGGCCTCGAGTGCCTCTGCCCAGGTGATGTAGAGCGCGGCCAGCGCGGTGCCGATCTCCTGGCTCCACAGGTAACTGTACAGATCCAAGGGCTCGTTGCAGCAGTCGCCCTGCAATGACCCAAGCATGTCGGTGATCACACGGCACTGCAGGGGCTCACAGGCAAAATCTGCATTTCAATGCCTCCAGCAAGACCCCCATGATTTCAATACAACTCTGACAGGAACAGCTCCAAGGCCAATACACAGAATTTGATCATTTCTTATTTGAATGTGAGGTAATTCAATGATTGAATTGCACCGTATTAGTATTGCTGAGAATGAACAGATATTTTCGCTTCAGATGAAGTACAGCATATTCCTTGCCACTTTTAGAACTGGTAGATTACCTCAGCAAACTAAAGATGGGGAAAAACTGCTTTGTAAAGCAACGGACAACAAAAATTACAGGACAGGACCAGAACACTTAGCATGCTTTGGAGTTTAAAAAGATGCGGATAGAATACAGCTAGAAGCTCAACTATCTGGTAGGACAGATATATTTTAGATGTTGTATCTTTAAATCGCTTCTCTCTCTCCTTAAATAAATATTTGAACTCTATTCAAGGCAGTTTTCTCAAAACAAAAACTTCTAGAGTTTGTAGCTGTCCAAAGTGAACAACCCTAAAAAACAGTCTGGAAATGAGAAGCAGAATTCAAGAGTAACATTTGCAGAAAAATACATCCAATATTGCACTCATTGTTGTGAAAATGCATGTATTTTATGATTGGCTTTTTGCAAATATTAAAATTAATATTATATGTGTTGTGTTAGAAAGTAATGCTGTATTAATTTTCTTAAGTACTGTGTTAAATATAGTTTTCGGTTATAAAAATAGAAACTATGCTATGTAAGATGCTTTGTTTAACAGAAAGGGCTTGCAGCGAGATGGCAGCCACAGGACACCTAAATCTTTCAGAGAAAGGGGATTTATTGCCCTCTTATCAGAAGAAACGAACTTCTTCCCGCTTTGGAGGTGCTGTTGGGATTAGAAGGAAGAAATTGACACTGACCAGACAGAATCCTGTGTTTGAATGGAATTTATGCATCATGTATGAGGTGTATGAATATGGAACAGGCTATTGTTCTTAAGGGTTAATCCTCTGTTAACAGGTGTCCTTTTTCGGGCTTATACTGCCCAGAAAAAGGTACCCAGATGTCCATAACTCTTTGTTTTTATTGTCTCATATTGTCCTAATTCAATTTGTCCAAATTGTTATTACTCTAATTGTGTTATTATTTTTATAACCATTTTATTACTATTAGACTTTTAAAATTTTAAAACCAACTCATTGGCGTTTTTCACACTGTACAACACTGTTTGACTCCTGTCACCAGAATCAACTTAGCTGTGTGCAGAGAACAGGAAAAGGTCCCAAGGAAAAGCAGCAGCCGAGAGATGTTCCCAAAGCACTCACAAACTTGAGCCAGAGATTCAGATAGCGAGGATCTCTGTAGTATCGCTGCTGCCCGTGCAGGGCTTGCACTGCCCTTTCCAGAAGTGCAGTCAGGTTGCCATCCTTGCCACCCCCAGGGAAGGCCTGCTCTATCCACTTGATGTACCTAGAGACAGAATGTGTTCAGAGCAAGTCAGTTCTTAATAAGCATCTCTAAAATATAAAGAGATTAAGAAAAAAATAGGCATAACATTGAAACACAATATAATAACTAAAAACAATCATAAAACTTAGCTTTCAATGAGTTTCTTATTAAATTAGAATGTGTTTTCCTTGCTTCTGCAAGGATATGTGAGCATTTAACTCTTTTTTCTGAAAAAAAGAAAAACTTACCGTTCCCACACATCCAGAGGATCATCTCCAGAGTAAAATCGTATTTCTGCTTCAAACTCCCTAAAACATAATATTATTCATCCAATAAATACATTTGTATCACTCTAAGTTGATCTTGTATATTACAAATTAAGAGTTAATTATTAATTAAAAAGCACAGCCAAATCTCTCTGGTGTTTGTTGTTCAAATGCTCCATTGCAAAATGAAAAAGTTGAAGTCTGTACTACACAACACCTGCACTGAGTAGTTCTAAAATCCTAGAGCGAGTTAGTAGGACAGATATTAATTACTAAACTTCTTTCATGCATTTTTTAATGCCTGTGAGATCAGTACAGTTAAAGAAGATATACATAGAATGAGGAGGGAGGAAGATAAGGGAAAAGGAGGTGTTCTAACAATCACTTACTGTTTTTTAAGCTGCAGAGCAGTGTGGCTGGAAGAGTCCTGCTGAGACAGTGCCTCTTGCAAGCTGGACATCACCCGTCCCTGCCGGAGGGGCTGCACATTCTCCTTGCTCAGCTCCCACTCGTGGCTGTCCTCCTGGGACATGACCACCTCTCCTCCAACCCTGAACGCTTCTCCTTTAATCCTGCACTTAAAAATAAATGCACACCTGTACAGCTGGGTACTGACCTGAAACCTGACAGAGACTGCTTTCCTAAGCCCATTCACCCCAAATTTCTGCACAGCCAGAACACACCACTTAGATACCCAACTTTTAGGGGGCTTTTAGAGGGACTTGGGGGTTTAATTCCCTCCTACAGGAAATACATCTTGACAGCGAAGAACCGCAAGCAGGCAATATTAGCAGCAAAAGCCACTAAGATTAGGCCATCTCCCTCCCGGTGATTGCTCTTTTCCATGCCCGGAGATCCCCCCATCCTCCTCCCAGGGCTTGCCCACGGCTGCGCTCCGGCCCGGGGGAGCCTCAGCCAGGCTCAGTCGGGACCCCCTGGTCCTTCACCAGTTCGACGAGCGGCTGCAGCAGGCGGGGGCACAGCCGAGCCTTGGCTCTACCGGGGATTCCCCGCTGGCACCGGCGGGAGCCGAGGCTGTTGGTGCCCCGGGACGCATCGCCGCACGCCGGGACCGGGCACCCTGCGCTGGCCGGGCAGGAAAATGTCTCACAGCGCCACAGCCGCGAGCGCCATGTACCTCATACCCTAAAGGCCCTCACAGATCCCACACAGACACAGCCCCTCACGGACCCCCAGAGACACCCACAGCCCCACAGACCTCACAGGCCACAGCCCCTCACGGATCTCCCAGTGCCCCTCAGCCCCGTGCCCCTCACGACCCGCAGCCGTCAGTGCCGCGCACCTCAGTACTTAGAGCCCCTGAGCCCCACGGGAATGCCACAGCTCCCCACAGTTCCTCAAGCCCTATTCACACCTCACGGCTCCTCAACCCCACAGGGATCCCACAGCCCCTCATGGATCGCCGAGCGCCTCTCAAGGACCCCACAGCTCCACGCACCTCACCGCACCGAAGGCCGCCTCATTCCCTTACAGACCCCACAGCCATGAGCCCCGAGCACCTTGCAGCTCCTCACGGACTCCACAGCTCCCCCAGATCCTCGAGGGCCCGTCACGCCCCACAGACCCTCACAGACTCCACAAGTTCAGAGCCGACGCCAGCCCCGCAGGCGCGCGGCCCTCACGGACCAAACAATTCTTAGTCTCGCGCACTTCCCAGCCCCTGAGGCCGCCGCGGTCCCTTAAGGGACACCACAACCCTCAACTGCCGCGCACGTCTCACGCCACACGGCCTCACCCCTCACGGACCCCACAGCACCGCAGGCCGGCCCAGTATCGCGAACCCCTCGCAGCCGCACGTACCGCACACAGCTCTCAGCGGCGCGGGCCGCCCGGACCGACACAGGACCCCAGCAGCGCTGAAGCTGTAACGGCAGCGCCGCCTCAGAATTCAAACCTCTCCCACTTCCCCATTGGCCGCGCCCCACCCCACCCCACCCGATTGGCGGCGTTCTGCGTCGCCCCGGGGCATCACGGGAAATGTAGTTCCTGCCGCACCAGCGCCACCTGCGGGAAATACTAAAATTTTTTATAAACACTGCGCTCGCAGTTAATCTGAGTAGAAAGACATACTCCTGTTCCTTCTCCCGTATGTTCCCGCCCTTTCCCTCTGGTAACCACTGGCACTCACTGATTCTCCACATTATTTCTCGGTCTTAAATTCATCCTGTCATTTTTTCTGAGGCGCTCACCTCATGCAACCGGAGGTAGAGCAACCTTGCAAAAGAATGTGTTTTCCTCTGCTCTAACTAAACCACCCCATCTCCTGGGATTTATCAGCATTTCAGGGAGCACTGTATAAGGAGGACTCTCACTCCTCCACTGTGGGATCATGTTTACAGGAAAAGGGACATGTGTTTAATGATCCAGCCTAACCTTCTGGAACTAAAGAACAAGGTCATCTTTGCGGACAGAAAACTGATGTTGCAAGAAGAAGCAGCAGCAAAGTTACTGACAAACACAGGGCTGTCCACCCGAGTAAAATGACACTTACCAGCATCTCACAAATAGATTAATAAAAAATGCATGCCTGCCTGGTGGACAAAGTAGAGCTCCCAATCAAGAGATGCGTGGACAAAGCAGAGCTACCAATTTACCAATGCGTGACTGTGTAGAGCATGATAAGAAGTAAATATAAAGAACATTTAGAAGCACAATAAAGGGCTTTTTCCTGATTCACATTGTTTCTGCAGAGTCCTTTTTCATCTCACGTCACATCCTAAGCATCATTATTGGGATAGCAACTCCAACAGCTTATTTCAGAATCAAACTCCAGATATGCTGAGCACAGAGCTCCCAAAACAGAAACAAACCAGCCACAAGTCTGCCTCCATTTGGGGCTGCTTCAGAACAAACAGCACCCCAAGACAGGTAGCTTGTGGTTTTGTGTAAGCACAATGAGCTAAGCTATTAAGCTAATTACTAGATATAAATATGATATAGGCTCCCACATCATGAGCAGCACTGAACACTTCCCATATCCATTTGTATCACAGCAGAGATGGACACATGCCAAGGTTCAAGCAGGAATAGTGATCTTTATTGTTCACAGCTCATATTTATATGGTTTTCAAAAGCAGCACATTCAATCCCAATTGGCTGGTCACTTGTTGCCACCCACATCACTGGCCAATAGCTGCCTCCAAACGTGCTGGCAAAAGATTGGCCAGCATCCATTCCTTGCAGTTAAGTCCTTCAGCTTTTCATTGTTTTCTTCCTTAAAGTCTTCCTTTTCTCACAGGTACAGGCTGATCAAGTCAAGGTTACTTGTGTCTGTGAGGCCGCCAGGTCAGCTGTTAGCCATCATAGTTCCTCCTTTTTGTATTTCAACTACCAAGGTGGTCTTTATCATCCTCTCAGAGCCCTTTGTAAACAGGATAACAAACATGGCACAATGTACAAAATAATTATGCTAATACAAAAAATTATAAGCCCAGTTTGAATGAGGCTCTTCACCTAGCCTGATAAACCAAACTCTTCCAGCCAGTGATCTCTCCCAGAAAATCCTCCATATAACACATGCCATCAAACTCTTCAGAACTGTGTCCATGAGCTAACAAAAGAAAATCAACAGCATGCCACATGCTATCTACATCTACAGCCATAGCACTCTAAATTAAGGAAGTTTCGTTTACTCTTTAATCCAGAAACTACTGGGAGTAACATTTTGCTTTCCTGTCCCACTTCTGTCCAACATATCATGTTCTGGTGTGTAATTAAAAAACACACACCCTTCTGCTGATAATGTCCCTAAAATGTCTGACTCTTGGGGTTCACATGGAGCAACAGGTAAATCATTATCATAAAACATCCCATAGCTCCCTAAGGGGGTTTTAGTATTACAAATGTTCTGGGAAGAGCATCGCACTTTGACAACATTTTGTGTTACTTGTATAGTTTATGTGCCATTCAAGGGTACCCCCACTAAGCAGGAGGGAAAAGGTTGTTCTGGCTGTGCCATAGACAAAATCAATCTGATTCCATTCAATCTGATCAGCTGCAGACAGCAACTGATACCCAAACACTGTTTCTGTTCCACAGCTGAGGGGCCCTCAGGGAGGTGCTGCTGGCTGTGATCCAGAGCAGAGCCTCAAGCACAAGGCCCCAAGGACCTTCCCACTTGCTGGTAATGAGGTCCCATACCTCAGGCTTGGGCAACTGGACGGCACAAGAGGACTGCAATGAAGGTTTTGGGAGCTTGGCGATATCATAAAGCAATGCAGTGTGCACAGAGCTTTGGCCACCCTACTTTGTGGGGTTTCACCAGACATTGGCCCTTTTTGTTTCTCAAGAATGCACTTCAAAGCGCCATGGGCAAGCTCAGCAATGGCTGGGCCTGTAGGGGAATGAGAAATGCCAGTGAGATGTGACATGCCCCATAACTGCAAGAATTGATGAGTTGTCTCTGAGGTACAGGCAGGGCCATTATCAATTTATCGGGGTGGCCAGCACTGCAGCAGAGCCAGGCCCAGCCCAGCCCTACCAGGCCATGTGGGCCATGTGGTGAAGTGTGGGCCTGACCAGTGCCCAGTTACCTGTTCAAAAGCTGGAAGCAAGACAGCTTTTCCTGGGTTTTGTTTGTTTTCAAATGTGATTACACAGGGACGTGTTCAGCTTCCTTAAGTGGTTTAATAAGGTGTCAATATTCAAAACTAGCCAGAGGATTGGTTCTGATGGGCCCAGAGGAAGCTTTTAGCAGTCCTCACAGAGAATCACTTCCATAACTGATGGATTTTCTCTTTACCTAAAAACCAAGCTATGTTAAACCACAACATTCACCACCCCTAGTCTCTGTGAATACACATTTTAAAATCATCAAAATTATATTCAACATGCAACTTCTACTTAGAACAATAAAAAATACTAAACTAAACAGAAGGAAAAAACTGCTTACAATAACCTCCACCCCTAGACATTTCACTATAATTACAATATAAATTTTCCACTATCATTCTATTTAAACTTATTGCTTAATACTTGCTTTGCCCTTTATTTCTCCTAATTATCTCACAGCTTTCACCAATTGTGTGTATTCTCCACCAAAAGATGCAGTGGTTTCAGTAACCAGGCAGAAACATCAATTTTCATTTGCCAATCCGAGTTTTCTGGCCAATGCACCAATTACTGAAATGGGTCTAGCACTGGCCAAATGCCAGTGCACCCACTAGAATTATTTACTCACTTTCTGTTGTGAGATAAGGATTAGGAGGAGGGCAAAACAGGTTTTAACTAAAAAATAAGCTATGCTAAACCAGAACACTAGGGAAGTTGACTCAGGGTCACTTTTAAGAATATTAAACAAGGGTGATAAATGTGGGGTAGTTAACCTTAAATAGGGTCATATCCAGCTGATGATGATACCTAAAAGGTTTTGTGCATTATTTAAAGTTTGGATCTTGGTTGAAAATTTAATTGTTTGTGGTTGTATTGTCTGATGTAACATTTTAACTGCTACCTATTTCCATGGGGGTTGTTGTTGCACCTCTCCAGGTGCAATGTGCAACTGCAACTCTTGCAGTGCTTGCATCAGTTTTGGCTGAATCTGTAAAAGGCCTTCTTTGCTGCAAGACTGACAGAGAGCACTGTAAATACAAATTTGGGATATCATCAAGACATAAAGGAATGGCAAAGAAACAGTTTTAAATCAACAATCAACATGTCCCAGGTAGCAGATATCGTAGCAGGGCATGGCACTCCAGGCTGTAAAGCACCCACACTTTCCGTAACTGTATTCATTTTTCTTAAGTCATGAAACAACTTCCATTTACCTGATTTCTTTTTAATCACAAACACAGGGGTGTTCCATGGACTTGCTGATGGCTCAATATGACCTTGATTTAATTGTTCTTTAACCAACAATTAAAGAGTGTTCAGTTTTTCTTTTCAAGGTGCCACCTATGAACCCACACAGGTCAATCAGTGAGTCACTGTAAGGCTAGTGTAGGATCCTTTATGCCCCTCAGCACAGTGGCCCCTGTGAAAGATCTGTTCCCAGCCACACCCCCTATGCTGACAAGACATCCCTTCCCCACAGGTGAGTGGCACAGCAGTAACATAGGGATGGATTGTGCCTGTCTGTTCTGGATTTTCAACTAACTCAGGCTTACCACTCCAGTAACTTTGTGTGGTACCTCCAAGGCCAGCAACAGATCCTACAGCTATGGTGGGCCATGACTGAGACCATGTGTAAGCAGATATGATCATAACATCTGCTCCAGTATCTATCATCCCACTGACCTTGATGTGGGATGGATTTGCCTGAGGCATTGTATGAGCACAAACCACGTTTGATCTTCGATCAGACATGACCTGAGTCCAGTATACTTCAGGTTCCCCAGCAAAGCCAAAGCTTCAGTTTCCTCACAGCTTTGAGTCTGTTTCAGGAACACAAGACTTAAAAAGTACAAGTTGAACAATACAACTTTTAGCTGGAATGGATACAGGAGGAGTAGCTCTTGATACCATAGCACATATTTGTCCAGTATAGTCTGTATCTGTAACTCCAGGGTGGACAAAAAAAACCTGTAACGTTGCTCTTGATCATCCTAATAATAATGTACTTAATCCCTCCCCAGTAGGCCCATGGGCCTCGAGGGGGATTTTATATACCTGCAACAAGTCTGTAAGTTATAATGCCATCAACAGACATATCCACATCAGCAGATCCTCTTCTTGTCCCTGTGCATAGGCCTGCACTGGAGGACGGGAAGGTGCTCATGCCTGCAAGCATCTCCCTTTAGGACTCCTGTTCCAGTTTCCCTGTCCACTAAGAGGCTGTCCGTTTGCGTGGAATTTAGACCTGCATTGCTTGGCAAAATGACCGGGTTTTCCACATCGGTAGCAGTTTCCCACTACAGGCACAGCTCTCCATTTCTGGTGTGTCCCCCATGAGTTGTACCTACGGGGACAATTTGCTTTTCTGTGGCCTAGTTGCCCGCATCCATAGCATGTATACAACCTTAGAGCAGCTGCCAAGTTATCAGCTAACCTAGCCATTTCAAAAGATACAGTTCCAACATCAGCACATGCATCAATCATTTCATCTAAGGATGGATTTATTTCTGGTAATAGGTCTATTGCTTTCTTGCAGTCTTCATTTGCATTGCTTCGTGCCAATGCCTGTATCAACAGATATTTTGCTTCATCATTTGCTATTTGCTTTTCTATTGCATCTTTTAATCGTTCTATAAATTGCATGTAAGGCTCTTTGGGGCCCTGCTTAATTTTTACGCAACTCTGAGTTGGTGTCACCAATGCCATTTTTCCAACTTCCATCAGGGCCTGCATTCCTAAATCTCTTGCCTTGGCCAATATCAAGGGATTTAGGCGTGCTTGCAACTGAGGGTTATTTACAGGAGACCATGCCAGAAGCTGAGAGACCCCTGCCCCAAAGCACGGATCTTGCTGCGGCACCGCTAAACTATGCAGCCCTTGCCTTTCCACTTTTTCCTTCCAGATGAACTCAAACATCACGTATTCCTTCGGGGCACAGACCAACCCCGCTATTTGCTTGACATCAAAGGGTGTCATTTCCCATTCAGCTAGAAGTCGTAACATCCTTGTTACAACCGCAGACCCCAGGCCATGCTGGGTAGCTAGTTGGCGTAACTGGGTGAGAATTTTAAAGGCGACTTTTATAAAGGATGCAGTCCCATTGTTTTGCCCTTCTTGGTTATCCAAGGAGTGTGGGAACCAAGGTACAGAAATTTGTTCAGCAACTTCATAATCTCTACTATCAAGTGCCATGAATTTCATACGTTGCCAAAAGCTAACTGGATTGTATGCTGAGATAGCAGCCCCAGTCGTCCCACTCACAAGCTCTTGGCCACTCAAGAACAGCCGGGGATACGGATAAGAAAGTTGTTCAGCAAGTTCAAGATCCCCATTAGCAATGGCCTCTAATTTATGATATTGCCAAAACGTAACCCGGTCATATCCTGAGATAGTAGCTGACACTGGTTGCGTGGCAAAATCATCCTTCTGAGGGAGAGCAGGGAGGCGACAACTTGGGCCTCCCCTGTTAGGATTCCACGAATCTACTAATAGAGGGGATTCCTTGGGCTTCTCAGGCTTTGGCTGTGGACACGATGAGGTGTGGCATCCTGCCGCTCTGGGTGCTGGCACTTCCCTGCTGGAACTGTCAGCACCAAGTGCCGCACGGCTCCCGGCTCCTATTGCCATGCCAAGCTTGCGATTGGACCCATCAAGCACTGGAGGGGCTGTCGGCAGAAGTTTATCATCACTCCGCTCATCTGTAGGCAGAGAAGCAGAGAATGGCTTGGTGCTAACTGGGGGTGCAGGACGTGGAGGTGCAGGAGCACAGGGCGCAGGCGGAGTTGCAGGGATGGCAGGCGCAGATGACAGCTGCTTCCCTTCTGCTTTTTCACCCGCCCTTTCCACTCGTGAACTTGATGTGGCACCTACTCCCCCAAGCGCTCCCTCCTGAGCTCCACCATCACCGGGTGTCTTGGCAGGTGGAGTCTGTGGTGCCTCAGCTGCTGGTTTTGCATTTTGCTCAAGTTGCAGCAGTTTCAAAGCGCCCAGCAACCGCCTCGAGGTGGGCATAATATTTTTAGCAGTGTCATCACCTCGAGAGGCTGATTCAAAAATCAATTCACCAGCCCGTTCCCAGATTTTAACAAGAAATGCAGTTTCTATGGTGGCATCTACCCCATGGTTCCTACACCACTGCAATAAAGTATGCAGATCCTTTTTATCACATTTTATCCCTCGGCGGTCCAACATAAAGCTCCATACATTCACTATAGCTTTTTCTTCTGCTGACACTTTATCTTTTTCTTTGGTTGACACTTGAGATCCCATTGTCCCCAGTGGATCACCTTCTTAATTTTAGGTCTTGACCTTTGCAGCTCACCACGCCGCTTACAGCTCTCTACGCTCCACTGTGTGCCCCTGCACCCACCAGTGTTTTCTGAGTCAGAGGTGCAGTGTTGGATTCTGGACTATCTTCCTTCAGCTCACCCTGAGAGAAAGCAGGAGCTGGGAGTCTCTGAGCTCCCACCCCGTGAAAGGGCGTTGAGGCCAGGTGGGCAGCCCTGGTAAAGTCACACGTGTCCTCTGGGTTGGCACAAAGGCTCTTGTTCTTGTAGGAGCCCGTCACAATTGCATCCTCACTCAAGCGTTCAATTCCATTCAGCTCATCCTGCAAACAAACAGAAAACACACTGAAAGCCTCCAGATTGTACGACAAATCTTTCTTTATTTAAAAGCTGAACATTTCTCTTCCCTTTCTTCCACTCCACCACCTTCCAACATGAACAGGACTTTCAGCCTTCAGGAATTCTACTTAGCACAGAATCCCAGAATGGCCCAGGTCAGAAAGGACCTTAAAGACCATCGACTTCCACCCCTCCCCATGGCAAGGGACACCTTCCACAAGTGCAGCCTGCTCCAAGCCCCATCCAACCGGGCCTGGAACACTTCCTGGGACACGGCAGCCACAGCCACAACAGGATATTTCCTGTACCAGCTCACCATCACCCCCTTCAATTACTGCCATGCCAGGCAGCAGTTTGGAATCCTTGCTGCTCACACCTGATGCCAGTCCAGCCAAGCTGAGCCAGCCTGGCAGCAGCACAGGCTGCCTTGGTGTCTCCTGGCCAGGAAATCTGCCATGGCCCCAAGGGTTTCCTTACACAGGCTCCTGCTCCTGCTGCCGTGCTTTCCTTGGCACTCAGAGAATCCACAGCATCACGAACAGAGAGAGGCTGACGGGCACTTTTCTCATGGGCACCATCTGCTGAACAACTAAGAGGAAGTTACACTCAGTTACATATTTATTAGAGCAGCTGCCCGTCTCCAACAATTTCCACTCAAGAGTTTAAGTCTATTGATCCTTCCAATCAACCAATTTCTACTACAGAACTAGCACTAAGCCACAGATACAGCTCTCCAGAATATAGCTAGTTCATAGGGCAGCTTAAATAGTTCTAGGTTGAAGAACAGAAGACTATTTCCTCATCAGGGACTCCAACTAATCAAATAAAAATTACCACAAAACACACCCCCCTCCCCATCCATGCAGCTAACAGTTATTGCAGCTACTACAGCAAGGGTTTGATGCTTCCATTTGCTTTCCCTCTGAAATTCAGCTCTTAATAATCCTACCTTGTATTCTGATTTGTCAAAGAAGAGATTCATAAATATAGAGAAAAATGGAACAGCAGCCAGTGGGGGAAGCCAACCTACATCTTTAAAGAAAAAACAAGAGACTATCATATCCACAGTTCTTCCAAAACAGCATCTCCAACATTACCTAAAATACTTAATACCCAGTCTTAAAACTACTGTCCCTAGCAGGTGTCCCCTGTACCATGAGGAAATGGATTCAAAGACAGAAAAAAAAGTACTTATAATGTTCCAGGGCTTGCAAGGGTCTTTCAGGGTGAAGAGAGAGGCGACAATCTTGACCTCACGTTCAGAAGGCTTGATTTATTATTTTATGATATATATTACATTATTACTATGCTAATAGGAATAGAGAGAAAAGCTCTCAGAAGCTTACTAAGCTAAGAATAGAAAAGGAATCCCCCACAAAGTTCTGTGTCCAGGCAGAAAGCAAGAACAGCTCTGCCGTGAGTCGCCAGCAAATCCAAACATTCACCCAAGACCAATCACAGGTGCACCTGTGGCATTCCACAGCAGCAGATAACCATTGCTTACATTTTGTTGCTGAGGCCACAGCTTCTCAGAAAGGGGAAAAATCCTAAAGAAGGATTTTTCAGGAAAGATTTCTGTGACATTATAAGATTTCAACTACATAATTTAAACCTAGATGCCAAGTCTCTGCCTAAGTCCCTTAGAGATAACTTAGCCTGCTGCTCAGTTCTACCCACTCTGTCCCTCTCCCTGCTATGAAAAGCCACTGCCTTGGTAAGGAACAAATCTCCATCCCACAGAAATGGGCATGCCAAGAGATTTACCCTCTGATGTGGCATCACTGACTTCCAGGAGAAAGAAACAGTCTTACAGCTTAACAGGAATGCAGATTTTACACATTTGTCAGCTAACCCTGGCACAGCCACGGGCAGAGCCACTCTGCAGTCCACAGGCAATCCCTGCTGCTCACCCCTCCTCAGCATTCCTTGGCTCCATGCAATCCCAGCCTCTGGGAACTGCCTGTAATACCAAACAGTCTCTGCCACTCCTCCCTCACAGGGAGCCTGTCTGTTCCCTGGCCATCATTAGCCACAGAAAGGTAGAGCAACCTTGCAAAAGAATGGGTTTGCCTCTGCTCTGACTAAACCACCCCATCTCCTGGGATTTATCAGCATTTCAGGGAGCACTGTACAAGCACCACACTCACTCCTCCACCACCTAAGCAACGCTGTTGGCATGGCAACTCTGACATCTTATTGCAGAATAAAACTCCAGATGTGCTGAGCACAGAGTTCCCAAGACAGAAAAAACCAGCCACAAATCTGCCTCCATTTGGGGCTCTTTCACAGCAAACAGCACCCTCAGACACAGAGCTTGTGCTTCTGCCTCAACACACTGAGCTAAGCTATTAAGCTCATTAGCATATATGGATATGACACAGGCCCCCACATCATGAGCAGCACTGAACACTCCCTGTGTCCTTATGCAACCTCTGCTGAAGCCTCTGTCTTCAAGCTGCAGCACTAATTGCTTCCAGGCTGACAGATTTTAAATTCTTCCAGCTGCAAGAGAGGCTTAAGTACTCACAAAACAAGTCCCATTTCAGGAAGCAGCTTTGAGAATCCCAGATGCAATTCCCCATCCCAAACTCCAACTCACATCATCTGTGGCTCAGCTGGCTCGTCCACATAGGGGGTGAAACTGGGCACTGGGGGGGGCACTGCCAGGCCAGAGCTGCCAGTCCTGCGAGGACGCTGTGGAAGGAAAGGCAACATCAACAACACAGGGATCATTTCAGTCTCCACATCCCTCTGCATTCTGCATCTCCCTTCCCTCATCTTCTGCTCAGTTGGGCATTTTCTTACATTGAAAATTAAACTTGATGGAGACTTTTCCAAATGAATTCCCTTCTGACACAGTCACAGCCCACCAGCTGAACACTGGCACCTAAAAGGCTCCTCCTGCACGTCCTCACCAGCCCCAGCTCCTCTTATTCTGAGGAAATGTTTATATTTGTGAAAAATGCATGTGTTTTATGATTGGTTTTTCACAAATATTAAAATGAATATTATATGTGTTGCGTTAGAAAGCTATGCTGTATTAATTTTCTTAAGTACTGTGTTAAAGATAGTTTCAAGTTATAAAAATTGTAAAAATAGAAACTGTGCTACATAAGATACTTTGTTTAAAAGAAAGGGCTCACAGTGAGAGAGCAGCCACAGGACACCTAAATCTTTCATAGAAAAAGAATTTATTGCCTTCTTATCAGATGAAATGAACTTCTTCTCGCCTCAAAGGCGCTGTTAGGATTCAGAGGAAGAAGTTGACAATGACCAGACAGAATCCTGTGTTTGAATGGAATTTATGCATCATGTATGAAGTGTATTAAGATGCAACAGGCTGTTGTTCTTAAGGGTTAATCCTTTGTTAACACGTGTCCTTTTTCGGGCTCGTGCTGCCCAGAAAAAGGTACCCGGACATCCGTAACTCTTTGTCTCTATTGTCTCATATTGTCCTGATTCAATTTTTCCAAATTGTTATTACTCTAATAGTGTTACTATTTTTTAACCATTTTATTACTATTAAAGTTTTAAAAATTTTAAAAACAAGTGATTGGTGTTTTTCACATATATATTGAGGGAGATAATATATACACGCATTATCCTGGTCAGGCTGGGTATTCCTTATTTTCCACAAATGCCACAGTTCTCAGCCAAGATTGTCTGAATTCTATGACAATATTCACTCCCTGTCCACCAACAACCTCCAGACTTGGAGTTTGGTTTTTTCTCAGTTTTCATATCAGAGGCCATTGCAGCACCACAAAAATCCCTTAACAGTGTTATGAATGAAGTTCTGTATGCCTAATTAATAAAAGCAAAATTTAATTTAGCAGCAATTTTAATTGAACTGCAATTTTATATAAATGAATACAATTGTTTTACATAATTAATTATAAAGCCAAATCAAGAATAAATTTTATTTCATGACCAGGATTCGGTCTCCGATAGGCACAACCAAAGGGGAGCGTCGAGCCTGGGAACACAGATGCGAACTCGAGGGCTGGGGATCCGCTCTGCTCACCAACGCTGTCTGTGAAACACAAAGCTGTGTTTGGTGTCAGGCACACACAGGCAATGTGTGCATTTGTGATTGAGATATGTGTGGAGACAGACAGTGGGACATCTGCGAACTCTAATAATATCTGAGCAAAGTAAAGTGTGGAAGAAGGCCTTTGAACGTATCTGCTGTTTGCATTTAACCTTGGTTGATTTAGGAGCTTTGGAATTAAAGCTTTAAGGATGTTGTTTTTTGCTTGTAGTTAATCCTTAAAGACTTCTGCAATAATAACCTTTTGAAGTATAATTTTAGAATATTGCTTGTGTCCTTGAAACTATAGCTTTGGAATATATATAGAGGAAATTTGCTTATCTCACGCCTTAATAAAGCAGAGAAAAACAGCTTGAGAAAGGATGAACATCACCTCAGGGTTTATGGTACTGACCAAGGGAAGCTGGACATCACTGTTATGAGATTTATCGTCTCTGCAGTTAAAAGGTGGACCCACATCTGGGGAGCTGGACCCCACCAGATGGGATTTGTCTTTCTTCTTTTGGAAACTGATTCCATCTGGAGATACTCCTTTTCTGGGATACATCCTGAGAAAAATTAAATCACAATAGTGTATAGAATTGTGACATAAAAATTGGGACTAGAAACTGCTGATGAGTAGAAATTGGAATAGAAACTGCAGAGAAAGCTTTTGAGTACCCCTATAAATAAATACCTGTAACCTTTAACTATCAGTGTGCAGTTGGAGGGAAAAATTCCCCAACTGTACCCAGAGCTGTATTGCTCATACTTTACCATATTAATTAATAAATTGATTGCTGCTTGAATATTGGCCTAGTCAAGTTTCTTATTTATAACATGCCTCTGCTGGGCTCTGCCTTCGAGGCGGGAAGAAGTTCGTTTCTTCTGATAAGAGGGCAATAAATTCTTTTTCTCTGAAAGATTTAGGTGTCCTGTGGCTGCTATCTCGCTGCGAGTCCTTCCTTTTAAACAAAGTATCTTACATAGCATAGTTTCTATTTTAACAATTTTTATAACTTAAAACTATACTTAACACAGTACTTAAGAGAATTAATACAAAAACTATATGGGTTTTTTTTGCAGAGGCAGAATTTCTCCTATACCTCCCGTCACTTTACATATTCACGTAGTTTCCTTTTCTCTGTGCTGGGCTGGACAAAACCGTTTCTGGGCAGTGCTGAATGCTGATTGTCCTGGAATTGGGATGCACACCTTGGACTACTCTATCTGGATCATAGACACTTATTGGGTGTTCATAGCTTGGGTGTCTCTGCACTGTCCTGGAAAGGGCCCATCTCCACACAGAGCCACGTCTTATCATTTGCTAATTAGGTTTTTCCTCCTGGCTGCAGTCTGTGATTTCACAATTGGTGAAGCAATCTCTCAGGGGGCTGCTTGTGGTTTTAAATCTTGAAGAATTTTTTGTACAAGCACAACTTATTTCATGAATATTTTACACAGGCACAAATTATTCCCTAACATATATCACACAATCAAGTGTATTAAATATAACCAAGCAAATAAAAAATGTGGCTGTGATTAATTAAGTATGATTAAGGTTTGTATAAAGCATAAGCAAAACCAACGAGGGTACGGGGAGGGCTTCTCACCCTGACCCATGCACAAAACAAAGTAATCCAAACTACACTTCCATACTGTATGCCAATACATATTCATCAGTATTTTTCCATAAATCTCCTTCTATTCTCAATTCTTGAAATCTATGTCACTATACTGCATAGACAGCACATGCTCCAGTTGTTGCTAGGGGGTCTCCTGGCTCTTCAGGGACAGGCTTGCTGCCTTCCTCGCTGTCCTCTGGAAACCTCACAGGTTGCACATGCACACTAAGCTGTGTGTTATGTAAGTAAGCATTATGTTCCAAACAAGCCTTATTATTCCATAGATAAAACCACAACTTGGATTCCTCACCTGGAATCGTCCCAACTTCGCTCTGTTTTGAGATCTTGCTTATCTCAGTATTACATCCTGTATCCTGTTTTTCACATGTAACAAAGAACTCTGCTCATGCCAAGGCCAACTCTGCTTGGGATCTTGCTTATCTCAATCCTACTTTATAACTTTATAACAATTATTTTCTAAAATATTGAGAGAATTACAATTTAGTTAGCACAAATCATATCCATTTATCACACACAGTTCTTATTTTACAGCCAAGATTGTCCCAATTCTATAATATTCATTATCCTGTCCACCAAGAGCCTCCAGACTTGGAGTTTGGTTTTTTCTCATTTGTTTCATCAGAGGCCATTGCAGCACCACAAAAATTCCTTGGCCATTTCTGAGATCTGACAATGACTGGGAAAGGGGCTCTGCTTGGTGCAAGCAAGAAGCCAATTTATTGTTCTACAGCTCAGTTTATGTACTCTTACAGCTTTAGATGGAATTTTCCACTGCCAAAGTGATACCACGATATTTATGTTTCCTGGTAACATTGCTTAACCACAGACTTGCATGATTTGCTTTAGACAAAGCACAATACTTTTCTGGTTTCTCTTTTACATTTCTGTTTGCTGTTCCCAGGGCTTTGGGCCCACCAGGTGCAAGATGACTGTGTAGTGCTTTTTGTTCTACTGCTCAGCTGATCCCCACAGAGGTCCATCAGTAAAGAGAAGAGGTGGAATTTAGTCTGGCAACACACTACTCTCATCTGCCTATTTCATCAGACCAAGAAAATTTACATGGTGGGAATACTTCACAAACTCACTCCTCTTTTCCATCATTTCCCAAACTGCTTCCTGAGGCATCTTGAAACCAGCAGTAAGAGAAATCCCTTCTTCCCTGTGCAAGTTTTAATATGTCAGAGCATTCACCAAAGGTTATTCTTGCACTCCCCTTCAATGGAGTGGAATTAAACATCCTTGCCTCTTCTGCCAGAAACAGGATATTTTATTTAATTCAATCTAAGAAATTTCATTAAGTGGGGAGCAGAGACTACTCTAAGGGCAGATACTAAAAGAAATATGGAAGCATTCAGAGACCAGAATGAATGTTTTAAACAGCACAAAGAGGTAGGTAAAAGAAATTTATATTAATTCCTCCTCACTCTTCTCAACTATATTAAGCCAGTGATTTACTGAACTTTTCCATTAATTTAATGTTATAAATGGCTATGTGGTAGTTGGCTCTCACTGCTATTTATATGTTTTAATTATAGAATTGCAACTCCTTGCAAATAATTATTTTAAGTTTTAACCTGTTTTTAAGCATGGGAAAATTAGTAATAGCTAATGGGCAATGCAAACAGAGAAGCAAGGCTTTCACAAGATGTAAGTGGGCTTGCAAAAGACCTATTTTAAGACATGCTTGCTGCTGCAAAACATACATTTAAAATAGCATAAGTAGAGAAACGAAAACCACAAAAGAAGAACCAAGCTTAAAGTCCCAACACCAGACCTTCAGAAGAACCCTGCAGACTGCTGAATCTGCAATCATTGAATTGCACAAAAGGAATGGAAACCTGAAGTAAGAAGTGTGGTCAAGGAGCCCAAAACAGATGTACAACAAAAAGTGAGGAAGTGATGCACCTGTAATGCTATAAACAACCCTGGGCTGAAGAAAGGGAGAGGGTACTGGCTTTACCAGGCACTTGTATCTTTTGCTTTATGTTTTATCCTTTCTAAATAATTTATCAAACTCTTAAAGACTGGGCTTAGTTTCTCACATGTAACCAAACTGCTTTCCATCTGAAAAGAATGTTCTTGGAGTTTCCAAGAATTTTAGCCTGGTTGCATCCCCCCCTCCTTCCAGTTTTTCTTACCAAGCTCCACTTACAACAATGTCCATATTGAAAAGATGAAAATACTTTTATTATCTCAATGCCTGAAGTCGTTAGCTTGTATGTATTCATGTATTTGGAGTTCTGCAGACTGTTAAATGCCTCAGTGTAACTTCCAGTACCTCCCCACCTTTCTTTCCCACAGGGAACAGGCCCTTATTGACACATTCCTAAAATTTTGTTATCTCTTGCCTGGTACTGCTCCAAGGACATTTTATTTTGCACCACACAATCGCTGGCATAATGAAGGCAGTTGAGGAGGGCAGAAGCCAGGGAGGAGATTACCTCACCAACTGCTTCTCTCATCGCACAACATTTCCCTGATACTCCAGTTGCCCAATCCTATCAACTGTAAGGATTGAATTCTGAGCTGGGTTTTGCCATACTGTGTACCTGAAGGCTTGCAAGGAAAGTTTTGTTTTTACATTACCACTCTAACATCTGGAAAACGGTCTGGAAAAGTTTGTGTTCCAGCACATGACCAACAGAACAAACCACAGGGGACACAAGTGTGATATTTATTGTGGAATAATTCGTGCCTGTGTAAAATAAACACAAAATAAGTTGTGCTTGTACAAAAAATTCTTAAAGATTTAAAACCATGAGCCGCAGCCTGAGAAAGAGATTGCTTCACCAATTGTGAAGTCACAGATGGTAGCAAAGAGAAAAAACCTAATTAGTAAATGAAACTACGTGGCTCTGTGCAGAGATGGGCCCTTTCCCAGGACAGTGCAGACACACCCAAGCTATGAACACCTGATAAGTATCCATGATCAAGACAGAGCAGTCAAAGGTGTGCATCCCAATACCCGGTTCCCTTAACTCGACAATCAGCATTCATCCCTTCCCAGAAACTGCTTTGTCCAGCCCAGCACAGAGAAAAGGAAACTACATGGATATGAGAAGCGACAAGAATTGAAGAAACTCTGCCCCAGGAGGAAAAACCCGTGTATAAAAGTAGCCCAGCAGAGGCAGCATTGGTAAACAGAGAGAGTTCAGATCTGTGGTCAGCAAGTGCTAATCCCGGGCTCGACGCTGACCCTTTGATTGTGGCTATCAGAGACCGAATCCTGGTCATGAAAAATAAAATTTTTATAGATTGATTTGGGTTTATCATTTATTATTTATAACACAAGCATCATAAAGTCACCCTAGGGCATCCAGGCACCAGCCTCGTGCCTTCCTATTCTCCTTTTCTCAGCTCCAGAGAACATGGCAACACTGGGCTTATCCAAGCACCTGTGAAACAACCCCGATCTCCCAGGATGGATTCCCTTCACACAAGCTCTTCCATCACTCCCCTACAACAGCCTCAACACCTGTAGCACAGCTGTTCCTTTTGATGTCTACTTGAAGCCATGGGAAGCTCCTCTGTCATCCAATTGCCAGGATAAATATTCCATTGATACTGCTCTGCAATTCTTTTGATCTGTGCTCTTCTCTTTTCCTCACAAGCACTTCAAAACAAGACTTGCAGAATGCTGCACAGCCCTTCTTTGCACAAGGCAGCCAACAAGTTCCTCCTTCAGCTTCTGGTTTCCAAAAGAATTCAACTCTTACATTTCTGTCTTACACTTTTAACTAATGCCTGCCTTCTCCCCTTCTCTCATATTTTACCTCTTACATTCCTTTTCTGCCCTCCAAACATTTCAGCAGGCCACCTCTGCCAATTCTTCTGCTTTGCAAGAATTTCCTTTTCTTCAGTTTAAAACTCCACAGAGTTTTTCAACCTTATTCAAACAATATCAGCCTGCAAACTTGAACAGAGTACACATGGCCAGGGACTCTTTAGGAGAGCAGCCATTCACAAGGGATGCAGTGACAGCAAAAGGGGGAATGGCCTTAAGGCAAAGCAGGGTGGCTTTGGGTGAGATATTGGGAAGAAATTCTTCCCTGGGAGGATGCTGAGGCCCTGGCACAGGTTGCCACACAGAAGCTGTGGCTGATCCGTTCTTGGGAATACCCAAGGCCAGGTTGCATGGGGCTTGGAGCAATGTGGGCTAGTGCAAGGTGAAACCAGATATCTATAAGGTTCCCTCTAATCCAAACAATTACACAATTCTGTCATTAAATCTGTATTTGCAATAGACACAAACCACAGGCAAGGGGGACCTCTGCTTCGAGGTTTAGAAGTCATCAACTTCCACACACCTTCCTCTCTTTTCCCCGTTCATTTTCAGCCACCTTACCTTGTTGGATTTCTAAGGTCCTGAACTGATTTCTTTCTGCAGGCTGGACATCTCCTGTCCCTGCCAGAGGAGCTGCACACTCTCCCTTGTCAGGAGGGAGTGGCTGTCTCCTGGGACACGACCACCTCTCCTTTAATCTTGTCTAAAATGGACACCTGTACAGCTGGGTACTGACCTGAAACCTGACAGAGACTGCTTTCCTAAGCCCATTCACCCCAAATTTCTGTGCAGCCAGAACACACCACTTAGATACCCAACTTTTAGAGGGACTTGGGGGTTTAATTCCCCCCTACGGGAAATATATGAGAAAAGCGCCCATCTTGACAGTGAAGAACCGCAAGCAGGCAATATTAGCAGCAAAAGCCACTAAGATTAGGCCATCTCCCTCCCGGTGATTGCTCTTTTCCATGCCCGGAGATCCCCCCATCCTCCTCCCAGGGCTTGCCCACGGCTGCGCTCCGGCCCGGGGGAGCCTCAGCCAGGCTCAGTCGGGACCCCCTGGTCCTTCACCAGTTCGACGAGCGGCTGCAGCAGGCGGGGGCACAGCCGAGCCTCGGCTCGTACCGGGGATTCCCCGCTGGCACCGGCGGGAGCCGAGGCTGTTGGCGCCCCGGGACGCATCGCCGCACGCCGGGACCGGGCACCCTGCGCTGGCCGGGCAGCCCCAGCGCCGTGCCGGGCACCAAAACACGTCTCAGTACGCCACAGCCGCGAGCGCCATGTACCTCATACCCTAAAGCCCCTCACGGATCCCACACAGACACAGCCCCTCCGCCCTACATACCCCACAGCCCCTCACGGACCCCCAGAGACACCCACAGCCCCACAGACCTCACAAAACCTCAGCCCCTCACGATCTCCCCGTGCCCCTCTGCCCTCAGCCCCGCGCCCCTCACGGATCCCGCCGCCGCTAGTGCCGCGCACCTCAGTACCTGGAGCCCCTGAGCCCCACAGGAATGCCTCAGCCCCCCACAACCTCTCAAGCCCTACACAACTCACGGCTCCCCGAGCGCCTCTCAAGGGCACGGCAGCCATCAGTTTCTCGAACTTCACAGCCCCTCAGAGACACCACTGAGAGATAACTCGAGGGCCTCTCACAGACTCCACAGCCCCTCAGCCTCCATCTCCGACCCCACAGGCGCGCAACTCTCACGGATCCCACAAACCTCAGCCCCGTGTATCTCACAGCCCCTGAGACCACCTCAGTCCTCCATGGACCCCTCAGCCCTACATACCTTTAAGCCCACAGCACCTCAGCCCTCACCCCCGCACGGATCCCACAGCTCCGCCAGCCGCCTTAGTCCAGAGCGCCGCAGGATCCGCCAACCCTTTCCAGACCCGCCTCCCACCCAGCCGGACGTACCGCACACAGTCCCCGGCCGCGCGAACCACCACAGCAGACACAACACCTTCCGCCAACCAACCAGCCAAGTACTGCCGCAGCCTTAATATTCAAGCCTCTCCCGCCTCCCCATTGGCCACGCCCCTCGCCCCGCCCCGCCTGATTGGGGACGCCATCCTGCGTCGCCCCAGAGCATCATGGGAAATGTAGTTTTCATCTCACCAGCGCCAGCCGGCGGAGAAAAATTTTAAAATTAATGCGGTCGCAGTTAGTCTCATCTGAAAGGCATACTCCTGTTCCTGCTCGTGTGTGTTCTCGCCCTTTCAATCTGCTAACCGCTGGCACTTGCTGATTCTCCACGTTATTTCTCTGTCTTAAATTCATCCCATCATTTTTTCTGAAGCACTCACTTCATGCACCTGGAGATGAGTTCTGCTTTGGTGTCACAAAAACCCCTCATCTTTTGGGTGAAAAATACATAGTTTGCCGCTCCCAGAAGTGTATGTGTCAATGTGATCCTCAGCCTCATAAACTACCTTCTCTCCAACAGCATTCCAAGAAACAATTAGTCTTATTAGTCTGATAGGTTGCAGTAATACACAGGAGCCTGGAGTGACTGGAAGCGTCTAAGGCCAAGTTGGACGGGGCTTGGAGCAACGTGCGATAGTGGAAGGTGTCGCTGTTCATGGCAGAGGGTGGAATGGAATGGGCTTCAAGGTCCCTTCCCACCCGGAACATTCCAGGATTTTATGAATATGTCATCACTGCTTCCAGTGCCGGAGCACGACCGGGAAGTGAGACGAGATTTTTCCTGCTCGTTGACAGGGCTGAGGGAAGAGCTCAGGAGAAACAACGGGGCAGAGGGTGAGCGCCCGTAGAGGCCGCACTCCGACAGCCTGTCCTGCAGCACCCCCTCGTGTTCGTGCCGGGAACTGCAATGAGCCAGGACTGCCTGTTCGCCTCTCTGAGAGCTGAAATCTTCATCAAATCCAGCATCTGCAGGGTCTCAAGGCTACAGATGTCCTGTTCCCCTCTGCATTAGTGTTATGTTTGCCCAATTATCCCATCAAAAAAACCCGAACAATATTTAAGGTAGCAGCAACTTTAATTAAATAGTTTAGGAAATATATAAATAAGGGATAATTTGGTTCAAATAATAGCGCATAAGCAAAAGATACCGCGGGGAACAGAGGGCAGAGTTCTGGGACCCTTGTCACCTCACGTACAAGCTTGCCAAGTGAAAGTCACCCCTTATATGCCATGTATCAATGCCATCTCCTCCCATTTTCTGTTCGTCACTTTTCTATCTTCGCCCTCATTACCACCTTTACCACGCATGCGCCACCACTCGGTTTGGTGGTCGCACAAGTCTTTGGGGGTCGTCACTGATGAAGGCCCTGTAGTCTTCTTCGTTGTCCTTTAATTCACCTTTGGGTTACACATGCGCATCAAGCCAGTACAATGTAAGCCAAGACTAACATATCACTATATCTACATATCAAGGCAATAAATCCCTTATAATTAGCATTTTCTGGGACCCAACCAGATTCTTTGCTCATTTTTAGCAACTGTATCTTCAGTTTCTTTCCTGTGGTCCTTGTGAACATCTGCTGGGAAGGGGGGGGTGGAGCCTCTCTTCTTTGGCATTACAATTTTTAACTATTTTATTATTCTCAAATATTAATTACTGTATCAATATTGATTACTGTTCCAATTTTTATCAGCGCGAATCATACCTATTTATCACAATTAGGATCTGCAAACGCTGACGTATGAGGCAGCTGCAAAAAGAAATTGTCACAGACTTGGACAGGAATATCCTGCCAGGAACATAGATTAGCTGCCTGCTGTTATTGGAAATGTGATCAATAACAGATATTTGTCATAAAGAAAACTGAATGAGCAGAAAGCAGGGTTTTTTTCACAACTGCCCTTGACTCACAGACTCTGGAGGCCTTTGTGATGCTCGTGACTAATGAAGCTTTTGCATGCACAGAAGAGGCGAACTGTGACACAGTGTTGATGAGAGGTGGTTTCTGTGTTACATGGGCAAGAAACTCATGAGAGACCTGGGACTGCGGACGGCGGCAGGGCGAGGCGGTGCCAGAGGGGCTCGGTCGAAGTGAAAAATGCTTATTTAATGATTGGCTTTTGTCAAATATTAAAATGAATATTATATGTGTTGTGTTAGAAAGTAATGCTGTATTAATTCTCTTAAGTAGTGTGTTAAATATAGTTTTAGGTTATAACAAAATGTTAAAATAGAAACTATGCTATGTAGGATACTTTTTTCTAAAGAAAGGATTTGCAGCGAGATAGCAGCCACAGGACACCTAAACCTTTCAGAGAAAGATAATTTATTGTCCTGTTATCAGGAGAAAGTAACTTCCCGCCTCGCTCAGCCAGAACGACGCCGTTAGAATTAAGAGGAAGAAGTACAAGATCACCAGACAGAATCCTGTTTTTGAATGGAATTTATGCATCATGTATGAGGCGTATGAATATGCAACAGGCTATTGCTTTTAAAGGTTAATCCTCTGTTAACGGGGGTCCTTTTTCGAGCTTATGCTGCCCAGAAAAAGGTACCCAGACGTCCGTAACTCTGTTTCTATTGTCTCATACTTGTCTGTGATAAATGCATGTGATAAATGCAATTATGATTGGCTTTTCTCAAATATTAAAATGAATATTATATGTGTTGTGTTAGAAAGCAATGCTGTATTAATTTTCTTAAGTATGGTGTTAAATATAGTTTTAGGTTATAAAAATTGTTAAAATAGAAACGATGCTATGTAAGATGCTTTGTTTTAAAGAAAGGACTCGCAGCGAGATAGCAGCCACAGGACACCTAAATCTTTCAGAGAAAAAGAATTTATTGCCTTCTTATCAGAAGAAACGAACTTCTTCCCGCCTTGAAGGCACTGTTAGGATTAGAGGGAAGAAGCTGACACTGATCAGAGGGAATCCTGTGTTTGAATGGAATTTATGCATCATGTATGAGGCGTATGAATATGCAACAGGCTATTGCTTTTAAAGGTTAATCCTCTGTTAACGGGGGTCCTTTTTCGAGCTTATGCTGCCCAGAAAAAGGTACCCAGACGTCCGTAACTCTTTGTCTCTATTGACTCATACTTGTCCAAATTATTATTACTCTAATTATATTATTATTTTTATAACCACTTTATTACTATTAAACTTGTAAAATTTTAAAAACAAGTGATTGGCGTTTTTCACAGTCGAGCTCTGCGGGGCTTTTGTGCGCGTGTGACGGACAGCGACAATCGTCCCTCCCACGGGGGCGGAACCGGCCGCAAATCGAATCGGCAACGCCCAGGAGGGCGGCCCGGGCCGGAGGTGGCGGAACGGCTCGGGCCCGGCTGCTACCAGCACACAAGATGGCGGGGCCGGGCAGAACTCACGTGATACCACACCTAAGATGGCGGCTTAGGTGTATCGCGCCCTTTCCCATGTGGCGACGTTTCGCGCACGCGCTTTGAGTAGGGAGAAAATGGCGCCAAGGATAGACCCTATGTCTAGAAAGGCGTGCCAGTGGGGACAGCGGTGTTGATCAGAGGCGCCGCGGGCGAGCGGGAGGCGGCGGCAGGCAGTGCCGGGGCAGCGTCTGTGCCGGTCCCTGAGGCGAGAGGCCCCCTGAGCGGGCGCGGAGCGGGCCCGGCTCTGAGGGAGACCCCGCCGAACCCGAACCCCGAACCCCGGCCCTGCCCCGGTGAGCGGCGGGCGCGGCTGCTGCGTCAGGCCCCCGGGGAGATCGTTCGTGGCCTCTGCCTGGGGAATACATGAAACGAGAAAATAGTCGAGAAAATAACACAAACAGCCTCTTCTGGACGTGGTGGTGTCGGTCACGGGCTCTGTGTCACCACAAGTCTGTAGAGCCCCCCTGAGGCAGACACCGCCCGAGGCCCCCGCTCTGGGCAGAGATGGAGATTTACCCCTGGCTGTTGTTCTGGGTCAGTGACAGTTTGTCCTGGTAATTGGTGGTGTTGAATGTCATTGCTGCAGTATTCCTTCACACAGGGTGCCCTGTGCCAGCACTTACAGCCCCTATGCTCAGGAGTGATTAATTAAGGTCTTTTAGTCCTTGTTATTAATTCAAGTAAATAATTTCTGTAATTTTTAGCAACATACCTGGTCTGCTGCCTGTAATCCTGACAGGGTTGTACAGAGGTTTGATCACACCTTTAAAGTAGTTTTTCGCCCCCAAACCCCAGTTATACTGACTGAGACCACACACAGGTGATGCCCTCGAACTCTTGGGTTAATGTTAATTCTTGCCAAATTATGAGGGTAAATTCCAGTGGGTCTGTACCAAAAGACAGAAGCCCTGAAGTACAAACAGCTGTGCTGCAGGACCTGATGGCAATGCTGTGCCCCTGCCAGGACCTGTTCACGTGTTCCAGTGGACCATCGGGTCCAAATGCTGCTTTTGTACAGCCTTGTCATAGTTTGCCCCTGTATTTAAAACTCAGCTATCCAGGCCATAACACCCTTCCTATTGAATGTCAATCCCCAAACCCAAAAGGAAATGTGTGGTTTCAGAGCTTTTGCTGAGTTTCTCAGACTGTCAGTGACAAACCATTATGAGAACCCAGTGAAAGAGACAGACATGGATTTACAAAACCCAGTGAAAGAGACAGAGATGGATTTATAAGTATAACTTAGCTATTTTAATAACTCTTGTACAGTGCATGGTTATATCATTGTCTCCTTCGCTCAGGTACATCAGTGTACAGTACTTTATAGCAGTGTCTGCAGGCAGTACAAACAGAAGAGATGCACAGCTCAGTCGCATGGAAATTTGTAAAAGTGACCTCTGCAGTGAGGCCTGCTGAGATGTTTGTTTTGGGAAGTGCTCCTGTGGCTCCCAGCTTTACAGAGCTGTCGTGTACATTCCTGTTAAAATGCCAGATAACTGCAATTCCCTGTGCTTTGCTTTCCTCTACACCCCAGGACTAGAAGGTGGGGTGTTTCCTAGCTCAACATTTGGTTTTATTTTCATTTTAGAAACTCTTTCGCCTCCTGTGCTTGCCATGCTGCTTCCCTTCACCCTCTTCCAGAGCCAGGGCTTCTCAGGAGGATTGTCCTCTTCATCCCTCCCTGACAAGGTGAGTGCCCTTCTCAGATCCCAGCAGGGCTGTGACCAAACCCAGGATCCCCCCCTGCCTGCACCCTGGTTCTGCTGCTGCCAGCAGCGTCCTCTTTCAGATGAAGAAAACAGATTATCCATGGGAGACAGTCAGGAATAAAGCAAACCTGAGGTGCTCTGGTGCTCTCAGATTGAGACACGAGTTCCCCAAGGCTGTGTTAAAGCTTTTTCCATTAAATGTGCAAGGACAGACACAGATTTGGGCAAAGACTGAGCAGTGCTGAGAGAGAAAAGCCAACTGTCCCTGGGCTGTGGGCAGCTCTGGAGCTGTGTTTGCTTCACTGCTTTGCAATCAGCTTGGTCTGTCAGGTAAACAGAGACAGAAATGCAGTGTGCCAAACTTGCTGTGGACAGGAACTACGCTGCTTGCTTGAGTTTTGAAATTGTGAGTAAATTTTGGAAGCATAATCGCTAATTCTGCCTCCAGGGAGAGAGATTTTCCTCACCCCCTATTTACAGACTGTTATATAGAAATGCACATAACTTTATGAAGGAAAACAGGAAGTCAAGAGCAACACCCTGTGCTAAATTAGATTTTTTTTCCTTGTGCCCATGTATTTGGAGTTAAACCTGCCTTCCCCAGTGTGCTTTGGGGTTTCAGCTATTTGGGAATAACTTCAGCTGACTTTCTGCAGTGAAAACGTGAAGAAGGGGGCGAGTGACCAACACCCTGGGAAGGGCTGTGGGTGTGCCTGGAACGGGAGCAAATGGTCAGGGCTTATCTTCTCCTGGTCTGAGGCCGGGTTTGGCAGCCCCACAGCATTCCAGGGCAGGGTCAGTGGCCCAGGGAAACTGCACAGCTGCCCTGAGCCCGGGCCTGTGCATCAGCAGCAGTGGGCAGGGGGAGCTCACCCATGTCCACGTTCAGATCCCTTTGTTTGTCACTCCTGCTCCTTCCCAGGCACTGAGAGCTCATTTCAGCTGCTCAGAGGCAGCACCAACTGGTCTGTGGGTTTAGGGAAGCAGCCAGACTTTGGGAATGTGTGTTGCCATTCCAGCCTTGTCCAGTGAGGGGCACAGGGGACAGGAGGGGGACAGGGAGCTGTCACCGGGCTGTGCTCACGGGCTGCAGGGGACACCTGCACTGAGGAGGGAATGGAAGTGGGGCTGCCTTAGGCTGCCCATCCCTGGCAGTGTCCAAGGCCAGGCTGGACAGCATTTGAACAGCTTGGGCTTGGGAAAGGCGTCCCTGCCCCTGATGGGGGGGAACAGGATGAGCTCTGATGTCCTTTCCTTGAACCCACAGCAGTGCAGGGTTGTTCTGCAGCCTCACTGCCGGGTGCAGGCTCCAGGCCCTGAGCTGGCCCCTCCTGAGCTGTGTGCCAGCCCTGCTCTGCAGCCAGGGCTGGGAGCAGGGACAGCCCTTGGGAAAAGCTCTGGGCTCTCTGTTTGAATCCACCCTTGTCGTCCATCCAGCCCCGCGGGAATCCTGCTCCGATCGCATGCACGGAAAATCTCAGTATAAAATACATAGTTATAAAAAAAATACTTCATGCAAAATTAAAACACCTCTCCCAGTGGGATGTGGTCTTATTGCCAACCCTTCCCCAGAGTGTTGGAGGAATTGTCACTCTGATGGCAGCTGGAGCCCAAGGGGAGCTCTGCTGCCTCCGGCCTGGGCCGGGAATCACTGCTTTCATTCCCTTTTTTCTGCACTACTGAGGGCTAAGAGCTGAAATAAAGCAGAGAGACTTTAATTAGCAGAATCAATCCTTTCCTGGCGGCGCTTCATGATCTCCTGGAGCTCTGTCTCCCCTCTGCTTTTCTGGAATGGAAACAAAACAGCAAGTTTGGATCTGAACTTCAAGCTGTGGTTAAATTGCAGTATTTAATAAATGCTGTGGGAGGAGAGCTAGTTTCAAAGGGATAGGTGATATCAGTAAAAAGCAGATTAATTAGTGGAAACAGGGAGATCTTATGGATTTGGGGCCTTCTAGCTTAAAAGACACTTCAGAATTTTTATGTGTATTTTATTGCTTGTGTAGTTTTGGTTGCATTCTTTTTTTCCCCAATTGTGTTTCTTAAAATGTCTGTTTAATGAGCGATGTGCCACTGCTGGCACAGCCCCCCATTCCAGCAGGAATTACCCAGAGAACACTCACCTCCAGCTGGTTTTTCTCCACCGTGATCTTGCTGTACACTCTGTTCCCCTCATCACCACACACCTTCTTCAGCTCCTCTCTGTTGAGGGAGAAGAGCTGAGCTCCGGTGAGGATGCCCAGGTGTTCCACGGTCCTGGGGAGACACAAAGGGGGGGAGGATGGCTGAGCTGCAGTGCCTCGTGCCAGAGGTGAGCAGTGGGAGAGGGGAGCCTGGGAGCTGCACTGGGGTGGTGTCACAGCCCTGGGGCTGTGCCAGGCTGCCAGCTGTGATTCCAGTGGCATCTCAGGCCGTGGCTTTGGTTCGTGGATTGTTTTTCTCCAAGAAAAGGTATATAAGATAGAAAGGGAGTGAGCTGGGGCTCTGAACATGCTGGTTACAGAGCCTGGGTTTAATAGGGCTGAAATCTAGTTTACAGCACAGGCTCTGGAGGTAAATCCCAGTGACCTGTCCCAGGTGAGATGGTGCCAGTGGCCTCCCCAGCTCCTTCTCCAGGGCAGGACGAGCGTTTCATGTGGCAACAGAGCAAATCTTACTCTTTGCTGAAGGACTTGGCCTCCAGCCAGGCTTTGACTTCTTCAGTGCTGGATTCAAAGGTGAGGGGCACAAAAACTTGCTGAGGCTTTTCCACTTTGAAATTCCTGTGGGGAGGCTGAATTTTATTGTTTGTGATCTTCTTTAGCAGCTCGTCGTTCAGCTCATCCATTTGGTGAATAAGTTCTGCAGAAACAGGTAGGGAATGAGATCAAATCTTCAGTCAAAAATCCCATTAAATGTGTTGGTGGGGAAATTGTTAGAAAAATGGGGGTGTGGCTCAGCAATATTATTTAAATTCTGCCCAGAAAAGTGGTTCCCCTTTTCCTGAGCCCCTGTGCTGCCATTTATTTCCCTCCCATCACCCCTGGGCTGTTGCCTGGTGTGGAAGGACAGATGTGTGAGGATCTACAATTGGAGAGTTGGGATTGAGACCTTTTCTCCTCTCTGCTACTTCTAGTCAGTGATTTGCTGATCCCAGAGCCCCAGGTTTTGCTCCACAGCGGAACAGAAGCAGCAGGAAGCACAAACTGGGAGTGAGGAACACACTCATGATGGGATGAGCTTCAAGATCCCTGTGACTCTGGGAAAACTCCAGTGACACTTCATCCAGTGTCACTTTCCCCATGAAATTCCTGAGGACTGCAGAGAATAACTGGGTGTTATGAACAGATTGGAGTCCTTGTATTGAGGGGCTTTCCATCGTCCCTAAAGGGCTCCTCCTTCCAAGAGTGGACAGGGTGGGATAAGGGCTGAGGAGAGTGGGGCCCCTGGTTTCTTTCCTGCTCTGTGACCCCCACAACATGAGCAGGGTGAAGGAGGGACGTGGATCTCCTGTTTGGCTGGGAATTCTGTGGAACCACATAAAGGAACCAGCCCAGCAGGCGCTGCATGTGTGGCAGGATATGAGCAAAAGGAAAGGAGAGAAAGGGATTGACCTGAGCTCTTCCTTAGACACATTTAAATGCTTTGGAAGAGAAAGGAAACTCTCTCCTTGGGAGGAGGAGGAGGAAGGTCAAGCTGGAGGAAGGAGGAATGGGGTGATCACTTATTGCTCTGCTTGTCCCGAGCTGCCCGAGAGCCTGGGAGGTGTCACAAGCTCCAGGGCTGCTCTCTTTGCTCTTGTCCTACCTGCAATGGCCTCCAGACCTGGTGCTCTTCTATTTCTGATCACTGAAGGGTGCAGGGGAGCCCTTTGGGTAGGTCTGGTCCCCAGAGCACCCAAACCCAGGGGACCCCAGTGTGGGACACAGGGTGAGGCACACACGTACGTTCTTTGGCGTCCTGTGTAGAGTTGCGTGATAACATCTCACTGCCCCACTTATCCCCGGCGTAGCTGGCTGGCAGCTTGTGAGTTGGACTGGATGGGCCATAGCCCCTGGGGCTCAGGTCTCCTTTGTACCTCTGGTTAGACTGCTTAGAAAGGGAGGGACAAAAAAAAAAAGTAAGATTTTTTTTCTGCCTTTTTTCATTTTCTCTTAAGAGACAAACAGCCATGTTGTCCTTGTGCTGATGTGGGACTGGTGAGACCTCAGGTGGAACTGCACGGAAGAAGTTAATTTATGAGAATGAAGAACCCAAAGCAAAGTCTGAGGTTTGCATGAGAGAATTCTAAACATGCCAAACATGTTCAATCCCATTGGAAGGCAAAGCCTCACTGCTCCATAGCTGGGATGTGAAGCGTGACCACTGCCAAGGGCCTGGAGGAGACTGAGAAGTTTTTTGACATTTTGATTAAACTAGCAAGGATTTATCCAGAAGCTTGCTGGGCCCCCTTTGGCTTTGTCCAAACTCTGCAACACCAAAATTGGGAAGCAATTCCATGCTTCCCTAGGGTGTTCAGAACACTCCAGCTCCACATTTCTGTAGTGCAAGTTGCAGTATTCACTTAATTCTCACTTAAATGGCATTTCCATCTGCCTCCACTGGAGTGATGTGTTCCTGCTGCTGAACTGAACTAGGTGAGGGAAGTGTCCATCTTTATTTAATCCCCAGCAAAAAGCTTGACATGGACAAACTTGGAAGACAGGAGGCAGCTGCACAAATGGGAAGGATAGGCCTTATTTGGGAAAGTGGTCATGGCAAAATGGGAGTTTTATCATAGGAGATTCAGGAATTTCCTGACTTTGTCTATTTCTGAGGGTTCATCCTGACTTGTGCATAGTATCCTAAGAAATCCAGGGAGATCTAATGACAAGATTATTCCCAGAGGCAGATTGTACCAGTCAGGTACCACCTGACTACAGACCTGTTCAAGCTCTTCCAGTGTCACCACATCCAGGATATTGTATGGAACGTAACCAGCCTGGCCACTCCGGTTGAGCAACTTCCACCATTGTTTATTATCTTCCAACACCTGAGAGAGGGACAGAAATAAATCTGCTAGTGGGAACATGGGCTTTCAGGCATATACAACCAGGATACAGTGGGGATGGACCACCCAGAAGGTGAAGTTGCCAGAAGGACATCACTGAGGCCAGGAGCTCTGATTAGATCTGCTCCTCTTAGATGAAATCCAGGATTGAAACTTTTCCTGGAAGGCATCAGAATTTATCATAAGGATGAAGAGGAGAGCACCTCTGGGTGCTGAAGAACTCATGCTTGCTATGTAATGTCCCTGTTTCTCCAGATCTTTTTTTTTTTCCAATGACTGAATTTCTGGTGTATTTTTGTGCTAAAATAAATAAATAAATTTTTAAAAATCTACATTTTGCACAGAAACCTTTTCCCCAGGTCACAGATCAGTGTTAGCCCAAGTAATGTCCCACACTATCCAGATGCAGGAAGAGAAAGGTTATGAAAAAAGTATTTTTCAGAGAAAACAATTCCTCATGGAGGGGGAAGTGGTAATAAGGAGCACAGACCCAGCAGGGGATGAGCAGGGCAGGACAGGGAGTTGTTGTTGTCCTTCCCTCACCGTGGTTGGGATGGGACCGATGTGTCCAAGCTGAGGAGGGGACACAGCCCAGCACAGGCAGCCTGTGCCAGCTTGGGTTGGAGCACAGCTGTGTCACTGTCACACACCACCAGGGGAAATGGAACTGGTGCTGGCTGCCCTCCTGAGCTCTGTGTCACTGTCACACATCACCAGGGACAAGGGGTTGGTGCTGGCTGCCATGCTGAGCTCTGTGTCACTGTCACACACCACCAGGGACAAGGAGTTGGCTGCCCTGCTGAGCTCTGTGCTGCCCCTGGAAGGGGAGGGGACACACCTTTCCCAGGAGTGCTCACGTACCTCCAGGATTTCATCCTTCAGCACCGACAGCTCGTTGGCGTTTCGTGCAGTGAAATCGTAGCGGATTTTGGCAAATCTCCTGGGCACAGCCACTCCCTGGGCCTCAAAATTCCTGCAGGAGAGGAAAACTGGAGTTTTAGTGGAGGCCCATCCAATTACAAGGCCAAGAAAATTGAAATTGGAGAAGAGAAATGATCCTTTCCCTATTCCACACTGCATCTCTACCACCTGATGTTCCTACCAAGACCAGTGATAGGGTAAATGAGAAAAAAATTATTATTTTGCTGATATAATTTGGTTTAAGGTCTTTTGCTGTGGATTTAAATTCTTGTAGTAAAGCTTATAAATCTTTTAGATTAGAACAGAAAAGCATGGAAAAACTGGCTTGAGGGTTTTTTTTTTCCCAGACTAGAGCTGGTGACAGAAAAATGGATGGTCAGCTGAAACCTTGACTCCAATTCCTGCAAAGTGATGTGTCAAGTCATGACAGAGGATTCATGGGGAAGTCTGGAAGAGTGGTGACACTCAAGAGATGTGACAATTTTCAAGGTGTGAGCTCATGTAAACAAGGAAGCAGATGGAGCCTCTAAACTCTGAACTAGAAGTACTTTGATGAAGGTTTTGTACCAAGGAGTAACTGGTGATGGAAAATGAGCATTGAAGCTGTTGAAAGGTGGAAGAGCCATCTTTCCCTTGGGAAAAAACCTGAGGCAAAAGAGTGGCTGGTTGGTTCTGGGTTTGGAAGTGAACTTTCTGAGACTTCTGATGAAAGGGTTTTTCTCCATTTTCTAGAATTCTGTCTCATTAAGAAGAGTTGTCTGAACCTGGCACCTTGTCAGTTCCCTGGGGGAGAGGTGGGCAGGACTGGAATCTATTTTTTTATTCAGCCTCTAATCAGTGGGTTTGCCTTTGGTTGTGTCTAAAGCCAAGAGGGAGCTGCTGTCTCCAGTGAAACAAAGCTCGTTCTTCAGCTGGAATGTTTTCCAGCAGCGCTGGGAGCTTGGGCCACTCTTCCCTGGCCCTGTGTTTCCAACAGGGCAAGGTTTGTGTGTGCCCTTCCCTTAGGGCAGCTTCTGTCTGCAGCCTGTGGTGGCTCTGGGATGAGTGGAGAGATCCTCAAGGGTGTCCAGAGGAGGCCAGGAAGTGCTCCAAGGGCTGGAGCATTACACAGACAGGCTGGGAGAGCTGGGAATGTTCAACCTGGAGAAGAGAACGTTCCAGGGAACCTTTAGAGCCCTTTCCAGTGCCTAAAGGGACTCCAAGAGAGCTGGAGAGGGACTTTGAGGAAGAGGCTGGAGTGACAGGACAAGGGGAAATGGCTTCCAGAGGGTGGGTTTAGATGCATATTAGGAAGAAATTCTTCCCTGTGAGGGTGGGGAGGCCCTGGCACAGATTGCCCAGAAAACATGGCTGCCCCATCCTAGAAAGTGTTCAAGGCCAGGTTGGACAGAGCTTGGAGCAACCTGGGATAGTGGAAGGTGTCCCTGGCCCTGGCAGGGGGTTAGAACTGGGTAATCTTTAAGGTCCTGTCCCACCCAATACATTCTGTAATTCCATGATTCCAACATGTGGAGAGCCAAAGCACAGTGCAGCATCTTTGGCACCTGAAGGTCACTTTGGTGGGCTGATGTTGGGAAACAAAACCTATGGATGGACTGATGAAGTCAGCCAATATTTTTGTCTCCTGTGGTGGAAAACACCTGGGATTCCTTTCCTTGTAGAACTGCAGGGGGTTAAACACCAGACAGTGCTCATAGGAATAATCCCTCAGCTGATCTTTATCTTCTCTTGGAGGTTATTAATAGTGGTAGGGAGTCGTCTCCAGGATGCCCAAGTTTCCCAGTGTCACCATATGTGTCTGTGTGTGTCCATGAGGTTCCAAGGTAGGAGCTGAAGCTCCAGGGGTGCAGATCCTTTACCTGTTTCCATGTGGAGTGACATTCTGTTTGAAGGCATCCCCAGGCTGTGTCTGCTCAGCTGTCTGGCCACGCTTGAGTGAGGAGTTCCGGTAAGGATATCCATTGGCTGAGGAGAGCTGGAAATGCAGACATGGAGTCAGTGTTACCAGGAAAGGGGAAAGCTGAACAGAGAAAAGGAAAGGGATAGTGGGAGATGAGTCATGGCATGGCAGCTTTTGGTCAAGATGTTCTTCAGGGAAGCCTGTGTCCCTGGAGCTCAGTGACATTGTAGGGTCCTGTTGCCTTGAGTTGGGAGAGGCTGATTATTGCTGCCCTTTTCCAGCCTCACAATTTGCTTTCCATATTTAATGTTCTGGTTGTTGAAGCGACCAGATCCAACTGAGTTTTGATCCAACTACTTGTTTTACACCACCACACCCCCCTCAGCTCCATCTCTCTGGAAAAGGGGGAGGGAGAGGGAAGAGAGGATCCCCAGGGACACAGGACTATTGGAATATGAATCCCAATATTACCAGGTAGATTGTGCCTGGGCCAGCCTGACCCTCGCTGCTGAGCCAAAGGCGGCAGCTGTGGTGTATCACCCCAGAGACACCTTTAGCTGGCTGGTGGTTTCAGCTGGGCACTAAACAAGTCCAGGCTTGTTAGGAACTCCGTTTACCTCAGGAAGAGGCTTCAGGCGAAGGTGAGGACAAAGGAGGGATTCTGCTGGAGGGTTTAATATCCAAAGGTTTATTCCATGGTTACAGATGTCTGAATCTTGGGAAGAACTCCAACAGAATAGCAAGCACATGGCATGCTTCACCTTTTAAGCTCAGGGGGTGGGGAGGGAAGGGGACAGGTGAGCCACCAACCAGGTGGGGGGGGGCGGGGTCTCAAGGGACGAGGGACACCTAGACAGACCAATGACCCCCAGGCCTGAGGGGCATCCTTTGAATTTGACCAACCACACACGCCTTTGCTGGAATGTTAAGCCTGATTGTCAGGACTCACTCAGCAAGGGGCGAGGGGGTAAGGGAGGGTTTTGGCACACCTGGGTAAGGGACCTGGAAGGTTAAAACACACTGCAACACAGGACTAACCTCCTCTTGCAAGTGTCCGATGTCTATTTCCCAGGGAGCTCCACGGAAGATTTCCGTGGGTGGTTCCCAGCCATTGCGGAACTTGGGGATGTAGGTGGGAATGTTCGCGTCCCGGGGCCACTCAGCTCTAGGACACAAAGTGGGAATATCAGGTTACATTCTCAGGAATGTGTCTTTGGGAGCATCCTCCCAAAGGAGAAGCAGTAGCATCAGGGCATCCAAGCATCCCCTCTGCCTGGGGAGCCTGGGGAGATGGCAGCTCTGTCCTCACCTGGATCTGGTCCATGTCTCCCCCAGGGAATCCCAGAGGTTTATCTCTTTGGGTGTCAGGTGTCCTCTCAGGAAATCGGTGGCATCTTTAGAAAGCAGTGGGCTGAGGACAGACCGGGCCAGCTCGGGGCCGCCACAGCTATTGATGATCTGGGTCACACACAAACCACACAAAGAGGAGAGAACTTGCAATGGTCAAAATGTCAAACCAGGGACACCCAGACGAGCAGGAATCAAAGACAAAGCTGATCCTTAGATCAGCTCAGTCACCTCAAGAAACATCAACCTAAGACTTTGAAGGAGACTGGACAGTTCAGGGGAACATGAAATTTTTTTAGATTTGAGTCAAAGTAAGATCTGATCTATAAATGAGCTGTTGCTACAGACAAGTGAATTGTCACAAGCTGACACTTCAAAAAATGGAAAGTATCTTGCTATTCCTGTGTCCCTTCTGGCTCCTTTTCCAAGTTGGGATTTCTGCTTCCAAGCATTTTCAGTGCAATTGCCTGATGGTGAGACCAGACAGATTCCCAGTGGGAACCCCAGCTCACTGCCCCTTTTGCTCACAGTAAAGCTTTATTGATTGGATGGAAAGATTCATATTTGTTGGGGTTCCTGTATTTACTTTAAGCTGCAAACCAGATCAGCGGCCAGGAACAACCAGCATCACTTCTGGAAGTTCCTGAGAAAGCTGTGGACAGTGTGAGCAGTTTTCTAACCCTTCTGCACAATCTGTCTCCTTATAGGTGTGAAGTAGAAATGAAAAGGGAGTTCCCAGTGAGATCTGGGAATAAGATTTACCAGTTCCAGTGGCCCAAATAGGAAATGCACCAGCTCCGAAGCGCTGGGGTTCTGGATGTGCTTCCTCAGTTTGGCCTGGAAAGAGAAACACAGTTTAACCCTAACCTGAGTGTGCCTTCTCTTCTCTGTCACATGGTGGGAGTGTTGCTGGCTGATGAGAAGAGTAAGGGATGGAGGAATAGGAATCATTTATTTTAATTTTGGGTCCATTTCAAATTCCTGATTAATTTCTCTCTGTTAAATCAGTGCCTTGGAAGGTAATTTGAACATACACATAAAACCTTGGCTTAATTTGAAAGTCCTAGGGAGAAAACGCCAGAGTTATGGTTGCTTCTGACTCCTGCAGGGTTGAGAATCCCACAAGTTCCATGAATGAAAACAGGATAGGTGTTTTGAGGGTCCCTTTGCAATTGCTGACAAAGGAAAGTCTTGCCTGTGGCACTTGGAGCTGCCCTGGCCACTGAAAGGCTCCAAATCCAGTTGTGTTTGAGGTGAACTGTGGCAGAATGGAGGAGCAAACACTTGGGATTAATTTACTGTAAGAACTGGGTTTTGGTAGCAGCAATCAGCAGAGCTGTGGTGAGAAACCTCTCCAGTTTCTGCTTCCATTCAAGATCCTTCTCCTGTCCTGGGCTCCTGGCACTGCTGCCATGAGAGACAGGCTCCCTGCTCCTACTGAAATGTAAAGCATTTGAAATGCTGGAGATTAGCATGAATGTGGAGTGGGAAGTGAGAAACAACCGCTAGCAGCAGGGTGACCCAGTGAATGGGCACTTCCCAGGGACTTAGCAGCTATGTGGTGAGGAATGTGGCATGGATCCACCACAGAGTGCCAGCTCTGCTCAATGCTCAACCCTGGGCTCTTGCCAGGAGATAAGCTGTTCCTTCTGATCCTGTGCAGGCACAAATTATCCATATTTGCTTCTCAGAGAAAAGGCTGGAGCTTGGTGTCCTGCAAACCCTGTCTCTGGGGTTTCCTTATTAATGACTGCCCAGGAAGGAGCTTGGAGGATGTGTTTGCTGGACACGTTTGGTCACACATGACAGAGTTCCTGCTGCCTTATTAGCCTCCCAGAGCTGGTAGCACTGGGAACATCTTTATCTCTTTCTTTTCTTCCCCTTCACAATACAGAGGGTCTGGCAGGGAAGAGAGGGGTCAGGAATATCAGGGCAATGGGAGACTTCAGTTACTGTCAAGTAGAGACTCCCCAGGCCTGGATCTGAAAAGATCTGGGTGCTGCAACCCTCTGCTGCTCTGTCCCTTCCTGGACTTGGTGCTTCTAGTTTTGTTTTAACAGCTTGTCCCAGAAAACCTGCATAAGTCTGACACAATGTTTGTCCTGAGTTCTGAAGAACCTGGAATTCACACTGTTGTCCCTTGTAAGTATTTTCCATTCAAGTTTCTCTTTAAACACTCACTGCTGGGATTCACAGGGAAAAGAAAGCCCTGTCCCTGCATAGGATGGAAACTCCTCTGTGTCTTACCAACAGGTTGAAAGCCAGTTTGGTTTTCTGGAAGCAGTCAATGAACTCGGCCTCGCTCGGGGGTCTTGCTCGGAGGGTCAGCATTCCCTCTGCCAGGAGAAGGGGCAGAGAAGGACACGTTAGTGAGAGCATCCCCTTTGGGCAGCTTCCATCTGCCTGCCATGCAGAAGGCAAGCAGAAACGGGTGTTGAGACCAGAACTACTGAAAATCAGGGGTTCAGGGAAAGGCAAACTCCCTCTGTGTGTTCTGCCAGAGGTGCCCCCGGAGAGCGGCACCTCCCAAACTTGTGTGCCTGGATCTGTGGCTGTGCCATGGCATCGATCCAGCCTTGCTGGGCCAGGAGCTGAGGTGTCCCCCCCACCTTCATCCATGACCCCCTGTGCTCCCCGTTTGTTGTGGCTGCTGCACTGCACCTGCTGGCCCTTTCTTCTTGTTCTTCTTCCCTTTCTTCCTTTGGTTGAGCTGTCGGAATGCCTCTGCAGCCTTCTGGAGCCGGGCAACGAACACTTCAATGTCATCCAGGGTGCAGTTCAGGATTTGCTGTGAGGACAGAAACCCAAAGGACCAACGTGAAAGTGAGCCTGGACTGCACACACCTGGGAACCTGAATCCCAGGGCCTGCTGCATTTCCCGGGAGAATGCACACAAGTGGGTAATCTAGGCGTGAAATGCAGCTCAATGCTTCCCTTTGCAAGCACAGAGCTGCTGGGCCTGGCTGTGTGCTGTCCTTACCAAGGGGACAAGTGACCCCTCCTAATGGACAGCTGGAAAATAACCCAAGTGGGATGGGGAGGAGCAGAGCTGGAATCAGCAGAGCTGCCTCAGGTCAGAGGACATTGTCACTGATGCAGTGATGGAGACTTGCTTTTGGCCACCTTATCTTTATGCACAGCAGGTATCAATTGGAAAAATGCCTAAATGATGCATTAAATGTCTGCTCCCTGCCTCTGCTCCCTCTCCCTTGCTCCCTGCCTCTGCTCCTGCCTATGGACTGTGCAGTGTCCCTGTCACCCACCGTTTCCTTTTCAATCTTCTGTGCTAACATGGCACGGGATTCCTCATGGTCATGAGAGCCAGAGCTTCGTCGGTCATAGTCTGCAAACCAGGGAGAGAAAAACAGATTTACTACCAGAGGTTGGAAATAGGCTCCATGAAAGACAGGAGTCCATGGGATGGTAGCTCCAAGTTTGGGTGCTTGTTCTGGGTTGTGAGGGCACCTCAGGAATAACGTTTCTAACAGGTGCTAATGCCAATCATCCTGCAAAAAACCCAACCCCGAGGCACCTCCTGGCTTCCAGAAGCCACACACCCAGTGTGTGGGGGGGGATATTCCAGTGGGAACAATCGCTGGGTTGGCCCCTCGTGCAAAGCAAACGGTGTCAGCTCAGGGCAGGGGCTTGGAAAGGGCAGCACAGCAGGATCTGCCAAGTGGGAGAACTGGGGAGGCAGTTTTGGCAAAGGACCATGACAAGTCCAGAGCATCTGTAAATGTGGGGATGAGGTACCCCATCCCTGAGGACAGGTTTTGTAGGAAAAGCAGGAAGGTGTTTCCTGGAGAAGGAATCTCAGCAAACAGGCATCACTCAAGACTTTCTCCTGTCATCCGCTCTCGTGCCAGGCTCTGTGCACTCAGAGCCAGAAATCCTGCCTAGAGGAATTCCCAGCTCTGCTGATGCGAGCACCCTTGGAAGGGCAGAGGTAAGAGTGGCTGCTTTTCACCAGAATAGAGATGTTTATTCATGGTCCAGCTGAGAAACAGAGATACTCCTTTTATGATGCAGAACTGGGCCTGAAATAAGTTCTCCATTCAGCAGCCAGACCAGTTGCTTGGCTTCAGAAGCCATCCCAGCAAATGAGTGTTTTGGATGTGTTACAGTATCCTATTACCTGTTTTCCTTGAAACTAGAAATGAATGCTAAGATAAGGTGGTATGATAGGCAGGGGTAAAAAATGCTTACAGTTTGTTCATCACTTTGATCTTTTGTAAGAGAAAGAGCTTGTTTCTGTTCCTAGGAACTTACTTCTGTTACTTCTTTCTCCAAAGGAAAATACCAGGTTTTTCCAAGCCAACTCAAATGGGCTGTAGTCAGGATGGTTTTGGAATCAGACTTTAGATGAGCACATAAGAGGGGTGAGTTCAGATCTGCATTTCCACACTTGACAAGAATTCATGAAAACATGTTGATTTTCAAGGGTGAAATCTTGTCTCCTGTGAAGTCAGCAGAGCCAGGAATTTGTCTTTCTAACCAAATGTCTTGTCTGTACATTTTAAGATCACCAATGCCTGGTTCAAATTTCATGTGATGGCTTATGAGGGGTTTTTGCTTTTTTGTCATTTCTGTATCCCCCAAATAAGGGTGTTGTTACAAGGAGTTTCTGGGAGCTTTTATTTGTTGAGCAGGAGACGCCCAGTGGGTACAACACTTATTTTCACCACAGAGCACTTCAGGAAGGTTGGCTGTCTGGGTTAATTAGTCTCCCATCCCCAGGACAGACTTCCTGAGTGCTCCCAGTACCTGGATCATGCTGGGAAGGAGGTGCCACCCTGTTCCTGTTCATCGCTGAGCCTCGCATGTCGTGCTGGATCGGGATGGGAGCTGGTCCCTGAGGTGGGGGGAGGATGGATTGTCTCTGCTTGATCTTTTCCTGGTTTGCCCTGCAAAGAAAATGGCACAGAACAAACCCATCAGTGGTCACAGATCCCTTTTCCAAGAGACTGGAGTGTGACTAAACCACTGGAAAGAGAGGTTTATTGTTGTTGCTCCCAGCTGTATCCCGCAGCACTTACTTGAGTGTCTGTGGCCGTATCTTCTTCCCGTGCTTGTGGTCTGCCAGGGCACTCTCTATGTCCTCATGAACCATCTCCGCCTTAAGGGTAAAACAGGGATGTTTTTAAGGGCTTGGCTTTAGGAAGGATTGGAGGAAGGGGGAAAGGGCAGACAGCAAGCAGGAGGGCTCTGCTTACCTCCACCTCATCACAATTGAAGAAGTGGATGTCAGGTTTGTGCTGCTCAGAATCCTGACACACGAGCAGGAGGATGGAGGAATAGCGCATCTGATTGAGCACTGTCTGGCAGTGCTGCACTGTTGGCAGGGGAAAGTCCTCCAGCTCCTCCTGCAAGAGAAGGGGGAAGGTGTCAGGCAATGGGGAACTACTGAACTGAGAGGGAATAGTGCTGTGCAGGAACTCCTGGGATCCCTGGGCTGGTCTTCCTTAATTTGTCATTGCCAAAACCATCCTGTTCCCATGCTGCAGGGCTGACTCTAATCCAGGAGAGGATTTTGGTAGTGATTCACCCTTGTTTGTGCTCCTTAGAACTTGCTCTTTCCCAGGCTGAAAAGAAAGGGCACTCACTGCACCCCACACTTCAGTCTGGGGTCAGCCCCACAGGGCTCCAGGTACCTGTGTCTCACAGTCCAGCAGCCGGATGGATTTGTCATTCACTTGCAGCAGCATCTCCTGTGTCCAGATCTTCTCTTTGGAGTTGAGCAGGATGAGTTTCCGGATTGCATCATCCACTGTCGTGATGGACTCGCTCTTGTCCATGATGAAGGTGGCCAAGTGCTGAAGTTGGGGAGAGAAAGGAGATAAAAACAGGTGGAAAATGTTTTTTTGGGGTGTATAAACTGGTGATGAAAGCATCTCTAGAGGCTTCAATTACTGTTTGTAGTTTCTCAGAGCTCAGGCATGAAGTTGATGCTGCACAAAACAGTTTTGGTTGTTGGTACCAGCCTCATCGTGGCAATGAAAGATTTGGGTTTCATAATGGGTTTTCATAACCAGTTTCACCACTTGCATATTACTTTCATCAATTCCAGCAGCTCTCATCCCCATCCAGCAGGGCAAATGCTTCACACACGAGTTACTCCCCAGGCCCCTCTGAATCTAGCTTGGAAGTAGAACTATGGCAGTCAAACCATTGCTTTGCTTGCCAAGCTATAAAAGCACTTGTGTTTTGCTTGTCTTGTGTAGCAAGCCTGCTTGTGTGGGATTTGTGCCAGGCAAAGAGCTCACACAGACCATGGACAAGTGTTGGTCCCCCATGCCAAGTGGGTTCCCATGCTCTGGGAACAGCTACTCTGAAGAGCTTCTATGCTGCAAAGCCTTGAGGAGCTCCAAACCTGGCAGCTCACTCTACACCAGCCCTTTAAGCTCCCCTTATGGTTGGGGTTACCTTCTCCCCAAAAAATACCCAAATCAGCCCTCACAGTAGTGAAAATGGGTGTTGCTGACTGTAGGAAAGGATTTTTTGCTGCCTGCCTCTGTCCTGCCCTGTGGTTTTGCTTGTTTATCCTGGTATTCCTACCTCCCTTCACTTCTCCTGTAAACCCAGCCCATGGTCTTCTCCCATCAGCCAGGCTTCTGTGCTGTCCTCCCTTCTTTCCCCACCCTGTGTGAGCACTTGGGCCAGGAGCAACTCAGCTACAGCACAGCCATCCAAGCTGCTTTCCCATCCCTGCTCCAACTGCACCCTGGAGTGTGTGGTGATCCAGGCCTCACACTTGGCACCTGTATGTGCAGTTTGTGTAATGGGGCAGCACTTGCAGCTTTGGTGAGCCCCTGGGACTCCATGGGAAGGGAATGGTGGGCAGGGAGGCAGCTGTGGAAAGGAGAGGTGTGTCACATCCAAACGTTGTGTCCCCACCAGCAGTGGGTGAAGGCCACTCCACAAGTGCTGCTCCCTGCGGATGGAAGAACCGGTTGTGTGTGCCAGCAGAGGGCACTGCAAGGCAGGAAAAGCTGGGACTCGGAGCAGCCACGCTGTTTGCCCAGCTGTTGGCCCCGGGGCAGAGACAGCACAGCCAGGCCACATGTTCAGGTGATAACAGGGAAGGGAAAAAAAAAGACCTCAGGAAGGGGAAAAAAATCCAAACCTCCGGAAGGAGCAAGGTTCTGTTTCACCTTGTTCTTTTGTTGCCCAGCTATGTTCTTGGTAGGAGGGGAAGGGGAACGTGCCTGACTGTCAAAAAGCAGCTGAAGCTTTTCCCTGTCTGTACCAACTTTCTCCAGCAGAGAAAATCAGGTTTTTGCATGGATAAGTTACAGGCCTGACCAAGGCATCTGTGCAGTCCAAGGGCCTGCAACCCTTGGAGGCTTATTGGACAAGATCTCAGCTTTTTCTCTTGTCCCTGGAGTATTAAAGGCCATCCACCAGCACGACCCTCTCATCCTGGTTTCCTTGCTCAGAAGAGTACAGAACAGGCACTTCAGCAGCAGTGGCTAATCTGGAGAGCCAGGGGCAGATTAACCCCTGGAGCAGGGGAATCACAAGGTGCTGCAGGTAGAGCTGCCCTGGGGGGCCAGGGACAGCAGTGTGGCCACCCAAAAATGGTCCTGCCAGGCATTCAGAGTTTGTGGGGAGGCCAGCAGTGAAATGCCTGCTTCTCATTGATGCACACATCCTGGTTTCAAAGCAACAGCTGGAAAAACAGAGGGTGTTTTAAAGCAAGTCCTAAACTGATGGGAAATTTGTAGTAACAGGATGAGTTTTGCCTGGCTTTTTCTCCCTTTGATCCTGTATCTTCCTGCTTTCTCCCAGTGATCAGAAATAACCATTCTAGGGATCAAGTAGCTTCTTTCTGGGGCTGATGCACTCATGAGCTGGTTCAGTAACCCAGTGGGTTGTGTCCACAGTTGACATGTGCATCAGTGAGCCATGGAGGAGGATGACAAAGTTGTTGGGAAAGAATTCCTTTCTCCTTGTAAAAGCCCAAGTAAATGCAAACTGGGAAGCAGATTAAGAGGTGGCAAAAGCTGATGCTGCTCCAGCATGTCCTGCTGTGGGACTTGGAGAAGCTGTGGATGTTGGGGTCTGGCACAGAGCAGATGGACCTGAGATGGATGTGTGCACTCCATCTCAGAGCCTTGGATGGTTGTGAGGAAGCACAGGCAAGAACTGTTGCTGCAGTTGGCTCCCCACAAGGTAGATACAGGGAAAGACTTGGATTTAAAGCACTTATAGACCTTGCAGAAAATCTTTAAACGTGCTCTTGGGCATTAGGGCTGTATAGGGTTTGTGGTGACCCATTTGCTGTTAGATGTTTTCCAAAGACTGGACAAAGGAGCAGAGCAGAGGACAATGCAAGGCCCATTCCTGTGTTCATCAAGCAAAGGTATGGGGTGAGGCACTGTCTAAACAGAACTCCTGGCAGGTGTGTGAGCTGAAAGCTGAGATTAGCAATGCAATCACGAATGAAAAACATGCTGGGTGTATGTTACTGTAATTGTAAAATAGTGCATGGGAAGGTATTTGCCAAGTCAGTTTTATCTGTGCAGAGGTGACAAGCCCTTTTCTTTCAGAGCAGTGAGGGTAAGGGTTTACTCAAGATGACAGGCATTTTTATCTCTTCTATTATTTTATTCACCACCTTTACAAGCTTCATAAATTCCTTTGCTGTTTACTGTTCAGTCAGTTCTCATGGAGGGGAAGTTACTTGTCTGACTCAGTCATTAGAATATTTTTCTGCTTTCCATTTTTTGTAAATATGGGTGGATTGAGAGGGAGAAGCTTGTTGCTGTCTTTATTTTATCCCTTAAAAACCCGTTTTCTTCCAGATAGACATTTAAATACAGCAACTTTTATTAGAATGGGCAATGACTCCACCCACCATTAAACTTTGATCTGATTACTTCAAAAGGTATAAAATGCCTCCTGTGAGGAAACCTCATTCTATCTCACTGCCTGCCACTGCAATTCTGTTTGCCTTGGTCAAAGTTCAGGGGAGAGACTGACAAACAGGTAGCTTATGGCATAATTAATAAAGAATTAATTTACATGTCACTGTTTAAAGTCCCTTCTCTGCATCCATGAGTGACTTCTGAGCCACTGAGTTGGTTTCTCCCATGGAAACCAGGACCTCTTTCCAAACAGGCACTTTACAAGTCTAAAAGTAGGCTTTCAAAGGGCCCCATCTCCTAAATATGAACCTGAGGAAGTGTTCTCTTGTCTTGCCTTGCTCAGTTTTCAGTGATGAATGGCCCCACCTCCTCCATGGAGTCCTGCACCACCAAGCTGCATTACAACAATTGCCAAGCTCAGGATGGCCAGGCTGGTTTCTCTTTTTGGGTGGGTGTCTGTGGCACTGGGAGATGGATTTGGCTTATTGCCTGGCTTGTGTGAAGGGTTTGTGTTACCTGAGAGGACACAGTAGCTGAGGAGAGCTGAAAGCTGATAGTCCATGTGGTCTCTGTTGTTTGGAAAGCTGAGTTCCAGTAACCACCATGGGAACTCTGCTTTTAACCTGTCTGTGCTGATCAGAAGGGCTTAAAGCACAGGGTAACAGGATGGACAGCATCTCATGCTCTCCTTCAAACACAGAGGAGGGAGAAGAAAACAGCTTCTCCATTTCCTCTTTCCATGTACAAAATTCTCCTTGTTTATTGAAATCTTCTTTCCCCCCCATTCTCCTTTACTCAGTGACTTGAGACTTTAATCGTAAGGAGGTTCCCAACTCGCCCTTGGCCTCCTGAAGCTCCAGAGCACAGGGAACACGCTGCACCACAGGCACCCATCACTGACCTGTCAGCCCCCTAGCGCCCCATTGCGTGTGTGTGCTCACCTGGACGTGGTACTGGGACGTCTCGTGCATAATGATGTTGGAGTTGGAGTATTTTTTCCTTTGTTCTGTAAGAAACAGGAAAAGAAGCATTGGTTGTTTGTCTTTGGATCTGAGAATTACAACTCTGAGTCTTTCTCACAGTCCCCGAGCTTCCATCTCGGGCTCGGCGGGCGCTGCCAGCAGGGGTCTCTCCAGAACAAGCATTGCCTTTCCTTGAGCTTTGCCTTGGGGATTTCACCTTTTCTCCTTGGCCAGCCAAGAGCTTTTAAATCGAGCTCCTCTTGGTGCACGGGGCTGAGCACAGTCCTGCCCACGGCTTGGGGAGCGTACTGAGCACCCGGAGATATCCCAGTTATAAGGATCATGAAAAGATGCCACTGCTCTTCTTTGGAGCCTGGCGAAGGTGGGTAGAAGTTAATTCAAGCCGATTTCTAAAGCTTTTTAACACTTACCCTACCACTCTATAGGCTGTGCCATCGATTGGCAGGACACAGGAGCACTTCACACCTGTAGCTCCGTGCCTGTGGCTGAAAACACAGCAGTGTTTTGCCTCTGTGCCTGACTGCTGACAGCCCTGGAGTGGTGGATGTTCCCCAGTAGAAGTGATTTCTTGATTTATTGGTGGGAATATTGGCAGAGGCATTAATGGAGACTGCAGGGCTTTGAGCCTGTGTCTCATACACCACCAGCACCAGCTCAGAGGTAGAGTGAGGATGGTTCAGGGGAAAGACCTCAGACAGCCAGCCCAGCTCCCTGCTCAGCCATTCCAGAGTGACCTTGAATAAACAAATTAATATTGCAGCGCAGCCCCTTCCCACCTCAGGCTGGCAGGAAAGGCTCAGTGGCACTTTCTGGTTGCTGGGGGCTTTAATTGCAGTCTGTCCTACTTGCAATGTGGGGCAAGGTCTGGGATAGGGCACAGGCAGCGCATCCCACAGGGATTTGGGGCTGATGTGAGGCACTTTTTTCCTCTCAGTAACCTCAATTTCCTCCCTGAGCATTTCTCATGTAAATAGATGACACTGATGGAAATGAGAACACCGCATTCATGTGGGATGGAGACAGATTTGGGTTTTAAGACATCCCATCCCCTCCTTTTCCAAAGGGAGTGGAAAAGGCTGAAGTGGGTGGTCTGGAAACAAAGGGAGTTTACATTCGGACAGGCAAATGTCTCCAGCCCTGAGAGGAAGGGTGAGGAGCTGTGTGGGGAACTGGTAGTCCCTGAGGGAGGGAAGGAATACCAGGGGGATGAGGTTTCCAGTGGGAGGTTAGCACAGGTCTGTGTTCCTGGTAGGAAAACAGCCCACGGAGCTGTAGCAGTGGTCAGGGCAGCAGCTGGTTGCCCACAGACTCCCTGGGATCCCTTCCAGTGCCTTTTCCCCTTCCTCCGAGCTCAAAGAAGCTGCACGTGTCGCAGTCAGGGGAGATCTCAGTGTGCACTGCTGAGAAAATCTTCAGAGAAGCCCTTGGAAGTTCTGGGGGCTGGCCAAAACCTCAGAACTCTGCATAGCCCAACTTCCCATCACCTGCACTCAGTGACTGCAAGAGAGCAAAGGCCTCTTTAGCCCTTTGCAGCCTTGTTCAGACAGCAGCAAGCCCTGGGACAGGGAGAAATGCAGATGTTTCCCCTCCCTCTGTTGATTTTTCCCTGGGGGAATTTCTACATTACATCCACAAGCCACAGAAGTAGAACAAAGTGCCTCTATTCTGTCTCCCGATGTCATTCAAGTGATGTCCCAGAAGCTGCCCAGGGCAAGAAATGGGGTGTTTCTGCATGTTCTCCTGAAATCCCTTCTGTCTCCTTGGCTTCTACCTGGCCCCCACGCCCATGGAAACTTTTAGTTTTGTGTTTCCTGCTGGCATCCGCAAATAAGACCATGAGGTCTGGAACCAGTCAGAGTTTCTGGGGACAGCAGGGTGCCAGAACACCAAAACCTCCTTCTTTTCTAGCACTTGGTTTTGAATTAAACACAGGAAGAATTAAAGAACCAGGTTACTGATCATGAAAGAGTCATATTTGGGCCACATCTATCCAAGGAGCGTGGGTGCTTTAAAGAAAATGAGTGTTTTTTGGTTTATTTACTCAAAACAATATGGTGAAATACTGCAGGGCTTTCCAACATGCATCATTATTTGTCTTTGATTAAATTTCTCTCTGGTTGGGCTGGGCTGATGCGAAAATGCTTTTAGGAAGAAGTTCTTCCCTGTGAGGGAGCTGAGGCCCTGGCACACGTTGCCCAGAGAAGCTGTGGCTGCCTGATCCCTGCAAATGTCCATGGCCAGACTGGGCTGGACTTGGAGTGACCTAGGGCAGTGGAAGGTGTCCCTGTCCATGGCAGGGGATGGAATGAGATGAGCTTTAAGGCCCCTTCCAAACCAAACCATTCTGGCATTCTGTGAATGATGCCTATAGCAAAATCTGGGGCTCTTTGACTTCTTGGTCAAGGGGGATCCTTTGCCTGGCCCAGGTGAACTCCCTAGCCAGCCATACCTCAGAAGGCAGGTCAGCTGTCCTGTGTGGCTGCACCCTGTCCTTCTGCACAGCTTTGTCCCTGACCTGCTGAATTTTGTATGAGTGCATGCTGGCCTGTTAGCAGCAGCAGCAGGAGCTCATTTCCTCCTGCTTCATCTGACACCTCACACCAAGACACTTGGAATTTCTACAGTGTCCTGCAACAGGACCTGGGCACCTTCAGGTGTTATCTGACCCCTAACCTGGCCCCAGGATGTGGAGAATTTGCATAATCCCTATGTGATAGATGAGCATTGCTGAAATATAGTGATGATTTCCCCAAATTAACTCAGACACCAATCTGCACCTCTTGTTTGTCTCCTGCTATGACCTTCAGAGTCTGTGGCAGTGAAGGACTCTGGACATAACACAGGCAAAGGGCAGGGAGAGCTCCAGGGCTGTGGCACCTGTACAGCAAACATCCAGAGGTGATAAAGCTGGCATGAACCCACAGTGACCACTGTCCTTTTCCCCTTTTGTCTGCCAAGAGAGCCAAAGAGATGGGAAAACAATAGAGCTTTGTCCTGTCCTTTTTGTGTCTGGCAAGGAGAAAACCCAGCTCGTAGCATGGGTATCATGGCAGGTGCTGGTGGATCCCCTGTGGCCTGAGGAGCAGTTGTGCTGATCCCAGACACTTGCTGTACGTACGGGATGGGGAATCCAGAAAGCCTTGAATGCCCTGAGCATGGATAACATGTGGGACACACACAACCTCTGGTAAATTGTCTCATCTTTTGCCTCTCAGGGTCTGGCCCAGTGATCCCTAAGACAATCCTTTGAGGGGAAAAATCCCTATAAATGGTTCTTTAACAGAATTCACTTCAGTTCTCTGCTAACCAGGTAGCTTTAATCTTGCCTCACACCCAGAGGAGGGGCAAAATGGCAACGAATGTTATCTGCCACTGGTATCTTACAGATAAACAGTGCTGTGGGAATGGTGTTTCCCAGTGGCACCAGTGAGGAAATGGGAAGAGCTGAGACCACTGCAGAGGTACAAGGTGGTACCTGAGGGCTCAAAACAGTGCTGGACTGAAATCCCAGTAATGATACTAAAATCTTGGCTAGCAGGGAAAGAGTCTTGTTTAACTTTATGTTAAGGAGTGGAAAGTATGAAAGAGAGTAATAAATCAGGAAAAAAAGCAGGATGGATGCACATCCTGGAGGGCTGGGGTTATCAGCTTGGTCCAGGAAGCCAAAGCACATCTTTAGTGCCAAGTTCCCTTCCCATTTCCATGCAAAACCTTATTTAGCAGGGAGCTGGGATGTGGCTGTGAACGTTCAGTGAGCACAGGAGATCAGCTGGCGGGATAAACTGCCCGTGGGCCCAGCTCACAGCTGGGATCATTGGTTAAGGTCTCTGGGAATGCTGAGCAGTGCCAAGGAGGGCAGGAGCAGGCTTGTCTTTCTCCATGCACAGCCTCTGTCAAGCCAGAGGGGCACAGCACCCCCAGTACAACCTGCCAGTGGCCTCTGCCTCCCCTCCAGGCACATCCTTCTCTGATTAATTAGTTTTACCACACAGGATCCTACCTGATCCTCCCTGTCCCTCCCCACATTTGTTTACAGCTGTTGCTGGGCAGAAGGCACAGCAGAAGACAGGGGGATGTATGAACAAGTACGGAGCAGTCTCTGAGGAATGAGAGGCATTGGATTTGTTTTCCCTGCCAGTGCCACACCAAGGAGCTCTCCTCCATTCCCTGAATCACACTGCTGACCTCCCCAGCCTCCACATCCATTACAGCAGCCTAAGGGAAGTCCTGGTGGTTACTTCTGGAGCTTGCCAGTTCCTTATATAACCTTTACATTATCTATACATTATCTAGCAGTGCACACACTGTTTATAGGAACCTGCCAGCATAGCATGAGCTGCTCTGTGCCAAATGGCAGGTCAGGACCAGCCTGCTGAGCAGAAATGGGGCAGCAAATGCTCTGTGTGCTCATGGCAGCCACAGAAACCTGCCGGGCTGGCTTACAGAGCAGCAGTATGGAATAACCTCCATTCCAGGATCCCAGCCTGGGGCCAGATGTGGCACTTGAACACAGCATCTGCCAGGTTCCTGCTTCCTGCTCCAGGTTACCCAGGATTAGTCAAGGATGTGCTTTTGGGCCTTGCACTGACCTGCTGTGCCTGAGATACCTGACAGGGGAGAATCTGCAGGTTTCCTGCTCCTTCCCTGCTCTCCATGGCCAGCACAGAGAGAGCTCCATTTTGGGATATCTTTGCAGTCTAGGGAGCATCAAGCTCCCTGGGTTTGCTGTTAGATCTGTGGTACTTGCTGAACTGCTGGGGCTGGTCTGTACTGGCGCCTGTGGCACTGGGAATGTGCCTGGTCAGCTCTGCCTCATGGCCGGTGTGAGCAGATGGATCTGGAGGCTCTTGGAGTGAATGAACAGCTCTCATTGAGGTGTGAATGGGCTGTGGCAGCAGGGAGCAGCGGCTCCGGCTCCACACGGCTGAATTCCTGCTCGGCACGCTTCATGTTTGCCACAGCTCAGCCCCAAGTGCTCACATTCCTGCTTTATTAGCTGAAGACACAACCCACTCTAGGAAAGCAAATAAAAACCTGGCACAGCTCCTGGGTTGTGCAAGGACTGAGTACGTGGAGGAACAGTGTGTGTTTGTGTTCAGTGTGTCCAGCAGGCTGCTTGGAGCAGGATAATCAGGGCATTGAGAGCTATAGTTCACCAGTAGAGATATTCCTTTTTGCCTTTACAACCAGGCCTGGAAGAAACCTGCTAAATTATTTTTCACCAAAAAGTCTAAACTGGTGTTTTCTCAGCTTTCTGTAGCTGGTAATGACATTTTTTGAATGAGCATAGTAAGATGTTCTGTTTTTTCAGAACATAGTAAGATTGAGGGAATCCTGATTTAATTAATTAGCTTTCTTTGAATCTTGAAAAAAATTGTAATGAAAAGTTCTTCTCTTTTTTTTTGGTTGTTATTTTTATGAACTATCACAACTTTAGTTCCCAAACTACTTGGGCATATCCAAAACCCCATTTCCATTTAGGAAAAGGTTCCTTTGTGTGAGCTCTAAGCAGTTATTCCATGAAAGGTGAGAACTTGTGCTCAGCAGTTTCAAGGTGGCAAAGAAAAAGGGTCACTGGAGATGCTGAACAGCATCAGAGGTGGGAGATCCCTCTCCACAGCATCCCTGTCACATCCCTACCATCCCAAATTCCTGGCCAGCAGCACCTGGAGCAGCGTCTGTTCTTCCCAGTAGCTCCAGTTAGGGCTGAACTAAGTCAATGTGTTCCCTGTCTCACCCACCACTGGGGCTTGATCTGCAGGAACCAACAGGATTGTTGGCTTCCAGTTTTTCTTCCAGCCCTGTTCCCAGTTGGTGTATTAAGTGTCCAAGGTGTTGAATGGAAGGGTCACCCACACACACAGTGTCAAAGGGGAGCAGGGTAATCTGAAGCTGGAATCTCAGGGGGGAAAGGGGATGTGAAGAAGGGAGCTGGAATGGCACCAAGGGACCAGGGGAAGGACAAGGGAGTTATTCAGGGATGGCAGGAGGGGACAGGAGGAATTAATGACCTGGGCAAGAAGGCTGGATCTCTGCTGAACCTCAGGCCTTTTCTCCAGTATGATGAAATCTTTCAAGACATGACAGTGAGTGGCACTGTTCTGGATCCCTGTGGATTTAGGTATGGACCTGGTCATCTTGACTCAGCAGTGTGGCTGAGCAGGCTTGGCAGGCCACTGCTCCTGCCAGAGTTGTCTCTTGCAGACAATACTAGTGTGTGTTAAATCCTGCACAAATCCTCTCCTAAAGGTTGTGGGGAAGGAACAGTCCCTCCTTGCTCGTGCCAATAATAATGTGACAGCCATGTGGCCTCCAGCTGGGATTGGGAACAAGCTCATGGTTTGGGCAGGGTGTGGGAGAGCCAGGAGCAGGGAATTGCAGTCTGGGCACTGTGCACAGGGCTGGAGGGCCTCATCTCAGGGACCTCTCCATGTGGCTGGGGCTGGAGGCCCTGCTGGGATACAAGCAGATCTGTGGAACTCCCAGGAGTTGGTTCATGACCATTAAAGGGAAGTTACTTTTCTCCATTGGTGTGTTCTGCCTTGCCAGTGCCAAGCAGCTGCCTGTGGCTCAGGGGTGATGCTGGCACCTCTCTGCCCGTGGCTCCCCAGGGAGATGATCCGTGTGCAGGGCCACACTGGGCAGGAAGTGGCTCCTCTCTTTGTGCCAGTGCCTCGTGTCCTGTTACAGCAGCCTGGCTTGGGTTACGGGTGTGCAGTGTCAAGTGATGGCATCAGCACTGTGCTTCTCCAGCCCAACTCATTGCTCCCAAACCCCTTTTCCAGCCCTGTGCCCTATCAAGTCTGGTTCTTTCCCAGAAATGAGTGCATGGAGGGTGGCTGGACAGGCTGGAACCAGCTGGCAGGGTCTCACAGACCCTGGAAGGAGGCAGGGACAGACAGCAACCAAACAGAAATGAGCTGCTCCTCCCCACAGCCCTGTGAGAAATGAATGCAATCGTCAAACTGCCCTGAACTTCTCCTGCTGTGCTGCCTAATCCATCAGGAGAGCCAGCCAGTGCTGTGTGACAGCTCTGGAAGCAGCTGGGGGGAACACCTGCAGAAGCCCACCCGGAGTCACTCAGAAAGGGTGGCAGCAGCTTTCCTGCTGTGGGAAATGCTGTGCAGAAAGAAACACTTCCTGCCAGTCCTCCCATGGGTTCTGCTGGAGCCTGGTTTCCCCCCCAGGCTTTCATCTGGGCTCAGAACAGACGCCCGTAAGCAGAGAAGCAGACTAATTTATTTATGGTGTGCATTAACATTTATTCAGCTGGTGGCGGTGTGGGGAGAGGTGGCAACCTGAGAGGGGCCAGCCATTCCCTGCTGCCAGCTGAGGTGGGACTGCTCCCTGCAGCCACAGACTCCTCCAGAATGTGGAGCTGAACCAATGTGGTGCTGTTTTACTAAGGGGGGAGGAAAGGATGAGTGTCCTGCTCCCACAAGAGCCAAGAAACCTCACTGAGGATGGCAGAGCAGATGGAAAGCATATCAAACTCTGCTAGGAACAGAGCCAGGGGAGGGTATCTTGGGGCTTTAAGTCGGGTTCATTGTAGAATTCCCTCTGGTCATTTCTCCTCATGCCTGTGTGCTCACCACAGTGAAGAATACACGGTGGTAGGCAACATATTTGGTGATCAAAGCAATTTCAGCAGGCCAAATGTGACACCAGAGCCTTCCCCATCCATCAACAGCCGTGTGATGAGGCTGTGTCCTGTGAGCACCTTCACACTATGTCCTGGAGGTCCCCCAGAGTGAACCTCCACCTTCACCATCCAGGTGCTTTCCTGTGCACAGCCCAAAGCTGCTGCTGTGTTCCAGCCTCACCACAACAATTTTAAATATCCCTCTTCAGGGTCTCCCTGAGGTGGGTTTAATATTCCCAATAAGTCCCTGTTGATACTGGGGACACCTTGGCCCTCAGGTAGCACTTTTGTACCCACAGGTGACACCCTTGTCATGTTAAGCCAGTATTACTGTAGAAAAAGCATCTTTAGAAAGGTAAACCAAAGGCCTTGTTCATTTAGAAATAATATTTAGACACCTGTGTGCATTGGAGCCATCATAACCCAGAGAGCTTTAAATGAGTGGATGCCTGTGTGCTGGGAATTTGGGAGTCACTGCACTCACTTCTTGGAGGTCTGGCAGTGTACACAGGCTGGGGGTCTAGCCTGATTGCACAGGAGGAAAATGGAAATATGAAAAGTCTTGTCAGCTCCAAACATCCCTCAGCAGTGTTGTAATCACATAATCAAGGCCAGCTCAGCTTGGTGTGATTTGTTTCATTATGAAACATAATTCTCCCTGGATTTTTAGTTCTTGCTTGCCCTCTATCCCCAAATGTGGCAGCTCACAGCAGAAATTAATGCTGGGGGAGGGAGAATCCGAGTGGGAAAGGGACCAAGACATTTAAATATTGGTTTACACGTGCTGAGTGTCTTTTGCTGAATTAGCGGGTGGGTTTCAAGTGCTGCCAAGCAAAATCCCTCTGGATGTGCTCATGCCAGGGGCTGGGCTGGCCAAGAGGCACTGATTTGTGCAGGGAATCAGAGCTCAATCTGTATTTCAGTAGTGGCAGGGAAACAGCAGGCAGCTGCTTTACTCCTCCTGAGGATTTGGCCCAGGGACACAGAGTCCTCATTTCAGGTTTGCTGGAATTTGGTCAGAGAGGTCCAACCCTGGTGAATTTGTTTTTGAGGTGTGTTCATACAAAAACATGTGGAAGATGAAATTCTGTGTTGAAAAGTGCTTATTTGAGAGCTGTGTTTGTTTTCAAGGCAGTCTGTCAGCCTTTCCCTGCACTGCCCTTTGTGGCACAGGATTGAGGGCCGCTCCCTGTGCCATGGCACCATTAGATCCCCCTCTGGAATTCTGGTGGCTGGAGCCCTGGGTTTCCTGCACCCATGGGTGCCAGCCTGCAAATCTGCTTGGCTTTAATCCCGTTGTGAGCTTCCAGGTTCATTTTTACACATCTCTGTAGGGCTGTTTACCTGGAACCTGCAGCCCTCCTGCCCCTGACAGGATGTGCCAGTGTCAGTGCACAGCCAAAGGAATGTGCACTGCCTTGGAGGCAGGAGTTTGTCTGCACTAGCACCCCTGTGTGCACCCAAAATTCCCACACCTCATCCTCTTGCTTCTTTATCATGTGTCCTTCCATGTCCAGAAGTGACTGCCACAGTTCAAACCCCTGCTTGGCACCCGCCCACCCTGCGGCATCCAGGCCACAAACAGCCAAACTTCTGCTCTGCCATTACCCTCATGTTTCATTTCTTGGGAGCTAATTGACATTAACAGTGGCTTTGTTTAGCACTAAATACAGCCTCTGCCATCCCACTTGTCCCCAGGTGAGGGTGGCCTCTCTAGACACTGCTTCAGGCCACTCCACATGGATAATCCTCCAGCCTTGGGCAAAGGAAGTCACTTCTCAGGGACAAATAAACCACACTGGCAGTTCATAGCCACCGAAGACAATCTCTGATCAAATAGAAAATATCCAAGGAAAAGCACACACAGCCTGTTCCTTCCCAATTAAACCATCAACCAAGTAAATCCACAGCTCTCAGGTGGCAGAGCTGGCAGGCTCGGACACCCCAAAAACTGCTTGTGTTAGCCCAGACAACCTCCAACTTCTTACCCAGGAAATAACTAGGAGAGGTGATTTCTCCCATGATTTATGCTTGCTCTGCCCACCCCAGAGGCCACATTTTCCCCTGGGATACTTGGATCTGCTGAGATCAGGAATAACTGTTATTGATACCTAAATGTGCTGAACCCAAACAAGCTGCCTCTCAGACTGTGCACAAACACCCATCCTGGCCATTCCCTGCACTTCCAAAGAGCCAAAGGGCATGGAATTTTCATGGTTCACTAAGTAGTTAGGAGCGGATAATCATTAACCTGCTGAGGACAGTCTTTCTTTTGTGAGGCCCTTTATCAAGTGATCTTGCTAACAGACCTGGGGAGGATCTGGGTAAGGGAAGCAACGTTCTGTTCCCACAAAATCCCAACTGTCCCCAGTGTGGGAGGTGTCAGCACAGATGTGAGGTGTCTTTTTGCTGCCAGGTCAGGCCAGCCTGTTGGGTATAGAACTCTGGATTCATGTGGCTTTGACTGAGTTCCAGCCTAAAGCTCCCCAACATCCACATCCAGCTCTCCAGAGGTGCCTTTGCCATGGGAAACTTTGGATGTTTGCAGGCACAACTCACCGTACAAATCCTTTGCACTCAGCTTGGAGGCTCCCTCGGCTTTGCCCATGCTGCCACTGAAAAAGGAAGAAGGTGCAAATCAACCATCAGCTCCCAAATATTTTTAATATTTTTCACACAGCAGCTCTGCAGTGCCCAGAGGGACCAGCCCTTCCCTTCCTTGCAAAGCATTTCCTTGTGGGCCGTGCCGGCGGCTCCGGTGCAACCCTACCCGTTATCCACACCACAGGCACATGTCACTGAACCCAGCGGTGGAAACAGGACACGGAGCAGCCCAGCCAGGCCTCTCCCCACTAGAGTTACCTTCACAGTGTCCCCTGGCAGGACAGCACTCCGGAAGGGCTGGGTTAAGGACAGCAGCTCCCAGTGTGCCATAAGTGGGAGTTACAGGGAGACCCCCTCCATGTATTCCTGAGCCCACCTGAACCTGAGGCAGTACAGCAGCCAAGGTGATGATTCCTTCTCAATGGACATGTTGGACATGTACCCCTTGAAGGCAGCTGCTTGGATATAGAACATATCCCATGTAAGGGAAGGTGGAATTGTGTGAAAACAGTTGAGTTTTGGGGTGTCAAGTCTCTAAGCAGCACATGTAGGGCCACCCCCTGTGCATGGGTCATGGGTAGGAATGAGCACCCAGGAGATAACAGAGTTTTCTCTGGATCTGAGGTGCTGTGGTTGGGCTGTCCTGCACAGAGCAGTGAGCCCATGGGTGCCCAGGGGCTGCTTTGTGCTCTGTCACCATGTGCCCCTGAGGGCAGGCAGTGGATCAGGTGCTCATAGCCAGTGCAGGAAGGAGGGAGAGAGCTGGAGGCTCTGGCTCCACTGGGAGGTTGCCGTGGGCTGCTGGTGGAGAGGCTCCTGGTGTCCCTCTGCTCTCTCCACCTCATGTGCCATTATCAAACCCCAGTGCACAGGGCAGGTGATGTGTGAGGCAGTTTCCAGCTTGTGAGGTGCCCAGGAGGGGTGAAACAAACACCAGGGACTTTGGGGATGAGTGGGACTGCTTGGAGTATCCTGAACAGTAGGAAGGTGCAGGGAGATCCTTACTTTGCTGAGCCGGGGTTGCTGTTGAGGGATCCCTTGTGACTCATGTTGCTTCACAGGCCAGGCAACTGCAGCAGAAGCACAAGAGACAGGGTCAGTGGTTATAGAACAGGCTCTCAGGTGATTTATCTGTGTGCATCCTGCCCTCCCTGCCTCCAAGCTGGGGTCTCCAAGCAGATGAAGCAGTCAGGTGAGTACAAGGGTGTTTCCTCCCTGTTCTCAGTCACCTCTCACTGCTCCGACCTAGGCTGAAGGTGACACATCCCAGGATGCTTTTTCAAAACCTATTTCCACCTCTCCCTCTTGCTCTTCCATTCCAGGCACACCCCAACTTTGTGACATTCCAGCACATCTTTTTCCAGCAGCACTGTCCTGCCTAAGGTTAAACAGGGACTGAGGTGCCCTTTGCCTCCATGGTCTGTCCCAGATGCCTGTGCCCATGTGCTCATGGCTGTGTGTCCCAAGTAATTTTTCAAGCCTAGAGTGCCATTAGCTTTTGTTATGTGGTAATGTTAAGCTCTACACCAGCTGTTAAATTATCTTTACGAGGGGATTGACCACATAAAGAAAAATGGGATAACTGAATGCTGCTCCACTGGCAGGAAAATGTACTGCAGTGAGTGGTTAGTGAAAGGCAGACTGGATCAGCACAGATCATTTTCCTTTTCTTTCCAGTGAGAATTAGAATGTGGGAGAAGATGTGAGTGAGATCCAGGCACTGTTCTGACAGCATAACTGCAAGGGAAGAGAGACAAATCCTGAAAACAAGATATAATAAGATCTCAGAGAATTATTTGTTTTGGTATCCAAGCTCTTCACCTCTGCTGCATGTGTGAGCTGAAGCGAAGCCAAGGCAATGTCTTAAAATTTTTTTAAGTCTCTTTTGGAAAGTTCAGGGGCACTTCTGTGCCTGTGTCAGACCCTGCTTACCTCATGATAAGGTTGTCAGAATTCAAAGGTTTGGCTTTGAAATACTTGTTGCTGGCCTAAAGGAAAAAATTCCTCAGTGTCCTCAGTGAGATTTCTTGCAAGGGAACTGCTGAGTGTGCTTGGCATGTGCCAAGGGCTGCCATGACAGCCGTGGGCAGGCAGTGCAGCTTCCTGCAAGGGTTTGTCTTCACTGAATCTAGGCTGAAGTGTGTGTAATCCCCAGGGAACACTTTGGAGTCGTCCCTGACACCTGGGATTTCCCCTCTGGAGGCTGACTGTCTGCTGTAGGGCTTGTTGTATCATCAGCAGAGCTGCCCTACATTCCTTACGTATCCGCATTTATTCCTCATGTTGGAACACTTGCGGTATTTTGCTCTGTGTGTTTCACCCTGAGGTGAGGGCAGAGAGAGTTTTCTCACTGATCTTATCAGCCCTGTCAGTGGGATGTCAGAGGGATGCATTTATGAGGATGCTGGTGAAGTACTTGGCTGTACACAGACTGCATGGAAAACCCCAGCATGTTCTGGGCTCAGCCTTCCAACCTTCAGCCTGTTTTCTGTCACAGTAACACATTCAGCATGGACACACTGCTAGAAGGGACCCTCAACTGCATTTTAGTAGCTAGGATGTTTAGTTCCCCCTTTTTTGTCTCTCTTGTGGTTGATACTGAAATCTCTATGCACACCTATAAAAGGTATAAATTCATAATCACATTAGAGTAGAAACTTGGTGGTCTGCCAACCCCTCTGAGTGTAATAAAACCCATCCCTGTGCCCAAGCTTGGATACCTGTGAATTTTTCCTCTGTTAATAGCTGTCTGCTGGTTTCCTTTTACATTCCTCAAACTGTTCCTATCTCCTGGATCTCTTTGTGCATTAGCATACCTGGAAAAGAGAACTTGGGCTCTTAAAACCCCCGCTCTGTTCTGTTTACTCTGCACCACCCAATCACTTGAGTCCCACAGCTGATGATAGCTGGGAGTGTTCCTTCATATTAGTGTCATATTTCTGGCTCCCTCTTTGTTACTGCCCCAGGGCCATGCCCTAATATTCTGAAATCCAGGTTACTCCAGCAGGAATGTGTCACCAGGTTTGGCCCATGGAGCTCAGACCTGTCCCAGCCCCAGCTGTGAAGCACCAGGAGGAACCAGAGATCCAGCTAAGGTCACTCACCCTGGCTCTTATTTCTCCTTCCTATGCTGCGTCCAAAAAATAAACCTCTGGGATCTGCTCTTTGAGGAGCCCATCTGGGGCAACCCAGCGTGGCTGCCAGAGGTGCCAACTCCATGGCAGTGGCAGAGGAGTCTGGCTTCATGGGTGAAGCAGGACCAGCCCTGAATTCTTCATCTCATGGTGATTAATAAAGTCCATCAGGGATCAGCTGGGTTCCCATATGATAAACTAACCTGGAAGGCTTCCTCTCTTCCAGGGTGCCTGTGTCCCAAAGAGGCCATGAAACTGGAAGCAGTGCACACACCTGCCAAGTCAGCAGGTCCTTATCATGCTGGGCTCCCTTTTCTTTGTTTATTCCTGCTATTTTCCTATTTGCCCTTTGCTCAGCTCTCCCCACTGCGTTCAGGCCGTGGCCGTGCTCAGCCTTGTGCTGGTCACAGCGAAGGCGTGGTGTGGTGAAACCAGGATGGAGCCTCATGCCAGAGCTTTTAATTCAGCCTTAATTGCCGGATATTAATTGAATCTGAACTGGAAGACTGCAAGGGGGAAGGGCACATTCCTAAGGAGCTGGAGACTTTCTAATGAATCTGCTAAATCAAGAGGCAGCTGGGCTTATGAAAAGTGGAGGGCTAAAAGCACTTCACCTGAAATGTGGACAGAACCAAGACACGAGAGATGAAGCTGTGGGCTGGCCGTCCCTAGGTTCTCTCTCCCCTTGGGAGCATCCTTAAGAGCTCCCACAGTCTGCAGCCTCAGCCAGATGTTGTCTTCTCCCTGCCCTGATTAGAGGGTTCTGCTGTCCCCCTTATCTCCCAGCAGGTGTGGCTGCTGCCTCCTCCTTCCCCAGCGGGAGCAGCGTAGGAAGGGAGGCGAGACACAAGTGTCACCATGCAGTGTGTGGCTGTGCAGGTATTACCTTTGAGTCTGCCTAATCAAAGCCAATTTCAAGACCATCTCCCACTCTTTTGCTGGTGCAGGGCAGAGTCTCTGCTTGGGTCACCAAGGCAGGCACCTGAGCCTTGCACACGAGCATGGTATGGAATGAGATACGGACCCCAGGAGCTAAGCCAGGCTCAAATTCAGTCTTCTGCCACTGGAGAAACTACAGGGAAGCTAAACTGCATGGCTAAAGCCTAGCACCTTGATCTGGCCCAGGCCAGGAGGTCCCAGAGGGACTTAGGGAGGCCAGCCCAAACCAGTGCTGAAGGCCATCAAGGTGGGTGAAGACATGTTGTACTTGAAAGCACAGGAAGCCCCACTCCCTGACTTTCCGGCCAGTCTTATCCTTGGAGGTCAAATATCCTCCCAAAGACACGTGGAGCCGTGACAGGAGCCTGGCATTGTCTGCACCACATTTCTGTACTTTTATAGCAAATGGAAGCCGGCCATGCATTGTTTTGGCTTTCTCTGAGTCTCTTTGAAGAGGGAGCTGTGACATTGATCCCTCTTCTCCAAGGGTGGAGAAGCACTTTGTGAAGGGAAAAAGTAATATCTCTTTCTCCTCTCTGGGCTGATCTCTGCTATTGTTTTACTTTATTTTTATTAGGTATAGTTCTCCCTTATCTGCTGTGGTCAGACTTCTTATAGGGCATGGAAAGGACATGAAAAATTCTGGATTCTGGGCAAAGACTGGACAATGTGCAAATGTGAAATACTAGTGGGGTTTTTAGGGCTATTATTATTATTATCATCACTGTTAATAACAGCAGCATCTGCTGTTTGTGGGTTTTTCTCTTCATGGGTCTAAGACCTTTAAGACTGAGACTGGGTTTGTTGGTATCAGAGAATATTAGGATGTGATTGTAGCAGCAAGGATTTATGCTTGTCAAAACAGAACAGTTTTTGCTGGCACAGTAGAAAAACATGGCAAAACTCCCAAAAACCTTAAACTAAGTGACTAGGAGTAACAGCAAGTTTTTCCAAGTATATTCTAACCCTTGCCTGTGTTTCCATCAGTCATGCCACCAAAATCTGCCTGGGGCAACAGGACTTCTGAATTTCCCACCAGCCATGCTGAAGGGAATCTCTGCAGCAAGAGGTGATGGGGCTTGGGCACAGGGGAGATCCCTGGGATGGAAATGCTCCCTGGGATCCTGCCTGGGCTGAGGGGTCCAATGGAGCCCTGCTGTCTGTCTGTGTGTCCTGTGCCAGGGGGATGGGCCAGGCAGAAATGCTGGACTGGCAGCAGCCTTGGCAGTAACATAAAGCTAAGGAAGAAACATGAGCTGGCCACCACACGATGTTATCTCTCAGACTTCTCAGGCCCACAAAAGCTGTCTGTTAGGGCTGCTGAGTGTTTTCCTACAGGAATGTCACGCTGGACAAAGCTGTTTGATGGGCTGTGCTGTAAAGCTTGGTCTGCTTGGATTCACAGGAGAGCAAAGGAAGCACAGGCACTGTGTTGTGTGTGTGTCCTGCACTGCTCCTGCTCCAGACAGCTCCCCCAGCCCCTGGGAGTATCCCACCAGTTCCCACAATCTATCCTACCCTCTCTTGATGGTGTAGCAGGAGCTGGCAGGTAGGGAAGGCCACAAGCCCACATCAATCCACTAACAAAACAGCTTTTGGGCATTAGTGAGGCACTGGGATTATGTGTGCTCAGGCTCCTCATGAGACACCAAGAGTCCTAAATTCACACAGCCTGGTTTAGATCTCTCAAAGTGGTTGTGAGAGGGACCCCAGGAACTGTGGCTGACTTGAGAACTTCACCTGGGTCTCTGGTCTCCTGGGACCACTCTTCTCCTGCTTTTAGTTTCTTTTCTGAACCTGCCCGTAAGGATGGCTTCAGGGCTTACCAGAAGAAACCCAGGGTCTCTGCCAGGAACATGCACTCATAAAAAAAATAATCTTTGGGTTAGTCAGAAAGCATCAGGAAATGCAAATCCAGAGCAGAGAGGCTGACAGCCAAACAGAGGAACAGGTTGTTGTTTCTCCTTGGAGCAGCAAGCTAAGATCTTCTCCCATCCAAAATTTCCAAACCCTGTTTTTGCAAAATCAGGCCTTGGTTGTTCAGCAGGACCAACCACCAGAACACTGCTACTTGGAGAGTGGCAAGTCCTCTGTTTTTTCCTTCTTCCACCCTTTCAGGTTACCTTTACAGTGTTGGAGCCCCTCGGGATCATGGGTCCCTTTGGAAAGACACAGGCCTATGGAAGGAGGGGAGTGGAGCTCCAGGGTGTGTGTGGCACGTGCCACATTCCAGCAGAGGCAGTCCCCAGGTACAGCCTGCCAGGTGTCTGAAGGATACACTCCCTGCTCTGCACATCACATTGTTCACATTGTGGAGATTCTCCACAAGACAAGCACCTGGATAAATATAACCCAGCCCAACAGGTCTGGGCAGAGAGGAACCAAGTGTTCTTCAGCCTCCACGGCAGAAGTGGCAGCTGCTCATTTGGACTGAGGCAGCTCAGACCTACAGCCACCCCCATACCAGCTTTGGTGGATCCTGACCCCCATTTGAATCCCATCTGGATTTCCTGTTGGTCTCCAAGGGGCTGAAATGGAGCCTTGGGAGCTCAGGAGCACAAACTGCCACTACAGAGCAAAAGTGCCAATATTTACATATTCCTGATTGGAGATTCATGAACTGCCTACAGAGAGAATGCGTCCATGGTGATCCACAAGCAGACCTTAATTTAGGTCCCAGTCCAGAGTCCAGTGGCACTGGAGGCCCTTGGTGCAAACAGGCTGGAGTGGGAAAGGAAAGAACTGAAACCAACCAAATATTCCTGCCAGAAAGTAAAACCTTCCTCCCAGAGCTACAACCAAAAACAAGTCTGGACAGCACCCTGCTCTATAAATACCCAGGGAAAATGCACAAATGGCCACAGTTTTCAAGATCTTGGGAAAAAACTGGAAGCTGGCTCCACTACCCCTCAGAAAGACTTGTTTGCAGAGTCCTGGTGCCGAGTCACAGCTCCTGGATTTACACCTTTCCTCTCTGTTGGAGGAATTCTGCAGGAGCTGGGTGGAAGGAAAACCCAGGGAGCAGGTTTGGGCTTGCTGTGTGTCTTGCCGGGGTTCCAAGGTGAGCATTTTCCATGCTTGGGCTGCAGTTTAGAAAGCTAGAGAGCCAGGCCCAGAAACGGCACATTAAATATTAATGGCTGCCTTTGGAAAGATGGAGGAAGATGAATGAGCATTCCTTACATAAAACCTCATTAAATGGTTTAAATTAAAAGACCCCAGTTCAAAACTACCCGACAGGGAGAAAGTGTCATGTGAGTCACTTGTACTGCCCAGGAAGAAAAACCAGCATGACACGTTCCCTTGGCTTCCTGGGAAGAGAGGAGTTTTGTGAGGAAATTTGTAGCTTTTTCCCCTCTGTCCTGTTTTTGTTTTGTGCCCACACCTTCTGTGAGCTAATCCTGTCCCTAGCACCACCCAGCTCCTGGGAGGTGGGAGCCAAGGAGCTGTGGGAGGCTGGAGCTGGCCGTGGGACTGTCCAGGCAGGATGCAAGGGAAAGGCTGGATGGCTCCAGAGCCGCCAGGACCTGTGGGTGTAGCATGCCTGGTATCCAAAAGGTTTGCTGAAGAAAGCACTGGTTGTTGTCACACTGAAGGTTTCTCTGCTCTGCATCCTTATTCAACTCACAACCCCCCAAAATGATCCCCTTTTCCCAGCCTGGTGCTGTACTCTGGGCACTGGTCCACCAGCAGCAAGGGGTTTAAAGCTGTGATTTTTAGACATGGGAAGGATTTCATACTTTTGATGAAAGGGAAGCTTTTTCTTTGCTCTGTCTAGAAATCAGGACTCAGAGATCAGGCCAGTAAAAATAGGGAGTGACTCTGCCTGTGCGTGTCATATTCCAGAGCAGGACGGATAACAGCCGAGCCCAGCCTGGAGAAGGGCATTAATCTGTGTTCAGGCAAAACACCAAAATCCTGAAACTGGCTGTGTGCTCATGTTCCTGGCTGCAGGCACCAGCTCTCAGAGCTCTTCCTCATGTGCACCTCCTGCAGAGCTGGAATATTTCTCTGATGGCTTTTCCAAGCTCGAAGGCATCTGTGGAACAGCTGGGAGACTGGAGAAAGGCTGGCACCAGTGGGGATTGCAGACTGCCCAGCCCTGGAAGTGTCCAAGGCCAGGCTGGATGGGGCTTGGAGCACCCTGGTATATGGGGAGGTGTCCCTGCCCATGGCAGGGGTGGAGCTGGGTGGGCTTTAAGGTCCCTTCCAACCCAAACTATCCCAGAATCTGTGAGGATGTGCTAAAGCTTGGATGGAGTTGTGAGGGTTCCTGTTGTGTCCCTACTGCTTCCCACAGTAATGTCACAGCTCTGATGGACAGAAGCCCAGTGGAGTGGTGTTTGTCATGGTGGGATTTCCAGGAACAAAGCTCAGGACTGTGACATCCATGCTGGAAGGTGGTGCTCTGTTTATTCAAAGCACCCACAACAAGACTGCTCCTTCCAGAAGCTTCAAAGCTGCCTGGTCCAACAGGGACCATGCTGATATTCCCTGGGTGATCCTGGTTTGTCTGGTGGGGATCAATAATTCCTCAGTAGGTGTGGGTGTACAGGTAGGGAACAGCTTGACCTTGCTGTTTGAGCTAATCACTCAAGTGTCTTCATTTTCCATTAGATGATTGCTGTAATGTGTAAGAACATGGTGCCCTCCTCACATCAATCCTGTGCAGTCCCTACAGCCAGCCTCAGCATTCCTGCCTCCTTACCTCTAACAGGACACCTGTAAAGCCCAACAGATGCATTTGGCAGGCAGACTCATTTTCCACAGTAATTCCCAACCTTTAGCCCCAGGCAGAGCATGATACACCTGACCATCCTTGCCCTGCTACTGCCAGCCCAAACTGGGCTGAAAAGCCCCGAGCAGAGCTGGGGGTGTGGCTGGTTCTTCATCCCCTCAGGAGGGGCAGGAGGGAGTCCTGTTTGTCAGTGCACTCCCCGTGCTGACTGGCTCATGAGCAAGACAGAGCAGCTGAGATCCAAGGGACCTTTCCACTACCTCCTCCTAAGGAAGGGCATTTTTGGTCACTCCCTGAAATGCTGATTCACTTCCCTGGCAGAAATTCAGGCATGTAGCAGGGCTGTTGGTGTGCCAAGAGCTTTTTCTCTATTAGAGAAAAGCTGTTATTAGGCTCAGAGCCACTTTGGGGCCAGGTTTAGCTTCAGTTTGTCTCCAGCAATGTCAGCTCAAACTCTCTGGGGTTAGATGAAGATTGGTAAATCTGCAGAAGTAATTGGTTAATCTGAACTAAAAATCCTTTTCTGCCTAGGTAGGAAAGTCACAGCATCCCATCTTTCCCCAAAGAAAGGGAGAGGTTGCAGCCCATCTCCCTCTGACCATATCAGGGAGGAGCTATTCCACTCTGCTCCTGTTCCAAATCTTTGTCCACAGCAATAGGGGTTTGGGGCTTGGGAAGTATCAGTATTTTTCATTTCCTGCTCTAAAACTCATCCTGGGCTTTTTGTTGGGAGGGTGGGGCAGAAGAATTAAGGGAGGAGATTCATCTCTTAAAAATTCCATTTGATATTTAAGGCTTTTCCAGCCTTTTTAAGCTAATGATGACAACATTCACTGCTATCTCTTCCCATCCTATGTTGTGCTTCCTACTCATATCCTGCCTGGGTATTTTTGGCTATTTGTAACAATTCATTTGAGCTAAACTTGGCACATGGAAAATCGGCTCTGAGTGTCACTGCAGGAAAACATCCAGTTTAACCAGCTCAGTGGTGGCTTCTGGAGTTGTGGTGGGGCTCAGGTCAGCTTTTGGTCTGAAAACATCACTTGAGCTTTTTTAGTAGTAGTCTGTTGTAGCTTTTTCCTTCTGTAGTTGGTATTTTCAGATATATTATCATGGTAGATAAAATTTTAAATGGAAAAATGGTGATTTATCTTTCCCATTCACCTCTGAAAGGCAGAAATGGGAGTTCATGCAAAGGGATTTCTGCTGTCCATCACTGATTTGTTTTACATGCAAAATGGTGAAATTTTTGGATTTTCACAGAGTCCCTATAGGAACCATAATATCCATTGATGGTACAAAACACATTCTACTTCAAAATACTCACACCCAGCTGAAGGATGCCTGCTCTGTTTGTGGGGTCAGAAGACAAGATGTACAGTCACAGGAAATCACTGGGTTGATTTCCAGTGTTTGGGCTTTCAGGGAAGCTGCGGATGGGACCACAGAAGGGTTTTTCAGCCTGAACATCCAGTTACCCAGTAACCAAAACAGTCCCAGGAGAGCTCATTCCAAAACCAAAATAAACCCCATTCCCTTTGCCCTTTGTTCTGTATAGAATAGAAGGATGTGTGAGGCTGGGTTTATCAAAATAATTCAAATGGCAGTTTCTAATCTCGCAGTGCAGAATTGTTTTAACAATCTTGCCACAAAAAAAAAATTTAATCTCTTGCAAGGGTGAGGAGGAAAAAGCACAATTGGTCCATGCAGAGGCTGGGATGGGAGTCTGAGCTGGGCTAGGAGGAACCAGACTGATTCCAGGGCTGGGAAGGGGAGAGAAGAGTTTCCTGCAGTGCCTTAGAGAGGAAAGGCTTCTCTGGCCACCACTGTGTGCCCACAGGGTCTTTGGCATGGAGATTTCCAGTTCCAAAGGCTAAAGCTGTGCAGGGCACATGAGGGACAGGGTTTTTGCTCTGGGAACGCCAGCACTGTGGAGCAGGTTTGCCCAGGGAGGTTGTGCCATCTCATTCTTGGAGATTTTCAAGAATAGCAGGAGTGAACTGTGCAGCCTGCTCACCTCACCAGAAGTGACCCTGGTTGAGGTTGGACTGGAGATCTCCTGAGGTGTCTTCTGGCCTGGATAACCCTGTAATCCTCAGAGGAGGAGGTGAAAGGAGCAAGAAATCCCTTTTATGCCAGGTGGGCAAGGTGTGTGTGGAAGGATCAGGGCAGCTGGCACACAGTGGGGCCAGCACAGGCCACGTGGGCGCTCCTGCAGCCAAAGGGGAGCCAGGTGCTGTTACCATGACCTGGGGTTTAAAACCACTGAACTCTCCTTGCTGGCCTCACTGTCACTGGGGTCTGATCCTTAAATGAGCCCCAGGTTTATGCATCCCCTCTGGAGCAGAGGAAGGCTGGCAGGAGCAGACTTGTGCCTAAACATGCACACTGAGAACCCGGTATATTTTTGGGAAGGTTGTTCTGAAGGGAGGGACAGGGGGCCCTGAGAGCACAGGAATATCTGTGGTCTGGGAAGGACAAAGGGCTGTTCCTGGTGCTCCCCAGCCAGGTGCTCCTGAATCCTGCCCTGGGGCCTACAGCTGAGCTCATGGATGCTCACGGATGTCATGAGCTACCCAAGTGCTCCTTTAGCTTGAGTTTCCAGGAGGATTCCAAGAGAAGGAGCTGTGTGTCCATCACCCACATGGCACTGGAGCAGAGCTTGGCCTCTGTGGGCAGCATCCTGGCAGCCACAGGCACCTAGCAAGGGCAGATCATGTTGGAAGCAGCTCTGGGAAAATACCAGGGACTGCTGAGGATGGTGGCAGCCCAGATCTCCCCCATAACCTTCTCCTGCTCCACATCATCCTTCTCACCTCTGACTGTTTGCTCACCAGCTGTTGGCAGGCAGGGAGAAGGGATCAGGGAGCAGGAGCGTCTCCAGGCTCGTGCCAGGTGTGGAGCAGATGTTCTGGGACCTGTCTGGTCTAGTCTGCACGTGGCTGTGGCAGGGCTTTGGCTGCTTGGCTCATTTCAGGGCTCCCTTCCTGGGCTCTGACTAAACCTGTACAACATTTCCTTCCACTGAGCACTCACTGAGGCCAGGGCTCCTCTCCTCCCTTCCATCCTCCCCTTGGCTCAGAGGAGCCAGGAGCAGCTGCCTGAACGTGGGGTGGTCTATCACCTCTCCCATCACCTGCCCTCAGTTCTGCTTGGTGGCAGGCTGGGGACACACATGGCTGCAGCACTCATGGATACCTGGAGGAGAAGCCAGGAGCACGACAGGAGCACAGGAAGCCTCTCTGCATTTCCCAGCCTCCAGCAGTGAGAGTGAAGAGCTCCTGGTGCCCTTTTCCATCCCTGAATTTCTCCAACTGCATTTGCCCAAGCTCTGTAAACTCTGGCCATCCTGAGTGGCCTGTGGCAGGATGCTCCGTGCTTGGCTCTGCACGGTGCTCTCAGCACCTCCTTTTGTTCCTGCTGCACTCACCAGCTGCTGGTTTGGTGGGATGCCCCCCAGCTGTGTCAGCAGGAAGCAGCTGGTCCCTCATTCCCTGTCTCCATGCCACAGGCTGGATCACAGATCTCAAGGAGAGCAGCATCTCAGTGCGTCCCTCCCAAGCTGAAGAGCACGGGAAGTTTCAGGGCTGAAGTCACAGATACAGGGGCTGCTCCTGGTTTGTTTTTAAGCTCAGAGAGAATGCAGCAGCAGCAAAAGGTGCTTCCTTGTCAAGAGATTGCTCGGGCAGCCGATGGCCCGACCACACCTTGGGTGTTACCTGCTCGTTCTGGCAGAGACCAGCAATGAGCACAGCTCTGGTACATTTGCTCTCAATTTATCCTGTTGAACCTGCTCCTGCCTCGCTCCGTGCAGCAGCTTCTCTGACAGAGGCACAGCTTTTCTGGCTTTTTTTAAGCTTCTGAAACTTTATCAACCTATTTTCTAAGCAGTAGCAACTCACAGCAAACCTGACAGTTCTTGAAGTTATCCCTGAGAGTCTTTCATGCTACTTTTACACTCCTGCCCTGCACCTTCTGTTGCAAAACAAACAAGGGGGAAAAATCCAACCCAATATTTTCCTTGTGTTTTGACTCAGGCTTGAATGCCAGGTTGGAATGAGCATGTACCTGGATGCTGGACTAGAGCCTTCCTTCACCAGTTGGGTTCCCTGCTGTGGAAACTCTGCAGGGCAGCTGGAGATTCCTAACTTACTCTCTTTAGGGATCATGGAAACATAGAATAAATAGATAGAATCATAGAATCAGCTCTTTGACTTCAGTGGGTCAAAGTGTAATTTCCATGGCTCAGATGTACCACTCCCCTCCCACAGTTTGGCAGGTTTTCTGCTCTCCTGAACTGAAACAGAAGTGAATCAGAAATGTGCCTGCCTGCATGACCAGGTCTCAAACCCATCAGGAGATCAGGCAGAGATGCTGGTGTGCAGGCGCCTGGTGCTGCAGGACTCCTTCCCCCACCAGCCCGAGGGCGTGGACTCTCCTCTCATGGGGAAGTGGATCATGCCTGTTAAAGTCCACATAACTCCTCCAACCAGAGGATTTGTTTGGGTGCAGTCTGGGGCACCCTCTCCATCTCAAAAATCCTGCCTGTGTCACATATCAGGGGATAGTTTGCAAACTCTTTTGTGGTCTGTACCTGGACTGAGGAGCCACCCCTACTACCTAACCCTACCTCCACTCCTGCACAGGCTGCCTGGGTACATGTTATTGCCCTTCCTTTTCCAAGGACTTTTGAAAGTCCCATATCTCAGGCCAGAAGCCATGCTGAGAGCAGCAGGTACCAAAAACAGGACAAACTGCCTGGCTGTGTGAAAGTCAGAGTTACAGGTTAACCCGCGGGAATGGCCACAGACAAGGCCATTTGCTTCTGCCCCAGAGGAAGACATTAATATCCTCCCAGAGAAAAGAGGTTTTAATTAGTGCTCCCTTCTGCAAAGAGCCCAGCTCTCCTCCTCTGTCTCCTCAGCTGAACACAGCTATAATTAAGAGGCAGCAGTGTCAGGAATGAGAGTAGGCTCCAGCCTATGATTTATTAAGGGATATCGTGGGTGCAAATTACCTTTCTCTCTTCTTCTCTCCCTGGTGTTTTTATGAAGTGAATTTGCTGATAAAAGGATTGTCTCAGGCTCAGGCAAATGGACACCTCTGTGTTTATCTCAGCACAGACAGTGAAGTCACTGCTTTGCCTCCATAGAGTCGCCACTGAAAGCCTCAAACCTGATTTGTCATGTCATAAATTGAATGGTTCGGGTTGGAAAAAAGTTCTATTTCCCTTTATGGGAAATGGACTATGCCCTGTCCCTCCCTTCCACTAGGCCAGATTGCTCCAAGCCCTGTCCAGCCTGGCCTTGAGCACTTCCAAGGATGGGGCAGCCACAGCTTCTCTGGGCAACCTGTGCTAGGGCCTCAGCACCCTCACAGGGAAAAAATTCTTCCCAAAATTTAATGTAAAGCCACCCTCCTTCAGCTTAAGGCCATTCCACCTTGTCCTGTCACTCCATGCCCTTGTGAAAAGGGCACAGAGGAGTTTGGAGTACCTGGAAGAGTTTGTATCCACAAGTCACAATTCTGGCTGGCAGCACTGGTGGGGACAAGGATTGACCCAAGAGAGTCCTGATGGTGGCAATGAGGAATGAGTGAGAGACTAGGACAAGCCACTGGCATGTCCACAGGAGGAGGTGGGTCAGGTTTGGGATCCACCTTGTATTTGCTGGTGAGGGAATCTGGAGCCACCCTCAGCTCTAGTTCCCGCAGCCAACATTTGTAAGAGATTCTCAGCTCCCAGATGATTCCCACTTCAGTCCATCCTGAGCGACAGGGAAGCTAGGTGTAAACAGTCTGGGGGAGGGTGGTGTTGACTCAGCCTGATCCCAATCACATCCCACCAGCAGCACTACTTCACTTTCTGAATCAGCTGTGGTGCCTGAACTTTGGTTTATTGCCATTTGGATGGGCTGCACTTTACCTTTGTAGGATATAGATCTGGACAAGTCGAGACTGATAAGACAGAGGAAGGGAAAAAAGAAAAAAGGAAGCAGGAAGAACTAAACTTAAATTCAAATCATGAAAGCCTTTCAGAGTCAGTGCCCCAACCAGAAACCAAAACTAAATAACCAAAAATAATAACCAGAAAATTCTTCCTGTTCCACTCCAAGGCAGTGCTGAAAGACCTCAGACCACAAATGTGGAGCATTCCTGTTCCACCAGCCATGGAAAGTTCTGCCTTCTCCTGGGGCAAGCCTAGGTTGGAGGCCCATGAGGGCTCATTTGTGCCACACCTGCCCATCACGACAACCAAGGCTGTTGCAAAATCCCATCCTGTCACCCTGAGGGTGCTCAGCTCCTCCATTACAGCTGAAAGTGCTGCTAGAAGCTGTGGCACTGTCCAGGGAGTGGGAAAGAAGAGGTGAATAAGTGGGCTATTACCTTGACAGGTGAGACCCCAAGTGTGGACTGGATGGGGGAATGTGCCCCTGGCACTGGAGATGAGGATTTCTCACATGAGATGTGTTTGCCCATCTCAGCAGCAGCAAGGAGAACCTTTGTGGGAGATGCTGGTGAGAGGGGTTGATTAGGACCCTCCTCTGAAGGCAGGGATGGATGTAAGGGCACAAAGCATCCCAGGAAGGGTCGAGCTCTGTGCCAGACAGGCTGGAGGAGCCCAGCCTCTGCCACCAGCCTCTTCCCTTGTGAGGGTCCCTGCATCCCACTGTGCCTGCAGGAACAGGCACCTCCGGGCCTCACCTGGCGCTTCCAACCAAACCAGGGCCCCAGCAGCTTGTCTGGGCACTTCAGTCCCTGTCCCAGGGCAGCTGAGCAGGCAGAGCCTGTGACTCCCCACTTCTTCCCGGGGGTTGGAAGCTTTTGTTCTGTTCCTCGGCAGATCCTCAGTGGCAGTGAGCACGTTGCAGAAACGCCCTTGGGAGCACTTGGGGAATGGGAACAAGGGCTGGGCTCTCCTGGGGAATTGCAGTTCAGGTGGATGGGAAATATCTCCAAACCGGTCCAGCTCAGCTACACACCCTTCCCTCCCTTCTTAATTGCAATTCTTCCTAATTTATCTGGATTACCAGGAAGTAAAATGCCAGGACTTTTTTGGTTACCCCCCTGGCATCGTGCATTTCAATTTTGGAGGCGGTACTGTCGCCAGCCCAGGAGAAAGGAAAACTCTCGCTGCCTTGGGAAAAGACAAACCCTCACCTATGTGCAGAGGCGGCCATGTCCCTGTGGGAGCAGCTCTCCCTGGATCCCCTTCCTTTCTCTCTTAACACCTAAATATTTTAGGGATGGGTGGCAGCATATTTTTCCCTGACCCTGACATATTAAACCCACTGCAAACAGACAGATGTGCTGTTCACAGCCCCCCCACTCCATGAAAATCCTTCTGCTCTGCTGCATTCCTAACTATGGTCTTGTGGGCAGGTGGAGATCCAGAACCAAACTATGCTCTCGGGCCTCCTGGGCCTCCTTGGATCTCATCTCCTGCATCTCTCAGGTGTGGTACAGTGCCTGGCACCATTTCTGATGGTGCAAGGACTCCCCTACAATGCAGTCGGATGAGCAGGGAGGGTTTCCTTCCTTTCCACCCTTCCCCTCCCTTGCAGTGGGAAACATGAACACCTCCTGGGCGGGCAGATGGGTGTTTCTGATCACCTGCAGTGCCTTGGCCAAACAGGTGGTTCAGGAGTCCATGCTGGCAGAGCCAAGTGCTGTTGGAGCTGCTGGCGCTCCATGGGAGCTGCCATGCCAGGCAGACACTGAGCTGCTGGTAAAGCTCTAGCAGAGTGCAGGAGGTCATCACTGTCACTCCAACAAGTTTTAGCAGTGGACTTTACTTGGCATTTCTGCTTGGGGGTCACTAGGCTAGGCTGGAGAATTTTCCAAGGGTGATTGTTTTATTGCCAATGACACCAAACTTGCAGGCTAAAGGCCGCGCATTCCTGTCCACCCTGGAGGGAAGGGCAGCGCTGCTGACTGCACTTGTGGAAAGGAGTCACGAGCCCTGATCAGCCCCGTTCAAGGACTAAAACACTGAGTCTGCTTCAAAACCACAAACCTGCCCTGGCCCAGCACTTCAGAGAGACCATGGCATGGAAGGGAGAAAGCCAAGGGTACGACAGAAAGTGCTCCTAAGCAGTAGTCCCAGATCCAGCCCTCTGGGAATAATACTCCAAGAATCCCCCATGCTCTCAGGACTTATTTCATATGGATGTTTCTCAAGCCCACACAAGCCAACGCATTTGTTCTCCCTGTTTCACTCCTTTCCTTTTTGCCACAAGGACTGAAACCTCCCCAGTCCTACAGTGCATTAGTGTCTCTTCTGAATCTTTCGTTTCCAGAATGATCCCGTGACCCTATGAAAAGCATTTTGTTTTCCAGCACATTCCAAGCCATCTCATCCAGTGGCAGATGCCAACAAACCTCTGGCAGGTTTGGCCCAGCAACCATGCCCCAGCAGGGTCTCCTCTCGGGATCCACAGCCTGGCTGAGTGAGCAGAGCAAGCAGGCCAGGGCTCTTCCTGTACAACCCTTCCCTGTCTCTTCATGCCCTTGGATGAATCCAGGCAGGCAGCCATGACAATTTGTCACAGCCTGACAAAATGGTGGCTGCTGTGACATCACCAAAGACAGCATCTGCTCTTCAGTGTCCTTCACAGAATCATCATACTTGGAAGAGACCTTTGAGATCATCTAGTCCTACCCTTGACCCATCACTCCATCCATGGGAGTTGGGCAGATGGAGACCCAGGAGCAACAACCTGCAGGGCTATTTCAGGCTCAAGGCAGCTGTTTGTCACTCTGACTGATGGGGAGTGGTTTGCAGTCAGCAAAGGTGGGCACTGAAGGCACATTCTGTCTGCCCCTGCGATACCTATCCTGTGGCTCAGAAGACATTTCCTGCTGGCGCTGAGCAGGATCCCTGCTGCCCTCCTCTCTCATGGTGTCTGTGTCCACCCTGACATGTGGGGTGATGGCAGAGGGGCAGAAAGCCAAGGACTCAAAGCTTGTCTTGGCAAACTGCTCCATGGCCCCACGCGAGCAGTGTGCGCACGTCACAGCCGTTCTCCAGCGTCACTGACAGCTGCTCCCTTCCCGGGACTTCACCAACAGCCACTTCAACAATGCTGGTGCCAAACTTTTCCTTGGGTGCCCAAAAACATCCCCTGCTCCTCTAAGCTCTATGATTACATGACAAAGCCACCCTGCCCTGATGAGTACAGCAGAGTAGATCCTGCTCTAGACCACTTGGAGAGCTGAGGCACAGTTGGGACAACACAAGCTCCTTCCCAAGGCTTCAGCTGCGGAAACCAGCAGCAGGAACAATGCAGGCCTGACCACAGTGGATCTGAGCTGCAGTGTTGTCCCAAACACCAGCTCAAGCCTTGGTTTTAAACATGGCCAACCAACGACCTTTGCCTCTCACAGACACCTTCCCACAGTGGATCCCAAGTCCCTCTTCCCAGTCCTGTTTTAAAAGGCTCCTTGGTTCAGCACTGCTGCCTGCCCTTTCTGTCTGTGAAGGACTAATTTTCCTTCTTAATCAACCGAAAACTCACAGAGCAAAACAGAGCCAGGAATGTGCTGTTGCCTGTGGCATCCGCGAGCAAAACCGTGCGTGGGTCCCTGCTGTATCAGCTGGGGTCTGAGCCTCGGTCTGTCACTTCTTTACTCAGAAAAAGTCCTTTTTGGGATACATGCCAGCCGAGTTCAGGCACTCTTGGATGAGCAACTACCAATGGATCTGATCCCTGCTTTTGGAGCAGCCCAGCAACACAAGTGTTAACTCCCTGTTGCCCTAATTACAGCAGGGCAATCAACGAATTTTACTACTGTGCTGTGTCACAGTTATTTCCAGTATTTGAAAATAATGTCAGTCACATAATTTGTCCCTGAGCCTTGTCCTCAGTGGAGTTTGCACCAGCATTTTCCAGGAAAATAAGAGAAAGGGGACGGGAATGCTGTGACTCGTTAACGTAGATGAAATCTCCTCAGGAGGCAGAGCTGTCACCAGAGGGAACAGGGCAGCTCCGAGCTTCCCTCAGTGCTGAAATCGGGTGGTGAATCCTACCAAGACGAGGGGTAAGGAGAGCTGGCCCACCAAAACCAGCAGCTCTTTGAGGGGCCCGGTGGGGAACGGCCTGAAATTCTACACATTTCCCCAAAAGAGGAAACCCCGAGGTTTGCAAACAAACAGCTGCTCAAAACTACGTCTCTAGACTTCATTAGGAACAGAAAAAAATGCCTCGTTCTGTGCCAAATGGACATTTTGCTGCCAAGAAAGTGCCACCTACTGGATCTCACCCGGTGGGGAATCACCAGGACGGGAAAAAAACTCAGAAAACACAATGCTGGGAAAAGTACATTTTTTCATATTTTTTACTAAAACAACAGAAAACTACACTGATAGTTCTCCCGCCCACATCCCCTCTCCAGCCATTCTCCCTCCACAGCAGAATCAGACAGACTTTTGAAGTGGATAAAAGCTGGGGAGGGGGATGAAGTTTTAGGATTTGCAAAGAGGGACTCACCGGTGCTGAGAAGCCGCTCTCGTCTCCCGCAGTTCGCTCAGCTCCCGTGAGTTCTCTCCCGGTTTCCCGTGCCTTCCTAGTTAAATCCTGCTGCCATTCTCCAGCAGTCAAGCTCCGTGTCCTGCCTGCACAGGCTGTGAGCCCGATGCCCCGAAGGCTGAAGGAGAGTGAGTGGGAGGCAGAGCCCACCCGGCACCCCGGCCTGGGGGTCTCCTTGCCGTGGCTCCCCTCTGCCCTTTTCTGCCGGTGCCGCTCGCTGCGGGTGTCTGAGAGCAGGTGACAGAGGTTCCTTGGCACAGGAGAGAGGAGGGGAGGGATGTGGAGGCAGAGAGAGGTGGAGCTGGGACCCGGAGCAACAGGTTACTGTATAACCAGGAGCCGGTGGCCCCGGGAGCGCCGGGGGCTGCTGCAGCCTTCGCCCACTCCCCAGGCAAGGCGACCAAGAGCCCAGGAAGGACGTGTTAAACTTCGGGTTTCTTGCTCCCGAGAACATTTTGTACCCAATGGGAAGGGTGAAGGTGGCGAGGGGAGGTGAAGGAGTGCTTGGAGCTCAGTTTTCCATCGCCGGTGAGGGAGGGGACGTGCTGCCCGACCGCCTCATGGGGGGAACAAGGCACCTTTTGTGCAGCCCAGGGCTCTCCTCAGCGCTGGCTCGCCGCTTGTTTTCCTCCAGCATCGCCCCTGCCTGCTCTCCGTCCCGACGTCTGCGGCAAGGAAAGGTGTTGGGAGACGGAGGGAAAAGGCAAAGCGTCCTTTCTCTCACACTCCCCAAAGCAATCAGGAGCAGAGTCCCCTTTGGGGTACCCCCTCTGTGGCACTGCGCTCCTTGGGGTTATATGGCCATAAAGCCCCTCGTTTTGCCCCAGCTCTTCCATGAAAGACAGTAAGTTTAGATGGGATATTTGGAATAAATTCTTCCCTGTGGGGATGCTGAGGCTCTGGCACAGAGAAGCTGTGGCTGCCCCATCCCTGAAATTGTTCAAAGTCAGTGCTTGGAACAACCTGGGATAGAGGAAGGTGTGCTTGGCAGGGAAGGTACCAGCTGGGTCATACCGATGGCAGGGTGGGATCATTCTGGTTAGCCATTCTTCTTCCAAAACTGAGGCTTTTGAGAGTGTTTTTATGGAAGCGCAGGTGTCCCCCACCATGCCCACGCTGAGTGTTGAATCACTGCCATGTCCATGTGAAGCGAGACCCCGTGTTGCTGGCCCTGGGAGGAAACAGCTGTAACTGCGACACTAGGGAAAGAAACAAGGAAAAGCTTCCCCCTGAGGACAGCGGTCTGGGAGAAGCCCAAACTCCTTAGCTTGACATTTGCTGAGCTTCCCGCTGCCGTGGGTTTCTTTGAGGGGCTTCTGCCCAGCGCAGGGCCTGGCCCGGGTCCAGGCGCCGCACGCCCGGAGGAGCCGCCCCGGTGAGTTCCTGTGGGAGGAATGCGGCCGGGTGAGCCGGGCGGGCAGGGGGAGAGGAGAGCAGCTCCCTGCTGACAGCCGGCATTTCGGCAGCTCGGCTTTGACAGCACCACGACCTCTCCTACTGCGGGAGAACACGAACCGATACTCGCTGTGACACTCCCCCCCAGCGCCCCGTCATCCTCCTCGCCAGGATCCCCGGGGATAGATTGTGAAAACACGACCGGCCCCAGGAAAGGCAGGATTTAGGGAATGCCTGCTGTAGCAGGCAGAAGGGATATCAGTCCAACACAAGAGAAATGCAGTGGGAATGTCAGCTGTGCTGGAGGCTTCTGAGCCTCAGCAGCCAGAAGGTTTTGTGCAGGAGATCCCTACTGCCTGAAATGCATCACTGGGGTATTTCAGCAGGATATATACTGCTGGGTTGGGCTGGGCTGACTTTCCTGGGATGCAAACAGGGAGTTGACAGGATGGTGTTTTAAGGCACTGCTTCCTATGCAGCTCCATATTCACAATGAGGACAGGGCTACTGTGAGCTGCTGTGCCCCACAGGGAATCTCTTAACTGCTTTGCAGAGGCAGCAACTTTTCCTCTGGGCAGGGAAGAAAACCACAGCAGAGCTTATTACACCTTCCCAGCTGTCCCACCTGACAGCTGCTGCCGGTGGGGGTGGGCCAGAGGCAACTGCAGAATCATGGAATGGTTTGGCAGGAGGGAATCACCCTGTGGTATGGTGGTGGTTCCTGGCGTGGCTCCCAGGTGTGGAATCAATTGAGTGCGTGTCCTCGAACTCCCTCCTTCACTGGAGCACCAGGCCACTGCAGAGGGACATCATAAAGTCATGGACCCATAACACCCTATCTCCAGAGGGACATCATAAAGTCATGGACCCATAACACCCTATCTCCCAGTATCTCCAATTTGGAAATCCGGGGAGGCTGACTTGCCTCTCAGGATCAGCCTTTTAAATCAGGTTGGCGGCAGACACCCCTGTGATGGCTCGAGAACAAAGACTTGTCGAGTAAACACCACCCAAACCCAGCTCCTCAAAATATGTGTTCCTCTAAATTTTTAATGCTGTTTGCATCCAACTTGCTTGTCCTGTTTCAGAAGGGCTGGGCCTCGTAATTAAAAGCTCCAGCGATTGTATGTCTGGCAAATGTCATCAATGGCTTTACTATGTGTGCCCTGCTTCTCCAAGCACTGGGAACGGTTTGGAAAGGAGCTACTGGTTAGGGAAACTTCCTGAAGCTGATTCATTTTGGGTCTTTGTACCACCTCGGTGTCAAGAGATGCCACCATGAAATAAGGGACACCAATACAATGACAATTCCCATTGAAAGCCTGGAAATACTTGGGATGGAGTTCCCAAGATGAAGCTTCCAGGCTTCATCTTTCATCATAGAGCACAGGGCTGTCAGCAGCAGCAGTACCCCACAAGAGTTCATGGACAATTTTATCTGGAATTGGAAAACTGCAACCAGAGCTGTCCTGCCCTTGTGAGAATGCAAGTCCATGTTGGTGCCAGTTGAGCCCAGCAGGCACTGACAGCCAGTCAGGGCTCTGAGCAGTTGCAGCCATCAGGCCCTGCCCTGAAACGAGCCAAAAAATTAATGTTTGTTGTCCTATGTGCATATTTACCCCATGCCTCACTATCACTAAGTGCTGGCACTCTCTGCTGATCCTTGTTTTTCACCCGGGTGATGGGAAGGGAGCAAAGGGTTCACCATGTTTTATAATTCATGTTTTGTGTTTATTTTGTTTGTGGTGATCACTCAAGAAGGTGAAGCACAGGAGCTGTGACTCAACATTAACCTGTGTGACCCTGTTTGCTGTATCACCTGCATTCAGGTAAAAATTCCACTTTGCAGTATTCCTTTTAGAACCTGTCAGTTGTTCTGTGGGCAGACCTTCGTGTAAGGCAGGTGCAAACACCAGGAAAAGTTTGTGCTTTTTTTTGTGCCCATCCAGGAAGAGTTTTGCTTGTGTGCTTTGATCGTTAATGGGGCAGGGACAGCTCGGTATGTTGGTCACTCCTTGGAACAAGCATGTGATGGCACATTCCATCATGCCAAGCAAATCTGGGAGGACAAATAGGTGGGGGCTCCATTCAGGCAGACTAAGACCATAAACATTTGGTTGTTCCATTTCCTGGGTGCTCCTTAGCCCCAGTTCTGCTGTGATGTTTCTGTGGGAGCAGCAAGGGCTGGCTGTGCCCTGGCTTAGCAGGACCTGTCCAAGGGGATTTGTGCCAGTGGGGACTCTGACTGTGACTGCCAGGTGGTGGAATGTGAACAGAACTTGCTGGTACCTGGCCTGGGAGTAGAAAGGTTAGGGTTGGATGGGACTTTAACCTCATCTCCTCCTATCCCCCTGCCAAGGGAGGGACACCTTCCACCAGACCACATTGCTGCAAGTCCCATTCAGCCTGGCCTTGGACACTTCCAGGGATCCAGGCGCAGCCACAGCTTCTCTGGGCAACCTGTGCCAGGGCCTCAGCACCCTCTGAGTCACAAATTTCTTGCTGGTATCTCATGGAAACCAATCCTCTTTTGGCTTGACAGCACTCCCTCTTGTCCTGTCACTACATGCTCTTGTGAAAGGTCCCTCTCTTTCTTGTAAGCCCCTCTAGGCACCAGAATCCTTAAGAAAAACACTCTGTGATGATCAAGTCCAAGCACTGAATTACTGAGGGATGAAACTGGGCCCTTCCACAGAACTTGTGTGTCTTTGTGCCTTTCCACCCCCACCAGAAAGCAAAGAGCAGTGTGGCTGAGGTGCCACAGGCCTGCACCCCACAATTTTCAGCCCCTGGTGATTGCAAATTAGCTCAGACCTTCCCAGGGCAGGAGAAGGGGCTACACACAGCAGCAGGATCAGGATCAGAAGAGGCTTGCACACACATCCAGGCTTGCCCAAGTCTTCCTTTGGATGACTTAGCTGGAGCCCAAGATCTGAACAAGATTGCTCTGCATTTCAAACGCTCCTTAGATCTAAACCATTATTTATTTGAATGAATAAATAAATACAAAAATAGGAAATTCTGAATATAAAAGAGGCTTCTTCAAAAACCCAGGAACTCCCAAAGCTTTCCACTAACTCATATTTTTGAGACAGTAAAAAACTCTGCCCTCGAACCAGTCAGAAGTTAAGACAGACTTGAATATAGTAATTTTTGCAAAATAGTAGAAATAAGCACATTTAACACTGAATAGAAATAAAACTGCCAACATTCTAACATTCTGTTGGACTTTCAAACAGGACAGAAGGGAGAATGAATGGTGAATGGTTTTGTTCATTTTAAATCCATCCTGTCTAACCAAACATCCCCTCACGTAGTAAGAACTGGCTGCCAAACCTTGTGGCTTGGCTCTCCAGGTATGCACAAAACCCAGTTCCACTCTCCCCCGCTGGGATACATCAGGTTCTGCCCTACTAAAGTCAGGGAAATTACCACTGAGGTCTGGAAACACAAATGAGAGCAGCAGAGCAGCTGTGCCCTCAAACACGGACGTGTGCGTGGCAAGGCACAAGTGAGCCCTGGCCTGATTCATTTGTGTGTCACTTGGGCTGCACGTTGCTCCTGTGCCTTGAAAACTGCCACCATGCCAGCAGCACTGCCTCCTGTCCTGTGCTAGGAATGGACATTTAGTACTGACCCCTGCTGAATGCCAGAGTGTTAAGCATTTTGTGATTCACCCCTTGCCTTTGCCCACAAATAAGCCAGTGGTGGACAGCATCACGGAGCTCCTGGGCGGGACATCTATGTCCCCAAAACTTCTCATTTAGCCAGAGAAGCTTTCCAGGGTTTTTCTATACAAAGGAATTCAGCAGTGGACATGAAGCCCCGCTCTCTGAGAGAAGGAATGTGTGGCAGGGTGTGGGAAGCGCCGGGCTCAGCTGACAAAGGCAGCGATGGCCGTGACCTTGAGGCCCGACTCGAGCGCGTAGGCCGCGAGCAGCACGGCATTGAGGAGCACGTCTGCCCACAGCACGTAGCTCTGCCACAGCAGCAGGTACACACACAGCAGCACGCTGCCCACCGTGAGCCCCAGGCTCAGCCCCAGCGGCCCCTCTGCTTCCGTCAGGTTACCCTTGAAACCTGCAAGGAAACACAAATCAAAAGTCCAAAACAGCTCAAGCTGTAACTAGAAAATATTCCTGCTCAAAAAAGGCCCCAGTTCTGACTTTGCTCTGACTGAGTCCTGAAAAAGCTCAAAATATATTGAAATACCAGCCTGAATCAAAGCTCTGTCAGGAATCAAACAACAAGCCCAACACCAATGGACAATCCATTTCACAACAGGAAAACTAACCAAAGTTCATCTAAATAAGTTCGTCAGTTGATAATCACAGCCAGGGCACTTCTTACCACAGAGAATCAGTTCTGAAGCTGCATCCTTCTGAGCACCCAGCTTCAACCATCAAACTCTTCCTGAGCCCCCCAGCCCTGCACTCACTGTGGTGACCTTGGTGCACTCCTGGAGTCCAGTCCTCATTTTCAAGTCTTATTTCCTTCTAATCTATTCCTGTTCCAGATGACTGACACTGTGGAGAAGCTGTCCTCTCTTCTGTGCAGCTTATTTCCGAGCTCAGTTCAGTAGATTTTGGTGTTTAACTACACTGGAGTTGAAACCCACCTCTTTATTCATGGATCAGGCTCCATAAATACACAGAGAGATTTAAAGCAGTGGAATAAATCCAGCTCTAAAGCCACTCAGATTGATTCAAGGGCCCCACCCTGCACAGATGCCTTTGAAATATTAAGCAGATTTTAATAGTGATTTGGGTTTTTTAAAAATTGGACTTGAAGAAGTTTTAGCAAGCTTTGGACAAGATCAGGAGGCCCTCCCCACCCTTCTGTCTTAGTGAAAGGAAGGTGTTGGTGCTTGCAGGTGTCCTCAGGAGAGAAAGGAAAGGTGCAGGGGTCTCCAAATATCTGCTCAACTGACAGCCTCCATTTCCAAATGATTCATGTTTACAGATTACAATTCAGTTGCACTGATAACATGACCTACCCAAGTACAATCGAGGCACTTCCAGAATGGCCATAAGGAAAAGCACGGCAAGATCAGGAGCTAAAAAATCATCTGGATAACTGAAAACCTGACCTGGAGAATAAACCAGAGTAAATAAAGCAGGAAGACACAGCAAGACAAAACCCAGCTGTGCATCAGCACAGCCTGCTCTGGGGACACTACCTGCAACTTACTTTTGTAAATAATCATTGCAAGAGTTGCCAAGAAGTAGAAGATGTAATAAACCCCATTTACATAAAGCAGGATGTGTAAGGGAAGTGATGACAGCTGAGAACTGTTGTTAAGGATTTCTCATAGCAATGAGGTGGGATCTATTCCATAAAAACACCATTCCCCAATAACCCCAAAATACACTGCACTCCCTCTTTATACTGAATGGTCCAGCTATGCCTGGCTGTGGGGAGGGTTCAGGAAGGAACTTGAGGCTGTGAACACCACGGCCTGGGATAAAAGCCTGCTGTTTCAGGCTTGGCTTTAGTTCCCTTCTTAAGGAATTTTATTTGGACTGCAGTGGGGCATCCGTTAGCCTGAGGAAGCAGGGGGGATGCATGTGTACATTGCCCCAGACTACTTCTACACTTCTTAGTCAGCCTTGAGGAAGCTGACAGAGAGTTGGCAAACTCCATCAAACTTGTGTTCGGAGAAGAGGTGGCTCTGTGCAGCAGCCAGGCCTTGCTCCTGCCCACAGCATGGAAATGCTTTGCTCCATTCCTGTCTGAGCTCAGCTTTGAGATGCAAATTCCTAAGAAACAGCCTTAATTCACTCCCCTCTCTCCCCCAGCCTTTTTTCAAATCCTACAAATATTTCCAAGCAGGGATTTCATCCCAGGCATCTTCTACAGGAACTGCCCATCCCGCTTCTAAACCCACCCACGCGCCGTGGATGGATTCCAGTTCCCAGAGCAGCTCATTTTATTAACACAGAACCAGGTTTTGGGGTTTTTCCAGTTGAAGGAAGGTGGAGCAAAAAAAATTACTAGATAGGTTCTAAGCATGGAAATCTCCAGAGCCAAGGGTGTCTCCTCCTTGGAGGTTACTTGGATCTTGGCAGGAGTAAAGGTGGGGTAACTTACTGTAAGAGAGGAGGAAGTTACTGCTGAGGGCTGCTTTTACTACCCCTTGTCAGCTGTGTCAGCTGCCTGTGAGCTGTGATGCAGGGGGTGTGTCCACCAGTCCATAAATGCAATTTTTAACCTCCTTTCTGAAGAAAATGGGTTAAATCATGACTGCAGGGGGGCTAAATCATGACTGCAGGGCTTCTGCAGGAGCAGGAGTCCATGAGGAGCAAATCTCAGCTAAACTTGCACCAAACATCTTCAATTGGAAGCAATGTGGTCCCAGTTGTGCTTCCTGTGGATGACACTGACAGAAAATTCAGGAGCACAGACCCAGCAGTGAGCAGAGTTACTGGACAGAAGACAGGAATCCACTTGAGGCAGTCTTCTCCAGGAGTCTTGCATGGAGGGAGCAGTGGTACAGAAAGGATACAATCTCTGACGTTCTTCCTTTCCATGGAAAAGGAGAAAACAAAGAGAAGAAAATATGTCTAAATCCAGAAACATTCTAGCAATGGTATCTAAATTCTGGGAGGAATCTTTTTTTTCATCTCCCAGAAACATTTATTTCTTGGACTTCAGATTCCAAAAATAACCTTTTCAAGTAGATGAAGTCTCAAATAATTTGGGGAAAATCCCTACTGGGAAAAGCCACTTTCATTGAGGAACTTTAGGCTCTTTCAAAGCCTGAAGGAGTGTACAGGCATTATCCAGAACTTGTTCATCCTGTCCTGTCCTAGCAGATGACACTTCATCCCCTCTAACTATGCAGGAAGGAGGTGAACATGGGATCCATTTGCTTGTAAATTGTGAGAAAGTTTGCGGAGAACACAGGGCTCCCGGGTTCCTCTAAATACCATCCCTCCAAATGTCATCTCTCCAAACCAGTTCCCTTCACAAAGTCATTCCACATCCAACCTCAGTGTGTTCTGATGGCCCACAGAAATCAAAGCAAGTATTCCCAATGATCCAACCAACACACATTTCACTTTTTTCCTTATTATTATCTGCAAAAATCACATAAAATTCCCATGCAACAGGATGGCACCAACCTACTAAAGCACCTCTTGAGTTCCTCATTAATGTTCTCAGCCTCTCAGGCACATGAGGAATTGCACAGTTGGGATTTCTGTTCCAGGGAGAGTAAAACCTGTGAAAGGCCATTTCATCTGTCTGCTCAGGGATAGCTTGTCATTGTCACACCGCCATCCTCATCCCTGTGTTCCTGAGCTCAACATCCTCTTCACCTCAGAATTTTATGCATTTAGACCCAAATTAATTCTCCCTAACTCCAGGCAGCTAATTAAGGTGTCCAGTTTGGGAACACAGTGGGAACAAGCACATGATTTTAGGTGATTCATGTGTCCATGATCTGAAATGTCTCCTGGACCTGATCCTCTCCTCTCAGCTCTCTGTACAGGGACTGGGGGCTGCCAGCACTCATCCTGTCCCTTGGGAGTGACAGGACAAGGGGGAATTGCTTTGATACTGGGAAGAAATCCTTCCCAGGAGGGTGCTGAGGCCCTGGCACAGGGTGCCCAGGGAAGCTGTGGCTGCCCCATCCCTGGCAGTGTCCAGGGCCAGGCTGGATGGGGCTTGGAGCAGCCTGGAGTAGTGAAAGGTTGATGAGTTTCAAGGTCTCTTCCAACCCAAACCATTCCAGGATTCCATAATTCTGTGTTCATTCAACATCCAGAACTGCAGCTACACCACTGACGCTGAATTGTATGATAGTCAAAGCCATGGAATTCCCACAGGGAACTCCGAGTGAATTCCCTCAGGGCAGTTCCCCATCTTTATATGCGAACTCTTCTTTCCTTAATCCTTTCCCGGCGAGGGCAGTGAGCCTCCTGCAGCCGCGCCAGGCGGGGATGGCAGCCGCAGTTGCTGAGGATGTGCTGCCTCCCTCCGAGCGAGCGGGACATTTCACAGGGATAAACCCCGAACCCCCCGAGCACACAGAGCCAAGGGGGATCATTTAACAGCCTGAATGTATCATTTCAGTGCTTTACGCACCGAAATCTTGGTTATCTATCCAGCCTGGTGCTGATTTTAGAGTGAGTGACACTGAGAATGGGGATTTGAGGTGGAACATGGCCCATTTGCTAACAGAAAGGCTTCATTTTTAACATAAAACTTTAATATTAAAGGCAGAGATGTGGTTAGCATCGCCCAGAGTACCTCATTGCACAGTCTTGGGATTAGGAATTTTTTTATGAATTCAGCACAAATTTTCTCAGCCACCTTTATCTACTCCAGCCAAAAATTTACATTTTTGGGAGTAAACTCTGACCTCGGCGAAAGACTTGGAAATTAATGATTTTGACCACATTAAGGATGAAATTTTTCCCCTCTGAATCCCAGCAGTTCCTAAACTGAAGCAAAGATCTGGATTTTCACGAGGCGTCTCTCGGCCTCAGGAAAGCGTCTTTCCCGGGGTCAAAGTGCTCCTCAGCCCGCACATGCGCCAAGCCCCGGCTCGCGGCGCCACCGGGATCTCCCCAGCGTGTCGGGATTGTCGCGATATGCCAACGGGGCTGGGCTCGACCTCGGCCCCGCCTTGCTCTAGTCGTGTCCCCCCCGCGAGAGATCACCTCTAGCTCGGTGGGAGACAGCCCCCCGCGGTGCCCCGGAAAGGGCTGTCATGTCGCTGTCGCGTTGCTATCGCGACACCGCTCACCTCGGCTCGGCACCGCCATCTTGATGCCCTCACCCCGCCCGCCGGTCCTCCGCCGTCCCGGCAGCCCCCGCGCGGCCACTCGCCCCGCCCACCCGCCTTCGGGCGCGATCGGAGCGTTCGGCCCGGTTCGGTCGCTTTCGGGCGGATTCGGGCGCTGCCCGTTCGGGCGTCTCCGTTCGGGCCGGCGAGCGGAGCTCGGGCGCGATCGGAGAGGACTCGGCACACATCGGCGCTCCTCGCTACCGCCTTCGGCTGAGATCGGACACTGCTCGAGCGCGCTCGGGACTCTTCGCCTCGCCGGGCCGCACCGCTCGGGGACTCGGCCGCGTTCGGGCGGGCTCGGGTCTCACCCGATCCGTCAGGTACCGCTTCGGGCCGCGCCGCGCGGACTCGGCCGCGCCCCATTGGCCAGCCGGCAGGGAGCGCGCGCGCCGGCCGCCTTCGCACGGGGCCCGAGCGGCTCGGGCCGCTTCGGGCCTCATCGGAACTCGGTCGAAAGGCCCCGAACACGTTCGTCAGCGGTCGGGCAGGCTCGGCTGCGCTCGGCTCGCCGGTCCCCCCTGCCCGCAGGACCCCCCTCAAGCGCGCCCGGGGGGGGGAGGCGGAGCGGGCTCGGCCACCCCCGGCCCCGCGCATGGAGAAGCGCGACGGCGACTCGGCCGCCAGACAGCTCGATTTGCCCGCGGGACCGGGGCAGCAGCGGGAGCCACCGCAGGCAGCGGAGGGGGAGGCGGAGCAGGAGGAGGCGGTAACGGTGATGGCGGCAGACGCCGGGCACATCGAGATGGGAGCACCGCCAATGCCAAGCGCCGACGAGGCCGCCGCCGCCGCTGCCTTCGCAGGTCAGGGCGGGCAGCGCTCCCTCAGCCCGCCCGGGACTCCCCCAACCCGGGCTCCGGCCCCCACACAGCCCCCGGGGCTCGGGCTGGGACAGCGAGCTCCCTCAGGGAGCGCTCCCGCCCCCTCGCCGAATCCCACACTCCGCCCCTTCACACACAGTAAAGAGCGGGAGGCCCCCGGTGCGCCTGAGCCGCGGCCCCGTGTCCGCACAGCCAAGCGTTCCCAGTCACACAGCAGCGTCGTGCAGCCGAGCTGCGCTGCCACAGAGGCCCGAGCCCTTCGCCCGCCCCAGCTGCTGTTGTTCTTTCACCCTCGCCCACGTGGGAACCCAGAGATTTGAGCCAGGCCAAGCGCTGAACACCACAGGAGCGCTGGGCTGTGCGGTTGTCTGCTCTTAACTGGGCGACGTGCGCAGGTCATGGCACCATGGGAATTAATACATGACAGAGGCAGAATCTGCTGTTCAATTTATCCTGATGTCTGCCAGTCGCCCCTATTTAAATAAAAGCATCACAGCTCGGAGTATCCCTAGTACAGGTGCCATACTTATTTTTCCCTTAGTTCATCACATACTGATAGTGACTGCCCTGGTTTCATGGAGGTTAAAGCCTGTTGAACCCAAAGATTAATAGAAATCAGAATGATTGTGTTCCTAACAACTTACAGGTGCAATGAAAAATGAAATTAATTTAGAAAGGAAGGAAGAAGGAATTTTTCAGATGTTCATCAGGCTCTCTGCATGAAGCAGAAAATTAAATTAACCCTGTTTTACATTCCAGAAGTCACCACAGTGACAGTGGCCAACGTGGGGGCCTCTGCAGACAATGTTTTCACTACATCTGTGGCCAATGCAGCTTCAATTTCAGGACACGTGTTGGTAAGTGTGTCCTTTCATTTGAGGGCCTTGACAAAGTTTCTCAGTGTAAATGAAGAGCTGTACTAAGGTCAAAGACTTGTTTTCGTTGTAATATCCAGGCATTAAACTACAAACCCATTAGCTGGAGGACATACAGGGGTTTTATTCCTAACTTTCTTACCTTTCCACCCCACACATTTGTCTGGTAACAGAGCTGGTAACCTGGAACATGAAATCTTTGAATTTGCTTCAGAGACTCAAAAATTAACCTAATACATACCATACAGATTGGAGTTTTGGGGTGCCTGTGAAATCTATTTGTGTTGAAATGTTTTAATCAATTTAAACTCTTTATTTCTTCTGCAGTCTGGGAGAACAGCCCTCCAGATTGGGGACAGCTTGAACCCTGAGAAAGCCACTCTGATAGTGGTGCACACGGATGGCAGCATCGTCGAAACCACCGGGATCAAGGGGCCTTCAGCACCGCTCACACCAGGTATTAGACAGTCTGCTTCTGGTGGGTCACTCTCCCACAGGGATGGCTTCTACTCCACTCATCTTTCTGGAATCTAAAAATATGTGCATAATTTTATAAGGATGCTTTTCCCTCTTTTAAAACTATAAAGTTGTTCAGATTGGAAAAGACTTTTAAGATATCAAGTCCTCACACGGTATTTTGTGTATTTCTTGGGAATGAAAGAGTCCATTATTGTTTTTAAATTTTTTTCCTGTCAGAAATGTGTTTAATTTGTTCATTCTTTGTCCTAACCCTGTCAAAGAAGCTGCTTGAAAAATCTTGCCCTGTTACCAGGCTTTCTACACCCATCCCACCCCCAAGGGCACACGGATAATTTTAACATGGTTAATAAAAATCCGAGTCTCCCAGTTCTGCACGTGTTCTTTCCACGGCTCCTGGAACACATTTTCATGTCCATTCAGGCTGATACTTTAGTGTCTGTGTCGCTGAGGTTTTGTTCAGGGCTGCCTGGCAGTTTCCTTGCCGCCCACGAGATGGCACAGCAAACCTTCAACGCTCCAAAGCTTCCCACAGGATGGGCTCTGGGCAGGGGAATCTCCAGCCAGCTCCTGACACCATAGCTTACACGTGGTGTAAGGATCAGGTCACAGTCTCAGAGTTATTCCCTGTTAGAGCCCGTTTCCTCAGGTCCTCTTTGCTTAATTATCAGCCCTTCTCAGTTCGTTCAGGCTGAGCTTTTTGTGCTGCTTCATTGTGGGGGCGTTCCAGCTGCTCCAGTCAACCCAGCCGAGCATGGGATGGAACGATGTTGGGAATTTAGCTGCTAGAGAATAGAAAAGTACAAAACTATGGCTAATTCTAAGTTTTGCACTTGCACAGATAGTAGTGTCTTTGGGCTTAGCTGTGGTAGGATAACAAACAGTGAAAGAGACATGAGAAAAGAGACATGTAATTCTTAAGGAATGAGGAAGAGTTGATGGTATAGTTTAGCCAATAGATTGCTGAGCTTACAGAATATTCATAAGCTTATTACTCACTGTATAAGTGTCTGATGCTCTCTTCAATAAACGGAATTTGCTTATCACTCATATTGAGTGTCTGAGTCTCCCCTCACCGACAAATGGCTCGACCCCGCAAAAGCCTCTTTCTCTGTGACAGAACACCACTCTGCCTTTTGGTTGCTGACACCTTTCTTTTCCCTTTCCTGCAAGGACCACAGTCTCCTCCTACCCCTCTGGCAGCCGTCCAGGGCAAGAGTGGAACCAAGTACAACTGGGACCCGTCGGTGTACGAGAACGAGCTCCCGGTGCGGTGCCGGAACATCAGCGGCATTCTGTACAAGAACAGGCTGGGCTCAGGTAACTGCCACCGGGCTGAGGGGGGCACAGCTCCTTCTCTTCCTGCTCTACTCTTCTTATAATCAGGCTGTTCTTAAGGGCTGATTGTGACAGGAAAAAAACCAACAGAGTTTCCAAGACTGCCCAGAGTCTTTTGATTTTACTGTTCCCTTTTGTTTTGCTTTTTCTTCAGAGGGTTTTTAACTTTTTCTTAAACCTGCAAATATCCAGGCTGCCATGCAGTGAGTCTCCTCAGTAATAGGCTCACTCCTTTAATGATTTTTTTTGTCTCATAAGTAGACTTGTGTTTTTGCAAAACTCTGAAGAATCCCTGCTGGAATGCAAATAATTTTTTCTCTTCACGGGGCTTCTGAGCTCTTCCTCTTGTCTTTTATCCCTGTGGGGAAGCTGGGGAAGCTGCAGCAGAAATTGCCAGCCAGCCTGGCTGCCCAGTGCACTGCTTGCTTTGTGGGCAGAAAGTTTTCTTCTAAACCCACCACAAACACAAAAAAGATCAGAAATTTAATTGCACATTGAGGAAAGACTTAAATTTGTGATGTTTGTCCAATAAAGACTTTTCTTTTTTGTAGAGGAGTAATTTTTACAGCCTTTTGAGACCCAGAGTTGGAGCCCTGAACATGCCCATCATTGTCACAGCCATGATAATAAATGGATGTAGTAGAACAATGGGCATAGTTAGTGGTTCTTACAGATTAACTGCTCTTTTGTCCAGCAATTTTCATATTTTCTTCTTTAGAGAAGTGGCAAAATTATCCTTAACCTGGACTAACAGAGTATTTTGTTGCTTTGCTTCAGGAGGCCGGGGCAGGTGCATTAAGCAAGGGGACAACTGGTACAGCCCCACGGAGTTCGAGGCCATGGCGGGGCGAGCCAGCAGCAAGGACTGGAAGAGGAGCATCCGCTACGCCGGGCGGCCCCTGCAGTGCCTTATCCACGTAAGGTTAAGTTTGCTCCCTCCTTTCTGCAGGAAGGGGCAGCTGGAGCCAGGTGTGATGGCACCAGGAGCAGGGCGTGGTTTGGTTGAGGGGCAGTGATGTAGGGGAATTGGTTTTCGTGTCTCAAAAGCACACTGGGAAAGAGTTTCTTCAGGGTGAAGTCCAGCCTTGAGCTGTGCCACTGGAGTTGAGCTCTCACCTGTGATACTGCAATTCAGTAGCCTGATCTCCTTCAATGTCTTTGCCTGCCACACATTCTTCATTTTCATTATTTGGGTCCTCTCTTTGAGTCTCCTGGAGAACTTGGCATTACCACTAGGCTGACAGTTGATTTTTGTTTAAGCAGAAATCAAATCTCAAATTCATATATCCTGGCCTTTGGGTGTGGAAAAAGTTTGGTTTTCCTTTTCTCTCCTCTGACCCTCTCACCCTATTGCACTGGTGGGGGGAACTGGCCTCTTTGTTACTGTACAGCATCTAGGAGGGAATGGGTACCACTCTGTGTGCCATCCACATTTTTTAGCAAGATCAAGGTGTGCTCTGGGTGGTTTTGGTGACTCTCATGCTGAACTGGTGCCCTCTGATTCCAGGATGGGATTTTAAATCCCCACGCTGCCTCGTGTACTTGTGCCGCTTGCTGTGACGACATGACCCTGGTGAGTGGGAGGCTTTACATCCATTACTTTGGGAACTAATTATTTTTGTTGGACAAATTAACCAGTCAAGCTGCCCCAGCTCTTGGGTGAGCAGGTCATGAGTGTCCTGGGAATTGAGTGCCCTGACACATGAGCGTTCAGGGACAGGTGATTTGTCCCTGCCCTGTGAGGAAGGAGATAAGGAACTGCTGGCATTATTGCAGACCCTCAGTAAAAGTAGATCCTACTTAGTGCTTTTTTTCTTTTTTGTTTTCTCATTTTCTAATTAATATATCTATGCAAAATGCCTTTTGGGGATGTCAGTGCTATTCATGATTTTTGACTCAAATTTCACAATGTTTTGAATTGGAAAAATATTTTTGTAAAGAAGTAACATAATCTTATGATAGGTCAGTATTTTCATTTTAAAACTACTTGAGGTTTTTTTGTTAGTTGATTAGGGGTTTGATTTTTTTGCTAGTTTGTTTCAAAAATGAGATTTAAATCCTGAAGCAGAATTCTTTAGCTTGACCTGGTGCTTTGCCTTTCTTTTCTGCTATGAACTGGCTGATGTGCTCGTTTTCTAGCCTGGAACTGCTTCCTCTCTTCTCCTCCCTCTTTTTCTCTTTTCTTCCACCACCTTGGCCAGCAGCTGATTATCTGCCCAGTTCTACTCCTTAAATAATAGTGGGAAGATGTTGAATTTGTGCCTCTTCAGCTGGAGGGAGTTGAGTTTAACTTTTCTTTTTTATTCAAAGTTCTTTTTGTTTGGAAAACTTTTAAGTGCTTTGGTCTATTGTTGCAAACCACACATCATGCATAGGGATCTGTGCTGCTGTTCCTGGAAAGATGAGTGTAAAACCAGAGTCTCCAAAGAGATGCCTTAGCTAATGCCTTTTCCTTTTTTCTTTTCATTTTCTTTCTGGTGTTTTTCTACCCAGAGTGGCCCTATACGACTCTTTGTGCCATATAAAAGGCGGAAAAAAGAAAACGAAATACCGGCAACTCCAGTGAAGAAGAATTGTTCCAAAAACATCACTCTGCTTCCAGCCACTGCTGCAACTACGTGTAGGTTCTTTTCTCCTGGTAAAAATTGCTTCCTTCCTTTGGAGAGTTGCCCTGCTAGGTGTTTTATGTCTGTTAGTGGCCCCTTGGAACTGTCCAGCTGAGAAAAATGTCCTTTTTTTTGGTCACATTCTTTTCATTGGATGATTTTATTGTCTCAGTGTCACTTCCTATTTTATAGGAAGTAGCACAGTGTTGCCACATCTGAACACAAGTTGAATAGGAAAAAGTGCAGCTCTAGACCTCCAGGAGACTCAGGTTTAAGCATTGTGACATCCTTGTGCCATGAACAGTAGGTTTCATATTTTGTGCTTAGAGAGGTTTGGGTTATGTGCTGTGCCTGGAATTGTTCAAGGCCAGGCTGGATGGGGCTTGGAGCAGCCTGGTTTAGGAGAAGGTGCCCCTGCCCATGGTAGGGTGGTGGAAGGAGATGACCTTAAGGTCCCTTCCAAGCCCAAGCATTTCAGGATACTGTGGTTATAGTATATGATTATATTGCCCCTTGTACCTGCTCTCAGTGGGGGGAGAATTATGGGATCCTGGCCTGGATCCTTAGTGGATTTCAGTTTGATTTTTCACAAATAACAACTGAGAAATTTCCTGTTGGAATTAGGTTTGGGAGAGGCTGGCCCTTCTCTGCTCTGCCAGAAATCCCCATTCCATCCTCTGAGCTTCTTTGTGTCCCTTAGAAGCTGGAGTAAGATTTGTGCTATTCCTTGCAAAATAGCCTGGAAGCAGCTGGAATGAAACCCCCAGCCTGAAAGTCGTTAATGAAGGAGGCAGGTGATGCTTTGATCTGCACTGAATCCCTCTCCAACATTCAGCTTTGTCAGTTACTGGTTTGATTGGCAAATTATCTGTGTGAGAACAGGAGTTAATTTGCAAGCTGATCCAGCTCACACATCCCCAGTCACATCCATTTGTCCTCCTGCTCTCGGCACACTGGCATCATCTGCAGGTAACAGCACAAAGTGAGTCAAGGAGGAAGCAACAGAAATCTAAAAAAAGAACAGAAAAGTAAGATTAGATCATCAGCAACAGTAGGAGGAGAAACACACAAGGATTCTGCAGAGTTGTTTTATGGCTTTGGTTTTTTTAGTCCCCGAATAGGTTGAATCTGTATTGGTTTGTTATGTGAGGTGCTGTGAGGCTGCTCCTTCTCTCATGATGGCACTGGAAGAGAGAACTTCTTGTTTTGGTGGCCAAATACTTCAGCCAGGAATTTGTAGCTACAGTATTTTAAAATTTTATTATTGTGTGCCACAGAATCAGACCATCACCAATTAATGGTACCAGTTAAATAATCCTCTTTAAAATGGATTTTAAACATTCAGAAGCCACTCAGGTATAATTATCCAGAAGGATTTTGTGCCTTGTTCCTTGCATTGGCTGAGCACATTCTAGCACTTTGTGTAGATAAACAGCTAAAATTGCCCAGCTGTCATGGAATTAGCCGTAATCCACAAGTTGTTGTGTTGATTTAAGTAACAACAAACACTCTTGCTAAAATTGTCATAAAGCAGCCAGAAATTGGGGTGTGTGGCCTCACTGAATCTTTGGGAAGTGTTATGGTTCATAAAATAACTGAAAGTGTGGTGATTTGGGAGATATTAGGTTGTAAATTAACATTTTGGCCTCGTGCCCCCAGAGCCTTGGAAGGACAGCAGAGCCTTCAGAAACCCCTTGGGGCTTTTATTCCCCTTTCCAACTGCACTGGTCACAGGTGTGATCCAAACTGGGTTGTCCCAGGCTGGTGATCTGTGAGTCCCCTGAGCTTGGGTGGTGCAGCACAGGGATAACAACAAACAGCTGGGCAGGCATGTCCTCTGCTCTGAGTGCTAATTATGAAAGTGCTTTAATGTTTGCAGTCACCGTGACTCCCTCTGGACAGATCACAACCTCGGGGGCGCTGACCTTCGACCGCGCGTCCACCGTGGAGGCCACGGCCATCATCTCAGAGAGCCCAGCACAGGGGGATGTTTTCTCTGGAGCCACTGGTAAGAGCTCAGCTCTCTCCTAGACGGCCATGGGGAGGAGGAAAAGAGGTTTGGATGCCCGCTGCTGAACATTTTGAATGCAACACAAAGGATTTATTTCTCAAGGGAGACACTGCCCAAGGCACTGTCTTTCCTGTGAGGTCATTTCAGCAATTTGAAATCTTAGCAGTTGCACCAAAGGAGAAGCTTTGCCCAGGTGTGGCAGCTGCTAATGTTCCCCTCTACTGAGTTCCTAGGATTTATGTTCATCTCTGTAATATTTTTTTTAACTCCTCATTTAACCTGAAATACTACCAAAAAACCTCAAATTAGGTGAGGGTTGAAATGGAGTGAAAAATGCCAGGATAAATCAAACAAAATATAAATGCATGACATACATTTCAGTTCTCTCAGTCTGAGTCATGCTTTGGGTTGTGAGCTCTCCTGGGGGAATGATCTTGCTCCAAGAATGAGTTTGGAGCTCTGTGATGATCGTGGGTATTTCAATGTGTGGGATGGCACTAAGGAACCTGTGGCTCTAAAGGTGAAAGTAGAACATGGTGGAGTCAGGACCAGGATTCCTTGCTTGCTGACTCTGTGAGATCCTGCTGCTGTTTCACATTTTCAACCCTTGGGAATTACCACAGAGTGCAGGAACTTGTATAAACCATAAAAACATAGGGGTGAATGCAGGGTAAGGAACACCTGCCCGCTGTGTCAGTGATTCCCAGGCCCTTGTTCTCCTGCAGTTCAGGACACCAACGTCCAGCAGCCTTGCCGGGTGTCTCATCCAGAGCCTCACTATCCCAGTTACCAGGACAACTGCCAGATCTCACCCTTCCCTGAGGCTGCACTGCCAACGTCTCATCCCAAAATCGGTACGTTTGCTCTCCCTGGGCTTCAGTTTCCTCCCATCTTTCTCAACAAAGGTAAAGACTGGGGAAGAAAAAGAAACTTTGCTCTCTTTTGCTTGTGAGTTTTACAGATACTAAGATTTGGACAAGCAGGTTTCCCCTTTGTGGGAAATTTTTCACTCTTTATTGAGAGCTTTGATTTATTGATTGTGCCAGGGGCGGCTGCTGTGATTCTGCATCATGAGTTGTCTTGCATTCCCTGCTGTTCCTAAAGATTTTGCTTCCAGACTTTTGTCCTCTTTGGGCACTGTGGCTGAACATTTATTTAGTGTTCGATCTGAGGAGAACAAACCCAATTAAAATCATGCCACAGAAGGTTTTCTAGACATCCCTTTACCCCAGTGATGCGTGCTGGGGGTACTTTTGACCAGGTTTAGTGTCAGTTTTCAATCCCCTCTGTATGACCCTTATTTATTTATTTGGAGTGGCAGGATGTTCCTGGTCTCCAGAGTCAGATCTTCTTGTGTTTAAGACTTAGTCAGATCTTGATGTTACTAATTAAACATTGATTGTTTTCTCACCAGTGAATACTTTCTCTTGCCTGATGTACTTGTGCCAAAAAACCCAAACTAGGAGAGGGTTGAAATGGAGTGAAAAATGCCAGGATAAGTCAAACAAAATATAAATACATTATATACATTTCAGCAGTTTGAATTGGAATTGGAAGAGGAATTGGAAGTAATTCCTGTTTGATAAGTTATCAAATGCCAGGCAGGTATAAATACTGTGCTGGAAATGGAGAGTGGGAAAGGCTGTTGTGCAAACAGACACTGATAAAAAAGACTGGTTTATCTCGTACTCATATCTAAGTGCAAATAGTTCCATGCCACTCATGTGCAAGTTCATTAAAATTACTGTTTTAATTAAGGGTGTTTTGAGGTAAGAAGTCTGCACAACCCTGAGGCTGGTGGTACCTTCTTTGTACCAGTAAAGAATTCAGTGGGGAATGTCGAGGTCAGTGTTGGTAGATTTGAATGTCTTGGATTGAATTTTTTGGCAGATGGTGAGTATTTATTGCTAGAATTACATTTTGGAAAAGGAAAGCCAGATAACATTTCTTCCTGGAATGTTACCTAAGCTGAGTTTATGCTGTGTGTGGTGGAGTTCTGGGTCTGGATTTAATTTTGTCATACCCTGATCTCCCAGTGTACACACAAACCTAATGTGAAAGTAACTGGTTCAGTGACACAGTAACTGCTGGGTTATTAAAGGGCTTCCCAACCCATGGTTTTGGGAAGTCCATGTTTGGAATACACTCACGTGGAGGTAATGGTGACTGTCTGGGGTAAGGTCCAGTGTCTGGCCAGGGTTGTGTAAAGATCAGAATTCAGGAAGCACAGAGAGTGTGATGTGGATCAGTACTTGAATTTTGTGGTTTGCAACCTGAGAATTGACATCTGGGCAGGATCATCAGGATGTTTCTGTAAAGTATTGGGTCACTGAGTGACTTACTCTGACCTTACCTAGCCGTGGCTGAGGGAAATGTTCTTGGCAGTGGTGGAGGAGTTCCTGGGAATGCTGCTTTCACTGCATCATGGTGCTTCTCCACAGCCGTGCTGGGAGGTGTTAAACTCTTCCCAGGGTCATCCAGGTCAAGAGGAGGTGTTCTTGTCCCATGGGTTTGAGAGTGCCCACGGGCTTGTTCTGCCCAGATGTGCACTTGATGTTGCAGAAGGAACAATCTGTTTAACAAACACTTTCCTGGGCTGGAAATTCTGCAAACCACATTTTAGAAAAGAAACCAAACACCACAGAAAAACTACAAAAACCAGCACCCCACCACCACCAGCACTTGATGGAAATGAAAGCCCCTAACTGTCTGTATATTCTCCCTTGTTCCTCCTGTGCAGTGCTGACGTCTCTGCCTGCCCTGGCGGTGCCCCCCCCGACGCCCACCAAAGCCATGTCGCCGTCGGTGGTGAACGGGCTGGAGGTGACGGAGCAGCGCAGCTGGCTCTACCTGGAGGAGATGGTCAATTCCCTGCTCAGCACAGCTCAGCAGCTGAAGACTCTGATTGAGCAGGCCAAGCAGGCCAGCTCCTCCTTCCGTGAGGCTGCTGTCACACAGGCCAAGATCCAGGCTGATGTGGAGAGGAAAGAGGTAACCGTGCCACAGCGGCTCAGCCATGGGCACCTTTGGGGCTGAGTGGTGAGCAGAGTAGTTGCTGGCGGGAGCAGTGGTACTGGAAATTGTTTCTCCAAGCCTTGAAAGCAATGTTAGCGAGAGAAATCTTCCCAAGTTATTTGTATCCTGGGGAAAGGAATAAAGTTCTCTGGGATTCCAGGAGCTGTGGGCAGCAGGCTGGTTGTACAGACTGTTTGGTGTCACGATCCTGAGCTCTCCCATTAGCTATCCATAAAGTTATGGGATGTGGGCACTGAGTCCTAATCTGAGGAAGCTGGTGAGTGTTCAGCAGTGCAGTGGCTGCTGTCAAGTGAGCTGGGCTTTCAATAGGATATGTGGAACAGCTTAACACAGAGTTTATGGGGAAGTGTTCTGTCCCAAGGTAAAAGAGGGAGTCGGGGAGGATTCTTTTGGATAGGTTTCTCAGATAAAAATAAAGCACAAATGCGGCAATATTTGAATATAAAGAAGGTTTCTCAGATAAAAATAAAGCACAAATGCGGCAATATTTGAATGTAAAGAAGGGTGCGCGTCCTACTGAAGGGGGATAGAAAAGAGAGCAGAGAGGAGAAAAGAGAGACGGAGAAAGAAACAGAAGAAGGGACAGCGTTACCGCAAGCACGCCGGTGCTCTGTCAGCGCCAGCTCAGAGGCGGAGCGTGCGTGTTGCCGGGCGCGGCGAGACCCCGCGGCTTTTGTCAATGCTCGGGCGCAGTCTTCTCGAGGCAGCAGCAGCAGCAGCAGCAGCGGCAGCGTGTCCCGGCGGCGGCAGCGGGCTTGTCTGGGCGCGGGCGGTGACGCCGGGCTGGTGTTCCCGGGCTGAGCGCTGTGGGGGATGGCGGGGCGGGCAGCGCACAAACACCGCGGCGGCCGCGGCTCGGTGCAGGCGGCTGCAGCTGCGCCCGGGGAGCGCGGTGGAGGCAGCGGGCTGTGGGGGAGGCAGCGGAGCACAAGGACATCTGGTTGGCAGAAGCAGGGCAAAGAGGTAGGGGCAGGGAAGCAGGACCACAGGGAGGAAAAGGTGAGGGTGGGGGGGAAGAAGGGCCAAGGTGATTCTCCCAGCGAGCTCCTGATGCCTCCAAGAAACCCAAAGCAAAAGGACTCACCATTTTGTCACAGTTAACCACCTTTATGTGCTAAGGCACAGCCCGATTGTACCGATATTGTTCATGGGAATCCGAGCCTTTGCCGTACCGGCGGGTGGGGCGGGTCGCTGACAGGGTCATCGTGGAGGTTTTTTTGGCCCTGATTGGCTGCCAGGCAGAGCCCTCGCAGGAACAGGGTTACCAGTACATGTACCGACATGTATAACTTACAGGAATTCTTCACCCTATGTGTAGCATACGTGAAACCATAAATAAAAATCAGATTGATCCCTCTCAGGAAGATGTGCAGTGAAGTTTAGAGGTGTTTTACTGAGAACTGTGCAAGCAGAGCTGACTCACACGAGTCCTGGTGGTAGGACTGGCAGGCTGCCTGGCCACACAGGAGCCCTGACTGGTTCCCATCTTCTCTCTCTTGTGGACAGGGATTATCCACAAGGACTGCCCTCTTCTCCTTGCTCTTCTTCTATGTAACTGATGCATGGGTAGGGATCTCGGATCCTTCTGACCACCAGCTCATGCATGCACCCAAATATACCTTAATCCTGAAGGTGCTCTCCTTTTCCCACAGATCCACAGCTGGTGTGAACTAGGGAGAGAGAGGTGGGGGGCAGTGTTGGAGCCATCAGTTGCTGCTGAACTCCCTTCCCAAACACCACTTTCCTGCTGGTGCCATCAGCATTGTGCTAACATCAGTTTTCCACTGAATCCATAGGCATGAGTGTGCAGCAACAGGCCTGGAAGAGAGGTGTGGGAAGACTTTGCTGGAAGCTGAGGACCCCTAGGACAGTCCTTGCAGCCTCTTTGGTATTCTTTGCCATGCTAAACTCTCCCATATGATGCATCTTTGATGTGCAGGTGTGTGATATGTTGGGAGTCTAATCCTTCCCTGCCTCCCTCCTGCAGAACAGGTGCCGGTGCTGCTGCCCAGGCTTGGGCTGGCTACTGCTGGAAAGCTGCACAGAGTGGGACACTGAAATATTGGAAGCTTTGGCACAGTTGAGTGATAAACATCTGCTTTTGTTTAGCTTCACTCTGCTTTTTTTCCAGTCTATGTGCATCTTCCCTTCTGTTTATCCTCACAGTGGTTTCTGGAATGGTTATTCAGTCCCTTCTCCACACCCTCTGATCCAAAACCAGCTCTCTTTGATGTTCTTCTAGTTACTTCTTGTCCTGGGAATGGGAGTTAGAATCCCATTAAAGCTGGCTTGATATGGGAAGGATGAGCACATGATTTCCAGAGAAAACCCCTTTCCCAGGAACTGCTGCATGCCCAGTTACACCACTTGTGTCTCACCATTGTCTGTGTGTAATGGGGACCTCCACACTTGTGCACTGTGGTGAAACCACAATACTCATGCTGATATTTTTTATCATCCAGACAATTCTAAGCTGTGCTGGCTGCTGGAACCATCCAGGCAGTATCACAAGCACCACAAGTACCTATCTCTGAATGAATTCCTGCTTGTGAATTCCATATATGGACAAAACTCTGTGTTCCTGGATACAGGGAAGCAATTACACTAAAGGTCAAAGAACTGGCTCTCTGCTTTTGTGTTGGTCAAAGGGCCTTTCCCAGTTTCCGAGTGGTTTGTAAGTCAGTTTCCCACTCTGAGTATGTGTGTGGTCCCATGGCTTTTTGGGCAGTTAAAGTATATGAGAGGCAGACAGAGAGGCCTTCATGCCCTTCAGGTAGGGCATTTTTTACAAAGGAAATTGGTGCTTAATTACCACTTCGTTCATTCCACTGATAGAACTTGAAGGGTGAGCAAACAGGGGGAGCCTTTCCTGGTGGTGTCCTTGTGTCAGAGCTGCAGGGAGGCTGGGCTGCAGATGAGATGATAACAGAGCTGCAGACTCAGCTCTGCCTGGAAGAGTGACTTAGTACAGAGCAGTATTGGAGAGATCTGATAGAACCAGGCTGGTTCCCAACTGGATACACAAACTTAGGTGCCTCGCTGTATGTTACAAACTCACTATAGTGTGTTTCAGTATTGTATTTATTATTTAATGAGCTTTGGAGTCATTAAATAGCACAAATGAGCTGTCCTGCTCCCATAGAGCAGCAGTTAGGTTGCCTTAGCTTTAAACAGCAGGAGCTGTGCTCTGTGCTGGGCAGTGTCGGTGGTTGTGGGAAGTGTGTCTGATGTCAGAGGTTTGCACTCTGCCTCCCTCCTTGTACCATCTCAGCCCTGTGTCAGGGGCTGGGAACATCCTTATCCCTTCTGAAAGAACTGTTTCAAATGCTGTAGATAAAGGCTGCACCAGCAGGGAAGTTTTTTAGCACATAATTTAGTATTTTGGCAGTTCTGGCATGCACTCAGTTGCTTTCTTTGTACTTCTTAATTTCTGTAAATTTGTTCAAGGGTCATGGTTTGTTGAGCAAATTTCAAGACAGAGGATCTCCTTCAAATTTTGTTTCCATCTTTCCCACAAGTCATTTTGATGTCCCTGGGTAAGTCCTTGGCCTCACTGTGCCTCAGTTGAAAATAACAGTTCCTTCCCAGAGAGCTCATGTGCAAGTTTGCAAAGTGTTAGGAGCCTCTGAGTAAGGTTACATTTGTGTTACTTAGAAGTCCTGGGGAATGATATCCCAAAAGAAAAGCAAACCAGGAGCCCTCCAGCTCCATGTTTATATGAACTTCCAAAATGCCTCATGATATTGCAAAAAATGGAAATATGGATTTATAAGGTTTTTCTGAATTGCAGCATTTTGTGTGGGATTAGTTAAATACAACTGCTCTGGCTGAATTCCATGTGGCTGTTAAGAAACAGTTCTGGAGTATCATTAGTAATTAGGTTGTGGTTGAGTATCTGATCCCCTGGTTAATATCTCCATTTGGTTTTGCTGCATTTTTTGGTAAGGGAAAGACATCTGGGAATTTAGGGTGAGTGGAGTAACAAAGACTCAGTGTCTCTTGCAATAGATATGTGACATTTGCAGATCAGGCCCGAAATGAAGAGATTAAAGGCAGGACTGACATGTTGGTGTGCTTGGGCAATGTAATTTTTCTGAGTGTGCATTAATCCAATGTTAATATCAGATAAACTTTAGGATGGGGACATTACACATACTCACTAAATTCTGTGCCAGAATTGCTGGGGAATAATAAAGAGATTCAAGAAATGCATTAATTGTATTTTCTGTATAAGTTGAAGAGAATGAGTGTTGAAATCCCACAAATGTTTTAATTGGAATAGCCCTCTGCAAAGCAGAGATGCTTCTGGAGCCCTGCCTGTTTGAAAGCAAGGTGGAAAATTAAATCAGCAAACAGCTGGGGCATCTGAATGCTTTTTAAGATTAAACCAATTCAGGGCTGGAGAATATGAAATTAATCTAAAAAGGGTTGGACAGTTAAGAAATAGTCTCTGGTCAGCAAACAGTGGCTTGTGTATTCCAAACTAGCAGTGATACTCTTGGGAATTGGAGATTCTGCATTTTGTAGGGCTGTTTCTGTGAGAGATCTGAATGTGTCTGGCTTGTTCCTCTCTCTTATCACACCTTTTCCTTCTCCATGGTTTGTGCATGGCTGGAATCACCTTGTCAAATAGGGCAAAACCAAATCACACCCCTGGCAGGCCACAGCAAGAGGCTTCTCTGCCTCCACCTCCATCTGCCTAGAGTTTTTTAATTTAATTTCTGTCACAGTAATATCAAGGTTTTGAAGGTTGTGGTTTCACAGGAGAATAAATACTGTGCTCTCAGGTCATATACTTGTAAATTAAGCCTTTAATCTCCTTATGTGTTGAGTCAACTCCTGGATGAACCTGCTTGGCCTGGAGGAAGGGATTCAGCTTTTTTGGACTTTTTAACTGTTCCAAATACATTTAAGCCAGGGTTAGCACATAATTAATTTGGGATTGGGTTTGGATGCCATTGGTTTGGGACTTCTGTCCCTCATTGCTGAGTGTGTTGCTGCTGCAGCAGGTACAGCAGCATCTGGCTGGGCTTGAGTTGGTGTGAAGTGATTCTGCCAGGCAGCCAGAGTGGGCTCTGATCACCTCCAGAGGACTGATGGAGTCACAACTTGTTCTACAGCCCTCTCACTCTTCTGTTTCAAGGAGGAGTAATGATTATGGTTAGTGCTGCTCCTAAAGTCTAAGGTGTTTTAATTTGTTCAGCTTTTTTTCCCCCTAATCCTTTTTGGTGGGCTGTACCTTTGTGAATTAGGATCACTGGAGTTGACCCAAAATTTGGCCCTGGAATGTGCCACTTGGCCCTGTTACCTTGGTGTTTTCCTCGTGTTTCCTGTGCTGATTTTCTAGTTCCCATGTGTGGGGGAGTTGCAGTTAAACCCCCCAGTTTAAGGGCAGATGTGTGGCTGGGTGGAGTGGGGAGCTGGGCTTGGAGGAAATGCTGTACTGAGCTGGTAATTTGTCACCTCAGGCTGTTCTCTCACGGGCTCCTTGCCCTGTCTCCACATCAGGTGACAGTGTCCCTCTCCTAGAAGTGAGGAGTGAGGGGCCACCCTGTCCTCTTGCAGCTGCAGTGTGGGGCTGGGCAGGCACAGCTCAGCATGGGGAGCCTCCATCCCAGCACCCTTCCAACCCCTCACATCGTGCTCTGGCTGGGAAGTGACTTGTCTGCTGTGTTCTCCTTGCAGCAATACCAGAGCCAGTTATTCCAACAAACAGAGGATGTGGATGGGAAGACAGAAATCATCATCAAGGTAGGCTGGGGATGTCTCATGTTGTGAAGAGCCTTTTGGTCTTTGTCTTATTCCATTTAAAGACTCAGAGGTGTGGAATCCTGTGCTCTGTGTCTGGCCTTCTGGCAAAGGATCTGAGCCCTTCCTTCCCTTGGCCAGTGCTCCAAGCAGTGTCTCCCCTTTCCAAAACATTCCAGATTTCTATGCTCCTTCACCTGGCCAGGTTCATCAGTCTCCCTCACCTCTGAGTGGTGGTGCTGCAGCTCTGGTGGGTGGCTGTCACAGAGCTGTGACAGGAAGACAATTTGCTTCTTTTCTGTCCTGTGAGCTGGTTTTCATAATTCCACAATTTCCTCTGGTATTTGGAATGGGAGTCAGCTCTGGACCCATGACTGAAGCCCTTAGAGCTGTGTTGCTCAGTTCTCTTTCATATCTGCAGGTACAACCATGCCCCATGTATTTTCCACATTTTCCAGTTACAAACAGCCCCAGTCAAGTCTCCCCTCAGGGCAGGCTTTGCAAGTCCCAAATCACAGCTTTAGGCCATTTTTGGTGTCCCAAACCCACAGCTGCACATCAGGAGCACAAACACAGTTCAGTGTCACCAGCTGTTTACTGCAGGTACATGGAAAAGTGTGAAAGAGGGTGTTAATCAGAGCCCTGATTTCTGGGGTGGTTTTGCTCAGTGACAGAAGAAGCCTGGAGGAACTGATGAGCCCACAATACTTTCACAGCCCAGCAACACTTCTTGTCTCTGCTGCTGACGTGCTAATGATTTGTCAGGGATTTAATGAACTGGAAGTGGAATGCTCTGTGAAGTGCTTATTTTGGTGGTAGTTCAATGATGTTTCCACCTAAATATACAGGTTATGTTAATTGATGTCACCAAAATAAGATTAAAGCGATAGACACAAAAACATCACTTAAAAAGCAGGTGTGATTTTTCACCTGTGTATCCTATCTCACCTTACTTCTGGATTTAAATCCTGGTTTCTGTTAGAGCCTTCTTAATTTGACTCCTGTTTCCAACTTTGTACACTTCTTATGTAGTCATGACTGGGAAAGGACCAAGGAACATATCCCCTAGGAGCAGATGCCTTTTTCCTCCCTCAAACTAGGGGGAAATACCTGAAGGGTCCCATCTGTATTCTTAGTCTGTTGTCCTTCCTTAGACCTTCTCTTAGATATACACAGGATTATAAACCCAACAAAACCACCAATGAAATCTGCCTTTAAACCTTTAAATTTGGGATAACCTCAGAGCTTGTGTGTCAACAGCCTGTGCACAGCCTGACATGTCTGGGTGGGATACACCCGACTCCTGTAGTCACCTGACTGATGGATACCAGACCTATCTGGAGGGAGGTTTCCCTGGGCTGGTGGGGATGGATTTCCATGACCACTCAGTGTCCACACACAGTTCTGGGAGGGCTTCCTGCCGACAGAAAGAAAAACAGGTACATTTCATTTTCCAAATGAAATTTCATTTCCTGCTAAAAGAGGAAGGAGAGTGGGTCTCTGAGGGTGTATCCAGAGGCCACTGGGCCTCTTTGTTGTGGGTTGTGTGCTGAGGCTATTTTGGGAAATGGGAGCTTTCCCACTGCTCTGGCATTCCAGCCATCACCGCACTGTTGTTGCAGCTCGGTGATGCCCCTGGTTTTTCTCTTTCTCTGTGTGACTTGTCCCTCTCCATCCCTTCCCACAGCAATCCTGCGTCAACTGCGGGCGGGAGGCCACCAACGAGTGCACAGGATGCCACAAAGTCAACTACTGCTCCACGTTCTGCCAGCGGAAGGTATCAGCCTGCTTGGGACTTGGGGCTCAGCTCCCTGGGGAGGGCTGTGTGACCCTGGGGACAGCCAGGCTGCTTGGGCTGTCACCTGATGGGTGTCAGTACTGAGGGAGGAACGGACAGCAGAGCCAGGCAGGCAGAGCAGAGCCTTGCGTGGGTTAAGCACTCCAAACCCACCCTGCCAGTGGGATCACCAACAAGGCTGTAGTGATGGGGCAGGTCTGCAAGGCAGGACAGGGTTAAAAGGGTAGAGAAGGTCCCCAGGTTTGCACACACCTTCCCAAAGGTGACCCAAAAAATCCAAGTAACACTAGAAATGAAGCATGGACACCTCACTGGGATCTGTGGGGAGATGGGAGCACTTTTACAGCCCCTTCATGCTGCTTCTTTCCTTCCCTGCTGCTCCTGCCATGGCACTGAGGACATAGTTCTCCTTTCCATTATTTGTGATGCTGCAGGTGGTACAGTGGGACAGACTCTACAGTTGTGAGCTTGGGAGATGGGAACAGTGTGAAGTACAGTGGAGGAAGCTGCTGTGTGTCATGTTTCACACCAGTTCCTTACAGTGACCCTTGGCCCTTGCTTGGAGAGAAGGATGGTTCAGTGTAGCCATTACAGCTCTGCTGGGTAGCCAGGTTCAGGTTCAGGCAGAGTCAGCTGTTCTGAATTCAGTCAGTTCCAAAAGAAATCTGTTCCTGTCCTAGCTGAGCTAAGATCCAGCACAGCGCTGTCCCTCAGGAGCACTCAGTGTTGAGAGCTTCCTTTCAGGAGAGGAGAGGCTTTAAGTCAGGGTTCTGACTCAGTTCTAGTAAATTTTCCATCTGACTGACACTGATAATCCTGGATTGTGGTTTGTGTGGAGATGGCAGCATTCTGCTTAGTCTGATTCCACCTCTTACACTGATCCAGTGCATGGCTCCTTTGTCCTCCATCATTGGTCTGGTTTGTGGAGAGAGAGTGCTTCTCACACAGGGAGGGCCCTTCTCCAAGGGCCTCTTCTGCTCACAGCCTTTCCCTCTGCTCTCCCCTGGCAGGACTGGAAGGACCACCAGCACATCTGCGGCCAGTCAGCCACGGTGACGGTGCAAGGGAACGAGGTGCACGTCCCGGACAATGTGATGGAGAAGGTCGCCGTGTGAGGGCGCTACCTCCGCAGCCGTTCATGGACACGCGGGGCCGGCTGGATCGGCGACCGGCGGGAACGGTCTGTCCTGTGCCAACAGCATTCTTCTCACTAGCAGACTCATTTTTCATTGATTTTTTGATACTGTGACAGTACTTGTCTATTCCCAATCCCCTTCCAAAGCTTTGGATAATACAGAGACTGTGAAAACCTCATCTGGAACCCTCTCCCTTCCGTCCCAGCCCCGACTGGCTTTGGGAGGCTTTGCCTTTGCCTGACTGGATCCTCCACCATGTGGATTACAGCAGTCTCCTCATCTCTCTTGAGATGGATCTGAAGCAGGTGCTGCAAGGAGATCTGCCTGTGCTTCCTCCTACTGGGGCCTCCCTACCTCTCATTAGAGAAGACAAACAAACCTTTGGTTGGTTTATTTAATTGCCTTGACAAAGTCGGTACAAGTTCTTAGTTTGGCATTGAAAGGATTTTTGGGTTTCCCGTGTTCCCTCTGTGCTGGGCAAATCTGGAACACATTGGACTTCTCCTCTTAAATATAGTTGAAAAATAACATGTTAAATAAAATGAGCTGAAAGCACAGGTGTGCCCAGTGGTTCCCCTTCATTCCCTGGGCAGCACTTTGTGGTACAGGTAACTGCTCAGGTGAGTGCACCAACAGCTGCATGTGTGTCTGTACTCCCTGTCTACCTGGGAGGTGTTTTCTCCACAGCTTCATTCCACAGCGTGCCTGGAATGTCACTCATAGCATCCAGCTGGCCAGAATCAGATGGGATCAAGCCCAAGGTGAGCAAAGGTGGATATGGGGCTGTCCTGTCTGTGCCCTGTAGGAGCTGCAAATGTGCTGACCATTAGGGAGTTAGTGGCTTTGTTCACTGCAACAAAATAATTTTAATTATTAATCTACTATTTTAATAGTTAATTAAATCCTTTATTTGTTAATTAAGTTAAACCTTTATTTGTGGTTGGAGATTTCAGAGGAGTCTTGACAGGTGCACAAGCCTCTGGTTGTTTGGTTGGGTTTGTTCTTGGCTTCAGGCATAGCCCCCATTAGGGGTCACAACCCCCATGAAGGGTCACTGTTGTTTGCTCTGGTTGAGGGGTCACAGTCCCTGTGGGGGTCACTTGTCCTGGCTCTTGTTTGCTCCAGTTTGGTCATGGTGGATGAGGATGGCTGTTCAGCTCCTGCTCCAGGCAGGGCCACCTGAACCACAGAGTGACCCAACCCAACATTACACACGCTGTCAAACAGAAAATTCTATCCTGACTTACAGGAAACTTAAAAACAGAGAAAAATGCCATGGAAAACACTCAAAGGTGAACTCCATGGAAAAGACTCAAAGGTGAACTCCATGGAAAAGACTAGAGGTTTCTGACAAACCTATTCCTTGCACTTTGCCTCTTAAAGGTCTGTTAGGTTGCATTCCATGTGTTCCAAGGCAGCAGGAGCTGGTTTTCCATCTCTCAGGGGCGTCTCTCAGAAGTGCCCTTGTGGGTTTGCCAGCAGCCCCAGCTCCTGAGGGGCATCAGTCCTCAGTCTCCCATGGAGGGAGGTGACAGGGCTCCCACAGTCGGTGGCAGGTGGTGAGTGTTACTTCCTGGCTGTTTCCTGGGAAAGTTATTCCTCTTAATACAGAGCTGAGCAGGCCCAGGAGGCAGCACTGCAGTGCCATAGAGGATGAGGAGCTGGTGGCCACAGTGTGCAGCTCTTCGAGAAGGAGCCATGCTTCCCACGAAAATCAAGCAGGAACTGAGGCAGGATGGGAACAGAAATTATCTGTGATACTCCTGGGAAGGAAGGAAAAGGCAACTCCTTCCATTCCCACAGCAAAATGCTCACTCCTGCTTTCCAACGTAACACTTGAGTGTTGGGAATGGTTTCTGCTCACAGTTAAATGCTGATTGCCCATTGTCTAGAACATGGAGACAGTTAGTTAATTGAGAAGGCAGTCTTGATTGAGCCCACAATAACAAAGATCATTTACAGGGTTTCTTGCATCCTGCATTCAGATGCAGCAAAGACAGCTCTGAAACAGCACCTCTGGAGAGCCCACGGTGCCCTGGTACCTGGGGCAGCTGTGCCCCAACGCAGCATACGACAGCTCAGAAATGCACAATACAAGCGTGGGAATTGAGTCTGTTTGCTGGTGAGAAATTGAGCACCTGCTATTTTTAGTCAAAGGAACACTCTAGACATACCCTTTCCGTTCTGCTTCCAAGCAAATTCCCTCCTGGAAACAACAATCCTGTACAAAATCATTACTTGGAAGGCTGTAATTTCCTGCAATATTCTTTTTCTCCCCTCTGAGCCTCAGCGACAAGCATCACCTGTCCCACTGGCCACTGTGGCTGTCGCTACATGCAGGTTCACCTAAACATATGAAGGATTTTTTCCTGAGGCTGGAAATGGTTCCTGGCAGGAATTGTGTGGCTTCACAGAAAATTCTGGAGCACTAGCAATAACATTATGGTGCCTTTGTAAGACCCTTGTTAAACACGAGTGAAATCAGGTTTTGGGTTTAAAATTATCAAGGATAAGGGGAAAGGAGATTGCATAGGTAGATTAATCCTCACCTGCATATGGACATCTGGAAATGAGCTTGATACCCTTGTCTGGTATGTGGACATCTGGGTAATTAGTTTAAACAGCCTTTTTTTCCCCCAGACTTATGTCCCTGTCACCTCACAGCCCTGTTAATATCACCCCAGAAACCAGAAGATTAGAAATTACCATTATTATCCCTGCTTACATCAAACAGCAACTGTTAAAGAAGAGGCTACACTTGGCAGTTCCACTGGGAAGAGGATCCAAGCTGCATCCACTGGCCCTCACCTGTAACACCTTACTACAAGGACCTGGGGAGCCCCTTCCTTCAGCTGCAAGCTCTGCTCATCCTGCCCTCATCCCCAACAAAGACAGCAGGGCAGAGGCAGAAATAGATCTTTAATGAACTATACAAAAAATGACCCAGTGATTCCTCCTGCGCAGAGGGCTCAGCAGAAGAGGTGCAAGACTTTGCGGAAGAAGTTCCTGAACTCGGCGTTGAACACGGTGTAAATGATGGGGTTGAGAGCACTGTTGACATAGCCCAGCCAAGTGACAGTGCTGGTGACTTGAGGGGGGATGGAGCAGGACTTGCAGAGTGCCCTGGTAATGTGCACCACAAAAAAAGGTGTCCAGCAGAAGAGGAAAGCACCTGCCAGGAGGACAATAAAGAGAGGTGATGTGAATGTTCAAAAGGGTTTAATTTAACAAAGTCTGAGCCAAAAAAGACAGACACAGCTTGGGCACTCAGGGAAAAGGCAGCAGTTGTGCTAACACATGGAGCTGGGCTTATGCCCAGACAAAAAATTGGGATATTATTCCTGTCCTAAACTTTGATGAAAAGTCTTAAGTTAGTCTTGCTTTGGCTTTGAATGTAAGATATTGGGAGTCACAGGTTTGCCTTGGAAGGAGGTTGTGTTATAGACACTGTATGTGTCTATACGTGTATGTGTTCTTTCCCAAGGGTGGTGGGTTTTGGCACTGCTCTGGATTGACCCAGGCCCTGCCAGTCTGAGTGCTGTGGTGTGACAAGGTGGCACATTTCCCAGCCTCCCCAGCATCCCTGACAGCCACTCACCGACAACAACCGGCAGCACCCGCATGGCCTTGCGCTCCCGCCCGTTGATCTTGGCCTGCTTGCGCCCGTGCCCTGGGTGCGGGTACCTGAGGTGTGGGTAGGACACAGTCTGGATCCCACTGTTCATCCCACACTCCCCAGGGAGGCCGGCACGGGCATAGGGGCTGCACTCCAGCAGCCCCAGCCGGGTCTGCTCTCTCTCCATCAAGGTTGGGGGGTGATAGAGCTTCCTGTTGGCTCCGTGGATGCAGCCTCTCAGCTTGGCCTTCCGGGCTTCTTCCCAGCGCTTGAGTCCTTGGAACATGCCACAGTACAGAACCAGCATGACAGGGCATGGGATGAAGAAGGAGCAGATGGAGGAATACACGATGTAGTTGTCATCCTCCAGTTGGCACAAGCTGGGGTCCCGGTCTGGGACGTTGTTGAGGCCAAATATGACTGGGGATGCCACAGCAAAGGCGAATATCCAGGTGGTGGATATAAGGATCAGCTGCCGCAGGTCGATCTGCCGCCGGTTGTAGTTGAGCGGGATTTGAACAGCGATGAACCTGCCAACACAGCCCCGGGTGAGTCAGTCCTGGTGTGGTGGTGGCATCGTGGTAATGTAACCAAGGGACCCCAAACTCCTTGCCACTGTCCTTCCCCCCATTAATTCACTTTACTAACGGCCAAGGCCTGGGCTACAGCCACAACAGCCAAGGGACAGCTCTGGGTCATCACACAACAAGATTTCAGCTTGGCCACCACCAATGGGACACAAACCTGGTGGTGGAGGACATTAGGACAGAACAGCCTCCTTAGGGGAGGGCAGAATCCTTCCTGCCTGGGACACTGGCAAGGGCCTATGGAAGCAGCGTGCTGCCCAGGCACAGCCAGAGCAGGAAGCACTCACCGATCCACGCTGATAGCACACAGGTTGAAGATGGAGGCCGTGCACAGCATCACGTCCATGGTCATCAGGGCATCACACAGCACTGTGCTGAGGGACCACACTCCTCCCTGGAACTGAAAAGATCCCTGGGGTCAGCAGATGCTGTGTTCTTTAAAATGACAGGAGCACGGCCATGCCTGGGTGCCTCAGCCACTCCTGTTTGCTCCAAACAAGCAGCCCAAAGCTGAGGGCTCCTCCCATAGCACGATGCTCCCAGTGCAGCAGCAGCACGTGGGAATGAGCCCCACACAGAGCCCACAGCTTGCTCAGGGCTTGTGGCTCTGGCCTGTCTGGAGAACTGAGCCCTCAGACCATCAGTACAGCTAAGTGAGTGATGCTGGGCAGAGAAATGGACACAGGACCATTGCACTGCCTTGGGTGAGGTCATGTACCCCCAAACTCTTCAAACCCCCAATTCAGGACCTCAGGATCTCCCCAACAAAGCAATATTGGCTGCACAGCATCCTGACCTCAGTCCCCAAGCAAGCAGAAGACAGAGCACAAAGCTCCTCTTCCACTTCTGTGTCCCAACCACTCCAAGCCCCTGTGTGCAGATGATGTGAACAGTTTCTCTGTGTTACACAACTGTTCCACCCTGGCAGGCCAAGCACAAGTTCAGCCTCTGGAGACCAGGTCCAGGCAGTAACAACCTGTGATTCTCTCCCCACAGTCACAGGCACCAGGGCAGAGCAGCAGGGACTGGTGTCAGTGCTCTGAACCACCTGGAAGTGTTGACTCTGCCATTCTTGGTGATTTTCAGCTTGGTCATGCCTCAGCCAGCCAGCACAAGCTCTGCACAGCCCATAGCACAGGACAGGCAGCAGGACAGAGAGAAGGACAGCAATGGCTGATGCTCATACAGCCAGAAACTACAGGCAACACTTTGTTCCAATCGAGTGCTTGTCTCAACCAGGTACAAACCCAGCTTGTTCTTTTAACATTAAAGCACTTTTTAGGCTGATACAGAAATAGGTCACCTCCATCCCATTCCTGTGCCATTATTCCCATGAGCTCCTTGAGCACAGCCAGAGACCTATCAGTTTGCTTGCACCTGCACAGGTAAGCCAGGTAGCTCAATAGGCTGTCACCACTAGGCAGCAGGGAATTTTTCCTCAGAGTTTGAGACTGTGAGGAAAATTCCTTTGGGTCCCTCTGCAGAGACAGGTTGAAAACCCAATAAAATGTACAAATAAGTATGATTTTAGCTTGAAAAAAAAGTGTTCAGTAGCAATGGCCCCTTGACATGTCTGATTCAAACACTTTATTTTGATATTGCAAAATACCAAGCACTATCTGTACTTTCTATATGTTTTTATTAAAATATATATTATAGATATTACTATAGTATATATATTGCTGCAAGTAATATATTTAATTTTCTATGCATGTTTATCTACAGATAATGTGAATCATCTAATATATATAATTTATTATATATTTTTATCTACAGAAAATGTGCTGCATAAAAATTATTTTTATATATATATAAATCCCAGGGACCTTTTTCTCTATAGCAATAGCCAGCCAATGCTCATAGAGTCTAATGTTGCTACCCTTTAATGTTGCAGGTTTCAGGAAGCAGGTATGGATTACACCAGATTCCTGTACTGGTGCTAAACAACAGTTCTGGTTTCATTCATCCCAGCACTGAGTAGAGCCACGTGGGGAACACACTCCACAGAACGCCTGGAAGGTGCTGAACCCCAGGCCCTGCCAGCCACAGGGCAGGCAGCTCTGCAGGGATTAATATCAGCCAGTAATGATGTCAAGCACAGGATTATGATTAGAGGAGCTGTAAAGCCAAAGGAGTCTCTGAAGTAACTGTTTTGCTATTTTTGTACAGCATCTCCTTGAGATACCTCCGGGGGAGCTCTGGAGTCAGACCTGAGTGCTTCAGTCAGCCCATTTTCTAGCACAATGCAGACACTCCAAACTGATTTTGGGACCTGAATCATCAAAAGCCAAATTTCTGCCAAGCTCACTGGGATCTTGACAGGTTCAGTTCAGCTTATGAGAGAGAAAAATTTGATTTTGGGCTGCAGTTTTCCAAACCTATTTGTGATTTGGGGAAACTAATTGATTCTGAAAAGGACAAAGGCTCTCGGTCTGCAGCACCATTGGATCATGTGAGATTAAAGTTGGGCACTTGGAAAATGCTATGAAACCCTTCCCTTTCCCCACCAACCCCCAAGACTCAGCTTTGGAGGAGGTGCTAGGAGAGAACTTCCCATTCTGTGGTGTTTGTCACCTGCCCACCTTGGCAAAACGTGCCAAGCACCCCTCTGATGGGAGAGTAACTTTGGATAAGAGGCTTTGCTGGGCCATGTGATTAAGGAGTTCCTAATTCCAGGAGGCTGCAGCAGATTAGCCCATCAAGGTACACAGTGTAAAGATTTAGGGATCACAAACAGCTCAAGCTTCCTTTAAGTGCTCCAGAGCAACTGAACCTCCAGCGGCTCTTTTGGTTCTCCACTTTTCCAGAATACAATGCAGAAGTTTTTATAGGATGCTGGATGGCAGGAGACAGACTTGGCTTCTCAAACACCCTTGCAGCTGCCTTCCTAGTCAGCCCATTCTGGTATCCTTATTCCTCAGCACAGCTGATTTGTAAGGAAAACTCTGCCTTCTAAACCAGCCTGATGCCAGAAGAGCTTCTGAGGGCAGGAGCCAAGACAAAGCCAAAGGTTTTAGTTCTATTTCCTCTGATACCAGCCCTTGTTTCACTCCTGCCACATGCAGGGAACAGCAGGAGCCTGAAAGAGAATTAGGAGATGCCCATCTGGACTTTGAACAAGTATCTGCCTCAGTGCAGCCATGGCTCCAAGACATGGCATGGAGAGGGAAGGCTGTGACATGAGCTGGAAGAGGAACAGTCCTTGCCAGTGGGCAAAGTCCAGCATCAGAGCCAAAGAATTGTCTCTGTGTCCACCAGAAGCTGACTTGGGGCTTTTTGTCATGAGTTGTGACAACTGTCACAGTCCCCAGAATACACAATGCAGCCTGCAAGGGGAGAGGAAGAAGAGGGAGTGGGACATAAGACAGAGGTGCCTCATGTCTGCTCTGATGTTGTTTCTTAAATCATTGAGGTCAAGGTTTTTCAGAGATTATGAAAAAGCCTCATCATCCATCTGAGACATTATGAGGGCCAAGAATTTCAGGACACCTCTCCCAATTACTGGTATCTGAAAAAAAATCCCTAAGCACTGGTTTGTAACTGCTGGCCTGTCTCAGCTCCCTGGTACTTTGTGTGGCTCAGACATCAGCCAGGCCCAGAATAACATCTATTTCCACTAAAACTGTAGCATTCTAGGAAAGACTAATCCCAAATCCTGCTGCAAACAAGCTGACATGCATTCACAGAGAGCCTGGGGAAATTTGGAGAGGGTAGAGGTCTGGCCTCTTATTAGAAGAGCTCCATCACAAGCACACAGAAAAAACTGCAAAAGAGATGTTTTGATACCAAGCCAGTGACACCCTGAACGTTTTGGGCAGAACCCATCACCCTCAGCAAGATAAGAAGATAGCACATGAGGTTTTTACTGGCTGCTCCATCATCATGCCTGCTGGGAACACTCATCTTCTCTGACCTGAGAAGGAGCCAGGTAAACATGCAAATCTGCTCAAACTGTTTCCTCTTTTCCGTAATCACTTACACAGGTCTTAGTGGCAAAGATGTTTACATAACCAACACCCTCAGCTCCTGCCAGCAGCTTCCTGGCTCAGGCCTGTTCCACAGCCCTGCTGCTTGGCAGGGATTAGCAGAGAGCTGAGCACAGGAGCAGCAGGTACAGGTGCAGGTACAGGTACAGGTGTGCTGCACAGCACAGTCCACGTGTGTCCTGGTGCCTGCCATAATTGCTGGGATGCCTCCACTTGATGAGGGCTGTATAAACTCCTGCAAGTATCCCAGAGTCTTTGGAACTCCTGCCATTTTCACAGTCTCTGGGAAGAGGAAGCTTGCCTCACAAGGCAGGCCTGTGGAGCCACGCAGCTCCCTCCCAAAGCCACCCAGAGCCAAGTGATATCCTGCGGTAACTCCATAGCTCTGCTTCCTCAGGTAACCCCTGTTTCGGTGCTCCCAATGCTCCAGGGACTCTCTGGGATCTTCTCCTGGCCTCTCTTCACATGAAAGCAGAACTCTGCTCTTCAGGAATAACAGTTAATGCCTAAGAGTGCTCCAGGTCATCTCCTTCCCCCTTGCTTCCCATCACCCCTGCCTTTCTGGCACAGGATTGATTGCTGGAAAGCACTTGACACACTCATCAGAAAGCCAAGGCTGGCAGAAGAGCAGTGCAACTTCCCCGTGAAAGTTACCATTACCTCTCCCCATCACACTGCTAAGACCTCAGATTCCCAAGCAGGCAGGAAGGTAAGTGCCTTCTGCCCACCAGGGCAGGCAGCTGTGCGGTAATTGCAACTGGAAACATTGGAACATGTCTTTGTTCCATATTTGGATGAGTCCAGTGGAAGGAGAGTGTGTGTCCATAATTGCTGCCATTGTCTGAAATGAGCTTTCTTAACAACCAGAAATAAAACCCACGATCAAGGACTCTCCACTGTGCTCCAGCTTCAGAGAAGAGCAGCAAAGGATCACCCGCATCCCACAGGAAGGAATCCCATCCTCAGTGGGGCTTGGAGGAGATCTGTTCTTTGTGAGGATGTCAGATGTCACCTCAAAAGTTAGGTCCCTCCTGCTGTCTTCTAAAGCTCAGACTTGGAGGAATGTTTCCAGAACTGGAACACAAGATGCCACCTCACAGGAAAACAGCACAAGATGAGCAAATTTCTGCTGAATGAAAAAATGCTCAGTTTACTGTTCTCTTCATGCTAAAAAAGCAAAAACCCACTGCCTCATCTGGCTTTCGAGTTTTCCAATAGGGCCTCAGAGTCCACCTTTACTGTATCAGGAGTTGTACTAAAGTTTAAAACAACAAAACAAAAATCCCACACCAAGAAGAAAGATTGAGGTGAACATTCAGGACTGTCCAGGCCATATTTTCAGTGGCTACCATGTTTGGTACAGAGTGCAAGCTGAAACCAAGCTAGTTTTAAAGAGCAACACTACCCCTTGCATCTTGCATCCCAACATCTAATTCCAAGTTTTGCTTCCAAGGAAAAAAACAAAAAAAACAAAAAAAACCACAAAGCAAAGAGACCACAAAAATCCTGTCCTCTGGCATGGATTCAGTGGTTACTCTCCCTTTTCCTTATTTCAGAACAAAATGAGTTGGAAATCCTGCACCAGTGTACAAAAGACAATTAAAATGAAAATGGGCACCTGCAGGCTCTGAGCCCAGAGAAGCTTCCAGGCATGGAATGGGAACTGCTGCAACACTAGAGGTGGGGTTGCTCTACACATCAAAGCCCCACTGCCTGCTCGAGTCTCTCCCTCTCCCTCTCTCTCTTTCTGTAGCTGTTCAGCACTTCCCTCACCTGCTCCATGCATTCCCTCTGAGAGCCAGGAGTGCAAATCCTGGTGCCTGTGCTGTTTTGTGCCTCTGAATGCCTGCCTGGCTGCAGGAGCTGCAGAGGATGGGAGGGAAAGACTTCTGTCATACAGCGCCTTCATTCTCCATGTTTAATATCCTGGGAGCAGAGACATGGAAGAATTCCCTCACAGAACTGATGTTTACGAATAGCCATGGAGGTGAATGTACCAAGTGTCACCACAAGCTGAACAGCACCAGTTTTTAAAGCTCATACAGGTATGAACACCTGTTACCTGAGAATCCAGAACTTGTGGAATGTCTGTGGTATTCAAGAAATACTCCTGCCCCAATGGAAGTATTTTCAGAGGTACCCCAGAATATGTTAACCTGTATTTTATATATTCCAGCAAAACTCCCACCTGCAGGCAAAAGGAAACCACTCTGGTGTTCATGACTGCCCATAGAGAGACCTTGGGAACTGAAGGCATCAAGAGACAACAGAAAGGGGAAGGAAGAAAAGGGATCCCAATTAGCAAAAAGTAGCAGAGAAGAATGATGAAGAATATGCCTTTCTAACCTCAGCAAAAAAGAGGTAATGAGGAAAAGCAAATCCACCAAAAGCAAGAGCACAGTGGAAAAAGAGGGGACCTAATGCTCCAGTTCTTCCTTGGTTCTTCTCATGGGTCCCCAGATGAACCTGCTGCTCCACAATACCTGTCTCCAGAGAGGTCACAGTGTCCTGCAAAATCCTAGGACGAGGTAGAGACCATTCTAAGCTCTAATCTGCAGCCTGCCTTGCTTAGGGGAGTACAGGCCTGCACAGTCAGGGCTTGCTGAGCCATGGGGTGCTCTGCATGGCTTGTGAGAGGACAAGAGGGGAGACGCTATTCCACAGCTGGGAAGAAGATTCATAGTACCAGCTACCACCAGCATGGGTAGAAAAACCTGCTATTTGGCTCAGTGGATGCTTTCATCCTCTTGAGCAGGGAAGAGTCACCAGCTGGTACTAACAGGTTTAAAACATCCCCCTGCAAGCACAATGGTTTATTTGTCCCTGGCAGTAAATGTTACAGAGAGAACTCAGCCTCAGGAGTGCCTGTTGCTCTTTCCCTCAGCTGTCACAGTCTTGGGGGTGAACAGGTTTTGGGAGTGAACAGCAACTCTGCCCCATGTCCCTGAGCTGGCTCTCCACGACTGCCATTGCGTGCTGGGTCAGGCCTGTGCCAAGGAACAACCTACCAACCAAAGCCACCTTGGTGCAGGGTGACCAAATCCCATCCCTGGAACAGACAGCTTCTCCGTCTCAGCCAACATGGAAAGTTATTTCCTGGCTAAAGATGTTTAAGATCTCCCTTTATCACCAAGGCTCACTTTATGCCGAACAGAGCACAGCACCTGTCTCTTCCTATACATTTGCTGACGGCAGCCTGGACAGGGTGCAAGCCGAGGGACAGCGTGCAAGCCGAGAGACAGCGTGCAAGCCGAGGGACAGGGTGCAAGCCGAGGGACAGGGTTGAAGCCAAGGGGAGAGCACCCCGGTGCGCCTCCGCTCGGGGCATCTCCACTCGGCGCGGTTCGGACGGGATCCCAGGAACTCGCACGGAGCCGGCTCCGCTCTTCGCCGCCCGCGGTCCCGCAGCGCTGGGATGCCGTGAGGCTCGCAGGTAAGAGCCGGGGGGTCTGACCGCCACATCCCGGGGGACAGGGCTGTCCCGGGTGGGGAGCACTCCCGGGCCGGCGGGGTGCCGGTGGGCAGCAAGCCCGGAGAGCGGCTTGGACCCTCGGTACTTGGTCTCTTGCCCCACCGCTGCCTCGTAACCTGCAGGCTCGGCGGGCACCCGAGCCCCAGCCCGCCGTGCCCCGGTGTCCCCGGGCTGTCTCACCTCGGAGTAGACGTAGAGGGGCAGGACGAGGAGGGCGAGCAGCAGATCGGCCACGGCGAGGCTGACGATGAAGTAGTTGGTGGTGGTCTTGAGCGCCCGCTCCGTGCAGACGCTCAGACAGACGAGCCCGTTGCCGCCGACGATGAGGAGGATGAGGAGGATGCCGAGCACCAGGGCGGCGATGCTGTGGCCGGGTACGGCGGGCGGGGGTCCGGCGGTGCCGTTGCCCATGGCCCCGCGGCGCTGCCCCCGCAGCCCCGCGCACGGAGCCGGGCCGGCCGCCGGGAGCTGCCCGCCGAGCCGCGGGAGGAGCCTCCGCCGCCGCCCCGCCCGGCCCCGGTCCCGGCCCCGCGGGGACAACTGGGTCACGAAGCGGCTTAAGGGGTGGCGGGGCGGGGGGGGGCAGGCTCCCGGTGTCCCGGCTCCCGGTGTCCCGGAGTCCCGAGCGCTGCAGAGGTCCTGCTGCGTTCTCACATGGTCTTGCTGCGTTCTCACACGGGGCTGTTCTCTTAAGCAATGTTAGAGGAAAGAATTGGAATTAGTACAGGTCGGGTGAATAACTGGGAAATTTTATTCTGATGTGTGTGTAGAATCTGATAATGTTTAGGAGTTTGTAATTAAGCTGAGTGAAGATCCAGACAGTCCATAATGAAATTTGAAGATAGTGCCAAGACAGAATGCTGAGAGTGTCTTGGAGCACAGAGGAGGGATTAAAAGTGCTCTTAATAAGCTGGCAAATGCAGGATGCTCTTCAAAAGGAATTTTGCACTTTAGCCATGCTTGGGCAGGAATAAACAACTGCAGAAATGTAGGATACAGGAAGGAACCAGATGGGCAGCAAGTGTGGCAGCAAAGATGGGATGGCAGGTCAGGAGCTGAACATGGGGGCTGGGCTGTTTTACTGCAGAAAATGAGAGAAAAATGCTCTTTGAGGGGTACCTATGCACCTGCAGGATCAGGAGGTATGGGGAGGTGTGACCTTCCATTCCTAGCCCAGATGACTTGGGAGATATGGGAGCTGATACAGACCCTGTGGGCATCTCTGCAGCTGTGCCACTAAACCTCAGCCCAGATGTTAATGCCAGGTAAGCATTCAGGTCAGCCTGGTGTTTGTGGAAGGTGGTGGGAAGAGAAGGCATAGCAGTAGAAGGACATTTATACTGTGTATAAAAGAAAAAATACATTATTGGAAGATTTTTATGAGACAAATTGCTTCTAAGATCTGTTTATAAGCTGCAGCTATCAGAGTTTCACCCAAACTATTGAGACTTGTGGTAGAAATCCTCTCTCCAAACCCTACCCCTGCTGCCCCAAGTTCCCTTACTCTTTTTTGGAAAGGGTCACAGTTACCCCCCAGCATGTGCAGTGTAGAAAGGCCACAGCCCTGGTGTCAGCCTTGGGACACAGATCCAAGCACTGTCCTTCCCTTGGACTGGACTAACAGCAGCTGATCCACACAGTCTGTTCTGCCCAGCTGCTGTGGCTCTGCAATTTCATACATGAGTAGGAGAAAATTCCCTTGGTTTAAGCACTTGGACAACAGTTTGGTTGGCTAAATTCTGCCTCCAGAGGTGGGGCTTCCAGGTCTGTTCTAAAGCCAGTAAGAATGCCCTGTCTTTAGTAACTACAGAGTTGTATCACCCTTCTCTCCCATCCTTGTGAAGTCTGCCCATCCTCATGTTGATCCCAATACCTGTGGATTTGTTTCTCCAGTCATCTCCCTCTTCTAGTGTGCAAAGACAGGAGAGACAATTCCACCTGGCCTGAGTGAGACCACATCTTGCTCTAGATCTGTCTGTCACCAGCACTGGAATGGGTACTCACATACCTGTATCTCTACATTCCTTTTGGGAATGGTTTCTGTTGGACTCAGGTGGACACAAGCATGGTTGCACATCTGCCAGGTTCGAAGCTCGGTGATACCTCATCTGCTGGCAAGTTCAAACAAGGAATATGGTTTCCATCATCTGGTCACAGCTTTTCCTACCTGGCTTTGTTCCCTAAAGCCTGACTCCTGACACAGCCCTCATTCAGTGAGGGGCTGGGACAGCAGAACCACGTTCACTAGAGCCCTTTTTATTCTGAGAAATGAACTCAAAGTAGTAAAAGGAGGTCCTGAAGTTTCATTAATGGAGGAGGCCCACAGTTTCATTAATGAAACTGTGTGGACAAAATACTCTTAATTTATTTATGTTCAAACCACCCGAGCAGCCAAGAGAGCAGGATGGAAATGTGACTGCTGTCCTCCTGCCTTCCCACAGGGATTAGTGGCATTCCTCTAATCCCCTTTAACAGTTAATTTACATTCATTATCTCAATTTTCCCTGTGGGTTAGTGCTGAATGACTCGTAATTCTCAGTGTGGAAGCTCATATTCCAGACTAACAGGGCCTTAATCCTAAACTAGTTTAATACTGGAGTGGGTTAAACTAATGTGAAATAGTGCTTTTGACTTCCTGAAGTGCGTAGCCATGCAAACCACTAATTAGGACAGTGCTTCCATGGCAAACAAGATACAGACATTAAACACAATTCCTTTCTTGGATAAGAGGAGCTGCTCTCCTAGCAGAGGAGAAGGAAAGTGTGTCTTACATCAGCATATTCAAAGAAGTCGTGTCACTGCACAAAAAACAGATGACAAAGGACAGAGTCATGGGTCACCCTCATGGAAAGCAGGAGGAGTTTTGCTGGAGTGATGGACTGGGAATGCTTAGAGCACCTTTGGAGAGGGTCTGATGTGTTGGTGTTTTGGAACTACCCTTTTTTGTTTAGATGCACAGCCTGCAGTGTCCTCATTCTCCATCTCACTGGGACGGTAGCTGTGGAAGCACCACAGCTGCTTCTGGTACCAGGAAGAGGGCAGCACCAGAGAAACACCCAAACCAACAAACCAGTGGGAGATCTGCCTTTTTTGAGTGTTTTGGAGTGTTTGGAAAAGAAACTCTGGGAGATAAGCAGTGTGGTTTATGGCTGTGGTGGAGCTGGTCCCTGACCAAAGGAAGCTGGTCCTCTGCCAAGGAGCCAGGAGTCCTGCAGAGACTCCCCCAGGATAAATTAACGGAGGATTGGATTCCCAGCCAGTTCAAAGGATCAGGAAGTTTACGAAGTGAGACATCTGTCAGAGTCTCCACAAGGAGATGGAATTTTTATCACCATAATTTTTCACATCTGAGGCACTACAAATTTAAATAGAAAAGGGGAACAATGTGGCTGCCAAAGTTTCAGGACAGATGTGCCAAAGTCGGCTGATGAATAGTGCCCTGATAGCATCAGCTCTCCTGGCTGCCTTCAGGTTCAGGACAAAGGGAGGAAAACAAAGAGCTTTCAAGGCCAATCGTGTTCCTATTATTTGCTATATTCAGCCTGGCAATTTTCTGTGAGACACTCATAGGCAACAAAGCCATCCTGCTTTCCAATCTCCTGTAATGCATTTCTCAAAAAAGAGGCAGAGGCAGTATCCCCCCTCTCAGGTGAGCTTTTGCAAGGAGGGAAGAAGATGGCTCATCTCTCTGGGCTTTCCAGACTCCAAGAAGCTGCAGGGATTTATTTACATGCTGAATGGATCTCTTGACATTTACCATTCTGGTAAGTTATGATAAACCCATGTAAGATGTAAAAACTAATGCTGGTGGTTATCTGTGGGGGGTGAAACTATGGAGAAAATGGCTGCATTTTCCATCTCTGTTTGCTTGGAGTCAAAACTAGATGTTTTTGTGGATGCCTGGTTTCAGCTTAACCACATAATTGATCTCACACAAGGGTGACTCGATGAGATACAAGGGCTTGTGCCACAGGACAGATCGAAATAATATAACTCAAGAGCTCCTACTGGGTGTAAAACATCCCTGAGCTTATTAGACCCATTTGTTGGGAAAAACCTCCTGGGCAGGGGGAGAAGTGGAAGACAACACAAGCAGGAAAGGCAGGGAAAGGCGTGACTGGGAGCAGCAAGCACCTGTAAGTGCTCCTCCCTCCGTGCTCATCCTGGCAAAGCCTGCTCCTGTTTACTGGAAAGGGTGTCCCTTCAGGTCCCTGACAAAGCCAGGGAGGGATGAGCTGAAATGCAGCCCAGGCAGCTGTCAGGAACTGCTGGGATGGCACACCTGGGACAGCTGGCCACAGTGCACATTCTAATTCTTCTAATTCAAACTAATTCCCCGAAGTGCTTTCTCCTCTTCCCAGACACACAAACAGCTGGAGGCTGAGATTACAGCGCTGATGCCAATTAGAGCCGTGATAAGGCAGGACACAAGGGAAGTGTGAGCGCGCTCAGGGCTCCTGCACTGCAGTACAGGGAGCTTCCAGCCGGGCAGGAGGCAGCGCTGGGCAGCAGGGCAAGGGTGGCCAGAGCAGCCTGGGGAGGAGTACAACCAACCCTCTGCGGTCATGTCCCTGTGTTAAAGGATCAAAGCATAACTTTCTCTGCACAACCCAGGCAATGTGTGGATGAAATTTTTTCTGCTGCACATCCTGACCAGAATGAAGTAATGCCTTGATTGTCTAACACTAAAAATGTTGCTGGGGAGTTTTTTTGGTTTTCCTGCAGTTTTGGTGGCGCCTACACTGGGATGTGTTGTTCCACCCTGGGAACATAACCAGAGGGCAGGTATTTTTTTTCCCACTTGGGCTGGGAAACCTGGGGAGATTTGGAAGGAGTTCCATGGGGTGTAAAATTCCAGCAGGTGATTGATGGGGATGGCAGCTAGTCTTTAAAAACTACTTTGGGCTTCCTTGGTGACAGGGAGAGAGCCATGATGCACTCATAGGGTTGGAAAGCAGAGTTCCCTTCTTCCTGTAAAAAAAGCTGTGCCCTGAGCTTGGGTTTTCCTTTTCTGGATCACAGTGCCAGCCAAGGGGTAATGGGAATTTCTCCCCTTCACAACTCAGAATTACCCCCCCATCCCAGAGATCTGAGTGCTGATTTTGGAGAGTCTGCCTGCACCCTCCCTGTGCTATGGGCTAGGATAGCTCTGTGATGAAATCCTCTCTTTTCTGAAATGCAGTTTCTTGTATTTACCTCCAACATCAAAAAAGGCTAGGCTCACATGTTCTCTCAAATATTGCCAGATTTGGGGCTAAAGCATTTAACAAGGCCGACCCTTCTTTCCCCTTACAGTACCCATTCCCAAAGCAGGCAGAAAGAATTTCTTCTCAGGAAGAATTTCCTCATGAAAAAGGTGGCCAGGCAATGGAAGGGACTGCCCAGGGATGCGGTGGAGACCCCATCCCTGGAGGTGTCAAAGGAACAACTGGATGTGGCACTCAGTGCTCTGGGCTGGGTGATGGGGTGGATGACGGGCACAGTTGGACTTGATGATCTTGGAGGTCCTTTCCAACCTCAATGATTCCAGGATTCTATGATTTGCTTGTAGGAGGGGAGTGCCTCATGGCAGCCCTTCCAGATTCAAGGCTTGTCAGAGGTGTTTCTGCTGCAGGATGGGCCTGGCTCATCCAGCATCCCTAGGGAGGCATCCCAGGGGACCCTCTGGCTTAGCACCTATCCCTGCTTCAGAGGGGTCTTCTCTCCTGCAAAGCACTTCTTATCTCTTATCCTTGGAGAGCCAAGGCACCCTGCCAGCGCCCAAGGTACCACTCCTGCACCAACAGGATACTTTTTCCCTTGTTCTTCCCAGTTCTTAGCAAAATGTTTCAAGCATTTGGGGACTTTTTTCTTTTTTTCAGTATGAGCCAAACACCTAATATTTTTTTTTTCCTTCAAAAGCGCTGGGGTTTACTGCAGATTTTACCCAATGGTTTGGCAGGAAGCAGATACAGCTTTGACCAAAATGACTGAGATCTGCTCCAGCACAACCCAGAGCTCTTGACAAATGTTTTGCTGTCCTTGCCCCTGGATAATGCTGCCAGCCATGGATGTCACCAGCATGTCCAGCACCTCCCCTCCTGACTTCAGACCAAGCAGGAACAACTCCAGGTATGTGACATTTTGTGCTTTTGTCCCTCACATCTGGTTTTTGTTTTAAACTGGTGCAAATCCAGAAAGGTGCCACATGTTTCAGTCAAACAAAGCAGGGGAGAGACACAGGCAATCCAAGCCACCTCAGGAGCAAGTAGGTACAGAGAGACAAACGTATCCTGGATCTATACACCTTCTTAGCTTAATTTGCCCCTTTGAGATTGGAGTGAGTGTTTTTCTGAGGTTCCATGACCACTGTGATTTTCCTCCTTCTTCCAAGCCCACCTGGGCTGCCTTACTTGCCTCTTCCTTCCATCCCACTCTTCACTCTTACAGCCAAAATCATGAAATCAGGTGGTAAAGATTAAAACCACTCCTGAAAGCATCCTGTGCAAGAAAGGAGCATTTAGAAGGCTAAATCCTCCAATCCCTTTATTCCAATTAGGGCCCTTTCTCTTACAGGGCAGAGAGTGATGAAAGGAATCGCCGCCAGTCTGCTCTCAGCTGGAGCGGCATCGCCGTCATCGCAGTGACGTGGGCCAGGCTTACCTGCAAACACACAGAGCCAATCCCCACTGCCCACATGGCCTGACAGACACAGGAAGGGGAAAAAAGGAATGGGGGAGGTAGAAGTTCTTGAACACCCTGTAAGCTGATTAAAGGGTATTTTACGTAGGAAGGATTTAGCCATGCAGTTCCTAGTACCATCTGACCTCAATAAACTCCCCTGCCATGGGCTGGTGCTGCCATTGCATGGGGCACAGCCTGTGCTGGGCTCCCCAAAGGTCAGCTGCACCTGGACAGCTCCATCAGGACTTGGGACACCATTGCTGGACATGTGTGGGGCATGACATGGTCCTTCCACAGCCTTCTTGGCCTGGCTTAACCCTTGTGCATTTTACCATCCCAAAGTCAGGGTGTAAAGCATGGCTGTAAGATTTTGGGATGTGTTTTGGCCAGTCAAGGTGTCTCTAGGAAGAAGAGAAGCTCCAGCAGATCCTGGGGTCTTGGGTTCTGGACAGGCTGGCAAGGATTGGGCAAACTTTGTAAGGACTGCCCTGAATAAAAAGCAACCCCAAAGGCTGGATTTCCTTGTCCAAGGCAGGAGCAACTATGTCCACTTGACTATGGCAGCATTTTTCCAGCCTGTTCTTAATGCTCTCTAGAGGAGGCCTCTGAATGCATCCACACTTCTTCAGCAGGGAAAAATATTTTCTGATCTCCTGTATCAATTACTTTGAAGGGTGAATGGGAATTTCTCCCCTTCACAACTCAGAATTACCCCCCCACCCCAGAGATCTGACTGCTGATTTTGGAGAGTCTGCCTGCACCCTCCCTGTTCTATGGGCTAGTATAGCTCTGTGATGAAATCCTCTCTTTTCTGAAATGCAGTTTCTTGTATTTACCTCCAACATCAAAAAAAGGCTAGGCTCACATGTTCCCTCAAATATTGCCAGATTTGGGGCTAAAACATTTAACATGGCTCTAAGATGCTGCCTTTCACACTGCTGGTTTGGTGACCCCTCCCACTGTAAAGAGGAGGAAAAAGACCTTCCTCAGTTCCATTCTCAGCTCTGATGCCTTTGAGACAGAGCAGTAACCAGAGCCTGGGTGTTGAAGGGGGGTGGTCCCTGTGTTTCATAATCTTTGCTCTCTGTTGGCACGAGGGTGTCCCAGGCATCAGCGTGGCTACTGGGAATAGCCCTGGCACCCATGGCAACTGGATTTACTTAATGCATGCCATCACAGGCCTCTCCATGCTGGGCATGTCAGTCGGTGTCAAGCCTAAGCACAAGTGACTGCACAAAGATCCTGATGCTTTATACCTGGCAGCGTCCCCAGGGCAGCTCAGGGATGGCCCCAAAGCTCACAGATCCCTTCTCCATCTTGTCCTGGGGCATTTCTCCCTGCTGTCTTCAAGGAGTGTGTGTGCACAGCCTCAGCACTGCTCAGTGTCCCCTGTTTGTGGCACTTTGCTAAAATTCCTGTGCCATGGACAGGTCAGTCAGGGCAGCCAGGGGCTGGGATCAGTCCAGCCCAGACTTCCCACACCTGCAGGCGTGGCAGTGGTACAGCAGCAGGGATCAGGTGAGGCCACTCATTTCCTCTGTCATTCTTAGAGCCAGAAAATAGCGGAAAGCTTTTCTCTGCAGTGATGCTGCACATAGATAATGGGTTATAGATTTCATCTAAATGGGTGATTTAATCCTGCTTTGTGCCTGCTGGATGCAGGCAAGGGGAATCTCCACTCTCCTGCTGGGACTTGGAGGGTTCACACAAATGGAGAATCAAGGTGCAAATTCACAAAGCTCCTTTCAACAGATATTGTTAGGCAGGATTCTTTATTACTCCTATTTCCATAATGCCTCCTGATGAGAGTTTGATGTAAATTCTGGTTAAGGAGAATCAAATGTTGTTTCAGGACTGAGGAATTGGTTTGGGCTCTGGTTTATTCAGTTATAAATTTCAGCTTGAAAATGCTTTTGGGTGTCTTCATAGCCCTGAATATCCTCATCAGGGGCTTTCAGAGCTGCACTAGAGCTCGAGCCCACATTTGTCACCTGCGTTAAGTTGCAGCACTGCTGGGCATAGCCACACCATTTTCCACCCCATCACCTTTTCACTCTGCCCCTGCTGCTGTAGGCAAGCCCCATTTTTTGTTGCAAAACAGTTAATCAGGTTACTTATTTCATGTTCTTCCAGTCCCCAGAACCTTTTAGTGTCCTGTCATACACCCTCTGCTGCCATCGTGGGGCCACTTTGTTATTCCAACCTCTTCTCTGTCCTCTCGTGGCAAACTGAGTTTCCCCAGAGCTTGGAGGCATTTCAGACCCACTGAGGTTGTTTGCCAAGGAAGGAAAATCACATAAGTAATTTTTACCTCCCTACATCTTGTCCAGCCTCTTTTATGAACCTGAAGCTGCCAGCAGCACTGCAGGCAGAAGCAGAGGCAGAAGGCTGCAGCTGGAGAGAGCAGGTTCAGAGAGGAGAGAAAAGTGGCTGGGAAATGCCTGGACCAGAGCAGGTTCCAGAGGAGGAAATGGGCTCTCCTGTCCTAGTGCTGACCATGGCATGTCTTGATGCTCCAGGCCTGGAATGGGACCTGGACTGACCCTGCTGTTTCCCCTGTCCCTGCTGCAGGGCTCTGGCTGCAGCCTGCACTCACAAGCCAGAGGTTCTGCTCATCAGGTCCTGGGGCATTCTTCCAAGGGAAAGATAATGAGGAAAATCCTGTCCCTCCCAGTCTTCTAGTCATGAGGACACCCTCTGCTTTTCCAAGGAAAAAGATAAGGAGATAAGAAGTGTAGTACAGTTCCCATTTCTCCAGTTGAAAGATTAATTTTTTTTATTATTATTATTCCTTATTCCTTCCAAGCTACTTTATACTATACAAAGAAGAGAGAAAGGCTAATCTTATTTTCTTCCTGTATTTCTGAGTCACCTTTAGCTGCAGTATTTGAGACCAGCCAAACCCCAGCAATGGCAGGGAATATTTAGGATGTTTTCCATACATGTATAAGTATGCTGGCTTTTTAGATGCTGTGACAGAATTTGTACTGACAGACCTTTCCCAGTTGAAACCACAGTTCAAAAGGTGTTGTCCCCTCATGGAAAAGTGAGCCCTGATCCTACTGATCAGGCAATTGCCCTAAAAAAGTGACACTTTGTTCAACCAAATCACTGCTGCACACAGGGACTCCCTGACAGATCCTGGCAATTGCAAACAGCCCAAGCCAGGATGAAATTACAAGAAGAGAAGATTAGGCTCCTATCAAGAGGTAATTAAAGCCAGGAAATAATGATGACAATCATAGCGAATCAATTGGTACAAGGATGTTTGCCCAACAAATGTCATTATAGGCAGAAGCAGGAATTATTATCCATCAGCAGAAATATTCCATCAAATTGCTGTGAATGACCTGATCAGGTAATTAAAGGGACATTCCAACCCCGCTGCATTATTTGCTGTTAATCATGATTGCTCATATCCATATCTTTACTCAAATAATTGTTTCTGATAAGGCTGCAGATTTATAGAGGTCCCCAAGAGGAGCAGGCAGTGGAGCATCAGCTGTGAGCCCAGAGCAACCCAGGTCGGTGAGTCCTGCTGGGGTGAGTGTGCTGCACGGGCTGCCTTCCCTTCTCTCTCACTTTTGGGTGGATTTCAGACCTCTGTGATGCCTCACTGAGCCATTGCCATGAGGCCATCCATGTCCTGAGCAGCAGTGCTGGAAAATGGGGGTTTCCCTCCTCAGGGCTCCCAGCCTGGCTCGGGGTGTTGTTCTTTCAGCTAAAGGTCCCAGCTGGTCAAAGAGTTTGCAGTCATTTAAAACCAGCATCAGTGGGGAGGAAATTAAAAGCTTGGAAGTGTCCTGCTAAGGTTAAACAGCCCTTCAGTGATGACACTGGAGATCTACCTGCTTCTTGGGGTGTGGGTAATTTTAAAAATCATTATTGATAGGAAGGAAAAGTTCCCCAACAGCTATCACTGCTCTTGGGAACTTCAGCAAGCAAATATGGTCTACCCAGGGAACACAAAATTACATCCAGAAAGAGAAAAGAGAAGTTGATCACCAGATTAGCAGCTAGAAAGGTTATGAAGAGAGGGGAAACTCTGGAGCCAAGGATGGGGTTTAAAATGGTCTCTTAAGTATGGTATCCCAGAGAAATGCAAGCCCATGAGAGGCCAAATGCTGAGGTGAGATCTTGGGGTCAAGGGATTGTGTGACAGCTGTTGGGCAGATAGAAGGACAGGCTCAGGATTCAGGTGCCCCTTGCCCAAGGATGCTGTGGTTTTGGTGGCTGTTTTCACCTCCTCCTACATCCCAGGACTGTGGAGTTTGCCTTGTTTGGATTCCAGTAAGATGCTGATCTTTGAAATGTCCTTCTTGCTTTACTATTCCATGCCCTCAAAGCTGGATCAGGCAGGAAAACACAACACTAAAGCTCAAAGTGTGTGTGAGATTAAGCTTATGGTTCCTTCATCCTCTCATATGTTTGCTTTGCAGCCCCCATGAAATATTTGCCCTGTGGTTTACAGCGACTAAATTTCTGTATAAATCCCTCACTCTTGTCCTTTCTCCTTGTGCCTCTTCTCATCTTGCAGCACCTCCCGAGCAGCAAACAGTCCCAGAAGGGAGGGATAGAAAATATTCTGAATTCTCGGACATTCTCTTTCATGTTCTTTGTACTGTTTAGCTTCAGAATAAAGTAAAAACCAAGTGGGAGGATTTGATTTGGGGTTAGCAAGTGCCATCTTGAGAGACTGCAGGACAGTGATGAAGGTTTGTTTCCTTGCAGGAAGAAGGTAAAAGAGAGAGGAGTGTATTACAAATTACAGGTAGAGCTGCTGCGTGATCCTTGAGGAAGGGTGAGCATCTGGGAATAAAAGGGGAAACAATGTGGGCATAAAGGGGAGAAACATGCTTGTGATGAACAAAATGTACTTTTTATTTCAGTGAGAAAACAAAACAGGAGGGCCTGCTGTGACTGCAAATCTGTGTTATTTCATTTTACCTTCTTGAAAGGTTAGAGGATAGGTGGATATGGGCACACACATGAGCCCTTCCTCTATATGTGAATGAATTTTATTTATCATATGTGATTTTTTTGTCTGAAAGCCCCTTGCAGGTGTCTCCAGGTGTTTATCTCTGCTGGCAGGAATTCCTGCTTTATTTAGTTACAGTGGTGGTGCTTCCACAGCCCTATCTCTGTAGGGAAGCCCTATCCTCTTGTAGGCACCAGACACACACCAAGGCCACTTGTCCTGCTGCTCACAAAACTTCATGCTTTATTTCAGGAGAGAACATGGTTTCCATGATGACAACTCTGTGGCAAGTAATTATTCCCATGATTGTTCTGTCCCACTTCTCAGCATCTCTGCCATCCTGGGAGAGGTAAGTCTTTCTTGGGATTCTGCTTTCTTTTTCTCCATGGTTTTTGTTCAAAGAACCTGCTAGCTGAAAACCCAGCCTTTTAGCTGCCTTCTTGAACTTGCATCTGCTTGCTTGTGGATTATCTTCTTCCCTAAACAGATTTAGTTAAATGAGTGCAAATACTGTAAATGTTTTTCTTGCTTAAGGATGGGAAAGTTAATTTTATTTCATTCAGAAGAAAATTTGTGACCCCAAAACAAAACACAGTTACAAGGACACTTTTGAGTCTGTTTTTCTCCTGTGCACTTACATAGCCTGATAAAGGTGAGATTTTCTGTTTCCAACAGCCTGGTCCCATGAAAACATAACCAAAAATAGCCAACCCTGTAAGTTCACCAAGGGAGTCACCTGCAAGGGCTGGTCTTTGCTGCTCTTTCCTAAGTGCTCTTGAGCTTTGTGTCTCTGGATATTTGTTTATTACTTCTCCAGCCTGTTGTCCTATTCTTTTGTGTTGAATCATCAATAACCCCACATTCCCACATCCTTGTGGCAAGATGATTACATCAGTAAAAGCAAGAACAGGTTGTTTTCCTGTGTGATGTTTAACAAAGGTATTTTTAAAACTCCCTTTTTTTTCCCCTTTTTTGTGAAACTTTGCCAAAGTGGTACGAATTCTTGCCCATGTGTGTTTGGGACTCTCTTCCCTTGAGGCAGCAGTATTTAATGCCTGTTCTTGCCTGTTCTTGTATGTTTTTAAACCATTTTAAACCTTTTGACCCCCCTTTTCCCTGTTCCAACTCACAGGGTGGAGCGCCACGCAGACGGGCTCTTCCACAGCGAGCTCAGCAAGATGAACGGCAACGCCTACGTGCAGCAGCTGGTCAAGCACCTGGTGGGCCTCAAGGACAGGTGAGCACCAGCCACAGCCACCCTCCTGGGGCAGGGAAGTCTCCAGCAGGATGTGGGATCCCTGCCCTGAGGAGCTGCTCGTGGAGCTGAGCTGTCCAGCTGCAGAGCCGGCCCCTGGCTGCCCAGGATGAGGAGGGGAAGGGGAGGAGTACAGGGCCTTGTAGTGGTGGGAGAAGAGGCATTGCCGTTTGCTGTGCCATGGGGAGTCCCACGTGGCTGGGAGGTGCAGCTGCTGTCCCATGTTGTCCCCGCACAGGTCCCTGAGGCACTCAGATGGGCTGTTCACCAGTGAGTACAGCAAGATGAGAGGCAACGCCCAGGTTCAGAAATTCATCCAAAGCCTCATGGGCCGCAAGCGCAGGTGAGAGAGAACCTCGGGTGTCCCAGCCCCACCCAGGCTCTCACTGAGGCCATGTCTGTGAGCACAGCAGCAGACACAACACAAGCTGCAGGTGCTGCTCTGCAGTGGTGGTGTTACATAATTGGTGGTTTGGGGTTTTAAATTATTACTAATTTTCTTTATCTAAACCAGCTCTCCTGGCCCAGTCAACACAGACATGCAAGGGAGAGAGGGAGTAAACAAACCTGAGGAACTTTGCTTTCTCTGGTTGTACCAGAGCTTTCTGAACACCAGGTAGGTGGGAGGGATTGGTCACCTCTGTGACTCTCAGCCCCACAATACTGAAGCCAAAAGAAGGCTTTTATGAACAGCCATAGAAAAAGTCAGTTGTTAAAACAGTAAAACCCAGGGAAGCAAAATAATATCTTTTCCTAAGAGTTGTCATTCTGGATTGAAGCAATTATTAATCTCATTAGGAAATGTGACCTAATGGTTAAAATTGAAAGAAAGCCTTTGCTACCCTGTCTGGATTCAGCTGCTGGTTGGAGCACACACCTCAGGATGGGTTGTTCCAGGACCTGGACATTGTCTTTTCCTAATGCCCAACAGCTTTCCCTTAGACATCTTGGACTCTTAAATCCCTTAGACATCTTGGACTCTTAAATCACTGTAATTAGGAGGAATAAACTGGCCCTTAGTACCTCTTGTGCCACAATGGGGGAGAAACACCACTGTGCATTTGTAGAGTGCCTGGCAGCAGGCAGCCATGATCCCTCTATGGAGATCATGACCTGCTCTTTGGAGTCATCCTGGAATGTCACAAGGTGGCCTTGTCACACTTCCTGCAGTTCATGCTCCCAGAAATAACAGATTTTTCTCTTTTTTTTTTTCCTTTTTTTTTTTTTCTTTTTTTGTCCCTGCTTTTTCCCTTCCCACAGCCGCTCAGACAGAGATGCCAGGGAGGCTGCTGCCATTACCAGCCAGTACATTTGTCCCTTCTCTAAGCAGCTGCTTGCAGACATGAAGGAAGATACAGATGGTTCTGAATGAAGGTTAAAAGAAAGAAACAGCCAAGGAGACAGCTTTGCACATGTATGGCCTTGAAAATAAACAGGAAAGCTCTTGCTTAGGAACGATTCTTGAGATAGGCAAATAAATAAAAATAATCCTGTAAAGCAGTCAAAAACCAATGAAACCTTTGAGATTATCCAAAGTGAAATGCATGTGGGTGTGTACTGCTGTCAGTAGATGGAGCCTGGGTGAAGCACATCCCTTCCACTCTGTGTTGGCATCTGGCTGCCTGCTGCTGTTCCCAAATAAAAATGGTTAGCTGTGCCTGTGCCTTGGCTGCTCTTTGGGAAACTGGAATAAGGATGGTTCCATTACAAGGTCTTGGATTATTAGGAATGCAGGGGAGGAGCATTTTGCCAGGATTCCCCACATGAAGCATGATGGGACACATGGCTGGGACTGGGGAGTGCCTACAGTGCAGCTGTGCACAGAGGTCAGAATCAGGGCTCCATGTAGCAGAAACAAAGCCAGATGTTAGGCCTTATGGCAAAGAATTGTTCTGAGAGCTACACAACAGAGATACTCACTTTAAAGGTTATTTCCTCTCCATTCTGCCCCTGGAGTTGATGGCCCAGTTTTGTCACAGCCACTGAAGACAAAGCTCCACGAGGAATAATTTGTTCCCACCACTTAATGAGGTTCATGTACTGTCCCTGTGCCACACAGGCAGATTGCTCCCCTTTGATGGAGCAGCCACACCACAGCTTTCCTGTAAAACCATTGGATTTTGGAGAGCAGCTCTAAAATCAGGATCTTCAGCTGCAATCCTGTGCTGCGCTATGCAGCCCTGCCCAGCCCATCCTGCTCCAGCACTTTTCAGCATCTGTGATGGACCTGACACCTGCAAAAGGAGCTGTTCTGACTCAAATGCACACCTAAGCACCATTCCCTTACTGAGGAGCTGAACAAGCCTTGGCAGTTGTTCATTTTAGTCCATAGGAAGTCTCTGCTAGGAAATATTCCCTTTGGAATACTTTTAGAAGGTGTTGACAGCCTGGATTTCAGTAAGCTGCTAATAACCACCTGGCTGAGGCACAGCATCTGAGAACTTCCTGAAATCAGAATGAATTTTAAAACATCAGTGAGAGCAGAGGTCCCCTGAAAACTTCAGGAAGCTGCTGAGATTCAAATAGTTGAAGATCTCCTGGTGTGGAATGTCCTGGAAGGAGATTCTGGGAAGCATCTCTACAAGGAGCAGCCAGCAGTAAAAGGAGATCTGTTTTCCCTACAAAGTTGCTGGGCATTCCCTGGACTGCAGGTGAGCCTTTGTCACTGCTGGGATCCACTTGCTCACCTTGTGGGATACAGACCCCACCTCTAGCACATCAGAAACCAAATTTCCCCCCTTTCCTGTGGGAGAGACTGGAGTAAAGAGGCAGTTTCCCAAGTACCAGCCCTTGTCCTGCATGCTCAGCTGGGCAAGGGCTTGGCTCTGTGTTCTGAAATGCTTCAAATATATCCTTGTTGCCACACAGTTTAGGATAGGAAAGGAAAGATCCAGAGAAAAAAGAAGCAGGAAGGATTTATGTGTCATCGTGTTCCATGACTGGTAAATCCTTCAATAAGTCATCCAATGGGGCAAAGAGGCAAAGGTTGAGCCACAGCAGTCCACAGCCAGCTGGTGTTTCTTGGTGCCATAAAGTGGCGAACGCAAACAAGGGCACAGGGCAGAACAGGGAGATCAGCTCATTTGGAAAAAGGGATTTTTCCGCAACTGGCAGCTCACCATGGCTATTCCTCACTGGCTTCTCATGTCTGCACTCTTCCTGCTGCCCCTCTTGGCACAGATTTCAGCACAGCAGCCAGGTAAGCTCTTTCACATTTCTTTGAGGAATGTCTCCCATGGGAGGGGGTGGCCCTGTTACAGGTGGGGGGTTGCTACACTCCAAGACCCCTTTGCTCTACAGCTTGTGACCACAGCTCTCACCCAGCTCCTTCCCAATGTGAATCCTTGGGCTATTTTGCATCTTATTTGTGTGTTTTCCCAGGATGTTCTGTCAGTAACAGCAACCCAAGTGTTCCTGAAAATAAGTGTCCTCTTGTGGTGGCTGCCATCCACGTGCAGCCAGGTTTCACCCTAACAATTGATCCCAGTTACCCTGATGGCCAATTCTTCACCATTGAGGGCTCCGAGCTGCAGCTGACAAAGTGTGTGGACTATGAGGTAAGCCTTCAGCTGGCAGGCTGTAATGATGGGATAGACAATGCTGGGATGCAATGAGTTTCAGTCTGGAGTCTTGGGCTTCCAGGGATTCTTAACCTGCTTCTAGAGGAAATAAGTTATTTCAGTTGTGTGAATTTGGGAGCCTACAAAAAAGATGGAGAGAGACCATTTGAAAGGGCCTAGAATGACAGGATAAAGGGGACTGACTTTAAACTGCTAGAGGGCAGGGTTAGATGGAATACTGGGAAGAAATTCTTCCCTGTAAGGGGCCTGAGGACCTGGCACAGGTTTCCCAGAGAAGCTTCCATCCCTGGAAGTGTTCAAGGCCAGGTTGGATGGGGCTTGGAGAAGCCTGGTCTAGTGAAAGGTGTCCCTGCCCATAGAAGGCGTTGGAATGAGATGAGCTTTAAGTTCCTTTCCAACCCAAATCATTCTGGGATTCTGTCATCTTGTGTGAAGCAGAAAGGCAGTGTAAAAGGTCATTGTGTTCACTTAGGTGGCTGCTACCTTATTTTAGCTCCCTAGAGTGCTCTGTATACAGCCACAGGCATCCTTAAGTTCCCTTTCAATATAAAAACCCACTTTTACTTCAGTGAAGAGCAACAACCTGAGTTAACACCCTGCAGGTGCCAGATTAGCTCTGCCAACATCTTACAGGAATTGAAGGGAGTGTGCCTGGCAGATGGGACTGCTTTGATATCATCATAAACAAGATCCCAGCCATTAAGGAAAGAAAGTAGAAAATAAGATAAAGCACAGCAACGTTTCTGATTCAGCGAAGGATAAATTTGGCTCATTTGCTTTAGCCAGAGGTTGTACTCTTGGGCTGTTTCTACAGTGAGGGGATTTGTTTTTCATGCAGGAAGACCCCCTGCTGCTGCTGTCCCTGACCTGCCAGGACCCTGCTGGCCAGGTGAGTGCTCTCCCATGGCTGAGCCCTGGGACAAGGCACTGCAGGCAGCCCCTGCTTCCCTCTGCTCTTCCTAATCCTCACACTGGGATGGGCAGATGTCCTTCTCTTTGTGGGCAGACACACTCTTCTCAGAGCCACAGAGAGCACCAAGGCTCTGCCAGTGGGCAGGAGGTGGCAGCAAGCCCACAATCCTGCCCAGGATGTGGGCTGGCTGCAAACCCCAGCCCCATCTGGCCCCCATCCTTACACCATCCCCTCTGGTCACTCTGCAAAGCAGGACCAGCCCCAACAGTCTATTTTTGTCTTTGATTCTTTGATTTGCCCATTCTGCAGAGCGATTCCTTGCAAATCCTAGTCACCATTCTGAACGAGAACGACAACTCCCCCGTGTTTCCACAGCCAAACGTCACCAGGCAAATCCCAGAGGTAAGGGGTTTTGGGAAGGGAAGAGAGCACTGCTCACTGAGTGCTGTGGGACTGAGGAAGGGTCAGCAGGGAGAGGACTTCAATCCATTTCACACAGACAATAACTACAACAATGTGGTTTTTTTCAGGATACAGAAGTGGACACAGTCATTGTAGCCCGTGAAGAAGTAACTGCTGCTGATGCTGACCTGGACACCATCTACTATGAACTCACCACTACAGTGCAGGTGAGCAGCTCTGGGGACAAACAGTAGCTCTGAAGAAGAGCCCCAGCTTTGAGGAGAAGGTCACTACATTTAACTCACTCAACCTTTACAAAACTCAAACATTGATTTGGTTAGCAGAACAGAGCCATTAATGTTGCAGGTATTGAATTCTCTTATGGCTCACACTTTTAATGCACTGTACAGATTAAACTTTCATCTAGGATGTTCAGAGCTGTAATGATTCAGGGAAGTCGTGTTGGCATGATCTGTAAACATATCAGGAGACCTTTGTACCTCAGGGAGCTCAGAATTGCACTGAGTCTGATGGGGAAAGCAGTCCTTCCCCTAGCTGCTAACAGCAGCACAGGAAATGCATTGTGCACACAGTTAAACCAATGCCAGCCTGGAGAGCAAGGGCTGGCTGTAAACTAAAATCAAGAAAAAATTCAAGAGAAAAACCAAATGTATGTTTGCATTTTTGAAAAGTGTTGTGGAGAGAGCAGACCATGCCTCTGTTACCTCTATATCCCCAGGGAATTTAAGTTTCTGTGAACAGAAACCGCCAGTTTTTCAGCTCTGGGATCAGACTTTGCATTCACATTGGTGTAAATTCAGAGGGATTTAGAAATTCAGAGGCATAAGATTAAAGGAGAACCAAAGCAAGTGCAGAAAGTTATAGAGTAAAATGCAACACATGATACTTCAAGTCAGCTTTACAGTTTCTTTCAGTCCAGCTGTATTAGGCTAAGGCAGGTGATCCTGCCAGCTCTCAAAGGCTGAGCCATCTTTGACCTTTTTTGTGCATGGAAGTGAGATTGTTGGCTATTAGGGACCCAAAATCAAGGATTGTAGGCAACTTGCTAAATATAGAAAATAAATTAGGTGATAGATTTAATCCAGACGCTGCTCAGCAAGTGGGCAGTCAAATCAGGTGTTCTGTGAGAGGAAATTCACAAGAACAAACCTTTCTGACAAGCCAGGCAACTCCAGTGTGCAGTGCCAAAAATTAAGTAGATCAGACATTCCTACAGTGCCCCTCGTCCAGATCCCCAGGATTAAAGGTCCAGTTGGGATGACAAAGATAGCAATGAGCAGGATTTGGAACGTGTCTGTAATTGAGTCTGCTATAGGATTTTTCCTTTTCCCTTGCCAGAACACAGACGGTTATTTTGCCATAAGAGGAGTTAATAACCCGGAAATTTATTTACGAACAGCATTGGACTATGACAAATTTAATTCAGCAACGTTGCTCTTGTATGCGAGGGTAAGTGGCTTGGGAAGAACAGAATGCCTTGTTTGCATGGTCCCTCTTATCTGAAGGATGAGTCTGGATGGGACATCTCTGGGATAACAGCAGGGAGGGCGGAGACTGGAAGGGGGTGCATTTGGAGCAGCCTTTCCCTCTCCATAGTTCCAGTGACAGACCTGCAGTCAGCCCACTTCTGTCAGCAGAACAAGATAACCTACTCCTTTAGTTACTCTCACATAAATTTCTAATTAAACAGAATGGAGTGACAAAGGCTAAAGGGCCCCAGTCCACTGCTTTTGGCAGATGGGCCCTTGTTGTGGCAGTGAAACTTGTGTCTCACGAGTGTGCTTTGCCTTGGGGGCAGGACAGGCCTGTGACCAGCCCTGAGCCCAACGGAACCAACACGGCCACTGCAACAATAACCATCACCATCAAGCAGAGTGACACCCGGGCACCCTGGTTCCTGCCCTGCACCCAGCTCCACAACGACCACAGCGTCTGCATCAGCAGCCCCTACTCCGGCAGGGTCAACATCTCCGAGATGTCGGTGAGCAGGAGGGCTCAGACAGTGCCCCTGGGCTCTTCCCAGAGGGAAGCACTGAACCATCTCCATGAACCTGTGCTGGTCTCCAGTATAATGCAGATGATTCAGCAGAACAGGAAGCCTTCATCGTCCCCCACCCCAAGCAGCACTGCTTGTCTCTGCTCCTACAGCAGAGGAGAGGCAAGAGCTGGAACACCAGCTCAAGGCTGTCTCACCTCCACCCTGTCACAGACACCTCCCAGCAATAAATCCCATTCTGTCCAGGCAGAGCCATGGGATCTGCTCTGGGCTGGGAGAGCTCCAGTTGCTGATCTGGTCCTTGTGGTGTGTGATTGTTTGCCTTGCTGTTGCAGACAGACCCGCTGCTCCTGGAGCCAGGACCCATCTATGCTGTTGACCCTGACTACACCATCAGTGACAGGATCGTGTACAGGATTGTTGGGGGTGAGTAGACCTTGTCACCTTCCACAAGGAACATTGCTCATGTCTCCTGTGGTACCTGCCAAGAGAGAGGGCCTGGGATTTGCCCCTCTGTTTCTGCCACAGAAATATCACTAGAGCCACAGAACGCTGTTGATTAAGTAGAAGAAACAGACTGTACAGAGAGGAAGGAGAAAAAGAATTACAGTCCCACAAATCAATCTCAATGAAATCTGTTTCAAAAAGATTTTGGTTTTTTGTGAGATGAGACATGTTTTATGTTTAAGCTTTTAGCTGTGATTTTGTCAATCTGGTCATGCTACTTTCATGCTACTTTCATTACAGTCTTTGAGCTGTACCTGAAATTCCCACATTATCAGCCTAATTTCTATTCATTGCCCAGAATTATGTTTTTATTTCCCAGCACATTGTCACATTCTCATCTGCCCTGTTTTAGTCTTGATTCCAAAAGAATCAAGGCAAAGGTCATATTGGTCAAATGAAATTCCTCTCCCTTTTACCTATTATGCCTTATGGCAGCGCAGTTGTGAATGTCCTCCTGGTGCCAAATGTATTAAAGAACATTAAATTCCACTGGCATTTGGATGGAGTGTGGCCTCCCTCCCCACAGTCAGTGACTCAGATCCCTGTCAACAGAGAGCCCACAGTGTCTCAGGGTGAGGAAGAGAACTAAAAATTCTGCTTATCTTACAACATGTGTCCAACATAGGTACTTTTATGATTCCCACACAGATGTAGGAATCTGCTTTCTACCTGTACATAAATCCAAGGTTTGTGTCTAGACTCCCTTTGTAACCAGTAGAGAGAAATAAGCATTCCCAGAGCAGACTGGGAACTGGATGGAGATTTTCAGTCCTCAAATTGCACCAGAGGCTCTGGGCATTTATCATACTTTAGACAGACAGTCTGTGGGTCTAGCTACTGGAAGTGCAAAGCTTTGTTGTTCTGCCTCATTTAATTGGGTTCACACATATCTAATGTGTCCCTCTGCATGCCTGGCCATCACTCCCAGTCTTTGGAGCAGCCAGGCAGGCAAGGAAAACAGCATTTTAACTTGGGTAAATGGTATTTACCCAAGGAAAATTCCTTGAGGGTATTTTTACTAAGATGTGGAAGAATGAGTCTGTGAGCTCCAGGTCACTTTATGAAGGAATCTGATGGTTGAATTGTCTTTGCATTTTCTCTAGGGAATACAAATGAAGTGTTCTCAGTGGATGCAGACACAGGGAATCTAACCATGAACAAAATAGTGACTTCCCCTGTTTCCTTTCTGTTGCAAGTTATGGTAAGTGATGACATTACAGCCACTCACCCAGCACAGCTGGATTTCCAGGAAGCAGCAGCCTGGCTGTGACAGGAGTCAGTGACCTCAAAAATAACTCAGTTACTCCCTTTCTTTTGAAGAGCCCAGTGTTTGACCTGTGGGTTGATCCTGCACCAACCCACAAGCAAATCTCCTGCAGCAGTTGAGAGTTTCCCCTCAGGTGTGGGTGGTGACAGCAAAGGAAATTCACCCTGGGCACGTTCTGCTGATTCGATGAAGGCTTCAGATTGAGCCTGTCCTTTCGTGTCTCATCAGGGCAGAAGTCTGGCATATTTATCTCTCTCTCTCCAGGCCACCCAGGTCAGCAATGTAAGGAAATACTCTGTAGCCACTGTGGAGATCAAGGTCATCCCTAAAAGCAACTTTCCACCCTACTTTGAGAAAGGGGTCTACAACGGGACGGTGTTTGTTGGGCTGCCCCAAAGAAGCTTCGTCTACCAAGCTGGAGATCCTTCCACCCCCCTGGTGATAACAGCAATGGATCAGGATTTCCCTGATGTAAGAAACTAAAACTGCTCTGTGCTCTGTCTCACTGCTTGAGGCTTAAAGCAGGATCAGGAAACACGAGGGAGGGGAAGAGTGGAGAGGCAAACACATGTTGTCCTCTAGTGTTCCATGTTATATTCCCTTGGAAATTGCACAGATACCAGAACCACTTATGGTGTGATGTCATGGGGAGAAGCTGCTGGACTCCCCTCTTCCAAAGCCAGTCCCACACACATCACTTGCATAGGTGTGTTCTGCTCGGGCAAGTACTAAAATTGCCAACACAAATGGGATTAAGACTTGGGATTTTTACTTTTTTTCAATGTTTTTGTGATATGTTCTTGGTCTCTGAGCAACAGGATGAATGCAGTTGAGTTCAGCCTTTCTCACCTGCTCAGCCCAGGTTTATTTGTTACTCTCCAGACCTGCTCATACCTCAGGTGTTTTGGACAGATCCTGCCTAGGGGTTGTTGGGAAGATGCATGTGAAGCACAGCTTGGTTTGATCACCCACTCTCTCTCTGGCCTTTCAGAAAGTCAACCCCAACATCGAGTACTATCTCAAAAACAGCACCGATTTCATCGCTACCAGGGATGGGCTCATCCTGACCAACAAGGTGCTGGAGTCCCCAGGAACTGTGACCATCCAGGTAGGGCACCTTTCTTGGGTATTTTGTCAGGAGTGTGGAAAGGAGGAATCCAAATCCTCTTTTTGCTTGGGTCAAAGAAGCAGTCAATAACTTTAGACTTGTAAGAAGCTGGATGTTCCCTTTGTCCACGTGGCTGCCTAAGGCTTGCCTGGCCCTGTGCCATGTCCTGTGGGGCTGTCTGAACCAGCCTGGCCCCAGCACTGCTAGGTTTCACAGGCAGGCACAGAGAGGTGCCAGCACCTGCTGCTCCTGCCCCACACTGCCTCAGAACCTGTGCTCTGCTCCTCTGTGCTGGAGCTGAACACAGAGCAGGGACATGGTTCAGCTCATCCACTCCCAGGGCAGGGAATCTTCAGAGCTCTTGTTCCCTTGTGACCAGGCTGTCCAGAGTGAACAGCTGTGGTGACAACAGGGACAATGTACTTTCCCCTTAAAGGGCCCCCCACAAACCTTGAGAGTGAGCTGGAGATCTGGAAGTCCCTAAGCCATCTCTTTCCCATGTTCCCATAGGCTGTTGGAAAAGATGTGTTGAGCCTGCAGGAGGCAAGCACCATAATTGTGGTGGAGGTCATCCTTGCCACAGGTAGGCTGGGGGGAGGGTCTCTGGTTTGTACTCTGGGGAGTCTTTTCTATTTCTGTGGCAAACTGGCCATGGTGGGTCACCTTCTGAGGTCTGTGGGCCAGGGCTAGGCCAACCCCAACCCTACAGGAGGTTCTGTGGTGGCTTTAAGAGGGAAAAAACCCCAACAACATTCTCACAGCATAGTAACCACATGCCTTGGAAAGCCTCCTGAGACTTTAGTGGTGCTGAGTATTGGAGTGTCTTTTCTTGTTGTTCCAAAGCTAAAACTGGGATTGGTTCATGCTGGGAAATAACTCAGGATGTCTTTTCATGGTACATCATTGCTCCTTTTTAACCACACAGAGAAAACTGCAATGTTCTTGCCTGTCTGAGGCAGAGCAGAAGGCAGCTGGCACACCCCAAAGCCAGGCTTGCCCATGAGCCAAGGCTTTTCTACTCAGGTCAGGGTCTTTTATACCAGGATTTTATGGTCTTACAGGAGAAACAGCCCATGAGTAATAAGAGAGACATGAGGCTTCATAGATAACCCTCTGGCTACTGTTTAACCTTGTCAATGTGAAAACAGCTCACACTTCCATACTGCTGAGAAATGACTCTTACACTGGTCTTATAAATAAATTAGGATTGAAGTTCATGAAACTTCTTATGCTCTGAGTTAAGCTGAACCAATTGCAATGAATTTTTTATCTCAGGATAGGCAGAAAATGCCCAGACTCCACTGGATTCTTCACATTGATGTGTGAGTGAAGTTCTATCACTTCACCCTCTGATCACCACCAGTGGGGTGGCAAAAACAAGTGGGTTCCTGGGTGTAAAGTTGGATTCCCTAAAGGCAGTGCCACTTCACAGCTAAAAACCACTGAGTCCCCATTTAAGGGCACAGCCCAGCATAAAACTAATCCATGTGTGAGCTCACAGAATTACAAATGCTCCGAGCATGCACCAACACTTCAGAGCAACTTTGAAATTTTGCCCTTACTGCTTAATCCACACCAAGCAATGGTGCTGTTGAATATGCAGAATTACACAGCTCTGAGACTCTCTGTGGGCTGCAGCTCCCCAGGAGACAGGACTAAGCAGCAAAAATTCCCTGAAGTCCTAAATCCTTGCTAAGGTGTTAATGATAAACTGAGGGCGGAATCACATGCAGAAGGAATATTCCAATTCCATTATAATAAACAGGTCAGCAGGAGAACAAAACCTTGTTTCATTAATCATTAATGAGAGTCATTTACGCTACAAAATGAAACTGGAAAATTTGAAAAATCCCACCACCAGCAAGCAAAGCTGAGAATGGTACTGTCTTTCCACTCTGGTGTCAATCTCTGTACAAACATCTGACCCTGACCAGTGGCTGGAAGCAGAAGCTGCTCCTGAGCAGACTGGGCAATATTGCTACAGCTACAAAAGGGCAAGAAAGGTTTTATTGTCCTGGGGACTTTCTAATGCTTTTGCTGTTTTTTGTTTCTTATTTTGATGTGCTCATCTGTATTGGAGAGGATGTTCCGGATGAAAGGAGGCTTTGCATTTTCACACACAGACATACAGTCAAACCTCATTTTTGCATTCTGGTGTAAAAGGGTGAAGTGGGAAAGTCAAAGAACTAAATAACTACTCCATGTAGCATCAGCTTGCCTGATGCAGTCAGGTATTTATTAACTTAGTTAAATCACAGGGTAAAAGTCACTGTCTTATAAATGGCTGCTGTTTCCACTTCATGGAATTTATTGGAAATGACAATATTCTGTGCAATTAAGAAAGAAGCCCCCTGCTGTTAGTACAGCAAAAAAAGATTTTCTGTGGTATCAGATATATGACTGTCACATTCTGAAGCACAGGATGCTTCCTTGCCTTTCAAAAATTGATTGGAGCTTCTCCCACAGTGAAGGGTTTTGTTGGAAAATGCTGCCTGCCAGTTTTAGGCTTTGTAACACTGCTTTGTTTTCCTCGCAGCCATAACCCCTTCTGACAAGATGTACTCTGCTCAGGACATGGCCATCTTAGGGGGCACATTAGCAGCCCTGCTGTTAATTGCCTTGGTCTTCCTTGGAGTGCTGATATGGAAATCCAGTAGATGGCACAGAAAACCTTTCAAATACCTGGTGAAGGAAAAGGTAAGTGCCTTGTTTGTACCTGAACTTCTAAGAAGTATGGATGGGCTGCCCAAGTACCACACATTTGTGTGAAGGTGGTGAATCACTCCCAAGACAGCCTGCAGAGGTAGCACCACTTTGGTGGTGTTTGCTGCTGTTCCTTCTGCCCCTGAGGCAGGAGCTGTGTGGTGGATGATGAGCAGACATTGTAAGGAGAGCACCACAGCTCCATGGAGCACAAAATCTAGGGTAAAAGTGGCACACATCAGGGGTGGTCTCTGAAAAAACCCTGTCTGAGGTATAAACCCCAGTTCATCCTCCATAGTCAAAGGAGAGGAGAGTCCCTTCATATCTGACCTCAAAGCCTGAGCTCAGACACTTGTCTGCCCCTGAGCTATTTAATTTTGGACCTCTCAGGTCTCTGGCAGGTTGGTCACTGCAAGTTTAGAGTGTAGTTTGTCTGACCAGCTGTTGGTCTGTGCCACAGGCTGGGCCTGCCAGGAGCCTAGGCCTGAGTGCAGAACACATAGCTCAGGTGGGTAACAAAAGTCCTTCACCCTGAGTGAGGGAAATCCCACTGCAGAATGGGCTGGGTACAAACCACCACGTGTGCGGTGCTGGTGCTCAGCCCTCCTGGAGAGCTTATCTGAGAAAACTCCAGAAGTGAGCCAATAAAAAATGTCTCTTCCAGGGATCTGCAGTTTTCTCTGGCTTCAGATAGGTCTAACTACAAACCAAGATGAACTTTCTTGAGCAGGAGCTCAGTCACTGCAATCACCCTTCCCTCCTGCCTCCCATTTCTTTTCCTGTCCCTACAGTCACAATTTGTCTCTCCTCCTGTAGCTTTCCAAGGAAATCTCTGAGGGTCACCAGAACAACTATTACCAGGAAGATGAACAGCCATATGTGAGCACTAAGCAGCGTGAGACATCAGAAAGCAGCAGTGTCCAGACAGAGAGTCCTGTGCCAGAGCTGCCAGCACTTGCCTCACACTTCTCCAGTGCAGAGGAAACAGAGGGTCTCCCAAAGGACTCCATAGCTTCCACTGTCATCTTTGAAGAGGAAGAGGAAGAGGAAGAAAAGGAAGAAGAGGCTGGACAGGAGAAAGAAGTGAAGTCAATCCTCAAAACAGACAGGCACGTGGCAGATGATGGCTACAAAGCTGTGTGGTTTAAGACTGATGTGGACCCTGAGGCTGGAGAGAGGGTTGAAGTGATTGAGGACAATGCAGCAGATGATGATAATGATGATGATGACAGTGACCAAGGTGTGCAGAAGAATGAGGAGGAAGAAGGTTCTGGCACTGATGGTCACCACCAAGGGCTGGGAGTGTCCTTTTCCTCAGAGAACTCATCACTCCCAGCAGCAGAGGTGACAGTCAGCATGTCTCATACAGATGCAGGGACAGATGACACTGAGATGTAAAGGAAATAGGGTACACACCCCCAAAAAATGGGACAATTTCAGCTCCTTCGCTGACATGAAGCCCATCTTTCTGCTCAGGGGGAAAACTGGGATGCAGAAGGGTGAGGTTATCTGTTCTGCTTGTCTGAATGCAGCAAATAAGGCCAGAAGAGATTACAGCTAATTTAACCCTTTAGTGAGAGCTTGGAATATCACTTAGGATTTTCAGGGGAAGCAATTCATCTTTCCACCTTCCTGCCTGTTCCCCCTGGGTTACTTGGCACAGCCTTCCCTAAACTGGCTGCAGGTTCAGCAGAGCTGAGCTGACCTGGCTTGGCAGCAGCCAGCCCAGCTCACAGGAGCAGTCAAGTTGCACAGTCCAGTGTTGTTTGGCTCTTCTCTTTAGGGAGGTGCAGCAGGGTGTCAGCAAGTCCCTCCAAGCCTGCAGGTGCTCCTGTGACTATGCAGGAGCTGACTTCAGGGCTTGGCTCTGCTCTGTTCTCCCAGCACAAATATCTGGAATGTGCCACCAGGCCCTTGTCCTGCCAGCAGGAGGTTCCACGCCCAGGACCTGCTGTTTCCTTTGTCACTGGTAAACATGGACTGATCACATGAAGGACTTTGTCATCAATTTTCTATGTCATAAACCCACTAATTGTGCAGTACTTTAGCTGTCTATCTGTTATCTGTCAGCCAAAGAGCTCCTGAGATATTGTCTTCAAGTGCCAAGTCAGCACTCTGCTTCCAGCTATCAGAGGGAAGGAAATATTTGATGCTCTTGTCTAGGTTTGCATCTCCCATCAAACAATCTCTTCCCCAGCTGGCAGCCAAAAGCTGGGCTGGTTTCCACCAGCTGAGAGCATGGCTGTGTGCATTTGCATCTTCTGATCATCAGCACAAGATTTATGCTGCTCCTGGAGAAAGAAACAAAAGTGATTGCTGGGATCTGCAGGAACATCAGAGCACATGTGATCCCAAGGGAGGCTTTTATCCTCTTGGGCCATACATGTCCCTGTCCCAGTGTTTCCATGCTCACTCCTGCTCTCCTCTCTCTGAGGAATGCTGCCCTGGCCTCCTGGACACCGTGTTTGTGCTGCAGATCAAGCCCAGGACCTGGGAAGCTTTCCTACTTCTTGCAGCAAAGCTGTTTGCCCAGGAATTACAGTGTGATAATTGAGGGTGGGGAGTGCAGCCAGTGTTTGCCATATGAAGAATCCCTCCAGCAGCTTTGGGATATCTCCAGGAAGCATTTTCCACAGGATTATGAGAACTCTCTGGCAGCTGCTCACTGCTAACCCAACATTTCTGGCCACCAGCAAGGCTGAGGAGGAGCCTGCCCCCTGTGGGAGGGTTGCTGATGTGGGGAGAAGCTGAAGTGCTTCCCCCCTGCTCTGTTTCCTTGGGGGCTGTGCTGTGTGTGGTTCATTCCTGTCAGTGCTCTGCTGTCTGGCTGCATTCCCTCTGCTGCTGGGTGCTCTGGATTTCTGCTGGCACACTGATTTATGAGCTCCCTACGACTGCAATCTGTGTTCAGCTCTTGGTGCTTTCCTTCCCCTCACCAGTGTGCTTCCCATGCTGTTGGAATGGGACTGGTCCCATCAAAACAGTCTTTGCTTTCTCCCAGGGCTCATCAGTGCATACAGCCACAGGTTTTAGTGTTTTTCAGGGTTATGGGTCCTTAATTTCAAAGGAGATGATGTTTGGTAAATATTGTGTCTGTGGAAGTGATGGTTGTTGTGAGAAGCACAAAACCCAATAATAAAACTTGGCAGCAGGCAGAGCTCAGCTGCTTCCAGCCATTGCCTGTCAAAGCCTCCAGATCCTGTGTTCTTGACTCCTGTCTTTTTGGAAAGAAATTAAGAAAACTGTGTAAGGAACAAGAACAAAATTTAACCTTTTAAGTTCAAGTCCATGTGAGCTTGAACTCCATCTGTATGGGTTGGTTTGTCTGCTGAGGCTGGGAAGGGTGACAGAGTTTTTGCATCCTTGTACAGCGATCATGTTCATTTATAAACATCTGCATAAGAAATAAAAATGTACTGATAGAAATGTTTTTAGAAAATTGGATCAGCTTAAGTGGTTTTTGACAGCAAATAAATATCTACATACCTTGAAGGTCTCATCCTTACACTCCAAAGATATTCAAGTGCTTTTGGAAGTTTAACTCTACAGGCAGATATAAGAAATCTCTTTCATCCCGTCCTCAATCAAGCTCTGTTTTTATTTCTGTACCAGCTTAGAATGATACTTTAATACTTGTGATGCAAAGCTATAAAAAACTGGTCAGCAAATCTGCATGGGAGAAAGAGCAGTTTCAGTGTGGCTGTTGTAAGTGTGGATTTGAGGTTTTACAGCTGGGAGTGGCACAGATGCCAAGGGAGAGGATCCTCACAATTGCCAGCTTTGAGCACCCTCTCCTGATGTAACACAGACCTGGCATGTGCCTGTTTCACCTTCATTTTAGCCTCTGGAAGGAAAAGAAGCCTCTCAGCTGCCAAGGGAAACTCTAAAACCAAATTGAAATCAGCAGGTGCAAGCAGGGAATTGGAAAAATCGAGTAAATACAGGCATTTTACCTGCAGGAAGTAACAGAAACAGATTGAAAAATTCCCAGGTGTCTGAAAATTAATTTCTGCTCAAATCCTTATGGATTTCATCAAGTGTCATTGGCATAACTGACAGCAAATGTATCCTTTTGCTTTTTTTTTGCTTCTGAGAGAAAAATATTTCTGGCACATGGCTTGCCAGTGTAGGAAGGACACTTGGTTTAGTTTTGAGGGGTGGAAGAGAACTGGAGACCCTTCTCTTTGTATGTAGGATAGCAGAATGATCTAGCATCTATAAACTTCCAAATGACAAACAGTCAGAGATAAAAGACGTGTTTTAACTTGATTCCCCTTAAATATTAAGCAGCCTTAGCTCCAAAAGGGGTTCCTTTTTCTTCAAAAAAGAAAGTAAATTAGATTTTATTCCAGTTTGTGTGAATATATTTTTTCATGAGTTGGTTGCTGAGTCCTCATGGAAATAAAGCTGACATAAGCAGTAAATGGAATTTTAAAGAAACAGGATCAACTCCATCAAACAGATTTTAAGCAAATTATGGCCTTTCCTTTTTATAAATACATATTTTATCCAATCAAAAATAACAGCAGTTCACCATCAAATTCCAAGGAACAAATTTTGAGCTATAACAACAACTGAGGCTGCAGAAAGGACCCAGTAGCAGTACTGGGGCAGAAATTGTATTCCTTTTTGCACAGAGAGGTTGCTGTAATGAAGGACAGAGATGGGAGTGCCGGGTTTCCCCTTGGTTTGTGTACGTTGAGATAAACACTTGTATGATAAGCCTTAATGAAATAGCTGAAAGATGTAAGACACCACATTATACTTGTGTTCTGCTTGGATTTATACATCTTTATGGAGGCGTTAAGGGTTTTACAGTACGAGAAGTACCCTAACTGTTCAGGTGCAAAAGTAACAGGTTTCTTAGGGAGATACAAGGCCATGTATCCATCCCTTCTAGGTCCCGCATGAGTTTCTTGCCCATGTGATGGAGAAACAACCACGCATCAACACCCCGGGCCCGGGGCTCTGGGGCGGTCGCGGGCGGTCCCGGGCGGTCCCGGCTCAGGTGCGGGGTCCCAGCGGCGCTGCGCGGGGTGGGGCCGAGGTGATTTAATCCCTGGAAATCGCCTCCAGCCCCATTCGCCCACCCTGAGGGCAGGGAGGCTGCAGCCGGGCTGGGCTCTCCCACGTCCTGTACCCCTCTCCTTTCCCCCCTCTTTCTCCTGCCCTTCTCCTCCTTTGTTTCTCCCTTATCTCTGTTTTCCTACCCCTCCATTTCCTTACTCCCTCCCACCCCGCCCTGCCTCTCCCCCTTCGCCAGCGCTCTGCACATCCCCGACCCCCTGCCACCCCTCTCCCTACCCCACTCCCCAACCCGACTCCCCTCTCTTGCCCCTCTACCGCTTTTCTGTCCATCATCCCGCTCCCTCACCCATCCCTATCTCCTCCTCCTCCCATCCTCCGTCCCTCTCCCTCCTTCCCCGTAGCCGGGGCTCGGGCACCGCAGAATAAAGCCCAGAGAGCCGGAGCCGGCGCCCCCCGCTGTCCCTGGAGCCCCGCACGGGGCCGGACCCTCTCATACCATGGGCTCGTGGGGTGATTTGGAAGGGACGACGAAATCTGTTGTCCCGTCTCACGGCAAAGAACACGGCCAAAACTGCCTCCTCAGCCTCATGGAATGGCAGTGGCTGTGTGGAGCTCTGGCAGGAGTGCCTGGAGACCAGGTAAGAACAGAAATGAGATTGTTTTGGCTGCTGCTGGATGTGGTTTTCTCTTTTCAAGGTATTTCTCTGATTGATGTTTTCACAGTTGTTTTCTAGGTGTCATGTGAGGGTATTTCCAAAAGTTTGGAAGTGGTTGGGAAACAGTGGGGCAAAAATATGAATCTGATTTATTTCTAGTAATTCCAAACTTCTCCCACAACATCATTCTGGGGGAAAGCTGGTTAAAGGATAAAGATACAGAGGAACAAGTGTTGTGAACCCCCCTTGCTATCTGACAGAGCACACCTTCCAGTAATCCAGTACATCTCTCTGAGGGACTCTGGGATCATAAGGTCTTCCAGGAAAGCAAAACAAGCACAGAGACGAGGGAAGAGGCTGCTGGTTAATAATGATTTGATAGGTGTAGGAATGATTCTCTTCACACTTCTCTTTTAACTCCTGGAACATTTTTAAAGTTATTCCTTTAACAAAATGAATTTGAAAGGAAATGGTGCACAATAAATGCATAGAGAGATCATGGAGTCCTCAAATGGTTTGAGTGGGAAGGGACCTTAAGGATCATTTCATTCCATCCCCTGCCATTCCATCCACAGCCCAGGGTGCTCCAAGCCCCATCCAGCCCGGCCTTGGACACTTCCAGGGATGGGGCAGCCACGATGTCTCTGGGTTTATGGGCACAGGAGGGAGTTTCCAGCAGGACTGAGGCGTTTCCTTTGCTGTGCCAGCCCCAGCAGGGCTGTGGGAGGCAGAAGCTGTGGGAGCCGGAGCTTTGCCCCTGCCCCGGGGAGTCTCTGCTGTGCCAGCCCCAGCAGAGCAAACGTTTGTGGTTTCACATCCCGTTCCAAGGAGCTGCCGGGGCAGGGACGGGGATGGGCACGGAGCAGGGACGGTGCCGGGCACAGGGTGACATCCAGAGGGTGCCACCAGCCCGTCCCTGCTGCCCAGGCCGGGCTGAGCAGGCTGGTGACCGTCCCTGCGTTTGCTCCGCAGGGAGAGGAAGCCAAGCCTGGCGAGGAGGTGTGGGAGGATGGAGACAGCGGCCACCAAAGGCTGGGGAAGGCCCAGCTCCAGGTAGGAGATGCTGCCTTCCAAGGAGAGGGACTTGTCTGTCCCACTGGAATTTGGGGTGTGAGGTCAATGGAACAAAAGATTTGATTCCATTTTCTTACATGGGCCAGGCTGTGCTTGAAACAGCCCAAGGCAGCAGAGAGTGGAGTCATTTCCTAGCAGGGAGCTTGACTTGGAAGCTGCATTCCAAACATTGTCCACATTTATTTTATCTCCCACATGGAGATGCCTAAGGAAGGTGGGGTGTTCCTAACAAAAGAACATCCCAATTCATCTGTGGTAGAGAGCTTAAAGTGTGAGTGGAGGTGCCTTTAGGACACTTCTAATTCCTTAGTATATGAATGGAATTGAAATGAAATATCCAGATCCTGACAAGCTTGTGTGAACTCCAGAGCCTCTGCAAGTGTTTTACAGCCAGGGAGGGAGACAAGAGTCTGGAGTCTCTCCCCAAAAACTGGCTGCTGTTTGTTTGAGCAGGCATAGGAATGATTGTGGATTCCCTGGGGCTGTCCTTATGGAGAAAGGTTTATTTATGCGCCCTGGGTTTATTCAGGGTCTCTTCACAATGATGGAAACTGATTTCATTGAAATGCCAGAGGTGCCCAATGCTTTCCCCAGGCAGAGCTCAGAGCCAGCCCTGTGGGAAGGGGTTCAATGCCCATTTTCCCCATCCCTCCAGGCAGCAGCACTGGAGCACTTGAGCCAGACATGGCCAAGGTGCCCAGTGCTGGCAGGAGGCAAATCCAGGGATTGGGCAGTGGGAGTTTGCACTGCTCCTGGAATGCCAGACCTGGAGCTGTGCTTCAGAGAGCCCAGGAGATGCTGCCTCACTCAAACCTTGTTTAAAGCTCAGCAGCCTCCCTGCTCCCTTGGCATTATTGCTGCTCCCTTTGCTGCTCTTCCTTATTATTATTAATTAATTATTGATGTCATTGTTACTATTGTTACTGTTATTACTATTACTGTCATTGTAAACTCCCGCTCCATCTCTTCCACAGCCCTTTGCTTCCCAGAGGTGCTGCTTTAGGAAAGCCCCTCCAGCCTGGGCAGGAGCTCCTGGCTCCAGACACATTCCAGTGCCCAGGAGCAGCAGGACCTGTGCTGTTCCCAGCAGGTGAGGCACAGGTGCCCCTTCCTTCCTTCCTTCCTCTCCCTTCCTTCCTTTCCTTCCTTCCCTTCCCTTCCCTTCCCTTCCCTTCCCTTCCCTTCCCTTCCCTTCCCTTCCCTTCCCTTCCTCCCTCCCTCCCTCCCTTTGAGGGGTCTCTGGGGGTCTGAGGGAGAAGTTCTTTGTCATTCCAGGGCAGAATTAGCCCTGGTCCCACTGAAAGCAGGAGAAATCATTTTATCCCTGTGTTTGGATACACATCTTGTGTTTTCTCTCTGTTGCTGACACCATGTGGTGAAGCAGCAGCTCCCAAATTTTCAGTGCTGCTCCCTGGAAGAGTTTTCATTTGTAGAACCACGAATTCCCTGCTGGAATCCAGTCACAGCCCCCAGATCAATGTGCAGTTTAAGGTCTTACACCCTGAGCAGGACAAGTTCCTGTCTCTAGACATGGAAAATGGGGGAAAACTCAGACTGCAGTGGGGCCAGGATGCAGAATGGGGCAGTGAGGCAGCGTGCTCAGCCCAGGCTGGGGCTGGCACAGGGGCTGTTCCCTGCTGGATGACACCTGTGTGGAACAGATCCTCCTCTTCCTTTGTCCAAAGTCCAATGGCAAAGGATTCAGGAACTCACAAGTGCGGCCTGGAATTAAAACGTTCTGTTAAAATTAGGCAAAGAATGTGATAAGAAAAAATGGGCATCCTTTTTGTGTATTAGAATAGTAGGGAATAAAATGTTGACAAGGGGCACTTTTATTCAGTGCCACCTTTCATGTTTTATGGAGTGAGCAATCAGAACAGAGGTAGGAAAGCCAGGAGCCTTTGATTTCCAGAGTGGACCTAATTTCCATTTTCTCCTCTCTTTCAAGACAGCAAAAACCACTTAACTCATCCCATCTTTGCCCAGAGCTTTGGAGTTTGAGCAGCCAAACCCAACGGGCTCCAGCTGCACTGGAGGGTCCCTGGCCCTGCTGTGGTGTGGGGTGAGCCCCCAGCTGTCCCCAGAGTGTCACAAACTCAGAGGGATCTGCCCTGGTTTCAGGCTGTCCCTGCAGTCCCCGACGCCTCCCTCGGGCCCCCTTCTCCTACCCCCACCCCAGCCCCCCTCCCCCCTGGGACCCCCTCCTGAGGAGGGGGCCCTTCCTAACACCCCCCAACCGCCCCCCAACTTCCCCCTCTCCTCGGAACCCCGGCGCTGTCGGGCCGTGCATTGCACAGCAATGGGGGGGTCCCGCAGAGCGGGCCCGGCCCCGTGTGGGAGCTCCAAGGACAGCGGGGGCGCCGCTCCGGCCCTCTGGGCTTTATTGTGCGGCGCCCCGAGCCCCGCGGCTGCGGGGGAAAGACGGAGAGGGGGACAGAGGAGGGGAATAGGGAGGGATGAGGTGAGGAACAGAGAGGGGCTGAGGAGAAGCTGGGGGAAGGGAAAGGCCGGGTCCGGGGAGAGATGATGGACAGAGGAGCGGTACAGGGGGAAGAGAGGGGGGTCGGGCTGGGGAGAAAGTAGGGAGAGGGGTGAAAGGAACGGGGGGTCGGGGGTGGGCAGGGGAACAGCGAGAGACGGCAGGGGAGGCTGGGAGGGAGAGGGGATGGCGGGGGAAGGAGAAAGAAGCTGGAGAGATAGAAAAGAGGAGATAAGGGGGGGGAAGAAGGAGGAGGACAAGGGCAGGAGAAAAAGGGGGAAGAAAGGGTGGAATCGCCGCCGAGAGAGCCCAGTACAGCCACAGCCTCACCGAGCCCCGAGTGAGCAAATAGCGCCGGCGGCGATTTCCGGGCATTAAATCACCTCGGCCCCGCCCCGCGCAGCCGCACTGAGGCCCCGCACACCTGAGCCGGGCCCGGCCCCGCCCCTGAAACTGCCCCAGGACCGCCCCGGGGCCCCGCCCTGCCCGCGATGGCGGCGGGACTGTCGGTGCCGGCCCCGCCCCTCTCACCTGGGCCGGGCCGGGGCTGCGAGCGGCACCGGAACCGGGGCCTCGGCTCCGGGTTCCGCCGGTGTCTCTGGGGCTCCGGGCGGTGCCGCCTCTCCCCCGCCGGGCGGGCTGCGGGTCCCGGCCCCGCAGCACTGAGGGCGCTTGGGGCCGGCACCGGCAGGAGCCGCTCTGGGACGGGCGCTGGGGCCGGGCCCGGGCGGTCCCGGGATGCCGCGCTCAGCCCGGCGCGCCAGGCCGGCTCCGCTCGGAGCCCCGAACCCCTCCCGGCCGCCCGCGCCGGACCCCGAACGCGGCCCCGGGGTTCCGCCGCCAGCCCCGCCCGCGGCGCTCGGGCCCTGCCCGAGGCGCGGAGCCCGGAGACACGGACTGGCCCTGGCCGAAAGAGCCGCCCGGAGCACCAAAACGCGGCCTTTGGCCTTTCCCTAAGCCCCCCAAAATGCAGCACTTCAGTCTCTCTTGGTGAAGCCCAAACGCTGAGTGACCCCGGTTTCAGGACCTCCCACACACAGGCCATGGCCTCTGCTCCACGCCTCTAAAATGCAGAAGTTGTTCTCTCTGAGATCCCAAATGCTGTCTGAGGCACCTCGGTATCAAGCCCCCCAAACCAGTCCTTAGTGTCTCTTTCTGTATCTGGCCAAATGAGCCCAGTTTTGAGCCCCCAAATCGCAGCACTGGGTGTCTCTGTGAGCCCCAAAACTGCCCCAGTCCCTCTATTTGCACCCCCAGAAGTGCCCCGGGCCAGGGGCAGACCCAGCTGGGCCCCAGCAGCAGCTCCCTCACCCCAGTGCGATGGGGAAGAGACCAGAGACAAAAATCCAGCTCAGAACACTTTAATAATGGAAACCATTAAAATACAATCATTTAATATTCATGACAACACGTAATAACAGTGACAGCAACAGCAACAAGAGCAGTGAGAACAATAAAAATAAAAAGGAGATAAGCCATTCCACAGCCTCCCTTTAACATTATAAATCCAAAAAGTCATTCAGACCACCACAAACTCCCAGTGTGGGGGATTTCCATATTCCTGCTATTTTCTGTGTGGTCCATCCTGGGGATTTGAGGCACTTGCTGCTCCTCTGGGCAAGGGAAAGGCTCCTGTGCTATTCCCAAAAACATAACACCTGGAATTAGTGCCATGGGAGCCCAATCCAGTCTTTCCAGTGACTGGGGGTCACCCAGAGGGTCTTTACCAGCATCAAATGAAAATGACATCCTGGTCCAGTGCATTTCCAGCAGGATTGGACACTCCTGGCCATGGTGACCAGTCCATGAAAATTGGACCAGTGACAATCCAAAGAGGACTTAAGGTTGGAGACTTAAAATCAGAAACTCCAATTCTTTTCAACACCTCTTGCTTAAATGTTTCCCTGCTGGAAGAGCTCAATTAGTATTTTTGCTGACCAGACTGCCAAAGGGAGGGAAAAACAATCAGCATTCCCTGAATGCCTCCATCACTTCCACAGCCATCTGCAGCCAGTGGCCGATGGGCAGGAGCTCAAGGGGTGGTATTAATTCCATTATTCCCAAGGTTTGAATGATTCTGGCATTATCCCAGGTCCCTGAGTGTGCCAGAAACCCCAGAGCTCCAGGAGCTGCAGCCAGCTGCAGGCAGGCATTCTTCCTTCTCAGCTTTTTGGGAGTGAGGGTGAAGGTCCCCTTCCAAGTGATCTTGGGCCCTGCTGGAGCCAATTCATGTCCCAGCCCATATCCTACAGGAAAACAGGGAAGTGCCCTGCTGGCCCCAGTTCCAGTCAGGAATGTCTCAAACAACATTGTGGGGTGTTCTTCCAGCTCTGGAAGGAAAGCTGGGATGAGCTCAATGCCCAGGCTCCCTGTGGAACAGCACTTCAGTTTTTAGGTGAGGGGCTTTTCCTGGTGCCCTGAGGCACAGGATGATCCATAGATTTGTCCCTCCCTTATTTCTCACACACTCACAGACTGAGGTCCTGCTCCTTTTGCCCTCCCTCAGGGGCTGCAATTGCCAGTGGGGTTTTCCCACTTTTCAGCAGACCAGGGATCATTCTCCAGTGTCTCCAGGAAATTTCCAGAGCTGACCCATTCCCAGGTACAGAGGCCAAGTACAGAGGTCAGGATGAACAAAGGTTTTACCACTTACCATCTTTAATCTTCCTTTCCCACAACAACTTGCTCTGGCTCGTTCCATCTCAGAAGGTTCCCTGTCTTTGTTTCAGCCTCAGAGGATTCTGTGAGGAGATTTCACAGCCACAAATCAAGATCCCAGACCCTCAGGGTTGCCCATGAAGGCAGAGCAGTGTTGGCTGCCCCAGTGAATTTCCTCCATGTGCACAACTTAAAAACCATTACACCACTTCAAAATTACCTGGAGCTGGTGCTGTAACAATGAAAAACTGATTTTCCATGTCCAGAGGCAGGAGATTGTCCTGGTCGGGCTGTGAGACCTTAAAGTGCACATTGATCTGGGGGCTGTGACTGGATTCCAGCAGGGATGGAGCCTCCTGTGTGTGCAAACCCAGCGTGGGACTGGGAAGGTTTTCACCAAGGAAAGCTCTTCCTTTCTTCCTTGGCAGCTTTTCTCTGGAATATTAAACAAATAGGGAAGACTGGTCCTTGATCCAATTACCACAGGGCAGCAAATTACTGTTTCTTGTTTACCAGCTATGAACAAAACTGGGAGCAGCGCTGAAAATTTGGGAGCTGCTGCTTCACCACACGGTGTCAGCAACAGAGAGAAAACACAAGATGTGTATCCAAAAACAAGGATAAAATGATTTCTCCTGCTTTCAGTGGGACCAGGGCTAATTCTGCCCTGGAGTGACAAAGAACTTCTCCCTCAGACCCCCAGAGACCCCTCAAAGAGCCAAAGTGCAGCAGGAAAGGAAGGAAGGAAAGGCACCTGTGCCTCACCTGCTGGGAACAGCACAGGTCCTGCTGCTCCTGGGCACTGGGAACGTGTCTGGAGCCAGGAGCTCCTTCCCAGGCTGGAGGGGCTTTCCTAAAGCAGCACCTCTGGTTCACATCCTGCTGGCTTTCCCCTCCCTTGGGAAAGGAAGGATTTCATCCAGAGCCTGGAGAAGAAGGAAACAAGGAGGCCCAGCCCGTGGACTGTTCAGATGGGCCACAGGAGGACACAGAATCTGTGCAGGGATTTCTGCCCCAGGGGCCACATTCCTTCAAACCCAGTGCAAACTTGTCGCAGAAACGAGGCCTTTGTCGGGGATGACCATTTGTCGGTGAGGGGAGACTCGGACACTCAATATGAGTGATAAGCAAGTTCCGTTTATTGAAGAGAGCATCAGACACTTATACAGCGAGTAATAAGCTTATGAATATTCTGTAAGCTAAGCAATCTATTGGTTAAACTATACCATCAACTCTTCCTCATTCCTCAGGGGTTACATCTCTCTTTTCTCATGTCTCTTTCACTGTTTGTTATCCTACTACAGCTAGGCCCAAGGACACTACTATCTATGCAGGTGCAGGACTTGGAATTAGCCACAGCTTTGTAATTTTCCATTCTCTAGCAGCTAAATTCCCAACACAAACTCACTAAAATGATCTTTCCACAAATACCTCCCAAAGCACATGAGAACCTGAGTGAGAAAATGGAATCAACCCCTTTGTTCCATTGGCCTCACACCCCAAATTCCAGTGGGACAGACAAGTCCCTCTCCTTGGAAGGCAGCATCTCCTACCTGGAACTGCGGCTTCCCCAGCCTTTGGTGGCCGCTGTCTCCATCCTCCCACACCTCCTCATCCTCCTCCTCGCCAGGCTTGGCTTCCTCTCCCTGCGGAGCAAACGCAGGGACGGTCACCAGCCTGCTCAGCCCGGCCTGGGCAGCAGGGACGGGCTGGTGGCACCCTCTGGATGTCACCCTGTGCCCGGCACCGTCCCTGCTCCGTGCCCATCCCCGTTCCTGCCCCGGCAGCTCCTTGGAATGGGATGTGAAACCACAAACGTTTGCTCTGCTGGGGCTGGCACAGCAGAGACTCCCCGGGGCAGGGGCAAAGCTCCGGCTCCCACAGCCCTGCTGGGGCTGGCACAGCAAAGGAAACGCCTCAGTCCTGCTGGAAACTCCCTCCTGTGCCCATAAACCCAGAGACATCGTGGCTGCCCCATCCCTGGAAGTGTCCAAGGCCGGGCTGGATGGGGCTTGGAGCACCCTGGGCTGTGGATGGAATGGCAGGGGATGGAATGAAATGATCCTTAAGGTCCCTTCCCACTCAAACCATTTGAGGACTCCATGATCTCTCTATGCATTTATTGTGCACCATTTCCTTTCAAATTCATTTTGTTAAAGGAATAACTTTTAAAATATTCCAGGAGTTAAAAGAGGAGTGTGAAACATACAAGAATCATTCCTACACCTATCAAATCATTATTAACCAGCAGCCTCTTCCCTCGTCTCTGTGCTTGTTTTGCTTTCCTGGAAGACCTTATGTTTCCAGAGTCCCTGAGAGAAATGTACTGGATTACTGGAAGGTTTGCTCTGTCAGATAGCAAGGGGGGTTCACAACACTTGTTCCTCTGTATCTTTATCCTTTAACCAGCTTTCCCTCCCCTGTCACACCGAGCCCTCCCCGGCAACTCGGATCCAATCATCGGGACACCGACTCCCCCATTTCCCCCGCTCGCTCCGGCCCGTGCCCGTTCCCCGCTCGGGGCTCTCCCCGTTCCCCGCTCACCCCCGAGCCCGCCGCAGCCGCTCCCGGTGCCCCGGCCCGGCCCCGCCGCTCCCCGGGCTCCGCCATTGCCGCTCCCGGCTCCGCGCCTGCGCTCCCGGCACAGCACCCGCGGTTCCTGCCGGGAGCGGCCCAAGGCCCCGCGGCCCCGCACGGCCAGTTCCCGTCGTTGTCCCGCTCCTGGTCCAGCTCGATATCCCGTTCCCGATCCAGCTTCATGTCCCGGGCCCGGCCCAGCTCCATGTCCCGGTCCCGATCCAGCTCCATGTCCCGGCCCCGGTGCCGGCGGAGCCGCGGGAAGCGCCCGGCGCGCTCGGAGCTGCAGTACCGGGTGTGTCCACAAGACGGCAGCACTGAGTGTGTCACGGCCACCGCGCATGCGCAGCGGTTTTAGGGGTGCCAATAAATCCCAATTTCAGTCAATTCCAAATCCCGGATTTCGCCTGTTCCAGCGGGAGCAGGGTGAAAGAGCTCCGTGTACACAGAGCTGTTTCTAGGTCCTTCATACAGACAATCTACTCTTTTTCAAGCGCTTTATTGTTTCATTTATAGACCTAAAACATTGTATTTTTATTTTCAAACCCTATGGATCCATAGTCAGAATTCTTTACAGTCTTGAGAGGAATGGCGGATTTATCTTTAAAAACAAGCTGTGGGTCTACTGGTAGATAAAACTAGCTCTGGAAGATAAAAGAAACAATGGGAAGGATTCCACTGATTGATGAATGGAAAAAGATATTTTCTTTTACAAATAAGTCTTAGGTTTGCTGATAAACTAAATTAGACATTGAGAGAAGAAAGAAACAATGGGGAAGAAAACCCCCTAAGTTCCGTAAGAATTAAAAATTAAAAGGGAGGGTTGTACATTAGAGGGAAGTCTTTGGTGTCAGGTGTATTGGGAAGTCTGTACCTCCCAAGTACCTCAGCCAATGGGGAAAGAGAGAAGGGAAATGCAGCCGGGAAATTAGGATAAAAAGGGAGGCTGTGTCCTCCAAAAATTTGAGAGACCCCAGGGGAATGCCCCATGGCCTCACCCTTTATTCAAATAAAGCCAGAAAGGATTCTTCTGTCTCCTTTTGGACATCAACCTCTGATGTTTGTGGGTTAATTTTCTTAACAGTCTGAAATCCAATCTATAACACAGCAGATTTATCTTGAAATAAAGAGTGTTTTTTTTCTATATATAAAAAAGACTCTTTATATTTTCTACTGTTCTACACACAAATGAATTTTCAGGCATTTTGGGGCTATAACCTCCCTTTTTTGGAGATATCCCACCTGTTTCCCCCTCATGCCCCACTCACCAGCTCCCCCACCACAGACATTGGGGTGCCCCAAATGGCACCATCACCCCACAGACTCACACACTTCTTTTTTTCCTCACCCCCAGAGAAGGCACAAAACCAGTCCAAGTGCCCTGGCCAGCAGCTCAGTGCTTCCATAAGAAACACATGGACATACCCCCAAAAAAGGGGGGTAAATCGAGGGCAGGGCAGCCCCCCAAAGTGTTGGGGTCCCCCCAGCTCCTGTCCCACAGACTGGCAGCCGCCCCACGGCACAGAAAGTGTCCCCAAGGGCGGTGTCTCATCTTCCCCCTCAGGCCCCAGCACGTTCCCCCTCCACTCCAGGCAGAGGATTCCTCATTCCAGGAGATGTCTGATCCCTTCCCTAGGCCTTCCCAGACACGGCTGGGCCGTGATGGAATCCGTACCCCCAGCAGCTCCAGCCCCTGCGCTGCTCCTGCACATCTGCCCCAGCCAGGGAAGCAGAACTAAAACCCAGAAATTTAAAAAGTAAACTGGAAACACAGCCCCAAACCTCACTCACTTGATGGTTAAAAGGTGTCTCTGTTTACCCAGGAAAACCAGTCCCTCTGGAGTAGTCTTGGGTTTCCTTTTGCATAAATTGAGTGGCACAGCTGCCAGCTGATGCCGTTAAACTCTCCATCCCCAAAACCCCTGGTCACCCTGGGCTGTGGGGTTTGTGGTGTCACGCTGCTAGCAGGGACCTCTGCCAGCTGCCCTGCCCAGGAGAGAATCCATGGGACTGATGGGAACCTCACCACTGGAAGGCAGGCAGGAATTGGTTCATTCAGAGCAGCACCTCAGAGTGCTGGGGGAAGCTGTGACATGCCACTGCCTCCGTGGCACCGTGGGCAGGTTTTAGGTGAGGTGCCCACACAGGCTGCACATCCTCGTGCAGATGAGAATCCCTGCACAAGGGTTCTCCAGCCACCCCAGGGGCTGGAGACAGCAAGAACATCCCTGGAGGAGCGTCAGGGAGGTAGGACAGACAGTCGGGACAGACGGACACGAGAGATCTCTGCAGCCAGGGCGTGGAACTTGGGGTTTATTGCAAGTGCAGAGCCCTGCTGGGAGCTGCCAGCCACAGCTCGGAGCAGGCCCGAGAGAAGAGAGGGTGAGAGAGCGAGGTTCCCGTTACAATACAATAAATCTTCTTCTGTGTTGAATATTCTAATTCTCACTAACAAATCTAGTACAAGATACAAATCCTACAGCATTTACATCCAGCCTATAAGAATCATTACATTAACATACTGTGTTACATTTTAAACCCTAAAAACTCTTCTTTGGGCCCCTTCTGCCAAGCTAGTGGGGTCTGCTCTGACCCTTGGACCTGCCTGCAAGTAGAGGGTATTGTTTCATCAAAAGGAGATTACCTTCAGCTGGCCACACCATTGTTTTCCAGTTGTTCAGTAACTAAGGTATCTCAAAGCTTGCTTTCATTTCAATCTCACTTAAAATTGCTATATTCTCAAAATCTTTTGCCAGGCAATCATATTAATAAGGCTTTCTGTTTCATCTTCCCCAACACAATGGCGTTCCTGTTATCTCTTCATCCCCCACTCCTGGCATTATCCTGCCCAAAAAACAGGCACTTACAGTCCCTGTGCCTCCATCACAGCTGTCACGCCAGCCTCCTCCGAGGCAGAAGTGTCCTGCAAAGAGGAACTCAGGAGCAAAACCAAGGGAAGTGAATCTATCTGTATGGAAAGAGTCACCGTTTCCACAGCAGAAACTTCCTTTACTGTTTATTCCCCAAAACTTGCACCACCTGCCCTGCGCTGCTGAATCCGCAGCCCAGCCAGGCACAGCTGGGCAGAGCTGGATCCGAGCCCTCAGCACCTGTGGCTCAGCATTTCCAAGTGGGAGGTGCTGTCCCCGGCTGGTGACACTGCAGACCCTGGGGGAAGGACGGGAATGGGGCAGAGGAGGCTGCAGAGAGTCCCTGGTGGGGCAGAGGGAGGGACAGACACCTTCCTGCTCCCCACCCCCTGGTCTCGGTTTCCCCTCTGTCATTTCTCACATGCCTCAGTTCTCACTTCTCCTTTCCCTTTCGTCAATTCCCTCAGCCAGCTCGTTTTCCCAGCTCCGGTCCCTCCGCTCCGGCTGGTGAGTGCCCAGAGCGGCTCGGCCATGGGCTGGGGGCTCGGGGGGGCCTCGCTCACCTGGGCACTGCTGGCGTGGGTGACAGGGGCTGAGCAGCCCCAGGAACTCTCGTCCTCTTCGGGCTTTGGGGTGTGCAGAAAGGCCTTGAACCTCTCACGTCTGGAAGTCCTGCCGGGGGGCGGCTGGGATAACCTCAGGAATTTGGATATGGGCAGAGTCATCAACCTGGGCTACTCACAGTGCAAGACCACAGAAGATGGATCTTACCTCATCCCGGACGAGATCTTCACCATCCCCCGCAAGCAGAGCAACCTGGACACCAACTCTGAGATCATCGAGTCCTGGAAGGATTACCAGAGCATCACCTCTGCCTCCATCAACCTGGAGCTGTCCCTCTTCTACTCCATCAACGGCAAATTCTCCAGCGACTTCCACCGCACCAAGACCCACCAGGTGAGAGACAAGGCTGTCACCACCCGGGTGCAGGTCAGGAACCTGGTTTACACGGCCAAGATCGACCCCGAGGCGGCCCTGGACAGGGCCTTCAAGAAGCAGCTGCTGACCATTGCCAGCCACCTGGAGAACAACCAGACCCAGATGGCCGATTTCCTGGCTGAGGTGCTGGTGCTCAACTACGGCACCCACACCATCACCTCCGTGGATGCAGGAGCCACCCTGGTGCAGGAGGACCAGATCAAAGCTACCTTCCTGAAGGACAGCTGGGCCACACGGAGCTCTGTCACCGCCTCGGCCGGCGTGGCCTTCCACAGCATCGTCAATGTGGGAACCAAGGAGTCCGTGGACGTCAGCTCGGGCTTCACCAAGCAGTACCTGGACAACCGCACCAACTCCAGGGTGGAGAGCATCGGTGGGCCCCCCTTTTACCCGGGCATCACCCTGAAGACGTGGCAGGAGAGGATTCAAAACCAGCTGGTGGCCCTGGACCGCTCGGGGCTGCCCCTGTACTTTTTCATCAAGCCGAGCGCGCTGCCGGAGCTGCCGGCGCCCACGGTGCGGAGGCTGGCCCGGCGCGTGGAGCTCGCCATCCGCCGCTACTACACCTTCAACACCGCCCCGGGCTGCACCGACCCCTCCTCGCCCAACTTCAACTTCCACGCCAACACCGACGACGGCTCCTGCAAGGGCACCATGGCCAACTTCACCTTCGGGGGAGTCTTCCAGGAGTGCGTGGGCCTGGGCGGTCCCGACACCGGCGCGCTGTGCCGGGCACTGGAGCAGAGGAACCCCCTCACCGGGGCCTTCTCCTGCCCCGCCACCTACACCCCGGTGCTGCTGGGCGTGCAGGAGCGGGAGGAGGGTCACAGCCACCTGGAGTGCCACAACAAGTGCACACTGGGCATCTTCTGCCACCGCGAGTGCCAGGACGTCTTCTGGCTCTCCCGGGTGCAGTTCAGCGCCTACTGGTGCGCCGCGAGCGGGCAGGTGCCTCCGAACTCGGGGTACCTCTTTGGGGGGCTGTTCAGCACCCACGGCGCCAACCCCATCACCGGAGCCCCGTCCTGTCCCTCGGGGTTCTTCCCACTGAAGCTCTTTGGTGAGCTCAGCGTGTGCGTGAGCCAGGATTACGAGGCGGGGGCCGCGTACGCGGTGCCCTTCGGGGGCTTCTTCAGCTGCCAGGCCGGGAACCCGCTGGCCGGGCAGCCCCGGGGCACGGCTGAGGACGCCCACGCCAAGGGCTGTCCCCCGGGCTTCAGCCAGCACCTGGCACTCATCAGCGACAGCTGCCAGGTGCAGTTCTGCGTCCAGGCCGGGCTCCTCACCGGGGGCTCGCTGCCGCCCGCCCGCCTGCCCCCCTTCAGCCGGCCCCCCGCCAACCTGCCGGCCGTGGACACGCTGCTGGTGCGGGACGGGGACAGCGCCTGGGTGAGGGACGGCCACAGCCACGTGTGGCGGCTGGCACGGCCCGAGGAGGCGCGGCACACGGCCGACATGGTCGGGGCCCGGGGGCTGTCAGGGGGAGAGGTGGCCGGAGTCACCGTGGCCGTGCTGGCCGGGCTGGCCACCGGGCTGGGGACAGCCTGGTACGGCCACCGGCGCTACAGGGCCAGGGGGTACCGCGAGCTGGGCGAAGGGGAGAGCCCGGCCCCCGGCAGCCCCGAGCACAGCACCGTGCTGAACGTGGGCGAGGGGTACCAGCAGGAGATGGAGGGGACGGTGCCCTGAGTGCCCCCTCCCCTGGGGCCCAAATCCCCAAACCCACGGGAAAAGGCGGGAGCGAAGGGGCCCTGGGGAGGGCTGTCTCCCAAATCCTGCATGCTGCAAGCTGCAACCCCTATCTCCATGTATATCTATCGGGATAGATATACACACGCATGCAGAGAGGCACGGAGCAGTTTTATTTCAGCCAGCAACTCATCGTGTAGTCAACAGAGCATTAAAAAAAGGAAAAAAAGTCACGTTGTGGAAAGACTTACTCACAGTAAGAGCCATCGGGCTGGCACCGCGGAGGTGGGGGACCCTCCCCCCTGTCGCCCAGAGGGTTTTGCATAGCTCCAGACAGGCTTTGTCTGCACTGGGGAAAACCCAGGGCGTGCAGTGGAGGAGAAATCACACGGCTGAGAGCCACCCAAACAGGGGCGTGTGCCTGGGGAAAGAGGGTTTCTCCCTTGAGGTAGAAGATAACAATCCACGCTGAGGGCGGCTGGGCACAGATGAGTGCAAAGGGAAATCAGGGGGACTCGGGGTGCCTGGCCCTGCCCACAGCGCCCCTGGCTCGCCTGGCCACACAGATGACTGACAGAAGACAACGGAGAGGCCAGGCCGTGCAGGGACCGCCAGAGTCCCCTGCCATCCGCTTTATTGACCCCCAGCCCCTCCACGGGGTGGCCGCGGGGGTGACGGACCCTCCAGGCCACGGAGAGGAAAAACAGCAACGACAACAGAACGATGCACAGCAGGATGGGCCCCCCTCCCACCAGCACCCAGCACAGGCGGCTCTGAGAGGCCCCGTGAACCCTGGTTTGGGATGGAAGGGACCCCACAGACTCCCATTCCTAAGCCCTGCCCTGGGCAGGGACACCTTCCACCTGGGCTCTCCAAGGCCCAGTCACCCAGGGGGCTGACAGGGATCCCCCAGAGCCTTGGAACACACTTCCCCCATCACCCACACTCTCCTACCCACACCGCCCTCCTGGCCCAGCCCACACCAACCCTTCAGCAAGCACCTTCCCCTGCAGACCTCCCCAAGGGCAGGAAGGGGGACACTTCTTACCCCACCTGCACCTGGCCCCATGGGGACCCACAAGTGACAGCCCTCCAGTGGGGCAGAGCCCTGTCGGGGTGGGGGGCCCCACAGCCCCTGTCCCGACCCCAAGCACCACTGTGCCCAGCCCCAGCTCGGCTGCAGCACCACGTTCTCCCAGGCTGCCTCCCCAGATGCCCCCCTATATGTACATATATACGACAAAACCCCAAAACACGAGGTATATAGAAATTCCAACGTGGGGACGCCCCCATACGAACAGTTCAAGGAACCCACTGCGGGGGGTGGCATGTCACTGTCCCCTCCCACACACTTCCTACCACCCACCAGCCCCTCCCTGGCATGCAGAGGGACACGGGGACCCTGCAGGGCACAGCTCAGACACAGCCAAGAGGAGCAGGGGGCAGGGCTGGGGGCAGCTGAGGCAGCCCAGGCCCCCCAGACTCCACAGACACAGGAGACCAGTGGGGAGGTACCGGACAGAACGAACGGACAGACAAACGTCAGAGGGACGAGGCAGAGCAAGGGGGACTCCTGCGGCCCCAGCTCCCACCCCAAGCCAGGTGCCAGCCCCAGGTGGGTGGCAGGGGTGTTGGGTCAGGCTGGGACTGGCACAGATGAGGAGAGAGGGGAGCCTGGCACTCCCCAAGCCCTCAGCACAGTGACAGCGAGGACAGAACACCATCCAGAGGGGCGGCCAAGCCAGCCTGAAGCCCCACAGCTGCGTATGGGGATGTTCCCGCCCTGCAGGAGTGAAGGGGACGGCCAAAAGGACCTTCTCCCACATTCCCAGCCAGCCTGGGGCACTGCGTGGCTGCCACTGGGAGCAGGGGGCTCCAGGTGTGCCCTGAAAAGCCCCCAGGCAGATATCTCCAGCAGCTTTATCCTGGTGGGTGCCGGCACAGGCAACCCTTTCCTTGCCTCCTCGCCACAGTCTCAGTCCTTCTCCTGTGCCAGGCTCTCCTCGGTGATGCCCTGGGCTGCCAGCTCGGCCAGGACATTGTCCAGGTAGTTGATGTCGGGGTAGCCGTGGCCGGTGAGGTTGGAGCCGAACTCTGTCTTGTGGTGGATCTCGTTCCAGATCACCGTGTCTGACTCGCCCGTGGTGCTGGAGGTCCCGATGGCGAAGATCAGGCGCCGGTCCCAGGCCACCAGCAGCAACTTCAGTACCTGTGGAGGCCAGGAATGGGGCAGGCAGCAAAGCAGGCCCGGCCATGTGGGCAGCCCACAGGCAAGGCCTCCTGGAGCATCCCAGCACAGCCTCCTGCCCCAGCCAGAACAGAGCGACTGCGCTGCCGAGCCGGCAGGGGAACGTCACGGGGCTCCTGCAGAGCTTGCTGGATGGGCTGTGGGCTAAGCCTCCACCCACATTCCCCTGCTTAAGCCATGTTTGCTTTTCCCACCCGGGCATGCCTCACCTTCCTGCCCTTCTCGCTGTCTGGCAGGTAGCAGTGCCGGGGAAAGCCACGGGCCGTGAAGCTCTTCCCAGGGTTTGGATGCTCTGGTCCCTGCGATGTGGAGGAGAAAAGAAAACCCTTCTGGAGGTCAAAAGCAATCTCTGGGCACAGAGCAACTCCCCAAGCCTTGGTGGGCACCAATGGCCACCATCCCCCTGCCACCAAGCATACAGGGACAGCACTTTCATGCGGATACACCCCAGACTTCCAACAACACCCTTATGGACAAGCAGCTCCTGAGCTGCAAGGCACGAGCTACAGCAGGACCTGGGGGTGACACAGCTGTGACAAGGGCTTCCAGCACCCCCAGGTGGCCCCCCCAGACCCACCTGCACCCCCGGGGGGATGTTGTAGATGATGCGGATGGTTTTGCAGTCGGCGTGGCCGGGCAGCGCGTGGGGGATGATGTGATATTCCATCTTCCCGGGAGGCTGCGTCCCTGTCTTCACCCCATAGATGGTTTTGCAGGTGGGACACTGCAGACTCCCATCCTGAGAGTGGAAAAAGGGGGACATGGTGAAACCAGCATCTCCAGCACTGAGCCACGCCAAGGACTGAGTCCCTGAGCAGCACTGAACGTTGTTTTAATTAGGAAAAACATAATTTCAAAAACTTTCAGGAACCTGGGGTAGGGGTGGGAGAATACGCTCTCCAACTTCAACCAAAAACCTGAGGTCTTAATTTCTCTTCCCCATCATTTTTCCAGTCCTCATTGCTTTCCCTAGCTCTGAATTGGTGCTTTGTTTTGCTTTGTTTTTTCAAAGAGGGAAATATAAAAAAATATTGAAAATCTCCAAACAATGCATTTTCCAGGGAATGTCAAGCACGAGGGGTATTTGCAAAAACTCTCCCGTGGCTGGAGAAGCACTGCCTGGCACCAAATTCCAGGTAGCTCTGCTCAAACATGCAGGGATCAAAGTCCACCCTGGCAAGGAAAACAAGCACAAAAATCTGGGCATAGTGGGGGGAAACACACCCACACAACCCTGAGTTCTGATTTAGCAGTCCCCAAGTGCTTGCTGCTGATAAAAATTAAACTCTGAGTCAGGGTGGGAGCTCAGGAGTCCTCCAGGGCAGCCAGGCTGGAGCTCCATCCCACGGAGAGCTCGTGGAGCTCAGCACAGGTGGCTGAGCTGGGGTCCCCGGGGCTGCAGGCTCTCACCTTGTTGCCGTTGTTGTACATGGCCACCAGGCAGTGGAGGTGGAAGACGTGGCTGCACTTGACCAGCTTCCCCACCAGGTCAGGCTTGACGGCCGGCTGGGGCCCCTTGTAGCCAGAGGGGGCAGAGAGGCGCTCCATGCAGATGGTGCAGTCCTGTGCCAGGGGGAGGGCAGGATCAGAGGGATGGGCGCTGATGGCTGCCCTGCTCTCACCCAGGTCACCCTGCAGGGGCCATGCACGCAGCACACAGCCCCCTCTGGGGACAGGGCAGAGCCATACAGGGTGGCATTGTGTGTCCCCAGCAACCCACCCCAGGGCAAAGCCCCTGGCACAGCCCTGCTGCTCGCACCTCATCGGGCGGATGCCGCACCTTCTGCAAGTATTTCTTCAGCACCTCCTCAGGGGTTTTACCTGCAGGACAGCGAGGGTCAAAGGATGGGAGAAACCCACTGCCAGGGGCAGCAGAAGGGATGGGGGCACAGGGGAACCAAGAAGGGGAGGAGGGACAGTCTCTCTCACCCTTCTTGGCCTGTTTCTTGGTGGTCTTGCGGCAGGAGTGGGAGATGCCGGGGATGGACTGGATCTCGCTCTTGCTGACGGGCGGGGGGTGCAGCACCAGCTTGGGGGGCCGGGTCAGGCACACGGGCAGCCCGGCCGCGCTCATGAGGATCCCCGTGATCCCTGCGCAAGGAGGGAGCAAATGGCACTGAGGAAAACACCCTGAGACCCAGAGGCCCCCCAAAACCTGCCCCACTGCGGCTGTTTGTCCTCCCACCCTGGGGAAGCAGCACCTGCTGTGGCCCCATCCTCACCTGCCAGTGCTGGGTTGACGGGGCTGGAGCCAGTGAGGTTCTTCACAGGGACAGTGGGGACCCTGAGGGGAGCCAGCACAGACCATGTCAGGACAGGCAGGAGGCACCCACGTCCCCACAGGGCCCAGGGGCCACACAACAGTTGCCTGAGCAACTGCACAGGCCCTGGTTGGAAAAAGAGAATCCCCTCGACGGGGCAACGTGCCCCTCCCTGCCCCACCACCGCCTTTTCTCTGGCGCTTTAGAAACCCTGACTGCATCTCCATTCATGGCCCCTTTTTGTCACAGCTCCCCGGGCCAGTCTGTTGTTTCTTTTCCTCTTTTCTCCTACAGCCACGTCACTGCCGCAGCTCTTTCCCCCCTCCCCTTGGGGCTCTCTTCCATGGGAAAGTTTCCCGGCAGGTCAGGAGCAGAGGGAAGGGGGAGAATGGAGAGGGAGAGGAAAGGGGCCAGGCTGTGACAGAAGGCTGACGGCAGAGCCAGACAAAGGGGAGAAACAGGCCCATTAAATGTCCACCCCATCACAAAAAAATGTCTTTGGAGGGTGGGGGTCTGGAGGCACCCCTTCTCATGGGGCCTGAATGGCTTTTCTTTGGGCCTTTCGCAGTCCCCCACCCAACCCCTGACTCCAAGAGAAAGAGCAGCCTCAGCCTGTTAATTGAGATGCAGGAGCCGACCCATCCCTGCTCCGGTCCCCAGGCACCTGTGGCAAGGCGAGGGGCCCAGCAGAACCCACTACCCTCCACGGGAGGCTGGGCACCACTGAGGGTCTCCCACCACGCTCAGCGATGACAGAACCCTGCAGTGAGGGCTGCAGCCCTCCCTGGGGAGGAGGAAATGCCTGTGCCGTCCCTTTCTGCAGCCCGGCACCCCGCGGGACTCACCCGGAGGCGATGAGCACGCGGGACTGGGCGATGGCGAGGCGCTGCAGGTGGCTGCGGTTCAGGGTGCCCAGGCTGGCCCGGGAGCCTTTGCCGCCGCCCGCGCCGCCGGGGGGGCTGCCCGAGGCGCCGGCCGAGCTCAGGGCGGGCGTGCTGGCCGCCTGCCGCCGGCCCCCCTGCGCCGCCAGCGGCTTCAGCGAGCCGCGCACCGCGGCCACGCCGTCCGGGGGCTTGGGCCCCGCCGCGGGCACCGCGGGCTTGGGGGCGGGCGGCGGCTTGGCGGGGGCGGCCTTGCGGGGCTGCAGCGTGGAGGCGCCGGGGCCGGCGGCGGCTTTGACGCTCATGACCAGCAGGCACTGGGGACACGTGCAGGCGGGCACCGGCGGGGCCGCCGCCGCCCCGGGGCTGGCCGGCCACGACTGCGACTTGGGCAGCGTGCCCGACACCAGCGGGTAGACCATGTCGAGGCGGCGGCGGACGCGGCGCTTGCGCTGGGTCTGCCGGTTGATCTGGCCCATGGTGGCGAAGTCGATGACGTAGCAGAAGCCGATGGCGCTCAGGTCCACCCAGGGGTGCTGCTTCTCGTAGGCGCGCTGGATGGTGATGCCCACGTCCATGTCGTAGGGCGTCCACGTGCCGCTGTCATTCTCCCACTCCCAGACGACGCCCTTGCCCGGTGCCGAGGACGGGTCATAGTAGCTGCGCCGGACGGGCCGGATGGTGCCTGAGGGAGGGCGACAGATGCCATCAGACCCTGGCGCCAGCAGCCACCCGTGGGCAGGCAGCGAAACCACCCCGACCTGCCCTGCCGGTGCCATTCCACGCGGGGACAGCACGGCTTTCCGGCTCTGCTGCTGTCCCCGCCCTGCCAGGGGACCCGTGTGCCTCAGTTTCCCCAGAGGGCAGAGAGCTCCTACACCCCACAGCCTGGGGATGCACCCCAGTGCAACTGGAGTGAAGGGAAGGGCAGATTTCTCTCCCACTGGCCCAGAGGCCAAGCACGGAGCCACTCAGCCCTGATGGGGAAACAGAACCACAAGCTTGGCTGCTCCAGCCTGCTCCTGGGGACCTCCTGTGGGAGCCTGATGAAACCAGGCATTAGGGCACCCGAGCCCTGCAGTGCCCGTCTCCCTCCCAGCTCTGGGCTGGAACAGGTGAATAAAAGATTTGAGGGGCAGCTCCGAGCCCCAAGCAGTGACACACACAGGTCCTCACGCACACAGGGGAGCAGGGCTCATGCCAGCCCCACCATCTGCAGCTGCCAAACCGGCCCCGATGAAAACCCCAACTGTGGCAACTGATTTTCCTCACAGGGAAAATCCGTGTGAGACCAAGCTAAGGAGTTTGAGTGGGGCGCTGTGCCCAACTCCCACTGCCCCATCAGCAAACATCAGGAGTGGGACGAGAGCACAAAGCACCAAGGCTTTGTGCCTTGCATGCTTATTTTGGCTAAGCGTTTCCTTTCCCACCGCTCCCAATCAACAAGGATGCATTCGAAGCATGGACACAAATTTTGGGAACTCCTACAGTGAGGAGAAAGGCTTCCTCTTTGGGATGTCTCACAGCAGGGCAGGGCTGGGTGTGCATGGTACTGGGGTCCCATGCTGAGCATGTCACTAATGCCCAGAGGTGTCTGGTGGGACAGCAGGTGGGACAAGCACCACTGCCTCCAGGTCCCTCTGCAGATCCCCATGGCTCAGCCCAGCGTGAGGAACAAGAAAGCACTCAAAGAGAAGCAATAACAAGTCTGCTGCTTCGGCTTTTCACCACGTGTCCTGCAAAGCCTCCAAGAATTTCAGTCCCTTCTCACCCCCACCTCTCGGCAGAGAACAGCCGCCACCGCAGGTCCCGCAGGGACACGAGTGGGATAAGAAGGAAAAGGTGTTTATCAGCACCCTGCCAAGGGACACGGGGTACAGCTACACCCCAGCCAAGCCAAGCCACCCGCCCTGTCCTGCCAAGGGGCACCCGGGGCAGAAAAGCCGAGGGGAGCGGGGCAGTGATTTATCCTAATCTGGCGGCGGCATGCGGCATCTGGCGGTCCCCAGGCAGCAGTGTGGGAATGCTGTGTGTTCCCCCAGCCCCTCGCCGCCAGCCGGCCTCCCATTCAACAGGGGAAGAAAGGGAACAATAGCTATTCAGGGCCTGCCAGGGTCGCGACCCCCCCAAATCAGAGCTGTTTAATGACCCAAAATACCAACATCCCCAGCAACCCAGGGAGAGACAGAACAATCTCCCTTTCAGTCCTCCACCCTGGGCAACAATAGCCCTCAGAAGCTGGCCCCCAGCCACCCTGCTCGCAGAGGTCCCTTGTCCCCACACCCACGGGCAGGGGAGGGTCGCCGCCAGCCCCCAGGGCTGCTGGGGAAAGAGGGACAAAGGAGGGTGTCTGGCGCTCTGCTGCACCCCAGGGACAAAGCACGCTGGCCATCACGGGGGTGTTGGGGATCACAACCCCCCATTCTAACGCCCTGCCGTGGATGCTTGCGCCCCACATCCCAGACAAGCCCAAGAGGTGAGGGACAGACAGCTGGGACCCACCCACCTGCCCGTGCCCTCCCCGACCATCCCTGCACCTGCTTGTGTCCCTGCCCTGGGGCTGCCATCCCCCCGGGATGCAGGATCTGTCACCCAAGTGTCTAGGTCGATGGCGGCTCAGATCTAGCACAGAGGGAGCCGGGCACGGCCCTGGAAGGGTGTGCAGGAGACGAGCTCTCCTGAAGGGAGAAGGATGGGGTGGGTGCAACAGGGCCCTGCAGCAGCGAGCAGGGCGGGCAGCACGACCCCGGGAGGGACCAGGGACGCGGGCAGGACGGGCAGCGAGGGCAGGGCGAGGACCTGCGGATCGGGTGGGAAGACACGGGCGAGCTGGCATCGCGGCGGGATCGGGCACGGCGGGGCCCGGCAGCGCCGCTCGGTGCAGCCCCGCACGGCCCCGGAGCGGGGACACCGGGACTCCCCTCCCGCCCGCCGGGCCGGCCGTGCCGCCGCGCGGGGCCGGGCCGCGGGGCCGACTCACCGGTGTCCTGGCGGAACTGGTGCATGGACTGCAGGTCGATGATGTAGGGCGCCAGGCGGCTGTCGGCCTGGCCCAGCACCACGCTGCCGCCCGCCCGCGGCCCGGCGCGGGCCACCGCCTCGATGTGGTGGCTGACGGCCGGGCTGTAGGGCCGCCAGCGGCCGTGCTCGTTCAGCCATTCCCACACCACCACGGCCGAGGCCAGCAGCATGGCTCCGCCGCCCCGGCCGCGGCCCCGGCTGGCTGCGCCGCTGCCGCCCGCCCCGGCGGCTCTCGCATGCTCGGCGCGGCGCAGGGCTCTGCCCGCCCCCGCCCGGGGCCGGAGCCGCGCACGGCCGGGCCGCCCCTCGCTCGCCCCTGCGCGCACCCGCGGCGCCGCTCCCGGCCCGCTCCGCCCGGCCCCGCCCGCACCGAGCGCCCCGGGCCGGGGGCGGCACCGCGCCACGTCAGCGCGCCCCGCCCCGGTGGCACCGAGCGACCCGCCGGGGGCGAGGGACCCATCCCGCACCGGGGCATCTCCCACTGTCCCGGTATCCCTGTGCTGCATCCCGCTTTCCCACTGTCCCCGTATCCCAGTGCTGCACCCCGGGTCCGCACTGTCCCCGTACCCCTGTGCTGCATCCCGGGTCCGCACTGTCCCCATACCCGCACCCTGCTCCCCTGGGACCCCTCCCAATGTCCCTGTACCCCCACCCTGCAGGCCCCCCGTACCCCTAACCAGGTGTGCAGCCCGGGGGGTCCCTGGTGTCCCATCCTGGTGGAGACCCCCAGTCGCTGCCTGCCAGCAGAGACTCAGGGTGCTGGTGGGTCACAGGGAAACTGCTCCATGTGCTGTGTCATAGAAATGTCGCCCAAGAGCTTCTTCAGGAAGTGGCCCCCTGGGCTGCTCTTGCCCATGACCCATGACACACAAAAATTGTTTCAAAGCCCAAAATTGCCTCATGTCTGAGGGCATGTGGGCTGTAACCCCAGCTCCTGCACCCCAGCTCTCCCAGCTGCCTGGCTGCCCCTGCTGTGACGTGCACAACCCTGTGCAACCCTCAGACTCAGGAGCAGCCAGCGCTGGCCCTTCCCAGCAGGCCAGAAAAACATTCCTGAGCTTGTTCTCCCACAGAGCCCCATAAGCAGCTTCCCAGGACAGCCCTGAATGACAGGATATTGGTGACAGACTGGTCTCATCCTTTTTGTGCTCCTGTGCTCAAACACACCTAACACTGATTTCCTTGTATATTAAACACCTGGACTTTCCTGGTTCGGGAGAAATGTGCAAATTGCCCCTGTGCCCCAGGCTTGGCAGCACAGGAAATCCCCCAGTCCATGGTCCACCTCAGCCTGCAGGCAGCTCATCCCCAGGCAGGTGGTGGAGCTCCTCTCTGGACAAACCTGTTTCCCAGGCACTGCCCATCCTGCTGAGTGCCTGCCAGAGGCGCTTGTGAGAAACCATTAGACAAGATCCAAAAGAGAGGAAAAAACGAAGGGAAGGGAAAGGGGGAACAGGTGGGGACTGACTGCGGTGATGCCAGCTGGCGGGCACTGTGGTGAGAGAGGATGAGGTGAACCACAAAGGTTCTCCTTTTTCCAGCTCACACTTGGATATACACATGGGGCTACGCTTCAGGCGCATTTTCCTGCAAGAAGGGAGGTCTCCTGGCCCTTCCCAGGAAAGCAGCACAGCCACAGAGAGCCACTCCTCTGGGTTTTCACCTGCTCCTTTGAGGCAGACAAGTGCAGCCAAGGCTACGACGGGGGAAACCCGGGGAAATCCGTTCCACTGACTCAGACAGGAGGAAAAGGCTTTCCTGCTATTAAAAAAGGAAAGTGTTGGTGAATATCCACCCACCTCTGCTCCAGCTCAGGATAAAGAAGTCAGAAGCCAGCACTGCAACACTGGTGTGGGCCCGTGGGTGAAGCAGTGGGACCAGCACAGCAGAATCCCACCGGCCTCTGGGCAAGGAGCAAATCCATTCTCACCCAGCACCAAGGCCTGAGGTCAGGGAGCAGCCTCAGCCAGCTCGAAGCCTTTCCAACCCCACAAAGTGTGCCCAGCCACACATTAAGCCCTAAAAACATTTATTAGTTTGAAATTAAACACGTCCATGGGTTGCTTTTGGTGGCTGCATCCTTGCTGCAATTTGGGAGTGCACCCCTCCCTCCCTCCTTCCCCCTATTCCCAGTTCCCTGTTCCCACCAGCACTACAAATCCCTTCTCTCTTCCCAAAGCACAAAGCTGGATGGTTGTGGTGGGTTCTCAGTTTGCAGGAGGCCACTGCAGGGGTCCTCAGCAGCATCAACCACACGGGTACAACTGTCCACCCCTAAAACTCCTAATTTCTGATTCCAAAATGAACAGCTTCGTTTGCCTTCAGCCACTCGGATCAACTTCACTTCAATCCATGGCAGAGCAAATCCAAGGGCCTCCTTGCACCACGGGAGCTCAGCTGTCGGGCGCCCTTGTCCTCGCCAAATCACTTCACTGGTGATTCCCTCAGGGCTGCAGCTGAAAAATAGCATTAAACCCCAGCCAGCTCAGACGTCACCGCCTCTGCACGGCACAGCGGGGGCTGGCTAGCAGGGAAAGGCCCAGAGCTGGAGCCTCTAGCTCAGCCAAGGCCTGGAGGTTTGGATTAATGGATTGCTTTTTCCCATTGTTTCTGGGTAGGGTGGCCATTCCCGAGCGCGGTGGCTGCTCCACAAATGCAGGTGCACCCAGCTGGCAAGGTAACAGGGAAGGAGTAAGGAAGGTTGCAAAAGCCCAGGGAAATCTCTGGGGCAACACCACGGTCCACCTTGGGTCTCCATTGCTGCTTTCAGCCTGGAGTGCAAGCACAGCCCCGAGCTGAGCTCTCTGCCAGCAGCTGAGGTGGGAGGATCGGGTTGCAGCCTTGGCCGGCTCCCTGCGATCTGAAGGTCACCTCGTACCCGGCCTGTGCTGCCGGAGAAAAGAGGTCTGTTCCCACCTGGCCGGGTGGTGAGGTTCAAGGACACGCTGCAGATGTCCCTGGCCACCCTTGGGAAGGTGAGGAGGGCGTGAGCACCCGGCCACTGCTGAGCTGGAGGGTGCAAGGGCAGAAGAGCATTGGGCTTCAAGCACACAGCAGCAGGCAAGAAAAACACTTGTCAGAAAAGAGACTTGCTTTGACTAATCCTGAAAAAAATAATGGCCATAAATTGTTATTCCCCAGTGCAGGGAAGCATAAAGATTGAAATAATCCAGTCTGAGCTGCAGGCAGCTGAGGGCAGGCAGCAAGCGGCAATGAAGAAGGTGCAGGTTCTTCCTCTCAGCCACCACTGATAAAAAACCATCAAAAGGCCCCATGAAACCACCCTTGCCCCAACCCTGCAGCCCTGTGGGGTCGGTGGGGTGGGCAGGATGGCACTGGGGGCTCAGCCTGGGGCTGCTCTTTGTCTCGCAGAGGCCCCGTGCCCGTGCAGGCGCTGCTGGTGCTGGGCAGGCGCTGTGCCCGGCGCTGTCCCAACCTGCCACCACAAAGCCGCTTTGTGCAGGGCCGGCCGGGCACGTCCCCAGCCTCCTCCCTGCTCTGTGGCCCCGGGCTCCCCCCACGCTGCCTGTCCTCTCACAGGCCAGGGAAGAAGGCAGGGCCACACCAGAACAGGGCACAACCCCAGTGACCCACCATCTCCTCCTCATCCTCCCACCATCTCCTTCATCCCCAGCTCCTTCGTCTCCCCCATGACCTCCCAGTGGGTCGCACCCCCCAAACCTCTCACCCCACAGGGATGGACTCTTCCCTGGAGTGGCAACTGGGCAGCCCAGCCTCCCTGGTAAGCTGCCCCACCTCCCCCAAGAAGTACATCACCCTGGTAGATCTCCCAGCCCTTTTATTCACACGGCAGCCATCACATCCAGTCGGCAGGAGAACCGTGGCCCAGGAAGCTGTGGAACATCCCAGCACTCCACAGGATGAGCAATGTGGTTGGGGCTCTTAGGTTCTCCCATGCCATTCCCAGTCCTAAAATAAGCCCTGCAGGCACTAACCCCCTTGCAGAGAGAAGGCTTCTCTCCCTTCAGTTAAAAGATCCTCTCCATTATCATGTCCAAGCAATTAAGAATTCCCCCTCCTGATTGCTCCCCCCCCTCCCCAAAAAGCCCCAAGCAGTTAGAGCAGAAATTCAATGAGCAGCCAACCAAGCTGGGCAGAAGGAGAGTCCACGTGCAGGAGGCCAAGCCTTGTGCCTTGTAGCTGGGGGCAGGTCCCAAGACTCCTTTCACCCGGTGATGCTCTTCTGTCCCTTGGCTCCTGCCCTGCATCCACAAGAGCCCCAAGGCAGCATCTGCATGCCATAGCAGTGTGCAAATTCCAAAGGGAAGGGCAGTGCTGCTTCTCATGACTCTAGGCCCTGGGGTGAGCAGCAAAGCTGCTTCCTGAGGGTAATTCAAGTGTCCAGCAGGAAGAGCCCAAGGACCCCTGAGGATCCCTGCTCCCTCCAGGCTAGACTGCAGCCTGTGCCTCAGTTTCCCCACGGGGAGCAGCATTAAAAGCATGGGGATTAATGGCACGGTCCCTCCCCTCCACGTCCCCTCCTTCGCTCTCAGCTGCCCTCTGAGAGGGTGGGCGAGGAGCCGCAGGGGCACCCAAGCCCCCCCACCCTGTGCTCGGCCTCAGGGGCTCTCGGCCAGGCCGGGGGCTGCGCCGGTGGCCGGGCTGGGCTTGGCGAGCTGCCGCAGGTCCCGCACGGACCTCACGGCCCACTGGGCCAGCTCCCGCAGTACGCCCAGGCCCCGCAGCTTCTGCTCGAAGAGGCTGAGGCGCGGCGGGGGCGGCGGCCCGTCCTCCTCCTCCTCCTCCTCATCCCCCTCCTCGCCGGGGACCCCGCGGCTCTCCAGCCGCAGCAGCTCCTCGAGGTGGTAGGCGAAGGCCGAGACCTGGAGCAGGACGGCCGCCAGCGCCCGGCCCAGGCCCGCGTCGGCCTCGCCCAGCTGCTCCCGCTGCTCCTCCAGCATCTGGGCCAGCAGGGCGCGGAAGGCCCGGTAGGCCGCCAGGTTCTCCAGCAGCCGCTGCGTGCCCGTCTGCTCATCCCAGCGCTCCACCGCCGCCAGCGGCACCCCCTCCACTGCCGCCACACTGGCCGAGGCGTCCAAGCCCTGCTGCTCCACCTGCAGGGTGAGACCCGCCGGGGATCAGCGGGGCAGGATAGACGTGGGGGGGATCCCCAGCCCTGAGGGTGTCAGGGCAGTGCAAGTCGCCCGAGTCCTGCCCAGGTGTGAGCAGGCCGGGGTCCGGCAGGACTCCGTGCCCCATCCCTGCCGTGGGTCAGTCCTCGCACCCCAGCACAGCTCCCAGATCCCAGCAGTGCTCCCAGCCCCAGAGCAGCCAGAAGGAGCAGGGCAAACTCACGTAGGCGTCCAGGAGGTCGACGACATCCGCGCGCATCTTGCCGGCCAGGCGGATGCCGCGGCTGCAGAGGTCGCGGCGCCGGAGGGCAGCGGAGGGGCTCTCTGCGGCCGCCATGCTCCGGGCAGCTGTCACGGCCACCAGGCTCCGGGCACGGCAGCAGCCGCCCGGCCCGCCGAGGACAATCCCTTGCTGAGCTGGTGCATTCCAGCCGGGAGCTCCGCTCACACGTCCGCTGGCCTGGTTCTCCCCCTCTTCCGTGCCTGGGGCCTGGCACCACGCTGCAAATTCCCGCCTCTGGGATCAACAGCGACAGATTATTTCCCTAATTCCCCCACGCATCGCTACTCCGAGTGCCTTGCCCAGAACTGTCTGGCGCAGCAGCAACAGGCTCCCAGCCCCGGCTGCCCCACTCCTCCCTCCCAGCCACACAGCGAGATTAGCAGCACGCTAAGCCCTCGGCTCATTCCAGAGCGCGGGAAACCACTGCCGGGAAGAGGCGAGCAAAGCCCGGACATTGCTCAACCCCTCAGCCCGGCAGCCGGCTGGAGCCTGAGCAGGACCAAGCAATGCTGGAGGGCAGCCCCCAGGCTGGAGATCCCGCAGCAGCCCCAAGCCAAACTGCAACCCCAACCCTGGCAGAAGGATCCGTGCCAGTTGCTTTTAACCCCCCTTTCCCCAGGAGTCCTGCCCTAAAGAGGGGCTGCAGATAAGGAAAGATATCCCAACCACCCCAGAACGACACCAGCCACGCCACAGGTGAGCTGCACACACCAAGACAAAAACAGCCCTTCGGGTTGGGTTGGTATTTCCTCAGTATGTTTATTTTGGTTATGCATTACCCAGATCAAGAGTGAGAAAAACCCCAGGAGTTGAAAAGCAGCTTCCCATGAATACCACAGTGTGCCTGGCTGGGGATCCCAGGGCTGGGGTGTCCCCATATGCCCAGCAGCCCCCTTGCCACCCCGTGGCTACTGCAGAAGCTGCTGAGCTTGGGGAGCCCCTGGCCAGAGCAGCCCCCAGCCCCAGCCCAGTGGCCCAGGGCCTCTCAAGTGCTGCCCGTGCCAAAGAGCCTCATGCCCCCTCCAATCCCTCCCCGGGAGGAGAAAAAAAAATAAATACAGGGGAAAAAAATACAAAAAAGTTTATTGCAAACTACTACAATAATTTATTGAAGCAAACTGCATGCGAGTGAAGGAGAGACATCGAGGGGAGGAGGAGCTGCAGGAAGGCTGTGTCAGTTTTAGGGCTTCAGAGGGGCATGGGAGGGGAGCTACACATCTCTCCTGCATCAGGGGCGAGCAGGCTGTGGTTAGAGGACAGACAGGCACCTGGCCACGGCCAGAAAAAGAAAAGGGAGAGCTACAAGAGGTGTCATGGAAGGACAAGGCAGGGAGCGGCAGGGATCAGAGGTGTCCAGGCCGGGAAGCAAAGGAAATGTTTGATTTTGCATCCCAGAAGTGCAGCCAGGGGCAAACCCTGCTCCACTGGGGCGGACGTGGGACGAGGCAGCCTCCCCCAGCCTGGTGCCAAGTGCTGGGTCACCAGAGGTGAGCAAGCCCTTGGCCCAAAGGCCTTTTAGTGCCATCCCTCGACCAACAAACCCCCGAGCTCTCCTTTAGTGTTCTGTGCAAGGCTCTGCCCAGCCTGCACCTCCCACAGGCACAGGGGCCAGCAGAGACACAGCTCCAGCAGCACCATGTCAGAAGGACAAAGCCAACCTGCCCCGAGGGCCACCAAGTGTCCCCAGAGTGCTGCCCCTCTCTAGCCTGCAAGGGGAGGGGACCAGCTGCCACCCGGAAAGTTTCCTGCTGGAAACCACAGTAAAGCAATCCAAGCAAGACACTGGATCATCTCGACTGAAGGAACTGATTTAGTTTAACACCATTCTACCACCGACCTGCCACCAGGTGTGCTGGGCCCTCCCATGAGCCAGGCTGCTGCCACAGCGTGACCACGGGATGCCCACGCCCAGGGCACGGGACTGCTCAGCCTCCACCCGCCCCTACACCAGGAAGTGCTTGACTTGCTCTGACAAAGGTGTCAGTGCGAGGGGGAGGAGGAGGGGAGAGAGGGAGGGGGCAAACCAGGACAAACAGCCTGAGAAAAGCCAGCATGTTTGGGCCACAGCTGGATTTCCAGGCGTCATAGGGGACAGAGTGGGTGTTCAGAGTCAGTTTCCTGTTAATCCAATTAAATTCCACATTTTATTGCGGTTTTCCAGACCCCCAGGTACCCGATTTCAACAAGCTCCTGTGTGCTACACACCAACTCAGCTGATCCTGTGCTCAGACAAGATACTTCAGCTCTGCTCCCAACCCCAGAAACCCAACCAAAAAACAAGCAAATAAACAAAAAACAGGTTATTCTTCACCTCTTCCAAAACCGCTACGAATGCAAGGCCACTGAATCTCCACACAAAGTTTCAGAGAAGAGAAAAAAAAAATCCAAGTCTCCATAGCAGACACATCTTATCCTATGTAAACTTTTCCAAGGGCTCAAAGCTGCCCTAACTACACCAGCAGGCAACACCTGACCAGCCACGTTTCAGGGAAAACTGGGGTGTCTGTGCAGAAAAGAGAAGCTTTCAGAACACGGCTACACAATCCCCCCTCAAAATGAGGGCAGGGAGAAAAGCTGACAGCCCATAGTCCCACATCAATCTATTGCCTTGGATAAACAAGCCTGAGAAAACCATATCCAGTCCCTGCTAACTGTGTCTTTGTCTAGACCTGGAAAGGAGAGGCAGAGTTGGATGAGGAGCACCACATCCCCCAGCAGCAAGTAGCTCAGGGCTGTCCCAAAAGTCACAAGTCACAAGAACAAGTTCCTGGCTAACAACGTCCTTCCCCAAAAGGCTGGAGGCAAAACAGGCATTGAATGCAAGGAGCTCACCCGGAGCTGGGAGGGAGGGAGAGACAGCCCATCACTCACCTCATCCTCCTGCTAACACGCTGCTGCAGAGACTCCCACTGCACACAGGCTCTTCTCCAGGGGCTCTCCCTCTACTCTGCAAAAGCTGCAAGACACATCTGACTCCAGAGCGCTGCCTTCACCTCAGCTCTCCCAGCTGCTGGCACAATGGCACTGGAGCTCCCTGCACTGGAGCCTACTGGGAAACAGCCTGAACCCCTTCCACCCCCGCCCCTAAGAACAGAACTAAAAAATACCGACCCTTTTTTAAACAATAAATAAGGAATCTTGTTACCACAACACAAAAACGAAGCATGTTCAAAGTGCAAATTACTGTCGTCAAACTGGGATGCTCCTCCTTGCCTCTCCCACGCAGGGCTCCTGTAGCCCCCGGGCCTCTCCAAGCAAACATGATCTACGAGCCAGGGCGTTCCCTCCCTCCACTTCCTGCCAGGGCTGGAGCAGGGGAGCGTGGTGGGAGCGGGATGTGCACTGCTGCTTCACAGCTCACCCTGCCGAGGGGCTAAAGTGCCAAACTCCCAGCCCCGGCCAGGAAGGAGGAGACTGCAAGGACCAGAGTGCAGTGGTGCATAGAAGTCGGGACCAGGGGCAGAGGGAGTCCTAAGGAACTTCTCCAGAGCACGTCCAACGCTTTTTAGTTTGCCAGTGGGGCCATGCCAAGGAGCCAGAAAGGCAACAACTGCTTTGGGGTAGAGCGAGGGGTTTCGGCAGTGCCCCCTCCCTTGGAGAAATCCGCCGCTCAATCCAACTTGCTCTGGCAATGGCAGCACGTGCCCCTTTCCACAGAGGGGCCGCGGGAGAGAGAGAAGTGGTTGGGAGAAAGAGGATGTGCTGTGATCCGCGCTGGAGGGGAGCAGACCCTTCAGTTATTTACTAGTATTGTAAGTTTTGTTTAACTTTCCTCTCTTTCAGTAAGTGCCTCCTCCTTTTTTTTTTTTTTCCTTTTCCTTTTAAATACAGAGTCCCAACTGTCCCAGCACCCAGGTGCTCCCCTGCCACTAGGGTCCAGTGGAGTCTGAATCTTCAATGAGCACCTCCGTGCTGGCTCCCAGCATCTCTGTGTTCATGACCAGCCCCTCCGGGTTCGCGCTGCTGCCGCTGCCCACGAAGAGCTTGCCATCAGCCACCAGGCTCACACGCTCTGCCCCGCCACAGTAGGGCTTTGGCATCCCCTCTGGGCTCAGCAGCAGGCAATCTGCTGGGGGAGCACTGCCCAGGGGGTCGGGGAGCAGCGGGAGGCCCTGGCCATCTGTGGGTGGCACAATGGCCTCGGGATTAGTGCCCAGGATATCGGTGCTGGTGATCAGGGCACCCGCGTTGGCAGCCAGTGCTTCAGCAATGAGCACTTCGGGGTGACTCTTGGCTTTGTGGGCCACCACGCTGTCCTTCTTCTCGAATTTCTTGCCACAAATATTGCAGGAGAATTGGTAGAAGGAGTCTGCATCATGCTTCTTCATGTGCCAGTTGAGGGAAGCCTTCTGCCGGCAGGTGAATCCGCAGATCTCACACCTGGGAGGGGACAATGAGGAGGTCACAACAAAGGGACATCCACACACGCTCATAAGGACAATAGTAGTGAGGTGGCAGCTCAGGAGAACAGCAGGGGCTCACTAATGTCACTGCAGCTCCAGCTCTGATTTTATTTACTGAGGGCTTACGTTCCCCAGATCCACACCAAGACACGGCCCCGAGGAGCCGGTGACACAAGTGTGTGTTCAAAGAGAGCTGGGACACCAGGAGCAGGCTCCAGGCTGACTTCAGAGCTGCTCTGAAATGGGTGTTTTGGGGGTCCCTCAGAGCAGGAGGGCGAGGCACAGGCAGAGGTACTCACTGCAAGGGCTTCTCGCCCGTGTGGATCATGCGGTGCACTGCCAAGTTGTGGGAGCTCTTGAAGGCCCGGGCGCAGTACTCGCAGATGTAATCCCTTTGATCTGAAAGACAACACAGTTGCAGCACTGCTCTCCCACAGACCTGCCCCCTTTCCCAACTCTCCGGCAGTGCAGGTAAAGCTGCCCAAGGAGCAGAGCTACAAGTTCTGGGAAGAGGAGGTGTCCCACAACACAGCACAGCTGCTGATCTGGAGAGGCGAGGCACGATTAAGACTCTCCTAAGAGCTAATTATCCACTCCAACCAAAACTGAAAGACTGGCAAATTGGGATAAATCAGACTTTATCTGTTGAGGCTTATTCCTCTACAGAGCTCCTGAGTGATGCCTGCCAGAAGGAGAATTAAAACCTCTATAGTCTATTTCTTTCATTTGCTTAAAAGATGGTAATCCAGAATTCAGTAATACCCTGCTGCTGCTGCAAATCTATGCCACCTGACTTGGCTTCACTCTCTGCAGAAGTCCCAGAGGCTTTTCCATTTTCCCTCTATCTGTTCACTGACCTGAAGAGGAGTTTGCATCTATTTCCCACCCGCTGTACCTGTGTGATGTTTGGCATGCCGCAGGAGCTGCTTCTGGAGCCGGAAGAGCCGACCGCAGGAGGGATGAGGACACACGTATTTTTTCTTCAGTAAGTGCTGATATTTTATGTGATGCTGGAAAGAAAGAGTGGAAGTCTGCAGACTGTTCATGGCTGAGCGAACAGCTGAGGTTCACTCAAGTTTAGATCCCCACTGGAAAATAAAACACACATGGACACGCAGCAACCTGACAGACAGACACACACATGGCTACTGGCCACAATGAAGCCTTCCAAAATGACAGCATCAGGAAGGGGTGTGAGTGCCAGTGGAGGCTTAGCTGCCTGTTCCAAGCACCCCCTCCCTGCCCTCCCAGGTGCCACAGAGGGAGTGAAGAGCCCCACCAACCTGCAGGTACCGCGGGTGAGCCAGGACCGTGCCGCAGCCTTCCATCTCACAGCGCACATACTGGATCGGGGGCTTCTTCCTGGGAAATCAGCAAGGAGAGGGGCAGAGTGCTTGGCTGCTTCTATGGTCAGCTGATTCTACAGATAAAGACTCTCTATATATTCTATTTAGAATCACAATTCTCTGTGTCTGTGACGGGCTGATGTGTCTCATGCCACAAATAACAAGTGCAAGCACAGCAAAGCACCACTGCTCCAAAATCCCTGCCTGGGCTGTGACACAGCTGCTGTCCAAGAGCCACTTCTTCTCCTGCCACTACTTGAGGGCTCTCCCTAGAGCTGGGAAAACCTCAGGAGACCCAGAATTCCCAAAGCAACTCCTTACTGCTGGGCAATGCCCCAGGAGGGATCAACTGAGAAATGGGCAGGGGGCTGGTTCACTTGGAAGAAATTAAAACAACACCTACAGGGGAAGGAGAAGAGGGAAGACAAGGCATGCTGCTGGTTTTGGTTTTTATTCCCTTTAAGGCAGAGAGATGGCTTTGGGAAAATCCTTGTCTGCATGTAGAAATCAAGTCTGCAGAACAGAACTAGGTTGAGAGGATCACTTACCTTCTCTTGGGCAGCCTTGGGCTCTTGTCATCCTTTCTCCTCCTTCCCCTCCTGTAACAGGGATACAGAAACAGAACTGAGAGAAGCTTCTTTACATTAGCAGTGGGCAGAGACTTTGAAGTGTATGCTGTATTGCCTCATGAACTGCATGGTCTAGAAAAAAAACTGAGATCAAGTTGGAGACATTCAAAAGATGGAGAATTCCAGAGAAATAAATGCTTCACGTGGTTTGCTCTCTCAATACTTCCCATTTCCTACTGCATTTTTCATAAACATGTATTTTGCCAACACGGTCTAGAACCGACAGTGCACCCTGTTTCCTCTGCTCTGTTGGGGAACATTCCACACCATGGGAAAACATCCATCTGCCTGATCAGGAAGAACAGGATTAATGATCCAGTAGCTATTTTACAGGGCTCTGAATTAGCCACAGCAGCTTCTGTACCTGTCAAGACAAAAATCTAGGCTCTGTCTCAGCAGACCTGTGCTCACATGTAAACTGCAGCCTCCCAAGCCCCAGCTCTGCCCAGCTCTGCCTGCCTGATCCCATTGCTGCAGAGACACTTGGAGCAGACTGATGGAAGTATTTTCTAGACTCTACTGAGACATCTGTATTGATGGCAAGCCAGGAACATGCTGAACACACACTCAGCATTCAAGCCAAGCCCTCAGAACAGCCACAGGTTTTATTACGCACAGAAAGTAGTGTCTGATTCAAACAACAAAACCTCAAGCCTCAGAAAGCAGTCTCCAACAGACAAAAATGTTCTCAAAATATCAGCCTCCTCACTCCTCTCCACTGTGAATCAGCAGCAGCTCAGGAACAGCAAGAGGAATTACACCACCAGTGTGCAGCAGGTCAGCAGAGGGAGCCCAGGCTGTTCCAACCACTCAGAGAGGAGCTGAGGTACAAAATCAGCTCCTTTTTCTTTTTTTCCCCTCACATTATCCCAAAGAATGGCTTTGACACAGCCACATAAACCCATCTCCCTGTGTTGCCAGGAGGAATGCTTCAGCCAGGAGTTCCAGGGACAGCACACACCAGAAGGTGTCAGCCACTGGTGACTGCCTGGGTGGCAAAAGTTTGTTGTTTTACTTCTCGAAAGCAAGGGGAAAACAGCTGATTTTCCTGACCTCTGGTGAAGCCCTAACTGTACAAAAAGGACGCTGACCACACACACAAGGTATTCCAGTAACAAGACATCCCAGTGTCTGCCCCCAGCACACAGCAGGAATGCTGCCCTCTCCCACTGGCTTTCGGGATCCACTTGAGGCATCACAAGGAACCCATTGTAAGGACACCCTGAAGTATTTCCCACTGTGTGGTCACACCCAGGGAGGCTGACTAACCACAGCATGATGAAAAACCCCTCCACTTAAGCGAAACTCTGATGTTTTTTGTGGCTGAAGACAGGCAAGATGTGAGGGCACAGGATAAACAGTGCTGCCCCATCAGCTGTCAGGCCCAGAGGAGGAGGGGGATGGGGGGAGCCAACAACAATTAAACACTGTTGTACACCAGCAAGAATGCAAAACACACAGCACACACTGGCATTGTAACTGCAGAGTTTACTTACTTCCTTGGTGGTTCTTCATCCTCCTGAAACTCATTCTCTTCTTTCACTTCCACTTTAATCTCTTTCTGCCTTTCCTTTTCCTCCTTCCCCTTGCTAGCTTTTCTCCTTTGCTTTGGTGCTTCCCTACAAAGACACAAACACAACACCTTACTCCAATACTCAACCCACTGCCTGCTTTTTACAAAGATTTCAACAAAAAGTGGACCCAAGTTTAGGACTGTCCTTCAAGTCCCACTTTCAAGCAGAAGTAAGAACCAGGCTCAGGGAAGCTGCCAGCAGCCAGCAAGGCTCTAAAGGCTTCAGTACCTGAGAGAACAGTTCTGGCCAATGCAGGCAATGTTTAGAACCATTCCAGCAGATCAACTAGCACAGGTGCTTTGGGGCATTTAAGCTAATTCAGGTAACATGCCCATATTTTTTTGGTCTAAACCCCCAGTAATTACATAATCCAATATACTTCTCTAGGTGGGGCTTGTAGGTCTCATCTCTGGGATCATCTTTGAAGGGAACTTCTTCCTCACTGATGAGCATCTCCTCATCATCATCGCTGTTGGGAGAAAAGGAGAAGAGAGGACTTTGGCAGCAACAGCTTGGCCACTAATGCAAGAAAAATATCTGTGCACCTTTCCCCAGGATGGGAAGGACAATATTACACTGCACTTCCTCATCCAGTATGACTGGGGAATGGTAACAGCTTGCACTGACCAAGGAGCACAGTGACAACCAGAACAGGGCAGGCAGAGATGTGTCCTCACCCACCCACAGCAACAAAGCTACCAGGTGGAATGCCCAGATCAAATCTTACTATCCGTTTCTCCACAATATCTCCTGACATTTTTGCATACTGGAACTGCAACAGCAAGGGGCCAAAGGAGACAGAGCTACTGTCAGTCCCATGGATCATTTCACACTAACAGTAATTTGCAAGTGACTCAGGCCCACCTTGAGACACCGACTAGGAAGAAACACCACAAAACAACATGTCCTACCTGACTCCATCTGGAGACTGATGCTCGTCTGTGACCACTGAAAGGAAAAGTCACCATTAGGTTTCAAAGTGTGTTCGCTGCAGTGAGCTCATCTGTCTCACGGTACCTCCGTCGACATTCAGAGCCGGGAGTGCTGGTGGCAGAAGGCACCCGTGACAAGCAGCACCACGCCAGCACAGCCACACGCCCAGAGCGACGCCCGCAGCCCTGACTGTCCCCGGGCCTCGCGCGGCACGTACCGTACTCCAGCTGGTCGGCGTTGGGCTCCGACTTGCAGATGAGCTGCAGGGAGGCAGCCTTGGCCCGGGAGGCGCGGGAGCCGTCGGGGTCGCGCTGGCGGGCGGCCGCCGCGGCCCGGCTGCTGCGCCAGCTCCGGCTGGGCCGCGCCGTGCCCACGGGAGAGCCATGGCTGAGCGTGCCAGACACCTCCTCCTCCTCCTTCTCTTCTTTGGGAGCTGCAACAGCCAGTGCAGTGTGTTTCATCAGAGCACAAAATGCCTAAATCCCCTCATGACATCACACCTTAAATCACAGCAGCCCCTGCTGATGCCTAGAAAGGCTGATCTGGAACAGACACTAGACAGAGCTAAATGGATAAAACCTTGGGCAGCACAAGAGCCTGGCCAAGGCTACACCCAGGATGAATCCAACAATGGTTCCTGGTCATGCATTTTTACACTTTTCTAAGTTTTGGTTCATCTACATATTGGGTTCAATTGTCCAGTTACAGCTCCAGGTAGTCTCACTCCCATGGCTTGCCCCCTTTTCTTCACCGTTGTTTGTGCTTTTTGGGTAATGTCTGTCCTTGATTCTCTAGCTGGGAAGGGATTGTTTTGTCAAACTACTCTGTGAAGAGAACTTACTAACACCTAATATGAAGTTTCAGAGTTACATACCACCTAGCAGAGAATGTGAAAAATATAAAAGCTAAAACCCAAGGTGTCACTGCCGGCTGTGGGAACCTGCTCAGCCCTCTATGCTGAGCCAGGACACTCCCCAGGCCCTCACCTCAGCAGACCTTCCCTTAAAACTCTCCTCACATTCCCTCCAAAGAAAGACACTAACATTTAAAAGCAGCTTCTATTTCCCTTGGATAAAGGCTTCTAAGACTATGATTTGCTGGCTTGCTGGCTCTAAGCACAACAAGAGACACTCATAAAGCTCAGCAAGTGCTTTATGAAAGGCCAGCTTCAAAGTTGGGCCATGAGAAAAGTCATGTTTAGAGAATTCCCCAAACATATACTTCACTGGAATTGTACACCTGGCAATATCCCTGAGGGATCTGAGCTGGATGTCTCTGGTGCTGTGCTAGAGCAAAAAGCATCACAGATGCTGTTAGCCTGAGGCCTCCACACTTATTTACAGCTTGTACAGGTGGTTTCCTTTTGCCTCATGGCTGGTCTCCAAACATGCTCTGGCAAGATAACAGAACTGACTGAAATATCTTGTGAGCAAGTTAATCCCTTAAAAACTAAAATTCCCAAGTACAGTTCATTTGATCTCACTTTTTGGCACTTGCTGTGACACTGGGCCTTCATGAACTCAACGCCCTTTGAAATGTTACAGCTGGTCACAGAATGGTGTGGGTTGGAAGGGACCTTAAATCTCAGCTCATTCCAACCCCTGCCATGGGCACCAACACCTTCCCCTAGGCTGCTCCAAGCCCTGTCCAACCTGGCCTTGGATACTTCCAGGGATGAGCAATCCACAACCTCTCTGATTCCTCCCAGCCTGCAATCTCCAGTTTTGCATCAAGCCTTCTGAACCAAATGATCCTTTTTCTCCTAGCATGTAGTTTGCTCTGCATTACTCACTGTCTGATCCTTGATTAACAGGGTGGGAATAAGCAACATTTGGCTGGAAAAGCCTGACTGGAATCCCGGATGTGAGGCATCACAGTGTTGTAAACCATCAAGCTGCTGTCTTGCACGTATAAACCTCACCATCAGAGCGTGAACTGCACCCTTCTGGCTCTCTTTGGCAGATCTCAAGGTGACTGCTGCATGTTCTCAGTCCTCATGGTGAACATCTCATTTGTGAATGCCAAACCAGACCCAAAGACACTTGAAACCATCCTCTACAAATTCCCCCCTCAACCACTACCATGCTGCCAGGGATAGCACACACTGCTGCTCTGGGAGAGATGTATTCCCTTGGAAGATCAGGCATTCAGCTGATGATAATTATAATTTTAAAAATCAGGCTTGCAGAGCTGAAGCAGACCTGCCTCAGAACACACCTGGACAGGGCACACCCCTCACCCAGCAGCTCTGCTTCCCTCCTCTCAAGTGAAGGTCTGGGATAAACCTTTTCCCAGGATTTCTCCTTTTACTTCCTCTGCTTCAGCTGTCTAACAGATTGAGGGCATTTTTACACGCTGAGAATACCCAGGTACCTCCCAAACCCCATCCTTAGGAGATGTATCAATTATTTACCTTGCCACAGAGCTCACAGTGATACAGAGCTGGCAGCTGAAAAACCTCCTGACTCCAGACCCTCCCAACATGGTCCCTGGTCCCTATCCAAGGAAACTTCTGTCTGTCAAGTGTTCAGCTGCAGGAACAGCTGGAATCAGCCACCACCAAAGCCCTTGCCCAAAATATGGGAAGTCCTAGATTTGGAATAAGCTTTTGTCTCTTTTTCCTTCATCAAAAATAGATTAAAAATCGTGAGTGAATGCCAGTCCCTGGGAGAAGGGACAAGAAAAGGAAACCTGCAAGGACACAGTGAAGTTGTGGCTTTGTTTAGACAACCAAAAGACAAGACTCTGGGCACTGGTCTGCTTTTCAAGAGAGCTGAACTTTGATTTATAAGGCATTTGGAAGCTTCTTACTGACCTGCAGACAATTTCAGAAAATACATGTGTGCAATTAGGTGAAAAGAAAATAAACTATTAATTGCTAAGTTAAAAAGCTGCTATAAAAATAAATGCACCACAACAAATGCACACCTCTGGGATTGAAGGAAGCAACCACACAGTGGGTAAGGCACCAAACACCTGGTTTCATAATAGCATGGACAAAAATGAAACTCAGGAAAAATATCCAAGTGCAAAGCTCCATCCAAAGGGCTCCTCCCCACCAGAGCAGTGTGGAACTGTACAGATGGGATACAGGAAAATCCTTGGAGAGTTTGGGCAGTCTGAGCTATTTAAATTCAGTGCGTTTTTATAAGGTTTGGTTTTAAATAACGGCATTACTTTCTCCAAACACTGACAAAGCCTTAAGGGAAAGCAAAACTCCCAAAAGGAGCATGAAGCATTAAGAATGAAATTCTAAGGTATAATGTGAGTCTTCTCTGTACAAACCCATTCACCATTTCCTGAGTCTCAAAGTTTTCCATCTTTTTTTAAAATTTGCCAAACCTAACTGTTTTCTTAGCAAAACCTCTCCTGACTAAAATGAAAATTATTCCCACAAGGATACAGAGCGCTGTGGGAAGGCAGACGTGAATTCTGCTACACAGCGACTGCAGCTACACAAATTCATTTGTAAGCTGAGATTAAACGTTCTACTTATGCATCCAATATTCCTGCAGGCACACACTGGGAAATCCTGCAACTGCATGACTAAGCAGGCAACAGGGAATAGCCAGGGAGCACAGGCTGACACTGCAGCTGCCCCGTGGTGACAGTCACACTCGGGCTGTGACACAACACAACACACACACCTTGGCTCTCATCTCCCTCCAAACTCCCTGTCAGCCCTGCACAGCCAGCGCTGCCCAGGGGATGCAGGAAAAGCCTGATCCCATGGCTCTGAACCATGGTTGTCTCAGGGAATATTCCAAACTGGATACAGCAGTTGACAGTACAGGCTAATACTGCAATGCAAAAAAAAAAAAAAAATCAATTCTGTATCAGGGAACACAAGCACAGAATTCCAAACCTTCACCAGAACCACTCAGCACCTTATCCAGCTCCATGCAGGGGCAAAAGACAAATGGGATTGTGCCTTCCAGGCTCACAGGGGGCTCCTGGCTACCAAAACCTCTGTTGCGCAAGGAAAGCTGCTGCTTGCTCACACTGCTCTGTCTCCTTCAAAAACCTCTGCTAAAGCCCAACAGGAGGAGGAGGAGGAGGAGGAGGAAGCCCCTCCTGCTCCTGCACAACCTGTCCAAGGAAGGAAGGAGGAGGAAGACACTCCTCAGCCCGTTTCCAGGTCCTCCCCAAGCAGCACAAGGTGCACAAGGGCTCCATCCAGCGTGCAGCCAAGACACAGGAGTGCAGCTTCCTCACTTCTGTGCTCCTGTGGACTAAAAACAAACCAGAAACAAACAACCCCCGCCCCCCACGGCACAGATTTCCTCTGGCCCAGAATCAGCACTTCCCGGTGCCAATTTCCACGCAACTATCCCTACCGTCGTTTTGGCTGCAAATCTAACTGGGGAAAAAAAGAGCCCCAGAAGTTTAACAAACACTTTCCCACTCTCACCTTGAAGCACAGCTGAAACTCTCAGAGGCCAAGTTAAAGGCTAAAATGGCTCGAGCGCAGAGAGCTCCCAAACCCAGGAATTTCAGTCTGACAACTTTCACTTCCTGGAGTAAAAATGGGAATATTCTGCCCATTTTCTACCACTGCCAATAAATATTTCTACTTAAACCAAAACCAAGCAAGCCTTAACTCTATAAACATACAAAGCCAAACTTTTTTAAACATTTCAGCAACTGTGCTTTGACATAAAAGGCTGAAGCTCTGACATTACGCTGCCCACCCTGTACACAGTGAGGGGTAAATGCACACAAGATCTGGACTCCACACACAGTGGTTAATTCTGCTTCGGTCTGTAAAAACACACCTTGCCAGCTGGAACCACGATGGATTTCCACACCCAGATGGAATAAAGCATTGCAGGAGGAAAGCTAAAGAGTTACCAAAACACGAGAATAACAGCAGCCTCCGAGACAGAGCTGCTGGCAAACAAACCCAGACAGCTCCAGCAGAAAGGGGAATTCATGGGCACAGGTGTGTGTGTGACCTCCTTTCCTCAGGGCTTCATTCTGCCACAATTCTCTGGTGCCAGATCAAAACAACACTACACAAAGCCCTCTGCTTGGATCTGTTTCAGAAGTCATCACCAGGTAAGGAGAAAAGCCCTCTAATGTTTTGGTTTTTTTGCTTTTTGGGCATTTTTTTTTAAACAAGAAGTTGTTAAATAAGTGCACAAAGTTCACAGTGTGCACCGGAAAACAAAAGTTCTGCTCCAGGTTGCAGATTCCCACAGCTGGGGCTTTTGTGTTCAGACTCTACTCACGCCCCCAGTTATAAATAATCTTCTCTTTCACTCCTGAAGACATCAGCCTAAAAACTCTATAATCCACTAAGCTAGAAAATAACAAGTGTGAATATCTGAATATTCTAATTTCCACACAACTATCCCAGGTCTCTTGAGGATCTACTCCTATATTTCTGAGCACAGAACAGAAGTGAACTCAGGATTTGCCAATTACTTGGGACTGCTGTGCAACAAGAGCTGTCAAACCATGGAGCAGCTCAGCCTCACACTCCAACAGCCATGGAAACCTGAGTGCTTTTTGGGACAGTGAGATTTTGCAGGTTGGGCACATGCCAACAGCAGCAGCTTATCACAGTTCCACAGTCTTGAGAGAGACTCAGAAAGAAACTGCACATCACCCAGCACTAAAACATTCTTTGAAAGGAAGATCCAAAAAGAGGATTGGGCTAACCCATGGGACAACCCAGACTTTCTAGATGGAACACAACACCAGGAGCGAATAATTCAACTCTTACCTTTACCAGCAACTTTATCTGCGGACCTGAAAAAAAGCACAAAAGCAAGTGTAAGAGCCAGACTCGATGGGATGGGCAGCAACACGGAACTCAATGGCGTGGAGATGAGCCCCAATTCCCCAAAGTCGCGGTGCCTCTCTATCGGATCATTGTTTTCAACCCCTCATGCCGAGGTGGATTGTTTGAGCCGCAGGAAGCTGAGGGGAACTACAGGAATATCCAGCAGCAAAGGCCCAGCCATGCCCAGGTCAGTTATGACTGATCCAGGGGGGATCTGTGCTTAGCACAGGGGAGAGCAGCTGCACTTCCGAAGGCTCCGCTGTCCCGCTCAGGACCGAAAGTACAGCGAACGCAGCCTCTCCTCCCGGGAAGGTGGATCCCACCGCCTCCCTCACCCGGACCTTTGGCAGAGGGAGCCGGACCGCGCTGGCGCCGCGGGGCACCGGGACAGCGGCCGCTGCCCGAGGGCGCTGCGCAGCCGGCGATTCCCGGGACACGGCCCTTCCTGGGAAGGGACCGGCGGGGCCGGCCCAGCCCGGCCGGAACAAAGGGGCGGCGGCGCGGGGCACCCCGCGGCCGGAGGCGGCCCCGGGGCCTGGGCCCGTTCGCGCGGGTCGGGCAGAGGCCGCATCTCCTCCCCCCGCGGCCGCGACCCCCGGAAGGCGCGGGCGGAGCCGGCGCTGCAGGGACTCACCCGGCCCGGGGGGCCTTCCTGGCCGCGGGCGGCGTCTCGGCGGCGGGCTGCTCGGCGGCGGGCCGCGCCCCGGGGCTGCTCCGCCGGCGTCGGGGATACTCGGCCTTACGGCGGCGGGACGCGGCGGCGGCGGCTGCAGCTCCCCCCGCGGCCGAAGCGGCGCGGCCGCGCTCCCGGCCGCCCCTCAGCACCCGGCTACCGCCGGACTCCTCCCCCTGATCGGTGGCGGGCGACGGTGGCGGACGGCGGCGGCCCGAAGCCGGCGGTCGGTCTGCGGCGGGCGGCGGTCCCGGGGCGGGCGGCGGCTCGGCGGCGGCGCCCCCCGGCTGCTCGGTGCCCGCCGGCATCGGGGCGGCGGCGGCGGCGGGGCCGGGACGGCCGTGCTCCACCCTCGGCCGGGCACGCCCGCCCCCGCCGCCCACGGCCAATCAGCGGCCGCCGCCCGCCTTCACGCGCGGCCCCTGCGCCCCGCCCCCTGCCCGCGACCACCAATCCGCGGGCGGGACTCGGGGGACGGCCCTGCCCCTCAGGCCCGAGTGCCCCCGCCCGCCGCGCTCACTCCTTTCCCCGCCGCTCTCGCGCCGCCTGGCCAATGGGCGGCCCGGTCAGGGAGGGGCCCGCCCCCCCACCGCTGAGCGACCAATCAGCGCGCTGCTCCCGCGCGCGCCCCGGACTCGCGCCGCCTCTCGCGCAGGCGCTGCCACGGCCGCTGCGCTCGCGCTCCCGCTCCCCCCCCGGCCGGCCCCGCTCGGCGCCCACTCGAGCGCGGCCCCCGCGGCCGCCGCCCCGCAGGCCCCTCCGCCCGGACCGCCCGTCCGCCGCCGAGCCGCCGCCCAGGCCCCGGCTTCGCAGGGCTCCCTACCGCCGCCGCTGCCTGCGCCCCCTCCGCCTGCCCCGGGCCCCTTTGCCCCTCGGGCAAGGCCTGGCAGGGGAAGCCGTTCGCCGCCTCGCCCCACGCGGCTGCTCCGTGCCGCGGGGCTGCGGCGCCACCCGTAGTACCGGCGGGGCCTGGCGGCCGGGCCGCTTTTTGCTACCGCTTCTCCTTTAAGAAAAAAAAAAACGCCCCGTCGGGCGGCGGGTGAAAGTCGGTGACAAAATGGTGGCCGGCGCAAGGGGGGCGGGGCACACAGCCCTGGCCCCGCCCGCTTCCGTCCCGCGGCCGCGCATGCGCGGGGCATGCCGGGAGTTGTAGTTCCACAGGAGCTGAGGGAGCGCCCGTTCCCCGTTCCCGGCTGCGTCTCCGCCGCGAACGGCGCCGGGGCAGGAACCCCGGGAGCGGCTGTGCGGGGACACCCGCTCCCGTGGTCTCCAAGGCCCGAGTCCCCCCCCAAAACAACTCCAGCAACGCCTGACTGTTCCACAGGAACTGCACTAATGCATTGAACCCACACAAAACCCCAAAACTTCGCCCCCGCTGACGCTAAAGGCGCCACCCGGGAGCGGGTTTGCTCATGGTCGCCACTCTTTCCCCTTCCCTGCTGTCCCAGCCGCCTCGGTGGCTTTTGGACCGAGTAAGATGTGACACCAGGCCAGGACCTCGGGGAGCAGGACTGGGGTGTGCTCTGGAGAGGAGGGTCTGGCCACTCTTACCCAGTGCTTTATGACAGGAGAACAAAGGGTGACACTTACCCAGAACAAGGTGTTCCTCATCCTCCCTCGGGAGACAAAAAGCAAAAATCGCCGGGGTTCAAAGAGCCCGCAGCGTTGAGCTGGAAAATCCTGTTTGCTGAACTGGTTCCCAGCAGTGAGAGGGCTCCGAGCGCCTGCTGCTCCCTTCTGCTTCTGCATTTCAAATCCTTTCTGCTTCTGCATTTCAAATCCTGAGCTCTGCCATGTTCCTAGAAAATAAAAGTGTGTCCAACAGTTCCTGAGAGTGTGCTAATAAACCTCCGCACTGTGGAGAGCCACGTTCCCCTGAGCCAGACACTGGGAAGGAGGAGAATGTCCTTGCATTAAAGAAAACTTCAGGATCCTTGCACAGGGATTCCTCCTGTCCCTGCTTTTTGTCAGCCCCTTGCCAACCTGTCCCTGCCATTGTCATGACCGATTCCCCCTCTGCAGGCAAGGCTGGGGTCACTTCATTCCTGTTGGAAAGGGGAGCAGAGCTCAGGGCACGACACAGCTCAGCCTCTGGCCTCTGGGTTCTGTAAGGACAAGTTTTAAGTTATTCCAGCTCCAGATGCTCGTGTGCACTCGGGCTCACACATCACTAAATCACTGAGAAAGCTAAAAATAGCCCAAAACCTTCCGCAGGCAGGAAGGTTCTGTGGAGTGCAGAAAGGGAAGGCCTGTCACCAGGATCCATGGCCGAGGCAGCCCCAGCAGTGACAGCAGCAGCGCCTCCTCTGGGCTTTGGGGGGCTCTCAGCATTCCTGGCCTGAAACAGCCCGGACACTGCGGGTTGGTGGCCCCGGGGCCTTTTCCTGAGGCGGGGCTGGCCTGGATGTCCCTGCTGTGAGCAGGCGACAAAATGGAGTCAGGAATGAAGTGACCCTGAGGTGGCAGCTGAGGGGCTCAGCAGTGCCCAGGAGCGGGGCAGGGCAGGGCCAGCCTGACCCCTGTGGGTGCTGGATGGAGTCTGTGGCTCTCAGCCTTTGCTCCCGAGGTTTTTCCGGCTGGGCTAAAGAGGAGCCAAGCCAGGACCTGGTGACGCTTTGTCAGGGCTGGTGGCCAAGGTGACAGAGATGTTGTTGGTCACTCACCAGGTGCTGCCTCCTGCAAACAGCCAAACCAGAGCCCAAAGCACACACCAAGCCATGTGCACCCACCTCTGGCATTAACATCCCCCAGTCCCTTCGAGCTGTTTCCACATCCACTGCCTGCTCCCAGCAGTGCCAGGAGATTTCTCTGCCAAAAAGGGATTTGCTGTTACCTGGGAATCGATGACGAGGCTCCAGAAGCGTCCCCCAAAGGCAAGGCTTTGCTGGAAGGTGACAGCACTGCTCCATCATGCTGCCACAAAGCCATTTCCACCAGCACAGGGACACCGTCCCTTGTCACATGTGGCTGGTGGCTTCTGCACAGGGCCTGGCTCAGCAGGACATCCACGTCCTGGCTCCTGGAGCTCCATGAGCAGCCCCTAGGCCTGTTTCTCCCCCCTGCAGCCCCAGCCTGGGCTGTTTGTGGCTGCCTGTGCCCCAGCTGTGCCCGTCACACGTGGTGTGTGCAGCCCACAGAGGAAACCCTGGGTGACAAACCCCGGCGCGGGGGGCGGAGGCGAGACCGGAACAGAGCAGGCGCAGCCTCCGCTGCCATCGCAGCACCTCGGGGGGCTGCCCCAGCCCTGGGACCCCACACCGAGGCAGGATGGAGGATTTGGGTAAGTTGGGCCTCTCCAGAGCTCATCCTGCAGCCAGGCCTGGCTTGGGGTCACATTTTTGGCTACTCCGGGGAGCCTCTTCCTTCCTGTACCTCAGGGCTGGGAGGGGATGACGCTGAGGGGCAGCCCTGGAGCCCTGCTCCCTTCTGTGCCTCCCCCACCCCAAAGGAACGATGGGGTCGGTGGTTGAGCGAGCACTTGGCCAAAAATGGAGCCATCCTGAGAGCAGGAAATGGGCTGAGGCAGCGCCACAACCCTGGCTGCACCCAGCGGGAGCTGGGAGCCATCCCTGGCCTGGGCTGGGAACTGGGCTCAGGGGAGCAGGCTCACTGCTGGGGGCATCCCCCATTCCCAGCAGCAGGGACAGCCAGGGCAGGGGGATGAAAGAGGAAAGGGAAAGTGCTCGGCTTACCTTGGGGGAAGTGATGCTCTGGACACGCAGGATGGGCCCAGGGTGAGCTTTTCCTTCCAGGGCTTATGCTGGGCCAAGCTGGGGACTGGCAGAGGTTTCTTTGCTGGCCGGGGATGGTGTGTGGGGGCAGGACTCTGCCCCACTCTCACTCCTTGGGAAGGTGGGCACATCCTGCACTGGGATAGGGGCCTCAGGGAGGCTGCTCAGGGCTCCTCAGGGCGGGTAGCTGGCCAGCAGGACCTGCTGTGACACTCCTTTTGCTCCTGAGATTTTGGGAGTGGTACAAGACAGCAGGGTGGGCAGCTGGTGGCTGTGGGGCCTGACCTGGGTGTCTCTGTGCAGATGCTTTGCTGGAAGAGCTGGAGCAGAGCTCCTGCCTGGCCTCCAAGGACTGTGCACTGCAGGGACCAAGCTCCTGCCAAGATGCCCAGCATGGTGCCCCAAAGGTAATGCCTGGGCACAGAGATCCCCCAGCTCATGATGGGGCGGTGGAGCTGGGCAGGGGAAGCTGCCAGGGGAGCACCCTGAGTGCTCTGCCACAAGGGTTTGTCCTTTCAGGTGCCACTGCCACCTCGAGCTCAGCCTCCAGGAGAAGGTTTGGATTCAGTGTACAGGTAAAAACAGCCATGGGAGGGCAAAGCCACCTGGGGCTGTCTGTTCCTTGCTGGGATCTGCCATGCAGGGTCACCTGGGACAGACTGTATCCTGCAAACCTGCACTGTTCCCTGTGGTGGCCTGTGGGAAAGGGCTGTGTGGGCAGGGGTGGAGGGTCCTGACTTTGGGGTGGACATGCAGCATCTCCCCTCTCTGCCATGCCCAGCACCCCTGCGCCGGTCCCAAAGCCGCTGCTCCCCTCAGCCCCGCACACGGAGGCCGCCCGGCAGCTGGATGAGCTCCTGGCTGACCTGGGCCACACGCAGAGCAAGGTGAGCCTTGGCCCTGGGGCACCGGGCTGGGGCTTTGGCCCTCACCCAGACCTCACCATGCTCCTTCCCAACAGCTGGCAGTGGCAGGGCAGGGAGCCGGGGTGCCCACGGAGTCCTCGCTGGACAACATGCTGGACAGCCTCACGCGGGACCTGCAGGAGCTGGGAATCGTGGCCGCGCCCGCCGGCATCTGCGCCTCCTGCCGCAAGCCCATCGCTGGCAAGGTGAGTGAGCCCTCACTGCCAGCCTGGCACCCCTGGGCATCCCCTGGAAACGCCCTCACAGCCTCCGTGCCTCCTCCTCGCAGGTGCTCACAGCCCTGGGCAAAACCTGGCACCCCGAGCACTTCACCTGTGCCCGCTGCGGGCAGGAGCTGGACAAGAGGCCCTTCTTCGAGCAGGGCGGGCGGGCGTTCTGCGAGGAGGATTATCACCAGGCCTTCTCCCCGCGCTGCGCCTACTGCGCCGGCCCCATCCGCGAGGTGAGGGAGGGAGTGAGGGAGTGAGGGACCCACTCCCAACCTGAACTGATCTCTGGTATCCCCATATGCAAGTACAGTTTCAACCAAAACATTAGACCGTGACTCTAAAGATAGAAGTTAAACCCTTCTTACCTGCCGAGGAGAGGTAAAACCAGCGAGAACTGCTAGCGCTTGTATCTGAGTATAAAACCTAAGTCTCCTGACTTTCAAAGGATAACAGTAATCCAATGGTCTTAGGAGCCACTCATCTTGGTGCAAGTCCAAGTGAAAGTAATGGACCTCTCATTAGTCCTAAACACATTCATACTCTTAACCCCAGTAACTCTCTCCACCCCCATCCTATTTCCACTTCTATCCAACAACCTCAAGAACACCCTCAACACAATTACAAACACAGTCAAAATCTCCTTCTTAATCAGCCTAATCCCAATAACAATCTACATCCACTCCAGAACAGAAAGCCTCACCTCCTTCTGAGAATGAAAATTCATTATAAACTTCAAAATCCCCATCAGTTAAAAACAGATTTCTACTCCCTTACCTTCTTCCCCATCACACTGTTCATATCACGATCTAGCCTACAATTTGCAACATGATATATGGCCTCGGACCCCTACATTACAAAATTTTTCACCTACCATTCTTCCTAATCGCCATATTCATCCTAATCATTGGCAGCAACCTGTTTGTCCTGTGCCCCGCCTCCCCCCAGCCCCCTCACCTCGGCTTTTTCTGCAGAAAGTCCTCACGGCCCTGGACCAGACCTGGCACCCCGAGCACTTCTTCTGTGCCCACTGCGGGAAGGTGTTTGGAGATGAGGGTACGTGCCAGGGAACAAGGGTGGGGGTCCTGCCCCCATCCCAGGTATCCCTGCTCTTGCACTTATCACCCCATGTGAGAGCTCCCCACGGTCTCTCCCTTGCCTCCTGTCCTGGGTAGTACCACCATGTTCCACTGTCCCCAGTGTGAGCCATCCCCACGTGGGTGCCCATCCCAATCCCCTCCCTGCAGGGTTCCTGGAGCACAATGGGAAGCCGTACTGCCACCAGGACTTCCTGGCCATGTTTGCCCCCAAATGCCAAGGCTGTGAGCGCCCTGTCATTGACAACTACCTGTCAGCCCTGCAGGGTGTCTGGCACAGCGAGTGCTTCGTGTGCACGGTGAGTGGGACTGCGGGGATGGATGCAGGTACTGGGGGTGTTCCCAGGGCCACACCAGCCTTCCTCTCTCCTTCCCCCAGGAGTGCCTGACTGGCTTCACAGGCGGCTCCTTCTTCGAGCTGGAGGGGAGGCCCTACTGCGAGCTGCACTTCCACCAGCGGCAGGGCACCATCTGCCACGGCTGCGGCCGCCCCGTCAGCGGGCGCTGCATCACGGCCGCGGGGCGCAGGTACCACCCCGAGCACTTCATCTGCTCCTACTGCCTGGGCCGGCTGCACAAGGGCACCTTCTGCGAGCGCGGCGACAAGATGTACTGCCAGCCCTGCCACGACAAGCTCTTCCTCTGAGCCCCAGGTGCCCAGCACAGCCTCCCTGCCTACATGGGCCCAGCATCAACGTGCCTGGCACTGTATCTGCTGACCCAAACGCACCTCACATCCCACCTATCAACGTGCCTGGCACTGTATCTGCTGACCCAAACGCACCTCACATCCCACCTATCAACGTGCCTGGCACTGTATCTGCTGACCCAAACGCACCTCACATCCCACCCATCAACATGCCTGGTGATGGTCCCGCTCAGCCAACTGTCCCCAGCCTTGTGTCTGCCAAGCCAGGCATCATTCCTTGTCCCCCTCCCTGGACCTGATGCAAGACATCCCTGGCACTGCTCCCTGGACCTGATGCAATAAAATACCCAGTACTGCCTTCTCTCTGCTTACTGGTGGCTTTGGGGACAAGGGTGCAAGGCAAGGTGGGAGGGCTGGGAAATACCACAGGGTTTGTCACAAAGTGACACCTCTGGGAGGCATGGAGATCAGCACAACTCTTGGAAAGAGCTGCTGGGTCCAGCAGCAAAGCCAGAAAGACCAAAGGGCAGGCACACATCACACTTTAAAAACTTTATTTATATAAAAAAATCATTTTGTTTTAAAAGCGTTACAAGAGTGTGCACAGGAATCAGACAAGGAACGGCTTGGTGCTTCCCCCTCCCCACCTCCTTGGGCCCCCTCCCCACCAGGGCCAAGGAGGAGAGAAGGGGGATGCTGTTTTTTTGGTTCATTTGGAATTAAAAATTAAAAAAGGAATTAGTGTTTTACATATTTAAAGGAAAAGAGAAGAGTTAGATCCCAGAACAAAACCCAACTGAGCTGAGGTGGGGCTGGAAGCAGGGCAGGCCCAGCCAGAGCTGGGGGGAAGTGGGGCAGGGGCAAGGCACCAGCTCTGCCCCTGCCACCTCCCCGTGCCCCGAGAGCCCACCCTGGGGGAGCCCCGGGCTGGGAGGGCTCCTGCTCCAGTTTGCAGCCTCCTACAGAGACTTCCAGTTGCACAGGGAGCCCCAGGGCTCCCTAAAAGATCACAGCACATGGATGTGCCCCAGCACCACAGCCAGAGGAGGAGGAGGAGGAGCACATCCCAACTCCCGTGGCAGCCCAGGCCAGGATGCAGATGAGCACCCCGCACCCTCTCAGCGAGGGCAGGGGGGGTGGGCTCCCCCCAGAAGAGGCTCCCAGCCCCACTGCAGACAGGTAAGGCTCCCAGCGGGGAAGGGAAGAGCTCAGCCCGGCCGGAAGGCCAGGAAACTCCCCTTTCCCGGGGAAGCAGCTGGACAGTACGATTCAAAGAGCTATTTCACAGTGGCAAAAGAAAGGCACGTGTCAAGATAAAGTCAGCGGGGCAGCGCCGGGGGATCCCGGCTCCAGGTGCCCGGCACAGTGCGCCCCGAGCCGCCTGCCCTCCCCAAAACCCTGCCGGCATCTCCTCCCTCCTTGGGGGCCCTGGCCCATGCCCCAGCACTGACCTCCTTCCTCACAGAAGGATCCTCCTCACACAGGCACTGGGTGGGAGCCAGGGCCCCATCCAGACCCCTCTGCAGGATCCAGAGCTGGATCTCCCTTCCCATGCCCCCAAAGCCTCATCTAGAGCAAAGCAAGAGACATTATTGCTGGTTTTCCTTCCCCTGGCCCCTGTGCCTCCAGCCCCTGGACCCTGGTCCTGCAGCCCCCTCAGGGAGGAGGGATGCTCCTGCTGTCCCCATGGCGCTGGTTGAAGAGTGATCCCACACGAAAAAATATATCCTATAGGCAACAAAACCAAACCAAAAACAAGGCGGCGGCGAGTGAGGTCCCAGTCCTTGTCCCTGCAAGACGCCTCGGAGCAGGGGGAAGGCGTGGGAGAGAAGGCAGCTCCTGGTCAAGGCAGAGATCCGAGTCCTTGTGCAGCATCCACGCCGGCTGATCCGGCAGAGTCAGGCAGGAAGGTTTTACTCTCAGGAGGAAGGAGGTGGTGGAGGACGGGAGGAGGAGTTCTCAGTGGTGGTGTCCCAGAACAGGGAGGTGCAGTGGCCCGGAGGAGACCGAGTGGCCCGGGCTGCCCTGGGGATCCGGCCCAGGCGTTTGGCTGGATGGTTGGCACAGAGAGTCCAGCAAAATTCCAACAATAAGACAAGGTAAAAGTCGGTCCATTCCATCATGAAGAGTTATATATTTATATATATAATATATTATCAACCCAAATGGAACAGAGGCAGGGAGGCCAGCTAGATCTTCTGCTGTAGAGAGATAGAGAGGGACAAGTGTTAAGGCTGGAGTAGGAGTGAGGGCGGAGGCAGGATCACAGCACCAGTGATTGCAGCAGCAGTGATTGGAGCAGGATTTGGCTGGCCAAGCACCCCTAAGAGCACAGCAGGATCTGTCACCACTGTCAGATTGGGCAGGACACCGTGGGACATACCAACTCGGGGGAGGGCACAGCAGCATCTTCCTCCTCCTCCTCCTGCTCTACCTCAGGCTGCGACTCCTGCCCCTCCTCCTGCTGCAGATACATGCGGTTAGTAGGGGCCATGGCATGGGGGGTGTTAGTTGTGGGAGCCCAGCTCTCCCCTTCTCTGGCAGACAGGACAGTGATGTGGCATTTCCTGCACCCATCCATCCCACAGTTCCCGAGTTAAAGAGGGCTGCTCACCATCAGCGGCGCTGCCTTCACCGGATCCATCTCCCCGAGGTCACCGGATCGGTCCAGTGTCCTGCTGTGGTCCCTCTCGTTGAGTGTGGAATAGTTGTCTGGAGCAGGGGAGGGGACACTCCGTCAGTTGTGTCACCTCCACAGGGGGCTGCACCATCCCTGCAGGAGATGTGCACTCTGCCCTGCTCCCCCCATACCGAGAGGGAGTCCCTCTCCTACCTGGTCCCATGTTGCTCATCTGGATCTCCTCCCGGGAGGATTTCTTGTCTACAAGCACAGGAGAGCACATCAGAAACAGTTCCTGCAGCAGGAGCTGCAGAGGAACTGCTCCCTGCCCCAGCTGGGGGAGCCTAGGCCCAGCTGCAGCTGCAGCTCTGTGACCCAAGGACCTACAGTGCCAGCCCCAAGAAGCCATCTAAGGCCCAAACTGCTGGCCAGAAAAGCCATCCAAGGCCCATACTAATCATACTAACGGCCCTGTGTGAGCAGCTGAGGCTGCCAGGGAAGCCACAGCTGAAGAGCAAGGGAGAGGACAACCAGCTGCCCCACAAGGCAGAGGGATGATGGCAGGCACTGGTGCTGAAGGCAAGCACATACCTGTTTTTTGGTTCCTGTCGATGAGAGGCAAGGTGCTGTCATCAAAGGAGTTGCCTCCCTGGGTCCGAGAGGCATTGCTCAGGTTCACCTACAGCAACAGACAGTGACCACTCAGATCCTGGGCCCAGAGGTTCCTTCCTCATCAGGACATTCCAGCCCTCCAGCACCAGCACAAACCCAGGAACCCTCCCACAGCCCTTGAGTAAGAGGCCCAAAGTAAGCAGAAGGTGCTGAAGCCCCCACTGCACCCCCAACAGAGTGGGGGGGCCTGCCTGGACTGGGGCAGTGCCTGGCCCTCCAGCAGCAAGGGCAATCCCTGCTTTTGGGAAGGAAACTGAGCCTGGGAGAACCCTGTTCTTCAACACTGCCACAGCAGCACTTAGAGTGACAAAATCCCTGCCTCATGCTCATGTGGGACACAGGACACGACACTTCACAGAGTGCTCCTAGCAGAGACTTCCTGCTTGCCAGTGGCTGAAAAACAGCACAGGGACACCTCCGTGCTGCCCAGTGCCACCAGCAAGGTGAAGAGCCACCGGCCAGTACTGCCAAGCTCCAGGAACACCCTTCTCCCTACTGCAGGATCCCACCTACCACCCTGGCCACTACAGGGCATCCCCACACCTGGAAATCTGACTTCTTCCAGCCTTCCTTCTCAAGGGGCTTCCGCAGCTCCTTATAGCCCCAGACTGTCTGCAAAACGAGAGCGGCTGCCCGGACTTCTCTCTCTGAGCGGTTCCTAGGAAGAGGTGAAGGAAGAGATGTTTGGAAACCCAGAGAAAGTGAGGCCCCTTTCCACCCCTGGCATCGTCCTTTGAGCAGAGCTTACCCAGATTTGTTGATGAGCACAAGCTTCTCAATCCCCTGTGTTTCCCGGAGCTTTTTGGCCGCCTCGAGGTTGTCCACGATCACTTCATTGATGGTGTTGAGGATTGACACCACTGTGTCCTCAGAGAGGTTTTTGGCAGGGCTCTGCTGGCCTCCAGGCAGGTTCTTCACCAGGTTGGGGATGGCATGTTTGCCTGGGAAGGATAAAGAGCTGGGCGTGAGCAAGCAGGGAACAGGTCTGAAGGGAAAACCACTGACAGGGGGCCCGTTTTGCTGTTCTCTCTCTGCGGAGCTCAGCACTCTGCTCTGGGTGAGGGCAGCAGAGAGAGGCTGGGCTGATGCTGTGCCCATACATTCCCCAGGAGCCAAGAGGAGGAGGAGGAAGCTCCTGCCCAGCCTGCATGGATATGGGGAGCGTGCCATCCTCACCGATGAGCTCCTTGTTGCGCAGGTCCACGGCCAGGTTGCGCAGGGCGCCGGACGCCGCTTTCACCACGCGCTCGCTGTCGTGGGCCAGGAGGTCGGCGATGGCGGAGAGCCCCTTCTCCTGGCGCAGGGCTGAGCGGATGTACCGGCCATACTGCGGGGAGGCACAGGGCCACCGTGTCACCCGGGGCTGGGGACACCGCTGCCAGCCCCACCGCGGCGTTCCCAGCTCCCCTTCCCTGTCCCAGCTCCGCGGGCACTCACCGTCCAGCTGCCAGCGCACAGGTTCTGAATGGCTCCTGCTGAAGCCTCCAGGATGGCGGGAGTCTTGCTTTCCTTCAGGAGGGAGATGTATATCCGCACCACTTCTGGCTGGAAGAGGAGCTCGTAGCCTGCCAGGAGGACATGGGTAGGGAGGCTTTATCCAGAGGGCTCTGCTAGTGTCTGCCTAATCCAAAGGGGCACTGCTAGGCAGACGAAGCTGGAAGCTTCTACCCAGGCTCCTAGGGGGTGGGATCCTTGGCACAGAGAGGGCCAGGCTGCCCCAGGGTACCAGAAACCTCAGCCACTGCTTGGTCAGGGGCTGTGATTCACATGCTGTGAGACACTTGTCCCCAGAGGCTTCTGGGAATGACCCTTCCTCATCCTCATGGCTGGGGAACAATTCAAGACAAGAGATTTTAGCTTTAACTCATGCCTGCTCTTCATGTCCAGGAGTGAAGAGCAGGCACAAAGACAACTGTGCTGGCAGGTCTGAGATCACCACAGAGGGCTGTGCCACTGTGCTGTCCCTCAGCCCCTGGGGCAGTATTTCCCTCTGGAGCCTGTCCTGAGCCTGCTGACCTCATCCATGCACAAGATTTTCACAAGTGCTGGCAGAGCTCATGTTAACAGGGCTTTGGGCATTCCTGCTCCAAACCCTACTTCTGCCCACTGGAGAGGCTCACTTGCTCACATCCCTGGCTGCTGTAGCAAAAGCTGCCCTGACACCCAAGTGTCACTCAAGGAGCATACCTTTGGCTGGAGTTGTTCTTTTGGGAAAATCCACTGTGTCAGCACCAGGGTCTTCTGGGAGCTTTTTACCTTCAAAGGGCAAGTGGAGAGGTGTGAGACTCCTCCCCACCTGCCTCGGCCCAACAGCTCTTTGCCACTTGCAGGAGCAAGCCCAGAGGCGAGCTGAAGCCAAGCGACCAGCGTGTGGCAGGAGGGGACACTGGGGACATTAGCCACGCTGCAGGCAGAATGTGCCCAGAGAGCTGCAGAAAGCACCCAATTAAACCATGGAAAAAGTAAAACCAAGAGCACACTCACCTCTGGAGAACCACTCGTCTATTGGTGAGGCGGAGAGAAGGACAGGAGAGAGGGGAGGCAGGAGGAGAGAAGCACCGACAGCGTCATGGGGCAGATCATTTGGCAAGAAAGCAAAGGGAAGGGGAAGGGGCAACACAGGAGAAAAGGGAGGGCGTGGAATTAGTGGACATGTACCCGTCACCATCCCGCCACCACAGACACCCACCACAGCTTGAGTCAAACGCTTTGGGCAAGCCAAGCAACAGCTCCCAGAGCCAGGGAAGCAGGGATCACTGCGCCTCCAGAGAAAGCTCCCCTTCAGGCTTCACATGAAATGCCCGTGTACAAGTACAAAGGCCCCAGACCACCCTCAACACCTGTCTCTGCTCCCCTCCTCCCCTCCCTGCTGCTGGCACACGAACCTTTGCCCTTCTTGGCCCCGAAGCAGCTGGCATTGTGGGGCCCAGCGTTGTTGGCAGGGACAAGGGGCGTCTCCTGGTAGCGCTCGGCGTGGGGGATCTCACGGTGCACTTGGTAGGACAGGTTCCTCAGCAGGCACACACAGTTCTCCACCAGCTGGGGAGAGAACCAGAGTGCCTGAATCAGAGACAGGGAGCAGCACTCCAGGTCTGTGAGCGAGGGCCTGGCCCAGCCTTCAGCCCAAGGAAAATTCAAGCCAAGACCTTATCCAGGCTGATCAGGAAGCCCTGAGTCAGGTGACAGTGGTGTGGGGATGAGTGACACAATCAGGCCCCTGTTGGAGGGCCAACATTCCAACCCCAACTGCAGGCTGAGTGCCAGACACCTCCTGGTCCAAGAGTGCCAGGTGCACCCCACGCAGGCTCTCCCTTTCCCAACACCAATCCTGCTGAGGTACCTTGCTGTCCGAGTCCTTCTGGCCAATCTCAGACTGCACAATGTAGATCAGGGCGTCCACCAACCCGTCACATTCCCGCAGCTTCCGACGGGCCTCGCTCCGCTCCGAGCTCACATTCCTGGCAGGCAGAAGAGAGCCCTCATGGGAGAGACAGCTGAGGGCAGGCAAGGGACAGCCCACACCCCACACAGCTCAAGAGAAAGCAGCTCCTGTACGTAGCTCCCCTCACTGAGGGTACATGCCCCTAAACTCAAGGCCTGCACCACCACCAGCAGCTGTCTTACGAGAGCAGCTGCTCCACAGTCCCCTGCAAGTGCCAGAACAGCCCAGAAGGAGTGCTGCAGCCCAAAGCCAGGCCAGTGCTCTGCCAGACCCATACCTAAGGCAGCCAGCGGTGTTGGTGAGCACCGACTCCCACTCTATATGGCGGGGTTTGGAATCCTCGTTGGGCTCCCGCTCCCAGCCGGAGCGGGGAATAACCACCTCATCGGTCAGGGCATGCAGTGCGTGATCCACGATGGCCATCTTGATGGAGTCGTGCGAGGACAGGTTCCACAGCGTCCCTGCAAGGCCACAAGTGGAAGGTGAGCACTTGGCCCCCGACCACAGACCCCACCCCAGGTGCCAGCCTGCGCCGCCCTCCCTGGAGCCACTACCTGTGATGACCTCGGTGAGGTCCATGTCGTGGGCCTTGCGCAGCAGGCGCACCAGCGCGGGCACCCCGTCGCAGTTCTTGATGGCGATCTTGTTGTCCTGGTCCTTGCCGAAGGAGATGTTCTTGAGAGCCCCACAGGCGCCGTAGTGCACCTCCTTCTTGGGGTGGTCCAGCAGCCCCACGAGCACGGGGATGCCCTTCAGCCGCCGCACCTCCGTCTTCACCTTGTCGTTGCGGTAGCACAGGTGCTGCAGGTAGGCGGCCGCGTTGGACTTGACGGCGTCCAGGCGGAAGCTCAGCATGGCAATGACCTCCGGCAGCTCCGGCTGGCGCCAGTTCCCCGGGGCCGGGCCCCCTTTCCGCAGGCTGTCCAGGCTGGCCAGGCTGCCCCGCTCGTGCTGCGCCAGCGGGGCCCAGTAGTACCGGTCAGGGGCCACCTCATCCACCAGCATGTCTTCATAACTCCTAGGAGAGAGGGCAGAGGGTGTCTGAGCACAGTCCTGGAGCTGGGGGAGGCAGTGCCCCTTCCAGCCCACCAGAAGGGATGAAGCTGGATCTTGGTCTCTGACCCCTGCACAAGCAGGAGTCAGTGCTGGGGCACAGGCAAGAGCCAGCCCTACAGGCAAGGTGTGCTGCTGCCTCAGGAACAGGCCCAGTTGGGCACCAAGAGCCACACAGGCTCCAGGTACCAACCTCCCGGGGCAGGCCAGGGAAGAGCCATGGTGGTCCCAGACCCTGCCCTAGTCAGGAACAGTTTATCCAGGGACTGGCAGCACTGGGAATGAGCCCAAACAAGCACACAGAAGTTTAAAGTGTAACTACTGCCCTGCATGCCAAAGTAACATTTCCCGCCCCCAGAACATACACCTCTCAAATCCCAGATTCTCCCATTTTTGCAGTCACTGGTACTATAATCCTTCCCCCACCCAGGCAGAGGAATCCAGTAGATTTCCAGCAGAAAGGGATGGGAGGGGACAGCTTGGTCATCCCTGCTGTGCCAGGGCACGGAGGACATTTAGGCAAGACCCAAGGAGAGGCTTGTACCCCCACTCCAGCTCACACCTGCTGCAGGAGCTGCTCATGCACCTCTGGAGCTCCTGGATCAGGCACAGGCAGCTCCTGTCCCTGAGTATCCTGCCAAGGATGGTGGCATGGTCCTGCTGCTGCCATCACTTCCCTTCCTACAGCCTCTGGTACAGGACTTGCCCAAGCCACCAGCTTTAGAGTCACTTCCACAGTCACACCACCCCGGGCACTGTGGCACAGCCATGGTGTGCCAGCAGGCTGCCAGGCTGGCTTCCAGAGGTCCCAGTGGGGACATGACCCATGCCTGGCTGCTCAGAGGAGTAGCAGCACAAGGCTGGAGCGAGACACAGCCACCAACACCTTCCAACACAACTGGCATCTGATCCCACTCCTGTGCCAAAACTTGCGCTCCCCAAAAGGAGCTCCCGGTCCACTGCAGTGCTGGATCCCACCCTGCAATTGTGCAGGATCCCCTCCAGGCAAGATGGGGCAGGCAGGGAATGGGAAGGACCCTGTTCCCTGCGGAGAGGGAGCTCTGACAGAGCCCCAGAGCAGGGGCTGTTGCTCGCTGCAGCCGGTGGCAGCCAGCATGCACAGCGTCCCGGGCTGGAGGCGCTCTCTGGGCTCCGCGTGCCTGGCGAGCTGCCTCCCCAGAGGAAGTCGTTAACAGCCAGGCTCCTGCTCAAGACAAACATCTCTGAGGCAGGGGGGACGCTGCTCTCCCTGTTCCCATTCCTGTGAGCTGGGCAGCCAGTGTGGACAGTAACTGAGAAGGTGGGGGACAAGCCAAGTTCAACAGCACATGGATTCCACAGATTGCTGTGATCTTTATCACTCTGCCCGGGGAGAAGGAGAGCTGGCTCAGGGGCCCCCCAGCCCATCTTTCATACCCTGAGCCATTCCTGCAACTCCAACAGAGCTGACCTTCTCCCTCTCTGTGACCCACATACCCCAGTCTCCCACCTGGCTGCAGTTCCTGCACTTGACTCCTGTAACCCCCTTCCTCCAGGACATGGAGGAGCAAGAGCACAGACACCTTCCTGAGCAGCAGAGAGGGCTCATGGTCTCAAAGGCCACCCAGGACACAGCCCAGGGGAAGTACACAAGCCAGAGTTTCTGTCTGGACAAGCAGCCAGGGGTTACTTGTGTAACCCCTTCCGCCCAACATGCTCTCTGATGGCCATGTGCTCAGAACTGCCAACACTGGCTTGTCCTGGGCTGCCCAAGGAGGAGAGGCCTGGAGCAGCCCTGCCTGCCCTCCTCCAGCCAGCACAAGTTGCACAAAGCGAGGAGGCCAAGCAAATCCATCTGGGTGAGCAACTGCCCCGACTGGTTCACCACAGCCCAGAGCACTTGTGCTGGCACCAGCCACAAGGACAGACAAAGCTGCTCCTTCAGTCCCTCCAGCAGCTAGCATGGATTTATAGCATGCACCTGGATCAGGCAGATCTCCACAGGGGCTGGCAAGAGCCTCCTTTCCCCAGCTCTCTCCCTGTTGCCTCTGTTTTACGTCCCAGAATCTTAGGTCATCTGTGCTAAGCCTTACCTGTCTGCCTGGGCCCACTCTGGGGCACTCAGGAGGTGCTGGCACAGTCCCTTCTCCATCTCCAGGACACTGTCTCAGCCCCTTGCTCCATGCCACCCCACCACCCCCAGCACCTGCCCAAAGCCCTGCTGACAGCCCAGCCAGAAGCCAAGCAGGAAGCAGTGCTTGTGCAGGGACAGCTGGCACAAGAGACCAACGGGCAGGAGTCACGGCCTCAGGCAGGTGACATCCTGAATGCCTGGCAGGGCAGGAAGGACCACCAGGACCCTGCTCTGGCCTCTGAAGGCAGCACAGCCCAGCAAGCTGGAGGAGCAGCCATCACCACAGACACACAAGGGGGAGAAGCTGCTGCTGCCAAACAGGTTGAGCAGCTTCTCCCGCCCTGCCCTGCAGCAGGGTCGGGCTGTGCAGGAACTGAGCCCTGCTCACCCCAGCCTGGGCTAAGCTCCCCTTCCCGGGGCTGCTCTTGGCTTAGGGAGAGCACAATCATGGGACTGCAGCTGCTCCCGACACACAACCCACACAGGCACGGCTCCCAGAGGAATGTGCCACACTGGGCACACACAGCCCTGGTGGCTCAGAGGGAAGGGCCTGGAGCTACATCCAGCTGCCCACTGGAACTCCTGGCTGCAGGACGACCGGCTCAATTAGCACCCAGGTCTAACCACCAATTAAGCAGACAATTAGAAGCGGATGCAAGTTTTCTCCTGTGTGAGCCTCGTCTGACTCAGCTCACAGTGCTGTGTCCATGATCCTCCTTCCTCCAAGGATAGTAAAGTTCAAGGGACCCCAGAGCACCCCAGAGACTCCTGCCACGTACCTGAGCCTCCGCCGAGCATCAGACGGGGTGCCCGCCCTCCTGGCAGTGCCATAGTCAGACATGAGCCCGTAGTCCACATCTTCGAAGCCCACGCTGCGCTGGTCATCCTCCAGGCCGTAGGGCTCGGGGTGGAAGTGGTTGAGGTCCATGTTGCTGCCCCCAACACGCACCTGGGGCTGGGGGCCGTAGATGTCCTGGCGGCTGGGGGCGCGGTAGGCGTCCATGGAGGGGCGGTAGCGCTCGTCGATGCGGGTGACGCGGGACAGGCTGCCGTAGCTGTGGTCGCTGCCCGGGTAGCCGTCCTCATAGGGGCGGCCGTAGCCGTCGGGGTAGTGGTAGTTGCGAGGGAGGGTGGCCGTGCCCGCCTGGCCCAGGTAGCTGCCGGGGCCCCCGTTGCCGTTCTTGCGGAAGTTCCTGTCCATGGTCTGGACGTAGTTGCTGGTGACGGGGGACGTTTCCAAAGGCAGCCCGTCGGGCCCCACCGGCACCTGCTGCACCGTCCGGGTGGTCACAGTCTTCACCACCTTCTTCACCTGGAAGGGGTGACACACGTGCAAGGCATGCTCACATCAGGAAACCCACCATGTCCCTGTGTTCCTAAATTCCCCTGCCAGCCCCGCATTTTACTTCAGGTACATTTCCCACCCTGTTTCAGCTCATGGCAGAGCACCCAGCCACCAGGGTCCCTCACCATGCCCTGTCCCTCCATGGTGTCCCCAGGCCCATACCGTGGTCTCTGTACGCCGAGTTGTCCCATCATCTGATGTCTCCACAGACACGACCGACATGGCCCCTTCCGGGTCCTCCTCCATGGTGTACGTCTCCTCCACAATCTGGCCTGGGTCCTGCATCCTGGGGATTGTGCTGTACAAGAGGTGGCTGTGATCCTGAGGGGAGAAAGCAACAGGCAGTCAGGTCCTGTCACCAATCTGGGCCTTCCTGGTGTCAGCTGGATGAGAGATCTTTCTTCACAGGGAGCCCTGATACCTTTTGGAAAAAGGTACCTTCAAGCCAGAGTGGCCACACGAGGAGCCTGAATCACCCTCTCCCAGGTGGAATAGGGACACTGGGGCACTGTCCAGCACCTTCCCACAGCAAGCAGGCTGCCCACAGCCAGAGGGCTGAGCTCCCCCTACCTGTGGCCCGTTGAGCTTCAGATCTGAATATTTCTGCCTTTCCAGGTCAGCATCGCCCAGGAAACGTCCGTTCTGAAACACAGCAGGGCAGCAGGCCCATTACTACACTGATCTCCATCCTCACTTCTCTGCAGGGCTGAGCAGCCCATCTCATGCATCTGACAGACACCCACCATGCACCCCACGGGACCCCCAGCAGAGGAACAGCCTCCTCAAGGGTCTGTGCCACATGCAGCAAATCTCCTCTAGGTCAGCCTGGACAAGAGTCGGAAGCCCAACAAACCAGCTCTCCCACACGCTCCTGATGGAATGGCCACAACCCTTCCCTGCTCCTGGCAGGGCCCTGGACACCTTCCACAGCTCCTGACACAGGATGCACCAGTGACCCCAGAGGCCCCCACCGGCCTGAGAGAACCACATGGTGAGCAATCACAGAGTGGTGCTGTTTGACACTTGAACTCTGTCCACCCTGCCCCACAGATCCCTCCTGGCACCACCACCTTCCACAGCCAGAAAGGCACCTGGCTCCTGCACAGCACCATGCACCAGCCCTCCAAACACCCCTCTCCAAGACTGAGCCTGAGAAAGTGAGGAGACGCCTCAAGCCAAGGCAGATGAAACCACATTTCCAGCCCTGTAGAGAAGATCTCTCCCCACCCTGGTTTGGCCATGTGGGGACAGAGAGAATCCAGGCATTTGCCCTTTGTCACACACAGAGGGAGACGCACACCCCAGCCTCAGTACTTCAGCTGTCCTCCAAGCAGCCAAGAGGGATGGGAAGCAAAGATGCCCTGGAACTGAGCACAGCCAACCTCTGACCTTCCCAAAACCAGAGCAGAGCCAACCTGGCAGCAAGACCCTCCAGACTGGCACCTCCTCTCCTGAAACCTCTGTCTGCCAAAGGAGGTCTGCACACCCCCAGACCAACTCCAGTACACACCAGTGCCACGAGAACAGCCGGGCCCTCCTCCACCTCCCGTATCCAAGGAGGGCTCCAGGAGGGGAGGCAGCTCCGGGGCTCCAGGAGCCTGTGCACGCCCCTGTGCCAAGGGGGTGTTTTACCTGGTGCCGCCGGGTGAGCGTGCCGTTGGCCAAGCCCGGGCCGGCGTCCTGTGGGGAGACCCGGACTCGCTCCAGCTGGGCCGAGACATGGCGCCGTTCCTCCTCCAGGGCCCGGGTCAGCTTCTCGAACTGTGCCTCCTGCTCCTTGACAGAGGCAAGGATGCTGGCGGTCGACTCCACCTCCGAGTCGTCCATGGGTGACGCCCAGGGTGGGCAGGGCGGGGGGCACGGGGAGGCACAAGCAGAGGCGGCTCGGTGTCAAGGTGAGGGTGGGAAAAATGAGCCAGAAGGGCAGGAGCCCCTCTCTTCACTGCACGTGATTTTGGGGGAGGAAAGGAGGAGAGAAGAGCGGTCAGAAGAGACTGATTTCATTAAGACAGATTTTTCAGAACAGGAAAAAAAAAAATCTTATGGCATTAACACCCGCTCCCACCCATCACCAGAGAGCTGGCAAGAGGGTCCTGGAGCAGGACTCAGCTGCAAGCTGCCCCAGCATTAAAGCTTGGAAAAGTGGCACTGTGGGAACAAAAGGTCCCCCCAGCACAGCAAACAGCTGGGGCTGAGCCAGGTTTAGAAAAGCTGCTGTGGGCTGAGGGAACACCTCATGGGCAAGGAAAAGCTGCGGGCAGACAGTGCAGGAGGGGAGGGCATGTCCCCAGGGTGGGGCAGGGGACACTCCTGAAGAATGAGAAGTGACCCACATCCTACTGCTTCCTCCAGGGAAGGGCGGAGGGAGAGGGCCATGCTACTTATCTGCTCCCTCCTCCCTAGTAAGGTAAGAGATGGGGAGACAACCCTGGCTCCACAACTCCTTCCCTAGCCAGGAATGAATCCTTTAGGGGGATCACATAAGCCCCTTTGACTGCTGCCAAACTCACCACCCCCCAGGTATCCACCAGGGCTCTCCCTCCAAGGATCCTCAGCCCACAGGCCTGGGGATGGGCTTTGGCCTGGACCCCTCCAACACCCCCGCCCAAAGGTGAACAGCAAGTGAGGCATAATCAACATTTTGGTACAGAAAAGCAATTTTCTTCCATACAGACCTGTCAGAGGAGGAAGCTCAGGTTTGATTGGCAAAGGCACGGGACAGCCAGGTCTAGACGCAGAGAGTCATGGGAGAAACAGCCCAGCCACCACAGTGAGGAAGCAGGAGGGAAGAGAGCTGCAGGGACAGCGGGAGCAGGTCAAAATCACACACAAGAAGCCCTAAACAGGAGGTAGGGTGGGCACGGAACTGGGAAACAGGCGCCTCTCTCCCATCCCCTCCCCTCTGAGGGATGGGTCTGGAAGGGCTGGTAGGGTGGCAAACGCAGCCCTGCTCCCACAACAGCCCCCAAGCTCCACGGAGACTCCAGCAGCCCTCACTGCTCCCCGTTCCCACCGACGGAGAAACGGCAGAGGCGGAGAGGAGTGGCCAGGGCTGAGCCTCCACCCCTCCCGCGCAGCCCGGCCGAGTCCCTGCAAGCCCGAGAGGTTTTCCCAAAGCTGTGCAGTCATGGCAGGCAAGTGGGGACTCGCTCGAGCCGGGCAGGCAGCACAGAGGCTGCTTTCCCACGGTCTCCAGCAGCGGCTCTGCCCTCTCCCCTCCCCGGTGCCACCGCCCCAGAGGGCCGATAAGGACGACCGGGAGCTGAGAGCTCGCTCAGGCACCATCCCTGCTCCCACCACCTCCTGCAGCCCCTCCTGACCCATCCTGCAGCACCTGCTGGTGCACAGCAGCTCAGTGAAGTCTTCTGGTCTGCCAAACCCCTCCCCACTCCTCCTGTGGCTCTGCTCCCCAAAGCCTCCCTCGCGTCAGCCACGGTGGCACTGCCACCACAGAGCCCGGCCATGCAGGGTGGATGTTTTCCAAGTGCTTTGGAGGGCGCCCACAGCACATTCCACCATCTGGTCACTGCCACTCTGTCATCTGCCTTCATCAACAAAAAAATCCAGTTGCTCTACTCGTGCCCACGTGGTGCCCAGCAGGAGAAGGAGTGGCGGCACACCCACCCCGGGGAGAACACAGCCCACCACTCTCCAGAGCCCAAGCAAGCTTTTGGAGGCTCCCAAACATTACTCCTGGCTCATGCATGCAGCTTTCCACCCCTCCCACCTTGCAACAGGTACTCCCTGAGGTTTTTTCCAACAGATCAGCTCCCCAAGCCTTGTATGGAAATGCAGGGACAGCTCTGACCCTTGCTGCTCCCCTGCCCTGTGGATTTGCAGGATTCTCCAAAGGAGAGGGTTGGTACCCCCGTAACAGTGCTGATACATCCCAGCTCTCATCCACGAGTAACATTCCCTATCTCTGGTGGGCTACCACCCACTGTAAGCAGAGGCACAGATCCTCAGCCTTTCCAGGACCCCCTGACGGAAAGGGAGAGGATCCTTGCCACATCCCAGTGTTGTCCAGCAGGACACAGAGCAGTCCTGTGGAGCATACCCTATGCAACTGCAGCATCCAAAGTCCCAGCCAGCAGTCCCCCTGGCTTGCTGGGATTTGTTTCAAGAGTGGTATTTCAGCAAACCCTTTAAAAGAGGCAAACTGTGGAGAAGCGATCCTCCACAACACGGCCTTGTCAAAGCAGCTGCACTCCCTGGCCAGCCCTCAACTGTGCAGAAGAGGCAGATTTTTAGGGGACAGGAGGGCAGAGGCTCCCTGAGTGCAAGGAGAGGCTTGGCTGGTCTGGTCTCATGAAGAGGATCATGCCTGCAGCAAGTGTAGACTAGCAGGGTCTGGATCTGTGGCAAGCATGGACAGGAGATATGGGAACCCCAAAAGATCCCCTTGGTCCCACACAGCCCACAGGGATACCCCAGCCCCAAATCCCCACCTCTGCACATTCCCTGGGAATGGGGCTGGGAAACATGGACACTAACAATGGAACTTGCAGGGCTGTTAGGGCCCCAGATAAGGGGCCAGAGCAGCTGTGAGGCTGTTTCCTTCCCGTCCCTTCCACAGGGAGTAAACACAACAGCAAGGGAAGGAACAAGACAGGTCCCGCACCCTGTGGCTCCCGTGGATGCTCCAGGAGGGGCCACCTGAGGGTCCCCCAGCAGGATCAGACCGTGTTTAACAGAGACACTCAGTGCCAGGGGGCTGCACTGCCTACACAGCTGCCATTCCTGCCCTGAGCACGGGACACAGCTCCATGATGGGCAAGAAGTGCCAGCAGAACGGGGTCTCTCCCAGTTTTCCTCCACCACCAGGACAGACCAGCTCTCTCTAGTCTCATTCCAGCCATTGTCTTCATCGATCTGGGATTAAAGACATAATTACAGAGAGGCAGTGCCAGGTCCAGAGAGGTCAGCAAGAGCTGTCTCCTCACACACAGCCAGCACCATCCCAGCTGGAGCACGGCCATTCCCTGGGTTTGGCACACAAACCCCAAACTTGGCCCTACAGCTCCCACCAGTGAGGAACCTGCCCCACACTCAGGGATAGGGTCCCTTGACACGTCCCGATGCTGTCCCGGGCTCTCAGCGGCCATCTCTGGAATGAGACAGGGAGGGCAGGAAGGGGAGAGCCTCAGCTATGCATCCTGCTCCCTTCCAGCCAGTGAGCTACTCGTGACAGTGCAAAGCCAAGTACACAGGAACCCGCAAGGGTGAAATTCCAGGGATCGCTCTGCGCCCATTCCCCTCCTCCTCCCCCCAGCCTCTGAAGATCCAACTACAGAGCATTCTTCAGAGCCAGACCCTGACCGGCTCTGAGGATGGCTCATGAAAGCCTTTTCATCATGAGAGAGGCACTTGCTGACACACCCGTTACTTAAAAACCCCAGCAAGCCAAAAATATTTCAGCTGGCTCAGTTCAGGGCAAACCAAAAAGCCCAAGGACAGAGCACACCCTGAGCAGCTTCACCCCAGAGGCAGAATCCTCTCTGTCCTCCCAGCAATCAGTAGGAGAGGATCCAGGGAACAATGCAGAGACCCAGGAAGTTTCACACCTCAATCGCTCTGGCTTTATCTCCCAACTTCCTGGCACCAACACCACCCTGTGCTGTGCCCACAGGTCCCAAAACCACAGCGGGTCCACTGGACAGATGTCACAGTGTCCCCTTGCTGGCCAGGAAGCAGCTGCCAGCCCACCTACCTGTGTGCATGGAACTTCCCCACCACAATTTTTCCATCTGGATAAAGGCTTGGATACAGTCAGACAGGCACCCCTAACCCTGAGCCCTCCACAGCTCTTCTGCTGCAGCCAGCTGTGCCACAGCAGGTTCTCCAGCACAAGTGCCTTCCCACAGAATAAATCCTTTGCCTGGAAAAACAAATTTCCAGGGCCAAACCACAGACATACCCACCTAGAGTTCACCTGCACCCTCCTCTGCCAGAGGATGGAGTCCAGGCCTTGAAGGCTCCCAACCAGGAGTGTTTTTGAAGGCTCCCAACCAGGAGTGTTTTTGAAGGCTCCCAACCAGGAGTGTTTTTCTGGAGTCTGCCACAGAAAGATTAACCCCGGGGCCCAGACTGAGCCAGCAGATGGGGAATTGTACTCCACAGGCCAGAGAAAATGGACAAGATCCAGCAGATAAGACCCAGACTGGAAGCCTGACAGGCAGCACCGCTGCAGCACAGGGGGATCGCCGGCACAGTCCTCTACGTGGATTTTTCCAACAACCTGCTCCAGCCCTGCCCCATGCCCTGAGTCCCTGGACAGCTGTCACCCAAAGGTCTTGGGATCCCTAGGGCTAAGGCTGCTGCCTCAGCACAGAACACTTTGGGCAAAGTCCAACCCAAGCACCTACAAAGTCAGAATCTCCTCTGCCACATCATCCCTGCCCCAGCACCCTGCTAAGGGACACACCAGGTGCTCACGGCCATCGTCCTGCTGCCACCAGGGAGGGGGAACAGAGCTGCATCAGCTCAGTCTGCCACATCCCAGCCCTTCACACAGCTTCACTGCTTGTCTGTGACCCCCAGACACCTGTCCAGCACACGGCAAGGTTTGTCACCATGGCCAGACACCCTTGGCAGCCCCCTACACCACGAAGCACGAGGACAGCCCTTCTCCAGCTGCAGAGCCAGGACAGACACAGCCCCTCATCCAGGCTGGCTGAGCCTCTGTGGGGCTCCTGGGCCAGACCCACCTGCCAGGCTGACAACGAGGGATGCTCTTCCTGAGGAATTCTGCAATACAGTCCCCAGCTCCACTCCGATAACTGGCCTTTCTCTCTCAGCCTGAGGGCCTGAGGAGAGCCAGCAGGCTGCCCACTCTCTGAAAGCTCTCAGCACCAGATCCCATCCGAGAGCAAAAGAGGAAGCCACAAATTCTCCTGGTTCCAGCTGCCTATCATGATGCACTTAGGAAAAACAGAAACTCCATCAATAATTCAGGCCTGCGATTGTCCGAGCGCTTGCAGTGCACTTGCTCTGCACAGGCTCACAGCCCTGCTAATTCACTACAGGCTTCTGGTCAGTCTCAATTACCTAAAAAATAAATGAGCCAGCATCCTTGGCATCTTTCCCCATGCCAAGCACAAGGTCCAAGCTCACACATCAACCCTCAGACTTCAGCCTGGCTGAAGCAGCAGGGCATGGGAGGGGAGACCACAGACTCAGGCTCACCTGCTCCTGTGTCCAGCTCAGAACAACCATGGCCCTCAGGCCACTGGGGGAAGCAGGACAGCTGATGGTGGGCTCTAGATCCCATATCCCTGTGCAGGTGAAGGAGAGTTTTGGCTATTTCTCTCCCAAGCCCAGAGGCAGGAAGGTGCTCACAGCCATCACCTCAGAGCAGCCCACCCTTGAGGGACCCCTGCCCAGGCTGACACATCTTTGCTGCCAGGTTGAGTGAGGCCCCTTGCTCCCACTCCCCAGCCTACCCTGGCCCTGCCAGAGCCTTCATCAGGGGAGAGGTTTCCCCACCTCCTGCCCTCAGGAGGGCTCTTCCTCCTGGCAGGTCACAGAGCACAGTGGACTTCGGGCAGGCTGGCATGTGGCCAGCAGCAGGTTGGACACCGCCTTGGGCGCTGCCTGCTCCGGCCCAGCCACACCTTCCCCGGGGAGCCGTGCCCCAGGTGCCGGTCACGGCAGGAGCCCGGCGGGTGAACACCCAGCAGCGGCGCCGCGGGCAGGGACAGGCACGGAGCCGCTCCTCCTCCGCCCTTCACACCCAACTGGTTGGACTGGCAGCGGGATCGCCACCTGGCCTACCTCACCTGCCGCCCCCAGTGCCAGGGATGGTGGCCACGTAGCCGGGATGGGTTGGGAAAGCCTCCCTTAGGAGAGAGGAGTCACCTGGAGATGCAAGCCGGGCGCAGATCGCACCTTATAAGGGAGCGGGCCGGCAGCCAGGGAGCAGGATGAGGAGGGAGCGATAAGGACAGGGTGGGGCTGCCGGGGAGGAAGCAGGAGCGTGGGTCGTTCCCTGAGCCAGGGCAGGGGGCTGAGAACGGAGATACCCATCGGGTCAGCAGGACGGGTCTGGACACAGCCGATGGTGGTTGTGAAACACGGGCAATCCCCTGGGGAAGGGATCTGTCCCTGGCTGCGCTGAGGTCACCGGACCGGTGCCACCCCAGCAGGGCACAGAGTGAGGCAGCCGAGCACGGAGCCGGGCAGGGTCGGCTGTGGAGAGTGGGATTGTTCTGCTGGAATGCCAGCAATCCTGCGGCGGGGCAGCTGTCCCTCCCAGGCACGCCGGGGGCCACTCGCCCCCCTGTGAGCACAGCCCAGGACACAGCATGCCAGGAGCTCCTTCCCTCCAGGAGAGCCGGGAAGCTGCCGACCCTCTGCACCGGCTGGATGGAGCACCACGGAAGGGAGACGAGCTTCCGTGGGCATTTGCAGGGAGGAGAGCGGCGCAGGAGGGCAGCCAAGCCGCTGGGCTCCAGGCAGAGACTCTGTCCACCCACAGCCCTCAAGCGGGATGGCCACAAGGCCGGAGCCTTCCTGCCAGAAGCATCCTGCTGCATCCCAGTGCCCACGGACACCTCAGCAGCCCTGCTGCCACGGGGCTCTGCTGCGAGGGTTCCCCACCCTGGGGACAGTAGCAAGCAGGGTCCCTGCCACCTCTCAGCACCAGCCCCTCGGCTCACACCCCCAGGCCCAGGAGATTCACATGTCGGGAGCCCTGCAGCAGCACAAAGGCGGCTCTCTCCTCGCTGTGGGAATTCGCAGCTGAGCGCTCGGCAGGGACAAAGGGATTTCACAGGCACATCCCCAGCCGGCGGCCGGCCTCCCTCCCCCCGGCGTCCCCGCTTCCTGTCACAGTAGCACCAGACCTCGGGGGCGCAGCAGCAAACAAACACCCAGCGCCGGATTCTGGGAATGGGGCCAGCGCATTCCCGGGGCAGGCCACGCTCCGGCAAGCCAGCGGGCTCCTGCTTCACCCAGCGGCTCCCGGGCAGGGGGAGGCAGCAGCCCCCGGCTCTGCCACCGCGGTCCGAGGCGAGCAGGTGAGCAAGGGGGCACTGCGGGGCAGCCCCGTGCTCCATCCAAGGAACAGCGGCCACCTCGACGGGGGACATGAGCTGTCCCCACGGCCACAAGGCTCAGTGGACGCTGGCGCTGAGCTGAAGGTCAACGTGGCCCCCCAGGCTCCAGCCATGCCAATGTCCCTGCCCTTCACCCGTCCCCCCACCCTCTGCCGGGCTCAACTTTCCCATTCAGCTGCCTCTCTCCCGCAGGGAAAACAAACACACCAGAGATAAGGGCCATATTGGCAGAGGCCAGGGAGCAAAGTCCCCTCAGTGAGACACGAGGCTGCCTGCCCAAGCTGAGGGCACGGCAGATGGGGGAAACTGCTCTCTCTAGCTCCCCATCCCAGGGGCACAGGAGCTACTCCAGAGCGCACAAGTGCTGCTGGCTGTGCCCAAGCACAGAGGCTTCAGTCCGGTGGCCAGCATTCCCAGCAGGATTAGGGGCAGCGCCCCTTCATCAGGCCACGGGCACAAGCACCTACAGCCACCTGTGCCAGCTCAGCACCCAGACACATGGATCTGGGACCTTTCTTGGGCATAGAGCCGTTCCCCACAGCCCTCTTCCCAAGGAAGTCACTTGAGATCATTTCCTGTCCTGCACCTGCAGCCCCAGGAACCAGTCCGGACTTCCAGGCCCTGCTCCAACCAGTGGACAAAGGAGCAGGGCCTGGAGGGAGGACAGGGGACTCTCACTGGCACCAGCACAGGACCTGCATCACTGGGGGCAGTCAGCACTATCTACCTTTCCAGCAAGTCACCAAAGAACCATGACCAGGAGTGGGGAGAAGGGTAGGAGACAGGGCCCCCCAGCCTTCCCAGCAACCCCACCGGGGGTCTCCCCACCCAAAGGGTACCCGGGCACCCCCGAGGCAGACAAGGCACCCTTCCCTCCTGCAGAAGAGACGCCCTCCCCTGCCCACACTGAGCAAACAGGTGAAGTAGCATTTGGTGAGGGAGTGGCCAGGAGGGAATTGCCGAGATTAGGACGAGCCGGCCTGAGGGAGCGGCCCAGGAGTGGGACCCCCTGCCCCCCCTTGCCCAGCCAGCCCGGACTCCCCGAGCAGGTAGGGCGGCCGCGGGCTGAGTCAGAGCACAAACCACGCGGGGCTGGGCCGAACGCCCCGGCTCGGCATGACCTCATCAGGTACCCAGCTCCTGCTGGAGAGGGCTCCGAGGGCCCTGCCAAGAGCTGTAATGAATGGGTGAAGGAAAGCCACTGGAGAGGCATCAGGCAGCAGCCAGGGAGTGAATCACGGCTGGAGGTGGGGACAGGGGGTGCTGCAGCAGGGTGACAGCATGTCCCCCAGAGCGCTCCAAGGCCCCACAAGGTGAACACACAGGCTACCAGGAGCCAGTGCTCACACAGACCAACAAGGGACAAACAGGACAGCAGGCCAGCAGGACTCCATCCTACCCAGCCCCCTGCCCAAACTGTTTGCACCCCCAGCTCTCACTGAGAAGCACCTTCCCAGGCTCCTGTGCGAGCCAAAGGGAAGGAAACCTGCGCTTCCTGGTCCGACGGGAGATGACATCGTGGCTTCCCTTTCCTGCAAGTTTCTAAACACGACGTCCTGCCAAGGGCCACTCCCCACTGCCCCTGGCCTGCATGCAGACGATATGGAACCAGCTGGGAATGCCAGGCATGGGCACCACCACCAGCCCAGCCTCACCAGCTGGGCCAGCCAGGAGACCAACATGGCTTAACCAGGAGACCAGATGCCTGGCTTCCAGCTTGCTGGAGGCAGTCTGCCTCCAGGGAACACATCTGAGGGTTCCTCACCCACAGAGCTATCACATTCCTGTCCAGGGCTGGGAGCATCCTATGATGAGAGGGTGGAAGATGTTTTCCAACCCCTCGAGGCTCTGGCTTGTGCCTGCCATGCCCCAGAGATGGGTTGGTTACCTGCAGAGCTACAGCAGCACCAACACCACAACCCCAGCACAACAGGTGCCCCCTAAGCCAGCTCCCCAGCCTCCCTCACACCCCTCATCTCCTTCTCTGCACAACTCCCTCAAAGCTCCCTGACACTGCGGGGCCAAGCATGAGTCCCCTCAGAGCTCTCATTGCTGCCAGAGCTTTGCTCTGCAGGCCCATCCACCTGCCCTTCACAGGGCGGCTCCTCTTGCTGCCAAAACGAGAAAGGAGAAGGGAAGTGAGTAGTTTTCCACTGCAGCCAGCTGCTGGGGACAGACCCTGGGCAGAGATCAGGGGAGAGCAGGTGGCTCTGCCACACCAGTGTGCTCTGGAGGTAAACGCAGGCAAAAATGAGAGGAGAGAGAGTAAGGATGGCACAAAGCCAACCTGGAGAAGCAGGCCCCCCACATCAGAGAGGATTTCTCCCAGAAACACCCTGGGCTCTCCACCTCCTCCCCCTCAGACCCCAGTGAGCAGGAGGGGGACAACATCTCTCTCCCTGGAGCAAGCCGGCCTGCCCGCAGCCAAGCCAAGCATGGCAAGCAGCAGCCCTGCATGCAGCAACACGCTCACAGGAATGTGTTACTCCACTGGGCAAGGGGCCTGCCAACAGCATGCAAACACCCCCGGTGACCCACCCTTCCAGGTCGGAAAAACTCGTCTTTGCAGTTCCACACACTCCCTCCCACCCACAGCAGATACCCACACGCAGCCCAGCAGCACCGCCTCCCCTTCCCGCCCGGGCCGGGCCCGGGAGCACCGGGAAGCAGCCGAGAGAGCCAGGGGCTCTTCTCGGAACGGACCGGCCCCAGCGCCACACGAGATGGGGCTGAGAGGAAAAGGGATTGTCTGGGGACAGCCAGACGCCTTCCTCCTTCTGCATGGGCGGGAACCAGTTCCCCACATTCATCCAGTCCAAGGCCATCCAACTCACACATGGGGCCACCTTGCTCCCTCCCCCAGGTAACCTCTCTCCTATGCAGGAGGTGTTTTCACAGCTGTGTGAGACCAGGGGAGAAGAGAGAGCTGCCCTCCCATTGCCCACTCTGGCTGCCTTTTGCCCATGCCTGGTGCCCACAGCCCAGCCCTCGGGCAGAGGCAGGTACAGCTCAGGTGTGCCCAGGAGGGCCAGTGAACTTTGAGCAGCATTTGCTGTGACCAGGGCCAACGCCCAGAGGAACAGGAGCAGTCAGGGCCAGGATGGAGGTACGGGAACAGCTCCTGCCCTCACACACACAGGAGCACAGCACGCCGCTGCCACCAACCCCAGCCTATCCAGGGGCATGTCATACAAGCCCTGGAGCTGCAGATGTTTCCAGAGCACCAGCACCCTGGCCAGGCTATACAAGAGCCCTTCACAGGGCTTGGCCCTTACCCCAATTTGCCTGAACCCGTCCCTGTTTGTGCTGGAAGCTTGGCACACCTGGGCAAGCACCCTACCAAGACTGGTACAACAGCAGAAATTCCCCATCCCATCAGCACAAATATCTGGGCACAGACCTGCTCAAATCAAACATAGGGTAAGCCTGGCTCAGGTCCTCAGGCCTGCACTGGCACAAGCACTCTTGCAGTGGGTAAGAGTTCTGCAGTGCAAAGTCAGCACGAACCTGCAGCGTGAGGTGAGGGACACTGGCACAAGTTCCTGGGCACCCACACTCCTATGAGCACCCCCTGGCAGGGAAGCACATCTCCCTCAAGGCAGCTGGAGCTGGCATGGAGGGCTGGGCAGCAGGGACCAGTTGTTCCCACCTCAGTCCAAGGTCCGTACTTGGACCCATGGCAGACGTCCCACTGCAACCTCCGACCAGCAGCTGCTCCCAGCAGTTTCCCTCTGCTGGGAAGAGCAGAGGAAAGCAAAGGTGACTGGCACCCTGGTTAAGGGTTGGCACATCCTGGCACCACGCCTGGTAGATTGTGCTCCTTAGTCACTGGTTTGCCCCCACACCCAGCAGAGCCAACTCATCTCACCCCTCCTTGCACAGGCCACCACAAGGAAGGAGTATTTCTCACAGGGAAAAGTTGCTTCCTCCACAGGCAAAGGGAAACAGGAGGATCACACTGCACCCACTGCCACCCCAAAGCCCCCCAACAGGCTGAAGGCACACAACACAGCACATCAATCCAGAGGTCAGGCTCCACAGGCAGCAGTCACTGGACAGGGCAGAGGGACAGGCACTCCTGTGCCAAACCAACACCAGCAGCCTTCCTGGAGGGAAGGAAGGCGGATTAGCAACAAGCACAAGACAGGCAGGAGCTGGACAGACTCATCAGCCTGCTGCTGGGGGTTTCCAGCACAAGAACTGGCTCTAAGAAACCATTTCCTCCCCCAAACAGCCTCCTCAGATGATATAAAGCAAAGAAAAGGTTGTGGCCACCTCGGAGAACTCGAGGACTTTGGTCAAGAGCCTGTAAATCCAACTCCTTTCTGACAGCCTAGCGCTGAGGCACATTCCTGAACTCCGTGCCAGAGGACAACCTCCTCTGCTGGCCAAGCCCTGTGTCACACACAGAGGAGTGCCTGAATTGCCCAGGTTCGGCTTTTGTCATCACATCCAGGCAACACCTGCTGTCTTATATTGCCCCAAAGCAGCTCCGGGTTCCGCTTCTCCCTGTCAACGAGGCAGGGACAGGACACAGGCACGGTGCTGCAGAGACACGAGTGTTCAGAGCCAGGAGAGCTCTGTACTTCCCTGGAGACAGCATCACCACAGTCTTGGGAAAGGGCTCTGTCCTTGCCAGCAGTAAATGAGAGACAGTTTTGAGGGGTTGTTGGGAAGGGAAACCAAGAGCTTTACCCAGCACTTTCCCCCTTAGGCCACAGACACTGGTAAGCTATTTTGAGAAGCCAACAGCCTTCCAGGCATGATCCAAGCCACACTATTATTTTCTGGGTGTCCTAAAGCCACCTCCACTGCAGATACAATGGGCCAAGGTCTTATCTCCGTGCCAGAGGCTGGAGGAGGGAAGAAATGAGAGGCAATCCAGGGAGAGACGCCGGCTCCGCAGTCTGGGCTGGACCATTCATCTGACTCCCAGCCCATCTTTAGGGAAGGGATGGCCTCAAGGGCTCCTCAACCACAACCATCAGGCCCTGACCTCTGTGTCGGAAGGGAGGAGGCTCACCCCTCTGCGGCAGCCCAGGCAAGCCCAGCATGCTCCACTGAGCGAGCGCTTTCATCCTCCCACCGCTTCCAGGAAGGTTCCGCACGAGATTCCAGCAACGCTGCACACGGCGAAGGACAGTCATCTGCCCACTCAAGAGTCCAGCCAAACTCAGCCAAGTGGAAGAGCAGATCCTTAAAAACTGCCTTTGTGCTGTTGACAGAGCACGAGCAAACACCAGCAGGTAAAGAACCTGCCTCAAGAAAGCCCTGGGAGCAGGATGGAGCAGACAAGGTAACCCTGGAGAAGACAACTAATAGTTTTCCTGCCTAGGCTCTTGCCACTGACCTGGAGGACACGGCCTCACTCCATTGGCAGGAGCTGCAGCAGAGGCTGGAGCCTGGGAGTCACCAGCCAGCCGCTGACCCCACCTTCCCACAGCCAGGAGAGAGGGCATGGAAGTTGAAACTTCAAACAGAAGCTGTGAGCACGGCTTACAGGAACCCAGCACGCCTGCAAAGCTGAGGACAAGCTCAATTCTCCACACCAAAAGCCTGGACAGCCAATTCCAAAAGCATCTGTGCAGAGCAGGGAGGGCATCAGTGAAACTACAGGGAGCTGCAGTTCAATACCATCACAAGGCTCCACGCACCCAGATGCTTCTCTCTGCCTCACCGGGAGCTGGGTGCCATAACCCTGGGAGAGGAGCCTGCAGCTCCTGCTGGTCACAGCACAGCCCAGGCCCCCAGATAATGCCCTGTGAGCCCCATTGTCACTGGCTCCCTAGAAGGGCAAGGGCACCGAGCCCTTGGAGAGAGAGGGAGGCACTCCAGGAGGTCCACCCCTCTCTCCAACAATCAGAGGAAGCTTTGTTGTCCAGGCTCCCTCGCCCAAAGCCCAGGGCCATAACGGAGGTGCCCCACCTCTCTTCTGCCAGCCCGCGGGTGGCTCGCAGATGCCAGCAGCCCTCATGACTGAGAAGCACCCAAACTTTCTCAGCCCAAGCTAAGTCTCCTCTCTGCAACGCTCCGAGGAGGCACAGGAATGCCCACCGTGCAGGGCAAAGCGATGCCGGGGACGGTCACCGGAGAAGGCACGACGAAGAGCGCTGGGAAGGGGGAGGCAGCCGGGCTGTCGCTAAATGACAGTGTGGCCAAGGGAGACTGAGAACGAACCGGCGGCTGAGCAGACCCCCCGAGGCCGGCTCCGGCACCGTCCTGCCTCCTCGGGAAGCGTGTCGGTGTCGCTTGTAAACTCGGGCAGACGGGCCTGTCGGGCTGTTTTGAAGCTCAGAGCGATTCCATTAGGAGGAGCCGCAGCCCCACCCGCACACTTGACCCCCCCGGGTACACCGGCCCCTTCCCCGGCAGAACAAAGGCGCAGGCGAACGACACACCGGGCGAGGAGCCGCTGCGCACACCGGCAGAGCCGAACCGGGCGGCCGGACGCAGAGTCGGAGAACCGGACCGTGCCCCGGCCGAGACCCCACGGAGGGACCCAGCCCCGATCCCCGCCCGAGGGCGGGGGGGCCCGCCGGTGCCGGCCGCGGGAAGCTGGCACACGGGCCGCCTTTGTTCCGGGCAGGGCGAGCGGCGGCGGCCCCGGGCGGGGAGCGGGGCGGCCGCCCGGCCCAGCCGCCTTTGTGTCGCTCCCCGCGGGCTCCCGGGCGCCGCCAGCGCCCCCGCCAGGGCCGGGCCCCGCCGCCCCACCGGTCCCGCGAGGCGCGGCCGCGCCTGGCACGGGTTCCCGGGCAGGACGGAACTCCCGGGGCCCGGTACCGACCGGCCCCGGCAGAAGAGCGCGGCCGAGCCCCGAGCCGGCCCTGCCGGGCGAGGACCGGCCCGTCCCGCCCCGCCGCCGCCGCCGCGGGGGCGTGCGGCGCCCGGCAGGCGCCGGCCCGCACCGGCTCCGCTCCCTCCCCTCTGCCCCCCGAGCGGCGGCACGGACGCCGCGATCAGGACTCACCGTGGCCGGGCTCCTCGGCGGACGGGCGAGGGGGGGCGGTCCCGCCCCGCGGCGGCGGCACGGCCGCCCGGCCCGCTCCGCTCCGCGGGTCCCGCCGCGGCGGCGAGGCGAGAGGCGAGGCGGGCGCCCGGTGCGGCGGCGGCGCGGGTCAGGCCGGGTCCCGCCGGGCGGCGCGGGGCGGTGTGTGCGGAGCGCGGGGTCGGTCGGGTCCCGCCGTGCGCCCGCGCCGCTCCCGCACCTAAAATGGAAGTTGGTCCGGCGGGCGGGGCGGGGCGGGAGCGGGGCCGCCCCCGGCGTCAGCAGCGCGACAAGGACGGGCGGGACCGGGGCGGGACGGGGGTGGAAGTCCCGGTGGGGTCTGCCCAGGGACGGTGTGTTCTCCGCGTGCTCCAGCCCAATGGAATGTGCCCCAGCGGTGCATGTGCTCCAAACGGGGGTCTACCCTCAGATGGGATCCACGTCGGGGCCATGGCTCCCGGGAGCAGACCAGCTCCTCCTCAAGGTCCGGTCTGCCCCGGCATGGTGCCGCAAGGGGCTCTCTGGGACACCCCCGGAGTAGAGCCTGCTCCGGCCGGTCCCTCTGGAGCGGCGGGAAAACAGGCTACCCTGTCCAGGGTGGAACTTGCCCAGGAGCAAGATTCCGTGGCAGGATGGGCTGCAGTACGTCCCCGAAAGGTTACCCGGTCCCCTCTGGCTCTAGGGAGCAGGTAGGATCCCAGCCACAGCTCATCGTCAGTGGTGGAAGGGTTCCCGTTCCCTGGGAGGCAAGGAAGTAACGCCAGCCCAGCCCCATCGCGTGTTCCCGGCTGCTCACCTGGGAGAAGTTCAGGTCCCCCGAAGGTTTTCTGCCTCGTCCCTGGTCAGGCACCTGGGAGAACCGTGCCTGCTCCTGCCTGCCAAGCTCTTAGTGAGATAATGATAGAGAAAAAGAGCTGGGGACGGTTTTGGGTGGGACAAGTGATTCCTGGGGTAAATATGCACTGGGAGGCAGGGAGGATGTGATAACAGCCTGAGGATGGAGGTGTGAAGGACGTGACCCCGAGCTCAGTGGGGATTGGTAAAGGTGGTGCAGAAAGGTGCAATAAGGTGAAATGGGATTTGATGCATACAAAGGGCACATCTAGGGAGATGATCTGGGCGTAGGACCCCCAAACCCTCCCTGCTGTGTGGTTTGTAAACCATCCATGCAGCTGGCAGCAGAGGGAGAGCTGGTCCACATCTCCCAGGAAGGAGAGACCTCTCCATTCCACAGCAGGCAAGTGAGACCTTCTCTCTGCATCCCTTCATCCTCGTTGTCACCCAAAACGAGCAAGCTGGGCCCCCTGTCAGCCTTGTGTCTCGAGTGAGAACAGCTCCCAGATTAGAAATAATCCCCGTCTGCCCTCCGTTCCCCTTGGCCCACACAAAGAGGAAGGTGGGTCCATCCCCTGAGTCTCAGGGACAAGGAGGGAGAAGAAGTGCTCTCAAAATTTCTTCTGGGAGGAAGAGTCCTCGCTCACCTGACACCTCCCAAGGGACAGCTCTCCCTAAGGGAAAAAGCATCAGAAACACTTTGCTCCGCCATCCCAGCACCAATGACACATCCTTCAAAGCCTCTGCCTGGGCAGTTGGGGCAGCAGGGTCTCAGAGGTTCAAGCATGGTCCCAGCACAGCCACACCCTCCCTCTGCCATCCTCAAAGACTCAAGGTGCTCTAGCAAACACAGCTCTGACACTGGGCAAGTGCCTCCTGTCCCCAGGACGGAGCTGCGCAGCGTTTATCCAGGCCCTGGCCCTGCCCCAGCCCTGCCCTGACAGCTGGAACACCCGGCAGTACATGCTGACTTTGGAAGGCAGGCTGGACCCTGATCCTGCAGCTTCAGCTCACTCTGCAGCAGATCACACTCTTGTTCCACTATAACTCCTGGGGCAGAGGAGCCTGTCCCACTGCGTTCTGGGAAGAAGAGAGATGTGTTCCTAGCATGGGAAAGTTCCCCCTCTTTTACAGTAATTGCTTGTAATAACATCTTGCACATCCCCTTTCATCCTACAGCTGATGCCTTTCCCAGATGAGACGCCCAGAAGTGCAGCTGCCACCGGAACAGAGCAAGACAATTTGTTTACAAGGCAGGCCTGAGCTCCCGGCGGCCGAGGGCAGCAGGAAGGGGAGGCTGCCGTCTCCAGGTCCACGGAGGCAGCTCAGGGGATGGCCTGCATTGTTCCAGGTCAGGATAACAAGGCCCTTCCGCAGCCCTTTCCTATGGGAATCCCGACAGGTCGCTGTCCCTCCCTGCAGGAGGGGAAGTGCGGCACCAGGGGGGTGAAGCCACTCATGAAGGGGGAGAAGGAGGGAAGCGGGGCCTGAAGGAGCTTTCCAGCTCCAACTGGAAGATGCCAGGCCACAAAGCAAGCCTAGAGCCCACCCTGACACCTTCCCAGTGCAGCTCCATGTGCTTGGTGTTGTCCCTCCTTCCCACCAGCCTCCCACCGTGTTGGGCTCTCCCATGCCCACTGACCATCCTGCTTTCAGCCTGGCTGCATCCTATCGTGCCCTCAGACTGTCAAATTCCTGGTACATCTTTTGCCCAAATGTACACTTGACTGAAGCATGCACAGAAATCTCCCTCCCTCCCAGCCCCACGAGGATCTATTGCCACTTACCGTCTCTCCTTCCTCTCCTTTCCCAGCCTCAGATCTTGCCTTCATCCATCCCTTTTGCCGGTGTGCAGGGTCCAAGGTCCCTCTGGAGAGCAGGGACTCAGAGGCAGGTCCTGTCCTGCAACACAGGCAAAGGCAGCATAGCTGAAAATGATCCTGGCTATGAGACTAGAGATGGGAATTTCCCTTCTCTTACAGAAACTGGCTCAGAAACTGCTGATTTGAGGTCTTGGGAGACACTGGAAAGACGAGATTTGTCCTGTGAGGAGGCCTCTCCTCCTATCAATAGCAGAGGGAGCTTGAACAGCCAGCACAGTTTGGGCCTTGCCTTCCCCTCTGCAGTGAATCCCACCGGGAGATAAGCCCTGCTGGACATTCCCAACCCTCTGAGTCACCCAGGGTTGTGCCCAGCCATGAGCCAATGGCCAAGGACACCAGGTGTGCTGCACGTCTGCAGCCTCTGAGCACCTGAAGGTAGACAGAAGGATTCAGGGTCTGACAGGTTTTGCAGTGAAAACTGCAATTCCATACTTTTTTCCAGGAAAATCTGGTAGCATAAATGGAGTTTAGAGAGAGGGACCAAAGGCTGCTGGTAATTTTTCCACTCTACATTATTTGGCTTTGGATACTAGTGAAAATGACACTCATAAAAGGCCTCTTTTGTGTACCTACAATGGGAGTGGTTGCTCACTTGCCAGTTCAAGTATCAGTGAATTTTAAGGGCAGACAAGGCCACTGGTGGGGAGGGGAAGCAGCGCTGCAGCTGTTGGGGTACACTGGAGTGGGGGCTTTGCCTGGCAGGGTTTAGTGCTGGAACATTGAAACCCCAGCACCCCAGCCCTGCTCGCTGGAATGTGGGTGCCCCTGTCCCACTGTGGTCCCACTCACTGTCACAGGGCACTGCATGGCATCTGCATCCAGGCACTCCCAGTGAGGTCAGGCTTTCCAGGCGACAGCTCCGATCATTGTAATTCCAAAGGATTGCAAGGAGTGGGGGAGGAAACATCTCTATTTTCCTTCTATTTTTATGAGCATATGATAGCACTTTGATATGAAATTACTTGTTTTGCTGCATCCCTTGGTATTCCGGGCTGGGCTCCAAGCCACCGGGGGCAGTGACAGACTGCCAGTGACCTCAAAGGCCGCTGGCCCAGGCCTGGCACCAGCCACTTTCCTCCTTGGTTTGTGTCCATTTTGCAAAAACAGAGAAGAAAAACCACCCTCACATGTCCAACCAGATGAAAATCCCTCTGCAAGACCACATTTGAAGACTTTGTATATTTAAACTCTATGGCGACATTTAGGCTCCTGTCCTTCTGCAGCTTCTGAAACTTCCACCCACTTGGGTTGTTTGTATGAACAGCCACTGTCTCCAGGCGATGGGGATGGATTATAATCTTTGTTCGTGTATGTGGAGTGACTGACGCAGATGTTTGTACAATGGGTGCTTTATAAAGTGACAAAATACTTTCAAACTAAGTGGGCAGCATTGCCTGCTTGAAGGATGCCTTCCAAAGGCCCATCAATCCTCCCCTTCAGGAGCCTGGGGCACGAAAACACCGATCCTCACACGAGAGGGCACAGTGGAGCCTGAAAATCCAAACCAAGGTGCATCGCGGGGCTCTGAGCCCTCGAACCCGGAGCTGCTCCAGACAGCACCTTTCCCATTATCGACCTCGTGTTCTTCGGTGCCACCACTGGAGTGACCACAAGCAGCCCTGGCCTGGCTGTCGTGTCCGTGGCCCGATGCGGATGACAGAGGGATGAGGGGCACCCAGGCTGCCCTCAGCGCAGCCGCCATCACACGGCAAACCCCGAGCGGTGCCTCCAGCGCCTCGGCAGAGAGGGGGCACCGCGGCTGCGGGAGGGCTGCGGGAAGGGGTCGGTCACAGCAGGCGGATCTGCCCCGAGCAGCGCTCCCGCTGCCGTCCGATGCCGCCTCAGCGCGCTCCCCGCCACCGCCACCACACCGTTCCCGCCGCGCCGCCATTGGCTGCCGGGGCGCCATTGCCGGCGGGCGGGACAATGGGTGGGCCGAGGCCGCCGCGCCACGTGAGGCCGCGGGCGCGAAGCGAGGGCGCGCAGGGCCCCGATCCCGGTCACCGCCCCCCGCGTCCGCGCCGTGAGCTCGGCACTCACCCTCGGGGCGATTCGGCGGCGGCCCGCGCCCCCCTCGGCAGGTACGGGCGGGCCCGGGGCGGCGGCGGGGCCGGGCCGGGGGCGCCTCAGGGTGCAGCGGCCTCACGGCGCCCGCTGTGGCGCCCCCTGGCGGACGCGCGGAGGTCGGGGCGGCGGGGCCGGGGCGGACACCGGGACAGTGCGGGAACAGTGCGGGGACAGCGCGGGCACAGGGCATGGGCACACGGGGCTCTGCAAACATCGGCCCCGCCACATCCCAGCCCCAAACCATTGTGACAGCCCAAAGAGGGCAGGCAGGCGCTGGTCCCCGCGTCCCCAGCACGGCGCTGTGTGTCCCTGCAGGACGGCCATGGGGTCTCCCACAGCCTCCCCGCAGCTGCTGTACCGCAGCACCCGCCTGCTGCGCACCGCCTTCCAGCACCTCCACCAGCAGCAGCAGCGAGCCGACGTCTTCTGCGATGTGGTCCTGTGGGCTGAAGGTGAGCGGGCAGCACCGCCGAGGGACCTGCGGGCAGGGTCTCTGCAACCCCCCTAGGAAACACTGGCGTGAGCAGGAAGGGCTGCAGGGCAGTAACAGCCACTGTTGCTTTGCAGGCGAGGCAGTGGTGGCCCACTGCAGTGTCCTCTCCGTCTGCAGCCCCTTCTTCATGGAGCAACTGGGCCGGGAGCTGCCCCCCCAGGGTTGCAGGGTGGTGCTGGAGCTGGCGGGGCTGAAGATCGGGGTGCTGCGCAAGCTGGTGCGCTTCTTCTACACTGCCGAGCTGGAGGTCACGCAGGAGGAGGTGCACGAGGTGCTGGCGGCCGCCCGCCGCCTCCGTGTCACCGAGCTCGAGTCACTGCAGCTCTGGGGAGGACGCCTGGTGAGGCTGGGACCCCAGCGGCAGCTCGACCGCTCCTGCCTGCACTCCACTCAGGAAGTCTCCCCCGTGGTGGCACCTAGCACAGCTGAGCCTGGCAGTGCCAGCTCTGGGGTGTCCCCCCAGAAGCAGCCACAGTCTGTGGGGCCCTCACAGCCCAGCCCCATCGGGCGGATGAGGCTGCGGAAGGTGGAGCGCTGGGGGTGCTGGGAGGTGGTGCGGGAGGCGCAGCCCCACCCTGTGCCTCCCCCAGTGCTGGCAGGGGATGTAGGGGGGACAGAAGCACAGCCCCCCCAGGATGAGGATGCACGGGAGCATCCGAGCAAGTGCTCCCCACCCTGGCAGCCCCCCAGTGCAAACGGGACACAGCAGCGTGGGGACTCCCCTGTGTCCCCACAGGGCTGCCAGCAGGCAGCACCCCCAGGGACCCCAGGAAGTGACACCAAGGAGGAGGAGGAGGAGGTGGATGTGGGGACAGGGGAGCTCTTCCTGCCCCCTGGCACAGTCTGCCTCTGGCCCAGCCCCTCATCTGAGTCAGAAGAGGAGGTGGATGTCCTCACCTAGGGGAGGTGGCACTGCCTCTCCCCCACCAGTGCCTGCACCTCTTGAGCTGTATGTCCTTGAAATAAAGTGCTAGAGCTATGCTTTGGAGTACTGAACTTTATTGAAGACTGGGGGGACAACGGGGTGTGGAGGGAGCCGGGGGTCTGGCAGTGGCAGAGCTGCAGCATCAGGGACGGGACTGGGGCTGGCAGGTGCCCCCCACTTGGTCTCGCCTCTTCATGGATGCTCATGCCGCCTGCACTGGTCCTGGCTCGGCTGTGGAGAGAAGGAAGTTGGTACCTGTTGTCCCATCCCATGCCAATCCCAATCCCATCCCTGCTCACCTGGCCATTGTCTCTACGCAATGTTGCTCTTCAGAGCTTCCACCACGGTCTCTGGCTGGGGAAACTTCAGCTTGCGGGGGGGGCCCTTCCCAATACCGCTCCACAGCTCCACGGCTGCAGAGACAAAGGAGATTTATGGGATCAGGGGTGCCGGGGAGCCCCCGCCGCCCCCAGCCCAGCACTTACTGCTGCCGTCCTCCTTCACCAGGGACACCTCGAAGCTGTTCCTGCGCGGCGGCCGGGGGTTGATGTCCACGGGCAGCTGGGCCATGGCCCCGCGCAGGGCCGCGCTCACCGCCGCCGCGTTGCGCCCGAACACGCGTCAGCTCTTGCTGCGGGGACACGGCGCTCAGCGACCCGGGGGCACCCCAGGGCCCCGCACCACCCTCGGCACCGCGGCCGCTCACCAGTGCTCGATCACCACACGGGGGCCGGTATTCCCGGGGCTGCCCTCATCTTGGGCCTCGGCCCGCGCCCGCTTCTGCGGGGCTCCCGCCGTCTCCGGTGCCTCGGCCGCCGCCGGCTGCCGGGCTCCGCGCTTCCTCCCGCGGGGAGCCATCCTGGGAGAGCCGAGGCGGTGGAGCCTACGCCGGAGCAGAAAGGGGGCTCCAGGAACGCCGCTCTGGGGTGGGAAGAGATCTCATGTACCCCGCTGTCAGGGGAGTGAAAGCTGGGTCCCTGTGGGGACACTGCTGTGGGAGAGGGCCAGTCCCCGGCGGTGCGCCACTGGGGGCAATGGGGGATCCTGCTGGGGAGGGCGGGAAGCCGCTCCGCAGGGATGGCGGGGCAGTGTGCGGCTGGGGAGAGTGGGGAAGCGGGGCCCCGGGGAAGGGGGGGGACAGACGCCGGGCCCCGGGGAAGGGATGGTGGGGGGACGGGGGACAGACGCGGGTCTGGGGCGGCCGCGCCACCTCCTACCTGCCGCTGGCACGTGCCGGGAGCGCGCGCCGCCGGGGGAGGCGGGGCCGGAAGGGGCGGGGCTGAGAAGGGCCCCAGAGCCCCCGGTGGGCTCCGGTTCCGCCCGCGCCGCCCCAGCCAATCAGAGCGCGCGGGCTCCGCAGGGCCCCGCCCCCATACGCGGCCCGGGACCGGCGACACGGACACGGACACGGGACACAGGCACGGCACGGACCGTTTATTGTCAGCGATGGATGAGAGCGAGCGTTAACCGAGGCGGGGCCCCTCCTACCGCCCTGCCCGCACGGGGCCGGGGGGCACCGCTGCTTTCCCGGGGCTCAGCCGGGACAAGTTCCCTCGGAGAGCGGCTCCGGGCAGGGCTGGGCAGGCCCGCGGGGCCGCTGCCACCAGGCTGATGGTGACACAGTGATGGGCGACAGTACAGGGCAGCTTCTACTTGTCCTTCTTGCTCTCCTGAGGCGCAGCCGCCGGCACGGCTGGGGGCTCCTCAGGGCCCTCCTCCCGCGGCTTCTGCTGCTTCTTGGCCTTCTGGTAGAGCTCGTTGAGGTTGAACTCCCGGATCACATTCTCCTGTGGCCAAGAGGTAGCATCAGCACCCCTGGGACCTCCCCCTTCTTCCCGGGCACAGGCCGCGCAGGGGAGCAGAGGGCTGGAGGGTCCCACGCACCTCAGAGAAGGTCCAGGACACAGCCCGGCCCTTCTTGTCGATCTGCGGCCGCCGCATGATCTCTGTCCCGCCCTGGAAGAGGATGAGGGTGGGCAGCTGCTTGGTGAGAGGCGAGGTGCTGACCTTGTACCTGTGTGAGGACAAGCCCACAGTGACCCTCAGGCAGCCTGAGGGGGCTGGGGGGGTCACAGGGACTGCCCCAGATCGAGGCCCTGCTTGCCCAGGCTGCACTCCCCACACCTGGTGCTGACGTCCGTGTACCGGCCAACATCCACCTTCCCAAACTGGAGTCCTGAGCAGTTGTACCTGGGCAGGATGGGGACACGTGAGGGACGCAGGGGACCACAGGCCCTGTTACCCACCAAGATTCCAGGGGGTGCCACTCACTTGAGAGAGAGGTCAGCGAAGATGGGGGCAAAGGACTGGCACTCACTGGACCAGTTGGCAAAGAACTCAACGATCCACGTCACCCGCTTGTCCTTCTCCAGCTCCTCCTGCCACAGGGGCATGGGCTTAGGGGGGGTGGGCAGAGCCCCCCAAAAGCCCCAGGGCTGGGGAGATACTCACATCTATGGTCTTGTCACTGAAGTACTTGATGTACTCAGGGCCCATGTAAAGGGGTGGCTTGCAGGTCATCAGGAACACTGGAATGACAGCAGTCATTCCTGAGCCCCCCAGTGCCAGGAGGGCCTGGCTGGGCCTGGGACAGAGCTCCTCCAGCCCAGAGCAGTGAGGGGGAGCCAGGACAAGGCAGGAAGATGTGCAGGCTCACCTATGCAGAGCGTGAGGTAGAGCAGCCCCATGCGGATGTCGAGGCGGAAGAACAGGATGGCGTTGGCCACTTTGCTGAACATGAAGATGTTCCCGATGTGCTGCTCCACAGTGACTGTGATGTGGAGACAGGAATAAGGGATGGGGCCAGATGCCCCCAGAAGGTTGGGGGTAACTTCAGGGAGGGCTGGATCTTGTCCTCCAGACACCCCCCCCACTCAGCTCCTTGGAGGAGACCCCATAAGCAGCCCCAGCCCCCCAAGTCCCCTGACTCACTAGAGCGCCGGTTCTTCATCATGACAATGGCGCTGAGGAACATGAGGATCTCCACCTCCCTCTGGCACAGAGAAGGGACAGCATGAGCTGGAAGCGCCCAGGACACCTTGGAGCCATGCCTGGCCTGGCATCACACAGGGAACTGTGGCCATGCCAGGCGCTACTGGCCCCAAGGCCCTGCCAGAGCCCTGAGCCCCCATCCCTCCCGGGGGAGAACAGCGAGCAGACGGGGCTGCCCTGCGGCAATGGGATCGACCAGTGCCTGGAGGCTCTCGGCTGTAGTGGAACACCGCAGAGCAACACCAGGGGCTACCGGGCATCTCCTCCCTCAGCCAGGCCGGAATGCTGTGAGAGCAGGAGAGGAGCCAAGACAGGGGTGAGGGTGTAGGGACAGGTCCAGGGAGAGCCCAGGGATGCGGGGACAGGCCCGAGGACAGGCCGCGCCGCCTCACCCAGTCAAAGTCACACGGGTTACCATCCTCCCGCTGCGAGGGCAGCCCACGGCAGAGCGGCGGGACCTTGCGCACGAGCAGGAAAGCGGCGGCGAGCAGCGCGGAGAGCGGGTAGTAGGGCTGGGCGAGCCATCGGCAGAGCCCAGGCAGCCCCCACAGCAGCGCCAGCAGCGGCGCCACCACCGCCATCTTCCCTCCGCCCCACTCACTGCCGGGGGCGGGGCCTCCCGCGCCGACCAATGGCGAGCTGCGAAGCAGCCACTCCTGTGCGGCGCAGACCAATGAGAGGAGATATAGAAGCGGCCAATCAGAAGGCTGGGACGAGTCTCCCATAGCAACGGGAGGCAGGCCGGTGTAGGGGCGGTGCTCGGTCAATGGCGGGGCGGGGCTGCCCCGCGCGGGGCACGCCGGGAATATGGAGAACTTCTCGGCGCTGTTCGGCGCGGCGGAGCCGCCGCCCGCCGCCGCCGCCGCGCTCGGATTCGGGCCCGCCAAGGCTCCCGGCGCTGGAGCCGCACCGCCGCCCGCTGCCTCAGCCGCGGCGCCGCCGCCGGGCGAGGACGCGGCCCGCAAGGCCGCCGCCGGCCCCTTCTACCTGCTGCGGGAGCTGCCAGGTGCGGGCGGGCCGCGGGGCGGGGCGTGTGCCGCGCTCGGCCAATCAGCGCGGAGAATCGCGGCCTTGGAGGGAACTGACAGCGCCAGGAGCCAATGAGGCTGCGGGGGCGGAGTCACGCAACGCGCGGTCCGGTGGGGAAGTGGGCGGCGAGGGGGTCCCCGGGGCCGGGATCCCGATGCTCGGGGGGTGCAGGGGGTCCCGGAGCCCAGGTTCGGCCGGGGAGAGGGGCCTGGGGTGTCGTCGGGGCGTTTCCCCCTTCCCAACTCTTCCCGCGGCCGCACAGGCACGACGGAGCTGACGGGCAGCACCAACCTGATCACACACTATAACCTGGAGCACGCCTACAACAAGTTCTGCGGGAAGAAGGTGAAGGAGAAGCTCAGCAACTTCCTCCCCGACCTGCCCGGCATGATCGACCTGCCCGGCTCCCACGACAGCAGCAGCCTGCGCTCGCTCATCGAGAAGCCGCCCATCTGTGGCAGCTCCTTCACCCCGCTCACGGGGGCCATGCTGACTGGCTTCCGCCTGCACGCCGGCCCGGTGAGCCCCGGGGCCTGGAGCCGGGGGGGTGGGAGGCACCCGGGGGGGTGGGAGGCACCCGGTGTGGCCTGACCAGCCCCTTTTCTCCACAGCTGCCCGAGCAGTGCCGGCTGATGCACATCCAGCCGCCTAAGAAGAAGAACAAGCACAAGCACAAACAGAGCCGCACGCAGGACCCCGTCCCCCCAGGTAAGGCTGCCACAGCTGCCCCCCTGCTCCCCTTCAGCACTGGCAGAGCATCGGCTCATCCGGCGCTTCTGCTTCTCCAGAAACCCCCTCGGACTCTGACCACAAGAAGAAAAAGAAGAAAAAAGAGGAGGATCCAGAGCGGAAGAGGAAGAAGAAAGAGAAGAAGAAAAAGAAGGTGAGTGGCAAGGCTGGGGTGCGGTGCCCAGCCCCTGGACCTCCGAGGGGCTCTGTGAATGGCCATCCCCAAGGGGCTGCTGGCCAGCAGCTCTCACAGGCTCTGTCTGTCCTTCCTCCGCAGAACCGGCACAGCCCAGAGCACCCGGGGGTGGGCAGCTCCCAGGCCAGCAGCAGCTTACGGTGAGGCCACGCCGGCGTCGCCCTGGGGATCCCCTGGCTCATGGGAACAGCCCCAGCTGACCCCAGGGACACTGGGGCTGGCCTGTCCCCCCTGGCTAAGAGGACACCCCTGCAGCCCGCCAGGACCAGGGGCACGGACTCTGTGGGTGCTGACCTCGGACTTTTGTACCTGAAGAACCTGGAGCATCAAAGCCTCTTTTTTAGTCACCTTTCGAAGTCTGCTCTGAGGAGGGGCTGGTGGCCGTGGCTGCTGTGACCCTCGGGTGCCACGGTGGAGCCCAAACCAAAGTGTCCCCGGAGCGTGCAGGGTGCCCTCCTTTGGATCCCAAGCCTCACCAGCACCCACGACACCTCCCCTGGAGCCTCTTTTCCCATGCCTGGAAAATCCTTACCTTCTGTGGCAGCAGAGTTTGCCTCAAGTCAGAGCCTCCCCAAAAGTGAGCCAGGCTCAGCTCTTACCAGACCCCCTTCTCTCTCCCTCGGGATGGGGGGGGAAGGCCAAGACCCTGAGGATCAGGAGCCCTGGAGGGGCTGCTCCATCCCTGGACACCAAACAAAGCACACGCACGGCCCCGGGGTGGCTCATTAAATATCCTTTTATTCCTTGTTTTTAAAATGGCTGATAATAATAAAAAACCCTGGCGTGGCTGTGCGGGGCCACGGGAGCTATTGCCGTAGAGAAAGAGTCCGGTAGTGCCGGCAGGGCTTTGGGGACAGGGAGCACAGGGCTCCTTGGCTGCGTTTTTTTGGCATGTGATGAGAAAATATTGCTTTCTGGGGATGCACCTGCCTCTCCCCCGAGCGAGCGGAAATAAAAACACCCCTGCGACAGCGAGAAACCTCCTCGGAATCATTAACAGAAATAAAAAAAGGCAACGAAACCAACAACCCCCCGATCACAGCCCCTGGGCAAAGAGAACAAAGAGCAAAAACTGCGCGTGGGGGACGCCGGGCCTTTGTGCCAGCTCGGGCTGGGGGTGTGGGGGTGCTGCCCCCACCCTGGGCCCCCCAAGGGGGCTGGAGGCTGCAGACACCACGGATCAGGGAGGGGAGTGTCCAAGGGTGGGTGCCTGGCACCCCCTGGCCCCCTCAGGGAGGGAACAGTGACACCCAGCACCTACCACAGCTCCTTCCATGGGTGCAGGAGGCAGCCCCACGTCCCTCCTTTGGGGACAGGGACAAGGTGGGAGGGGCCCAGGCCCTGAGCAGGGTAGTTTCTTCCTCTCTCTGGGTAAGATATATAATTTCTGCTTCTTTTTTTTTTTTAATATTTATATTTATATATATAGATATTTATATATACACACACCTGGTAACTCGGAAAGAGAAAAAAAATAGAATCCGTAACAATAATAATAAAAAAAAGTATTCTGGTTTAAAAACAATCCGTTCCTACCACGCCAGGCGAGCGGGTGATTGCACAAGGCCCACAAGTGGCTGGCGCAGCCGAGGCGGTGCCGGGGCTGCGGCCCCCCCATCCCCCGAGCCCTCCCCGAGCCCCCGCGGGTGTGTGCGGCCCCCGTGGCCCGGGGGGCACCGGGAGGAGCAGGGGGGACCCGCCCGGCTCTCCGGGAGTCCACAAGCGTCTGGGCACGGCGGGTCCCTGGGGCCGCTGGGGAGCAGGGGAGGGGCGGCGGCTCTGCCCCTCATACCGAGATCTCGTAGGTGGTGCCCCCCACGCCCGAGACCTTCTTGACACCGCCGCGGGTGGGGCTGCTGAGGGGCACCGGCCCCGAGCCCGGTGGGGCCGAGCCCAGGCTCTTGGGCTGCCCGTTGGACTTGCTGTAGGCTGTTCTCATCTGCACCTCGTCCCTGCGGGAAGGAAGCACGGACACAGGGTCAGGAGAGGGAACAGGTTGCTGGCCCTCAGCGTTGCCACAGCACTGCCCAACCCATGGACCACCAGCACCCACTCCAGATTCCGAGGGGCCCATGGTGTGACTGAGGAGGTGTGGGGGGCACCAGCTCTGTTCTGGGAGAGCAGGAAGATTTCTCTTGCTCTTCCCAGCACCTCTCCGCAGGGAGGGGTGTTCTGCTGCCCCAGGGGCTGGCAGGGACACTGGGCAAGGGTCCCCCCACAGACGGCCCTGTGCCATGACAGTACTCACTTTGGTGCCAGTAAGGGCTGCAAGGCCACCTCCTCGGTCTCGGGGCCGCCGGCCTGAGAGGCTGTTTTTTGGCTGCTGTAAGACACGGATTTGCCCAGGTGGGGGGCGGCGGGCTGCTCGGGGGAGCCCAGCGAGCGCACCCGCAGCGCCGGGGGGGGCTCGGGCTTGCCGAAGCGGGGCAGGGCCGGGCGGGTGAGCGGGTTCTTGCCCAGGGGCGAGCGCTTCGAATCGTCCGAGGAGGAGCTGGTGCGGGGGGCATTGCTGGAGCCCGGCGTCGACTGGATGCCCGAGTCCGCCAGCCCCGCGTCCTCCTCCCGGCCCGGGGCCGGCGGCTGCTGCAGCAGCTTCTCCCGCTCCTGGATGGAGGCCACGATGTGGCGGGAGAGATTGTCATAGCGCACGGGCGAGGGCTCGCGGGGCACCGCGTGCTTGGGAGAGGCGGCGCTGGCGAAGCGGCCGTGCAGGTCGGTCTCTCGCTGCTGGGCGATGCGCGCCGACAGGAAGGGCGAGGTGTAGCCCACGGGCGGCTCGGGCTCCGGGCCCGCCTGCACCGACTCGAAGTCGGGGCTGTCGGAAGGCGTGAGCAGGCTGTCGTACGAGAGGCTGCCGTTGCGCGTCTGGTTCACCAGGCTCTTGTAGGAGGTGGAGGTGGTGCCCTCCGAGCGGATGGACTGCAGGTGGCCCGTCTCAAAGCCCGTGCCCTGGGCCGACTTGAGGCTGGAGGAGCGGGAGCCACTGGAGAGAGGGTCAAAGTGGAAGCTCTTGCCAAAGGTGGGCGAGCGGAAGCTCTCGGGTTCCAGGCTCGGCTCCGAGCGGTAGCTGGGCTTGTGGCCGCTGTCACAGATGGAGTTGGGCTCCTTCAGGCTGTTCACTCGGCTCAGCTGAGGGGCAGAGGGGCAGCAGTTACCCACAGAATGACCATGGGGCCCCTGTGGAGCTCCCAATGCACGCCCTAAACCCTTCCCACACCACGAATGGGGTGGCATCCCCCGTGCCACACGAGGCTCAGCCTTACCTTGGCACTGGTGGAGTGGGGCAGGGCTGCCGAGCTGCTGCTGCTGCTGTAACCGGGCCGGTACTTGTACATGGTGGGAGTCGGGGGGCTGTCCTTGCCTAGCAAGCTGCTGTCTGCACCGGGAGAGAGGGGCACGCTCAGAGCAGCTGCGGGCAGGGAACGCGCCAAGCCCCGCCCTCCCTGCCTCAGAACCGACTGCGAGCCTGGGGCAGACAGACCAGGGACAGGAACGGGCTGCAGGGGAGGTGCACCGGGGTGGGAGAGACAGACCGGGAGGAAGGGATGTCCCCACAGCCACGTGTGTGGGGCTGGCACTTCTGTGCCCCTGCGGCAGCCCCGGCTGGGTGACACCCTGGGGGTGCACGGCACGGGGGTGTCAGGGAGCTCCATGGAAGCACACACAGCACAGCCCTCAGCGGGCAGCAGACCCAGGCAGGGCCGGGAGAGCTGTGGGGTCTCCAGCTGCTGCAGAAAGCAGCTGCCACAGGCTCTGCCCATCGCATCCCACCTCTGGCCAGGCCCTCACGGAGCCGGCCACAGACGCTCTGTGCCGCTGAGCCAGGCCCGCCACCGCTTCGCCTCCTCCGTCCTGGCAGCGCGGTGGCTGCAAGGCACAGCTCCTGGTGGCTCCAGACAGCGCCACGCTGGCTCTGAGCATCCCCCGCAGGCTTCTCCAAGTGCAATGGGCCACATACACCAGCCCAGGAATGCCGATGTGCTCCAGGTCTGCCCTACGGCCCTGGCTCCTGGCCTGCCTGGTGCAGCCCTGGGCTCCCCTCCCAGCGGCTGCCAGGGCCCTGGTGCCCTCCTTACCCTCAGTGGTGGCCAGGGTTAAGTGTGTCCTCAGGCCCGTGTAGCGGCTGAGGTCAGGCTTAGGTGGGGGTGGCGGCTCGGCGTCAGCAGACTGGCTCTCCGTCACCTCCAGGCTCCCCTTGGACTGCAGAGACAAAGCGCAGGCAGGGTCAGGAGGGGCCAAGGCTTCAGCCCCCCCGGGCTGGCAGGGCACGGACAGCGGTGCTGGGGGCTCCTGCTGCCTCCCGGGCATCCGACAGAACAGGGGGCAGCGCGTGCCCCAGGTGGGTGCTGGAAGTGCCAAGGAGGGGGAACCTCCAGAGGGTGGGGAAGGATGGGAGCAGTAAGGGCAATGGATGGGGCAAGGCCTCATGTGGTCACTGCCACATGGGAGTGGGACAGTTTCCAACCCATGGGGACATAGAACAAGACGACACGGACTGGGACAGGGAACGTGACCAGGCTCTCTCAGTTCTCTACTCACGGATGCAGCCTTGCACCCCTGGGATCCGTGGAGGGCCCCAGCGCAGGCAGCGCTGGTCCCCACCTTCCTCACCTTCGTCCTTTTCAGCTCTGTCTGGATACCATTGTCCATGATCTTGACAGTGATCTGACCGTCCGACACCTCGGGCCGCAGGAACGGGGGTCTCACCAGCACCGTCTGCTCGGCCTTCGGGCGCCCGAGGTACCTGGGGAGGGGGGAGGAAGGTCATGGCCTGGAGCCCAGGATGGGGCAGTTTTCCCAGGGATGCAGAGGCCAGGCTCACCTGGGCGCTGGGGAGCTGCAGAGGACCCGGCTGACGTTCTTACAGCAACCGTTGGTGAAGGGGTTGACGCCCCCGCGGAACTTGCCCGTCACCTGTGGGACAAAGGAGTGTCACAGCCAGCCACGCCAGCTCCCTCAGGACACCCCCTCAGGACCAGCACAGAGGTACTCTGAGATCCTGCTCCTTTTCCTAGTGCCTGTTTCAGTGCTCAGATACCCTCAAGGGGGTCAGATCTCCTCAATTTCACCTCTTGGGCCCCAGAAGTGCCCACCTGGCTCCATCCTCTGACTGCACCCCCATGAATGCAACTGCCTCTCAGTCACCCTGTGCTCTACCTCTGCAGCTCAGGGGCCTCCCCCAGCTTTAATCCAACCCGTCCCAGGAAATCCCAAACTGTGTCCCGAGGTGGCCTGGCCAGCAGGCAGTCCCCCCACAGTCCCTCAGACGTACCTGTTCGTTGGTAGTGCGGCCCCTGGCCACAAGCACCACGTGGAAGCCTGTCAGGCCAGCGACGGGAATGAAGAAGAGCCCAGCCACGCACATCACCACCATGCTGCCACAGCCAGCTAAGGAGCAGCCACAGCCCCGCCGGGCACCGCACCCAGAGCCCAGCCCGCCCTGCCCACCCGCGCTGCCCAGGAGGATACGTGACGGCCATGCGGACGCCGGAGAGCTCCTCCACCTGGTACAGGACATAGAGCAGCCCGAAGCCGAAGACGCCCATGATGTGCGTGGTGAGCGACAGCAGGAACAGGAAGAAGTAGCGGTAGTTGCGCCGCCCAATGCAGTTGTTGACCCAGGGGCAGTGGTGGTCGAACTCCTGCCGGGGATGGGGCTCGGTGAGGGGGTGCTGGGGGGCTCCCTGCCCTGTGGGGGGCTGGCGGAGGCCCGGCAGCTCCTCACCTCCACGCAGTTGTCGCAGACGCTGCAGTGGGAGCAGCGCGGCGGGCGGTAGAAGCGGCAGGTCGCGCACCACTTCATGCGCACCTGGATGCCCTTGATCTCCACCGTCTTGTACAGCGGCGCCCGGAAATCGTCCTCTTTGTCCTCGTCCTCCTCAGCTGATGGGGACACCCCGGCATGGTGTCAGGGCCCGGGCAGCCCCTTCTGCCCCAGCCAAAGGCTCCCAGCATCACCTTGCTGTCACCTGGCACAGGGACAGCCAGGGACCCCCAAACAGGCTGGGGGGAGCTCTGCCAGGCCCTGTCCCAGAATCCTGACACTGCCTGCGTCCCAAGGACCCAACATGGGATGCTGAACCCATCCCTGTAGCGCTTGTCACTGCCTGATCCCACCGGGCAGGGCGAGGAAGGCTCCTCACCAGCCTTTTGGGACCCAGAAATCCCCTTTACCTCAGAGGAAGGGTGCAAGGAGGCAGCTCCTCCCGGCCAGAGCCAGACTCACCTCGTGGGAATATGCCTGGGTCCATGAAGGTGGCCATGCTGAAGTTGGCCAGCACAAAGAGGAAGACGACAGCATTGTAGGCGGGGATGATGGGGGACACGTAGATACTGAGCCCTGGGCACCTGCAGGCACAGCAGCCGTGAGACCCTCAGACCCTCACTTGTGTCACTCCCGCCGCCTCCCAGCAGTGCATCCCACACCCACACTGCAGCCACTTGTACAGCACAGCTTGGGGAGCACCTGCGGGCCACAATGGGATGTGCTCCAGGCATCCTTCAGGGAGCAAAATTCCCCTTTGGGACCCCACTGGAGGGTCCCACAGAGCAGTGGTGCTGGCAATAGGAAAAACCAGGCCAATGGCATGGGGGGCACCCAAGGGACCTGCCAGAAAGCAGGATGTCATCCTCCCTGTGCCCCACCAGCTGCTCAGGGGCACAGGGGACCCTGTGAGGGAGGGGACACGAAACCAGCACAAGCTCTGGTGCCTCCACAGCCACTCATGCTCCTCACATCCCAGTGACAGCTCCTGCAGGACACGGGGACCCCAGCCAGCACCCAGCTCCTCCAAAAAGGCCGTGGGAGCGCTGTGAGGGAATCACCCTGCTCCCTCCTGTCCCAGCAGGAGGGCTCAGGACAGCGGGCTTCCCCCTTGCAGGCGCCAGCGTAAGTCCCTAATCTGCTTTGCTGCTGGGATTAAATCCCACAGATCTAGGGCAGCATCTGTCCCTCTCTTCCCCCCACTGGGCTAAGTGCCGATGGATTTAGGTGGCCGGAGCAGCGTGGGGCTGGGCGGGCAGGGCGACATATGGTGCCAGGGCTGTAATCCCCCCAGGCTGGGGTGAAGGGGCAGGCGCTGGCCCCGTCCCCTCCTCCACCACCACCCACAGAGACGGGTCCCATCGCCCGGGGGAGGCAGCCCATCCTTGTCACAGCAGGTCCCAGAGCCATGCCAAGGCTCCAGCTGGTGCAGGGCTCTGTCCCAGGTGCAGGGGGCACCCCCGGGTGAGGAGCAGCAGCTGTGCCAGGGGCAGGGCAGGAGAAGCGGGCACACCCTTCCAGCACACACCTGGCAGCACAGAGGGTGAGGCAGGCAGGGCGCTCCCAGCACCGGGCACCGCTCCGTGCCCCAGGGAGGCTGGGAAGCATCAGTGGGACCTGCTCTCACAGGCCAAGGCTGAGGCTGTCCCCATCCAGGCACAGGAGGGCAAACTTTTGGTTGGAAGACATTCCTGGCAAGGAGGAGAGCATGGCCAAGCCACCCAGCATACTTATCTTCTTCCTCCTCCTCCTCCTCTCTGGCCCCCCAGGCCCCACACACCACCTTCCCCAAAGCCTCTTCCCCCTCATTCCTGAGGAGCCACCCTGCTGGGCACCCTGGGTGCTGCCTCCCTGCTCCGTATCAGGCTGGCATCTCCCGGGATGGCATTTCCCGAATGGCACCTCCTGGCCCAGCCCCCCGAGCTGTGCCCCGGGCTGGGGAGCGGCTCCTGAGCGGCACCGGCCATGCCGGCCCTACCGCCTGCACTGGAAGCCAGCCAGGAGGATTCTCCCAGCTGGGACGGGCTGCAGAGGAGGAGTCCTCTCCAATCTGTGCCCCAAACCCTCCGAGAGCAGTGCTGGAGGCACAGCACCTAAGTGACAGTGCCAGGCCTCAACCCAAGCAAGGGACAAATCACAGGGTCATGGATCACAGAATTGTTCAGGTTGGAAAAATCCTCAAAGATCACCGATTCCAACTGCTTCCCCAGCACCGTCGGGGCCACCACTGAACCGTGTCCCCAAGTGCCACAGCCACATGTTTTGTGGTGACTCCACCACTACTGCCCTGGGCAGTGCTAGAGTCACCAAACAACCCTTTCCATGAGGAAATTTTCCCTAACATTCAAACTAAACCTCTCCTGGCAGCACCTGAGGCTGCTTCCTCTTGTTCCTTGGGAGAAGAGCCCAACCTCACCTGGCCACACCCTCCTGTCAGGGGGTTGTAGAGTGTGAGGACACACCAGAACCAAGGATCCCATGTCCCTGAGCTGAACTCCTACTCCACTTGAGAGAAGCCTCCCTGGCTCTGCTCTCTGCTGTACAGAGAGGGCCAGGGAGCTCAGAGGAGCCCTCAAAGTAGGAAATGCCCTTCCAGAAACCTTGTGGAAGGAGCTCCTCTTTCCAGGAAGGGAAATCCCAGCCCAAACCTTTGCTTGAAAGAGATGGAGGGGAGCCAGGAAGACCCATGCCCGGGCAGTCATCCCACACAGGGAACAGCCAACAGGCAGGCTGAGCCAAGCACACGGCCTGGATCCTGAGAGACAGAGCCCAGGGAGGCTGGGAAGGATCCAGCTGCCTCAGAAAGCTCCGGGGCACACAGAGAGGGAGGGACCAGGGGAAGGGAACACCTCTGTGCTGTCCCAGCAGCCAGCCCTTCCTGGAGGGACACACAGCTCCTGGGGCAGGACAGTGGGCTCAGACACACTGATGAGACCCCCTGGGTGGGATTCACGGGCCAGGGCAAGCAGAACATCCTCCACAGGGAACACCAGGACCTGCTGCCTTCCTGACTCCCTGTGCCATGGGAATCCCCACAGAGCCAGTGGCACCATGCTGGTGACCCCACAACCAGGGAGTCACCTCCTGGGACCACCCCCAGCCACTGGAGGGATCAGGGGTTCTCCGCAGAAAGCAAAGGTGCTGCCTATCCCAAGGGAAGCTCCTTATCAGGGGAGTGATGTGTTCCTGCCTTTTGCTCTCCTGAACAGAGAGTGCAGGCCCTGCCTCGAGCCCAGGGCACGCGGGGCAGGAGCAGCAGGAGCAGCAGGGAGGCTCCTCCCCATCACCAGCCACGCAGGTCCCGCAGCACCCATCGGGCTGCCCCTCAGCATCGGCATGCAACACGCTCGTGGCCAGAGGAGCTGTTGGGACTTGTCCCTGGCAGCACATGAGAGGACTCGGGGAACCTCGGGCACCATGAGTCACAGCGGGATGAGACTCGGGCTTCTTGCTACCAGTCACGCCCGAAGAAGCCTGTCCCTCCCTCCCTGCTGGCATCCCTTCCCCAGCCCCTCAGCCCCTGCACTCTCCCAGGCACAGCCTTCCCTCCCTCCTGTTCCCTGAGCTCTGACCCATGGGCTCTCCAAAGGCCTTGGCACAAACACAATCCCTGCTCGCCCTCACACAGGTTTGGATCTGACTGGGAGCGGGCATGGCACTGTGTCCCAGTGGCACTGCCAGCCCCAGGGAGGGGACAGGGAACCTGAGAGCCAACTACACCAGGAGCAGGGACCAGCCAGTGGGAGGCCAAGGAATGGACAAATGGACCCCAAGAGGGAATTTCCATCCTAAATCAGCACCTGTCTAAGAGCCCAGCAAGCCTGGGACCCCCACTCATCCCAGGGGGAGGTGGGAACATCCCCTCTCCTGCCACCCCTCCCTCCAGGGCAACCGGCCTCATTTCCACCGCCACGTGCTCAGCCGCAGCAGCAGCAGCTCCTAATTAAATTAATCAATTAAAGAGAGTTCTTGGCCCAGAGACACAAATCCTGGATGGACCAAAAGGCATCCAGTGGATAGGCTGGAAGCAACACAACTGGAGCCTTGAGAGCCGT